>NC_140090.1:20038332-20656189 GCF_964237585.1 Gallinula chloropus
ACATTAAAATATTACAAGGTATTGTTACACATATAAATAATCCTCTGCAAGTTAATACTGAAACCTATTTTTAGGTGCCAACATAAATGCCAAAGGTTCTTTAAAGTAAAAGTTGAATGCTTGCTTTTGATTAATTGAAATGAGTAATAAGAAAGGATCAGGTATCTTGTTTTAAGATTCTGTTAACATAATAATAAGGCAGATTATTAAATGGATTATAGAAACTTTCTGTTGAGGACAATAAAATGTAATCATAGCAGGCCTTCTTATTGAGGAGAATTTGTTTTGTATTAAGATGAACAAATCTGGATTACTTTATTTTTAAAGATGCCTTTCCTGTAGTATTTAAAGACAAATAAACCTAAACACTGTTTGAAGATGTGAAGATGTGGTAAGTGGCTGGAAGTAGCATCTGTGTATTTGACGGTGGTAGTCGAGCTGTGCCAATTTGACATGAATCCTTTGATTTCTGGATATAGAAGCAGAAATTCTCGTCTGCTGAAAATACCAATGGAGAATTTGCACATCATTATCACTAGGTTGTGGAAGATAGTGGTGACAACAGAGAAAAAGTAAAGCTTTTTTGTTTTGGCTTGATTTTTTAAAAAATAACAAATTGCAGGCAGATGCCCTGAGGTTTCTGCCAGGCTAGGTTTTTCCAGCAGTTTTCAGCATTGTTTTTTCATGCCTGAAGAAATGGACTTCTGTGCTGTACGCAGGTTGTGTCAGACCCTGCAGGTGAAGACAGACAATCTTGCCATGTTTTTCACTCTCTAAGAAAAAAACTCAAATGATCCATTTGTTGTATTTCTAAATTCTAATCTTAATTAGACACTTTTGTCACATGTAAGTAGTACTGTTGTTGTCAATAATTATGGCAAGAGCAAGGTATGGAGAATTTTTTCCTCTGTTACCTAAAATTTGCATGTAAGCTCCCCAACCCCCCCTCCGATACAAACACTCAGATACACACACACACCCCCACACACCCCCCAAACACCCACACCCACACCCCCCCCACCTGCTATACATAAGCTGTTAAACTGGAAGAGTTTGCTTCTGTCTTTTCAGGTAAAAGAAGAAAACCTAGTTCAGAGTTTCTTTTGCAAGAATGTGCCAGTACGCTTGTGTCACAAGTTTATCTTGCTCTTCTTGGATTTCAGGTGTTCTGGTTTAGGGCTGTTGGGATTTTTTTTTTTGTTTTTTTCTTTGGGTTTTATTTTGTTTGGGTTTTCTGTTTGTATGTTTTGGGTTTTTTTTCTGTGGGGTTAGTTTTTTGTTTGGATGTTTTCTGCTTTTATGTGTTCTTTTGTTTGTTTAAACTCTGTTAAATGATACAGATTTCAGATGAGAGAATGGTTAACCCAGTGTCAAGGCTAACTTTATATTAAAGACCAGTTACTTCCAGCATTCTGTAAGTTGATGGCACTACTACAGAGCTGGACCTTACTGCTGTTCTTGTAGCTGAGAGCAGCATAATGCAAAGCCTCTGTGCGGAAAACATGACTGCCAATCTCAGAACCTCACTGCAGTTGCTGGGGTGCACCCCAGCTAAGCCAGCCAAATGTTATCTGTCCTTTTGCAAAGAGGTGCAATAGGATGTGGGGTTAGTATGCTGTCTGCTATAGAGCAGATGGACCAGTTCTTCTTATCATCTGCATACTCACTCTTCTCTAAAAGTCTGTGTATCTGTAGAAGCTGTGGTAAGACTAGTTGGCAGTGTTTTCTGTTTTTCATTTTATGAAGAGCTGTGATATCTTCTGGACAGAGCTCTGTGGCAAGCAGTCTTACAATACAGCCTAAAAAGTAGCAAGTGTCTTCTAAGAGCCCCATTGGTGTACAAATATTTCTGCAGTGGAAGCCAAATACATTGCCTTGTGTGGTAGTGATTTTTTTTTCCTTCCTTCAGACAGAAGCAAGAGATTTTGGTTGAAGATATTTTTAATTGATGAAATTTCATAATCAAAGCTTAAAACCTAGAAAAGAAATGGCCAATGCCAGGTTTTCAGCAGTGTTACCTGAAGACTTTGAAAGGGATTTCATGATAGGCTCACCTAAAAGTGTTCTAGATGACTTGGACAGAGGTTAGGCATTATGAACCTGAGTTTGTGACCCAGCTCCCGAATTACCTGTTTGTGTCTTGGGCTCAATCATGTATACATCTTTCACTCTTGTAGAAGCAGTTCTTGCTGCAGTATGCTTAGAAAATTGTAACATTTGTAACAGTCTCAAGCTAAATAGCTTGTGTGGGCTCATCCTGACAGGCAGACCTTTCTACCCCTTCTCCTTCTCCCAGGTTGTGTCTTCGTCATTGGAGACTTGAACTATAAGCTCCTGGATGCCTGATTGAATTATCATTGTCATTTTATTCTCTGGGGAGTATGCTGAGAGACAATTTAGGAGACCTAGCCTGGAATCTTCTGTTGACAAGTTACATGACTGTTTCCTTTAACTGTTGACATTAGTTGATGTCATGAAGAATTGAACTCGAGTATCAGGAGGCTGTTTCACTGCTGCCATATGTGCGAGTTTTATACCTGGATGTTGGAAAGGGAGATATTTATGTGTTTGGTCCATGTAAGGCCGTATGAGATGCTTCTGGAGGACTAATGGAGCCTGATCTGCTGCCATCACATCTCTATTGCATCTCTACATCACAGGACGTGAGCATATGCCAACATCTCTTCTGCATTCTAAATTCATTGCCATTGGAGCTAGTTGGTGGTGTTAGAGTATACAACAATGTGTAGGCAGTCTAGAAGATAAGTGGATTAGTATTCAAGTGTGAAATCAGGAGTGCTGTAAAGTAATGGTATAGAAACCCTGCAAAGAGCAGACTTGGCAGGATTTGGCTTGCAATGCCTGAACAGATTCCCCAGGTTGAATTGTGCAGCATTATCTTGCAGGATTTACTTGGTGCTATGGATTTAGCAGGACTGAGACAAACAAGCAGAGACACTTTTCCTAGTTTATGTCTGTGTAACTTGACCAGTGTGGTAAGCATAAATTTATGAGTAACATTATACTAATGGTATGTCCTGTGCCTATACAGAGCAGTCTTTTCAGTGGAATTAGCTTGCTATGTGTTCTTAATTTTCACAGATCGTAGTTCTGAAACTATCAGAGCCTACCTCTGGCAACTGGTGCTTGTGATTAGAGCTGCCAACATGTATTGCAAACATTAATTTGAATTCTGAACAGCTGTTTGATTCATGTTCATGTACCTCTGTTGTTCACTGTTTGCAAGCATTCATGCAAATGGATTTTTGTCTGCATTAATGCAGTTCTTTTACATGAATAGTCATTTTCACAAGCAAATTATATTCTTTATGTGAGTGATGTTGTCACTGTAGAGGCTTTTGGTTTTGACTCTTCCCACCTCTTTCCCACCCCCCCACCCCCCTTTAAAACTGTCAGTTACACAAAGAGCAAAAATAATTAAGTACAGTGTGTGGAACCAAGCAAATACCTCGACTAGTTCATGACCATCTCTGCTGCTGACATTTATTCATCAGGTAAGAAAAAAAATTTTTTTAAAAATCCAGCTTTGTTTGCAAGTTAGGAAAGAGACCTAAATTAAAAGAGAATATTAATCATAACAAATAATCTAAACATCGCTGCTTGTGAGCATCAATATTCATGATTTAACTGTGAAATTATTTGCCAAGTCTCCCTAGCTTGTTATAGTACATGCTGACTGGCCAGTGGGTGGGAGTTGTTTGTGATGAGTACTTTGCAGTAATGTTTTATGTGTAACATCTGCTTTCTGCATCCTCCTGTTCAGTTTGCAGTCATTTGCATAGAAGTGTATTTTGTTCATAAGCAAATCTGTATTGCTACTACAGGTTTTTTCTGAATTTTTCCTTACTTTCAGTTTGATACATTTGAGTGTGGCTCATAGGTCAAGTCTTTGTTTGATATCCGCCTTTTTATTTTTATTTTCAGATAAGAATTTTTATCCAGGTAGTCTTTATGTAATCGTTCCTCAAGAGGAATTAGTACAAAATAAGGTTTCATAAATAAATGAAAGAAGCAATTAATTTTATTTCTTCCTACTAAATGCCAGTGTGTTCTTGGACTTTCTCTTGTTTTTCCTGAGCTTTAGTCAGTAATCAATTCCTATACTGTGACTTTCCTCTAAATAATGAGCATGAGGCTATATAATCTGAGGCAGGGTCTTATTTTATTATTTTATATCTGTTTCATTATGCTTACTACATATGGTACATATCTGATGTTTACATATTCGCAGGTATGTGCCATACCTGTTCAGTTTCCTATGTGATGTTTTATGAGATGTATCATGTAGTACTGAATTTTGCAAAATGGTCATTTATTTGAAGATTTTCATCAGGGTGGAAATGTCTTTGGATTTGTCTTCTTACAGCAAAAACATTTTTATCCGCTCTTTATTTTCTGTATTGCAGCATGTTGTCCCTTTCATTAGTATCTTTCATCACATTTCAAAGCAGTAGCTGTTCTGAAAGTTAGGAGAAATGCTTTTACCTATCCAGTGTGGTACTGGTGGTTTTGTTGTGTGGATTATTTTGGTTTACTTAGTTCCAGTCTATATGTGTCAGTGAAACACTAAGGATATGCCAGCTTTAAGTTCTGTAGAGAAAGTTTGGCAGGGTGTGTTATGGAGTAACTTCTCCTGGAAACACAGGTATGAATGCACAATCACCCTTCCCTCCACTCATTCAGCAACTCTAACACTGCTCTTTTGGGGCTTTTTGCTGGGATTTGAAGATACATGCTTTCTAAAAGACTGCTGCAGTGAGGTGGTTAACGTGGCTTTATAAAATTTTCAGCCTTTTTAAGAACATTATTTAATTTTGTAGGTTCTGGATAGTTTTTGTGACTGTTTTAAATATATGCCTCCTCCTCTTCCACCCCACCCCCACACCCCTGTTTACATGGGATTTTTGTCTTCTAGTAATAACGTGTTGCCTCTGAACTTTTTAAATGTATGGTGCCTGCCAATTACCTGGCATCATAGCAAGGCAAAGCTGGTTGCCATGGAGCTTTGAGGACTTGCTTGACAGTCAGCCTACCTGCAGCTAGAGAATGGGTTAAATGATCTCTTTGTGGCAGTAGTTGCTTTGTGGTGAAGAAAAACTAGCAAAGAGAGAGGAAAAATGGCTGGTGGGGTGTTGAAGATACAGCCTTCTCCCAGCCCACATTCATCATATGCTTCTGCTGCGGCAAGTTGCCATTTCCTTGAAGAATCCTTAACTGTGAAGCAATTGGTGTTTGACCTAGAGGTCACACAGCATGATGTTCCTTGCTTTAATACTGTTCCCTCTGTTTCAACTTTGTTTTGCTCTGCTGTGGATTAATGCCACGTTAGCATGGTGATGAGCGTGGCAGAGGATGATGTATCACATTGCTGTGCGGGGATTTTTTTTTTGCGGAGGATGCATCAACAAACAGGAAAGCTTCCAGTGCCTGCTTGTTAGTCAGCTCTGTGAATCAGCAGGATACTGCTCCAAGTCAATCCTAGCTACTAGACAGCTATTTAGTAATTATCCAGAAAGGTCTGGTTTTAATTGAACTTTTCAAGCCAACTTTCTCCCTTTTTCACCTAAACAGAGTTTGATGCAGCAGTTCCCTAACTGTAGCTGGTCATTGTGTTTCAGAGTTTGCTTCTGATGGCTAGACCTCATTGCTGTCCTGTCAGAAGTCCAAGAATATCGATTTACCACTCTGTGGTTTTGTTTTTTTGTTGTGGGGTTGTTTTTTGGGGTTTTTTGTTTGTTTGTTTATTTGGGTTTTTTTGTAGTAATGTGCTGTGTTTGGTTCCTATGGTCAGTCACTGACTTTGGTGTACTGGGCTCTATCCAGAAATACGCACATTTGCTCATTTTTCTTCACAGTATATGTACTACTGTAGTACTTCTGCATGTTTGAGATTATTCCCATTCTAAATGAAACAGTCTTGCACACTGGCAATTGTACCATTGTGTAGTTATATTACTCTCACAATTTCTGTTATCAGATAGGAGGTCTATTTATAGTTTTACTTTCCATTCACTTACTGACTTGTGTAAGGCTTTGGTACCTTGTACCCAAACCTTCAGTTAGGATGAGATTGGATTCAGATTTCTTTGTGACTGCATTTGTTTCAGTTTGATTTCTCAAAATCAAGCTTACCTATCTCCCATTTCCTGGAGTTGTGATTCTCGCTCAGGTACTACAGGATACCTGTAAACAAGGTGTGGATTAAGTGTATTGGGTAGAAGATGCCTCATATGCTCCTGTGCAGATGTGCCTCTTGTGAAGAATATTGGCTTATGGAGCAGCAGCTGTTTATACAGATGTTATTCTAAAGGGATCTCCTACTGGTACGTAGTGTGTACAGCTTCAGATACTTTTAATCTCTCCCTGACAGCCACGCTCTTGGGTAATGGAAGTGTCTCCTTTTCCCTGTGTACCATTTTCATGGGAGACTTGACAGCAAAGAGTCAACAGGCAAGTGGCAATGCCTGAATTTTATTTCATTAGACTGTTTTGTCAAACAACTTTCTTGGCCAACAATGATACTGAAATATATATAATGGAGAGCTGTGCCTTTGTGTTGTGGTGATACTGAGGACTGAGGTTCTGCAGCATTCCCATACCTCCTAGCTTATCTTGATTGGCTAGCTGGGTGTGGAGTTAGCTATATGCCACTTCCAAGGACCATGGGAATCTTCTGTTATGATTCATTACATACATTTCTTAATGAAATGGCTTTGCTACTACCAGGTTGTGATATTGGGTGTAAATGTAGGCTATATGATAAAGGCAAGTAAATTTAAAACCCTTTGGAATGAAAAATATTTTTCTTCTACTACTTGAAATTCTCACGATCTGTAATGACTTTATTGATGTGCAAGATGCTGAGTGGTATTACTTGCAGAAGACAATGTCTGACAAAAGGGCCTTTGTCTGGAAATCTTCTTGGGCTATGAAATTAGTTCTTGCTCTCGTACAGTCTGCACAGTAGTGATGGTTGCAGCTATTAGATTTGCCTTACAGTGAGGTTTTTTTGGACCTGGTACTTCATGACTCCTGTAGCCATAATTTCAATGGATTTGGATGTGAGTTTGACCTAGGGCTCACTTGTATGATAAAGCCTTTGTGAGTGCATTTCTCAATCTCTTCACAGATGTTTGAGTGTAAGCATTTTCTTCCTCGCACTCCAGCTGTTTCTTTACCCTCTTCTGCAGTCAAGCTATAATCCCGTGGTTTTGATATTGCAGGCTGTTGCCATGGAAATAATGGTGATTTCACAATTTCAGTGCTGTAGAGCACTGCAGGAGGCAATGGAAAAGGTGGTTGGCAACAGATATGGTGAGGGCATGGGTACAGATCCGAGGAGCTGTTTTAAAACCTGCTTGTTTTGTTTTTTGGTTTTTTTCCCGGGGTGGAGGGGTCTGCCCCCTCTCTATTATTGTTGTGGGTTTTCTCTGTTGATCTTTATATATTTGTCTTTTTTTTTTTTTTAAATGAGTGATTATATTAAAGGTTGATGCTTAACAATTTCATGTATTCTTGTTTTTTGCAAAGGTTATTACAAAGTGATGTAAATGCTCCTTTCCTTGTCCTCAGAATAAAAATGCAATGTTTCCTTTGCAGTTTATATTAATTAATTTTTGGACAAAAGGGAAAAAGTTAAAATCTAAATAACGTATTTTGCCTGGAGAAATCCCTTTCAGGAAAAGAGCTTTTCTATAAATAGTAAAACAAGCAGAGAACATTGTGACAGACGTATGCATTTAAAGCTGTGTGACTGACAGCATTAGAATCTAATATATTATTTAATTTTTAGTGTGATCTGCATATAAACAAGTTCAATGCTGAAGATTGTCTTATGCAGTATCTGTTCTTAGCATTATGGCCCAATTCTACATCTATACGGAAATCTTTTCTCTAAATTAGATGGACCTGTAAAGATAGAGTGGAACTTACTGGAGGAAATCAACTTCGTTATAAAATGAATTGAATTGGCAGCTTAACAAGCTGAAGGCAAGTGGCGTTCAGAAGAATGAGAATTTTTGATACTATATGCTTGAAAGCATCAAACAGTAGCCTTTTTTCCTAAGCTATTTACAGCAACGTTCCACTGATTAGTGTGGTAAGAGAGCAGATATTATCTGTAAATTTTAAATTAAGAACTTAGAATTAATTTTCAGTCTTCAGTAGGATGTAATCAGTAACGATGGTGACAGTAAACTTTAAGATCTTTTTTTAATTAAAGATAGGCTGAAACAATTTTTTCCTCTATTGGATGCATTAAAATGATCTAGGAATTGCTTTAAAAATATTTTGATCTTTTTCTGTTTAGTATTCCATAAATGAAGATAAGATCAGTTGTTAATATGAAAGGGAAACAACAAGGAATGCTCTATGTGACCGGCTTTGTTGGGCAGTGTTATTAGGAAGCCAAATTCATAAGGATAGATTCAGTCCCTTGATAGTTTATTTGCGTGAATGGAAATAGTCTACATGTGTGCCAGTGTTCATATTTGGATTTCACAAAAGCTCTGCAAGAAACTTGTGCATAAATTAAAATGACAAAATGAGCCAGAACTGTGTTTGCAAGGGCCAGCCTGAGAAGATGCAAAGTATCTCATGTTCTCAAATCTAAGTGAGAATGTGGGCATTTGATAGTACTGCTATAAAAATAAATCCTTTAAAATAAATAAAAAATTACACTTTTTTTTTTTTTTGTCATGTTTCTTGGTGCCAAATAAGTTTTTAAGGGTTATTATGAAAGTACATTTCTATTGAATTATATTGTATTATATGTATGTTTGGTCCATATTTGTGTAACTGAAATATTTATGGGTGTTCTGCATGAGATTGAGCATTTTTTTGTGTGCTGGTATAATACAGGTAGCATTTACCTTCTATTTGAAGAAGAATGGACTACCCATAAGAAAGTGACAGGATGAATATACTGATAAGTCCTTTCTGGAAAAGTTGTTTAAAACCCTTGGTAAGGAGCCATTTAGCTACAGGTAGTAGTACCTATTTGCTATATTAACTTGTTCATGATAGATTAATTTAAAGACCTGGACTACAGGCAAGTGTTGCAGTGCCTCATTGTCCCTGTTCATGTTACAGGTACATGTCATAGTGCTGCAGCAATGAGTGGAATTTTAAAGAGGAAGTTTGAAGAAGTTGATGGCTCCTCACCTTGTTCCTGTGTGTGGGAATCGGATGATGATGTTTCTAGCAGTGAAAGTGCTGACAGTGGAAGTAATGTCCATCCATCTACTTCTAATCCTTTTACTCGTAAGTACTAAAGTGGTGTGTAAGGCATGTTACTCCTTTTCATGCAAGCCAAGAAAGGTTCATTTTACTTGGAAGAAATACAATGTAGGCTATCTGCTTTTATTTTGAAACATTGTTTCTGTTTTATTACACTTAAATATTGCCACTGTGAGGCAGTGTGAAAAAGAGTATTTCCTCTAGTAGTTGTTGTTTGTGTAAAAAATTGTATATCTGAGTTCTAGAGTAACTCCACTATTATACTGTATCATTTTCATCTAGATAGTGTGAAATGTTTTAAGTATATAAGAGAATGTCTTCTATTTTGGGTGATTTCGGGTAAGAGGAAGCAAAGCTGAAAGGCCAGCACTTCTACTTGACCCTATCTGTTCAGAGTTGAGAATAACCCACGTGATCTGTGACAGAATAGTTGATCCCTCTGATCATTTGTGCTGTTACCTAAGCCAGTGCTACCACACAGCCCTGTAGTTCCACACATTACAGGAGTAAACAGAGGAAGAAATGTGCAATTTTCCATGAGATGTTAGATTATTATTCACTATTTCCATGAGATACTTGATGAACAGAAATCCTATTATTTTTCCAACCAGCTAAACATTAATAGGTAATCTACAGCATAATTTTCTTGCAACTTCTCAGGTTGAGGTTACCAGTTAGTAAACTCACATAATTTGTGGCATGTACATAAAGCTTCGTATCTGCAGTAAGCCATGTGTGTAAATGAGCATAAGCAAGTGATCTGGACTTCACATGGCAATTCATATGTAGCAGCTAGAAGGTTGTCTCCAGTAAAGCTAGGCTACAGCATATGGAGTTGCAGTTGGAGCAAAATTAGTGTAGTTCCTTATCTGAAAAAGAAGAAAGCTCCTCTGCATAAAGGACACTTCTGTACTGCTATCTAAATGGACTTTTCAGAAGCATGCTGAGGGGGGTGGAGGTGCTTGACACCAAGGGGGCACTACAGGAGACTGTCCTGAAATGCATTCTGCCTAACATCTTTTTATCGGTCACCTGAAGGAGGTAACTAAGTGACTTACATCAAGTTTGCAGAGAACCACTTTGTCGGGAAAGGTTAATACCCTTAAGGGAAAAGCTGCCCTTGGAGGGTACCTATGCCAGCTGGAGGAATGGGCCGACTGGAAAGACAGAAAATTCAGCAGGACAAGTGCAAAGTTGTGTACATGGGAAGGAAGAGCCCCTTGCTACAGGCTGGGGTCTGACCTGCTGGGGAGCAGCTCTGCAGAAAAGGTGCTCGGGGTCATGGCAGACAGAAGTCAAGGTGAAGGTGAGCCAGCAGCCTGCCTCCCGGGCTTCATGCAGCACAGCTAGCAGAGTAAGGCAAGTGACTATCCCCCCTCAGCTCAACACTCACTAGGCAGTACTGAGGATATTGTGTCCAGGTTTGGCCTCCCCAGTGCAAGGAAGACATTGATAAAGTGGAGCAAATTCAGCAGAGGGTCACCAAGATCACGAAGGGGCTGGGATATTCACCCTGTGAGCAGAGGCTGAGGGGGGCCTGGCTTTTGTTAGAAACCATGCAGTACTTAACAGGAGCTTATGCAGGATGGAGTCAGGCTCATCCCAGTGGTCTAGATGGGAGAGTGAGAGACTACATAGATTAAAACAAGATTTGCTGAATGAATGTAAGGAGAAACTTTTCACCAAGAAGACAAGCAGGCACTGGTTGCCCATAGTGGCTGTGTGGCTGGCTAAAGCTGTGAGCAGCCTGGACTGGTATCTGAGTTGATCTTGGTTGCTGGCCTTGCAGATTGTAAAGACCTGGCTGGCTAAAGCTGTGAGCAACCTGGACTGGTATCTGAGTTGATCTTGCTTTGAGTAGGAGGTTGGAACGAAGTCCTTCCAACCTGAAATATTTTGTGCTTTTATAGCTTGTGTGCATCAGAGATTTGGAGAGAGTTGAAGTAGCACTACTTGTTCCTGTTGCAGAACTGGGCTCACTGGTAAGCAGAGAGCAGCAAGCATGTGTCCAGGAGCAGTTTGTGCAGTGCTGTGAAACATTAACTAGGTCTGTAGGGAACTGTGTTTTGCTTCATCAGTTTACTAGCTCAAGTCTCTGATATCTCTGGGATGTATTTGCTGCTATTCACTACCAAATCTGTGTGTACATCCTTCTGTGTTCTGATTTGGTACTTCAGGTTTTCTGCCTCACCTCTGTGAGTGCAGATGGTAGCCGGTTTTATGTAGGCTTCTTGCTGAATTTAGAATGCTAGTGGGAAGAACAAAGACTAGGATGACCTGAGACACAGGTAGATGTGAGAGATCTGTCTTCTCCCTCTCCCAAGCTCATCATCCAGCTGTGATTGTGTTTGAGACTCTTGCTGTTGGCTCTTGAACTCTCCATATTCAGTGATGGGATTTTCAGCCTGGAATTTCTTCCACTTGGCAGTCTGCCAGTGCTTTTGTCTACTGAACATGCTTTAGGGCATAATGCAGAGACATGTTATTTGCTTTGCTTTCATTTGTTTTCCATTTTTATGTGGTTTTGGTTGTGTGGTGTCCTGTTCCCCCTCCTTTGTTTCCTTCTCAACAAAGCCACAATCTATTTGCTCATGTTTCTGTAGGCAATGATAGTATTTTTTTTAATGCACCTAAATATTTTGTAAGGTTTTTTGGGACCAAATAAACCCACCCAAAACATGCCTGACTGCTGCCACAGCAGACTTTATAAATCACAAAGTAAATAAACTAGTTCAAGTGTTTTTGTAAAGCAGAAATAAACAGCAAAGATTGGCTCTTCACAGATGAATCTTGTACAATTGAGTGGTGTCAGAAATAGAAGCCATAGCTACTTTTTACAGTGCTGTTTATATCGAGTGGTGAAGAATCAGACCTATGTAATATTTCATGCAAAATACCTGAGGAACTTCTTGCTATTTTCTTGGGTTTTACCTCAGAGAAAATTTGGAGATTCCTATGTAACAATTTTATTTTTTGCAATTTTACTAGCATCTGTTGAGTTGGGTTTTTTTTAATGTACTTCTATTTTTTTTCTGGGGAGAGTGAGTTTATTGAAGTGATTACTGCAACAGATTCCTACTTACTAAAGGTTTTTCAGAAGATCTATAATTGCTTATTTTGTATCGTAACTTGTTTCTTTTCAGTTGGGCAATGGTAGTAGTGGTTTTCAGATTCCTGTCCTCTGTTGCTGGCGTTCCTTTCTATTTGTCATCAGCTTTTAACAGAAACAAATAACAAAATCATTAATAGTCCAAAATCTGTAGATGTAAAATGGAAATAGGAATATTTGCAAATAAAGATTATTTGTGAGACAGTGTTGCAGGATTGGGTTGCGTAATGTTTGAGTACAGGGCAAAACGAGAAAATGCACCTTGTGGCTGCAGACAACTCTGTCCTCAGTAGCAGATGTTATATGCATAGCAGCAGGCTTTTAGAATATGTAAGACACGTTTGCTTCAGCTACATCTGAGATCAGTGTCAAATTCTCTCCTCCTCAGCCCACTTCATGTGGTAATGTGTTTATTCTGTACACATGTTCCCTGAGGTCTGGGCTCCTCCTGTGTGCTCAAGGCCACTTTGCTGTTCAGAAAAAATTGAAGAGATTCATATATGTTATTCTCACTCTTCCTTATCAATATATGTGCAGATTCATTGCTTCTCCAAGGGACTGCTGAGACACAAAACAGCAATCTAAAAAAATCCTCTATTATGCCATGAGCACCACTAATCCCTATCAGTACTCAGTAATTCTTTTTGATAGTGGAGTCTAATATCAGTATAGCAGTATTTTGGAAGCTGCATGTAGATTAAGACCATTGTTAACAATTAATACTCACCCTTTTACATTTCTTTTTTAATAAAACATGCTATCACAGGAAAATAAATCTAAAAATGAATGTTGGTCATATCAAAATCAGTTAAATGAATACAGTAGCATTATATTGCTTTTCACTTCCTTAATGAGTAGCATGGAAATGAATGTGCCTCTTTTAATAAAGAAACCTATAGGTTGGTGTGGATGTGTACATTTGTATGCATAGTTATAGCTTGAAAAAGTGTAACTATATATGTGTATGTACATGTAATTTGAAAAGCATGTCCATATGTATTTATACAAACACAAGTACAGTAAATGTACAGCATAGAGAAATATTGAGTGATCTTTTAAATTTAAAAGCTTGTGACAGAATGCCATGGAACTGGATTGAGAAGCTATAGGGTTTTATACATACTGTTGTCTAGGGTCCTAGTCATGGTAACTGAAGAGATATATCTGTCTCTCTCCCTCTAAGGTTGGGGAATTTGTGTGAATCAAACAGTTGTTTTCTAGTAAGAAGCCTGCGTGGGATGTGCAGGAAACAAATTAATTTGTCCTCTTGTTAAGGAGAGGTCATTTGTGGTTATTTCCTTGTTCCTTGAAGAAAGTTTACTATTACGGTCATGCATTGTTTGCTGGTCATTTTACTAGAATCAGGATTTAACTTTGTTTTAAATCTGAAGTTTTTTCTTGACTCATGATTAGTGAAGTTGACAGCTGAATTTGTGCTGGACCAAACTTTATCTCAGGAGCAAGTGGAAAGTTTCTCTAATTTTTGTCAGTTAACCTTTTGTGGATTGCTGAAGCACCTTACAGACCTGGTCTCTCACCCCTGCCATAAATATAACTCTTAAACAAGGTTTGGGAGGGTGTCAATGAGGTTGTTCAACAGGTCTGGAAACTGCTAGATGCAAACATGATAGAACAGAGTTTTGTCTTTAAGGTAATTCACTAGGACGTGTTTGCTCTTTATTTAAAATGTGTGTATCTAGTTACTTGAAAGAATAAATTAAAGCTATAGAATGGAAATGTGTCTTAAGGAAACTGGCTGAAAACAAAAAGAAGTCCCTTAAATTTTTTTCATAAAACTCAGTTCAAGGCTTATGAGAGTTGTGCAGGTGTTTTGGATGGGGTTTGGGGGGTTTGGGTTTTTTTGGGTTTTTTTTTTTTTTAAGGTCGGAATCTTTCGACATTCACATTGCTTCTTGTCTTGTTCATGGATAAGCCACCCAATTTGATCACCTGCAGTGAGGCCAGTCCAACAGTGTTCCTGTGTATTATGATTATTTTCTTTAGAGCAGGATAGTCTCTGTTTCAAGGGCAAATGGTTGCAGTACGCCAGTGCTGTCAGTAATTATGAAGTGGTTCTTGTAAAAGGTGGGAAGAACTCTGGTGTGTGAAGTTGGTCTGTGATTTGGTTCTGGGAGATGGAGAGCGAAAGGCTCTTGTAGACTTTGCTAGTCAAGAGCAGAATTGTATTTTACTCAGTTTCACGTTGTAGGGAGAGAACCTGAAATAATGTTTGGCATGGAGCTGGACCGCCTTGGGTTGGCCTGGAGATTATAACCTTTTTTTCTCAACAGCATATGTAAGAGATTGAATCTAGTGGCAATATAGATTTTTAGTTACATATCTCATCTTAAAATGCCAAAAATAGGATCTCAGGAATGCTGAGAACACTGACCAAAAGTCCCTCCAGGGTATCTCAAACATTCAGTTAAGAAATTCAGTCCTCGGAAGTGGAAGCTTGTACTGAATGTTCTGGGAAGAATCTGTTTGCTGCTAATGTAGCCAGCGTGTAGAGCGGGAGTAATAAATACTATTAATTTCCAGACTCTAAGCAGATTACTTAAAACAATCATACCTACTCTTTGTTAGATTTTGGGATCTGCTTGACTCTCTAGTTAAATTCACTGAAGCATTTCCTGCATGAAAACCTGAGCCAGCAGACATTTTCTATTATCCTGTTGTTATGTCATGACTGACTTCAGTTTTTACAGTTTCCATGACAACTGTGGTTTTTGATTGGTAAAGAATAAAGCGCTAGAAGATTTTTATTTTTTTCTTGGCTGTACAGTATTTTTCCATCAAAGGAGTAGAGTAAAAACATCAAAATGCTTTTTGCTAATCAGTATTTTAATTGAATTGCTACGTAAATGTGGATACCTGTTTGTAGCAGACTCCGCATGCACTAACTTTTCAGACAGGGATGTTTTCTCATCTATTACAGTTGCCAAATAACTTTCTGGAAAATCAATGATAAGTTATACTTAGAATTTAAGAAATTATTTTTCATGATGACATTATTATTTTTCAAATAGTCTAGATATTTACATTCCCATGCTAGCCCTTAGAGAAATGTGCTTGTCAAGACGTGGCTGAAAGCAACACATTAGGTTGTTTTCTGAGATTCGTTGGCAATTTTTGCAAGTTGTGCAAAACAGCAGCAAAATGGTACTTGGGAACTAATGATGGAATTTCCTTAGGTAGGAGTCCAAAAGGAAAAAAAAAAAGTGGAATAAGAACGTGACTTGCTGGATTATAAGAGAACAGCAAGAGGGGTCAGAATGCATAGGGCAACAGTTACTGATCACGTTTGAAATAGGAGCTAATAGAGCTGATCAGAGTGAGAAGATGGCTTGCTGACTATGTCATGTGTGAAGGAAAAGAGAGAGGGATGTTCAGACAAGAGAAGCTTGAAAGCAACAGGGTGTTTATCAGTAAGAGCAAGAAAGCAGTGGTAACAGATTTTTACTTGGTAAATATGTCAGTTTACAGAAAGGTCTACAGATTGGCTGGCTCATAACTGGGAAAAGAGGGAGGGCTAATGAACAGAATAAGAATGAGCCAGCTTATCAAAATCAAAGGAATTTAATGCTCCAGCAGTTTGCAAATTCTTACTCGGTGAAAGTGATTCATCCTCTTTCACTACATTGCGCGTGGAACATATTTCAAAAACACAGTAGAAAATCACTGGAAGACGTTGATTTGGATCCTGTAGCATTTCCGGATCTTTTCTGCATTTGTTAAAGAGAAGCACTGTGCACTAAGAATGTACATATAAATCCTGGCCCATATGCAGGAGTATGTAGTACTGGCCGGTCTAGAGCCATCTTTTACAGGCAAATGGATCCCTAGGTCAGATTAATGCTGACTCAATGCAGGAAACTGATTAGCTTTTGTCTGTGAAATTTGTTAAATATTAAAGGTGGTGGTTGGATTTTGTCCTTCATTTGTGATGCGGAATAAAATTAGATTCATGGTTGGAGTAGTATACCAGATCAAGTTTTTTAGGTACTAGTTTTAGACTTTGTATAGCAGTTGATGTCTCTAGATGCTATTGCAATATGCAAAAACTTTTAAATAACTTTATAGTCAAATTTATAGACATAGAATGTGAAGTTTCTTTGTCACCTGTGACATATATGTACAATTTTAGAATCAAAAAATCATGGTGACCATGTCTTTCTCAATAAAGAGGAATGTGCCTAAGTCTTCAGCCTTTAAAATACTCCCAGAAGTCTTTCTTTTCATCTGATCTCTAGCTTTGATTTGAGTTAGTTTTACCATCCTTTTCTGGAGAGACCATAAGGTTGGGATTTAAACGGGGCTGTATTGTAGTGAAGACTCGTTCCATGGTGTCTGGTAACTAATATAAGAATTTAAAATGTGTTGCTGAGGGTAAGAACCTTAGATGTCTTGGGTACTGAAAGTAACTGTCCTGCTTTTCAGACATGAAGAATCACTGCCAGCATTTGGATATGAATGAAAGCTGTGTGTGTCTGATACCATTACATTAGCCTCTCTAGGAAAATCATTCATGAATCAAATCACAAAAGAGGGAGAAATGGATTTTTCTGTTACCAGTTTTTAAATTCTAATAGGTTCATTTTTGTCTGAAAAAGTGTCTTCATGCTTGCCTTCTCAAGACCGCTCTATCCTAACACAAGCTTTTATACCTTGTGCGAAGACCCAGTGGTCCTGGGTCAAAGCTTTCTTTGAATTTGCTTTCTGTGCTCTTACAAAGCAAATGAACCTTCAGAAGGAAAAACCTTCTGGAGGGCTATATTGGCTTCTTGCTTTCTTCTCACTCTGTAGACCTTAATCTCATACATGTGTTTCAGTCTTGCTCTTTGCTGAGATGTCCTGGTGTTCATGGCAGTCCACTGGTGTGCACCAAGTGTGAATGAAGTGTATTAAAGATCCTGATCCTTCCAGAAATACAGAGAAACCAAGTATCAATCCCCCCAGAGGTACTGTAGTGACAGTTTGAGCAGTTGGAAGAATATATCCAAACTATTACTTTGTGCATTTTGCCAAGTCACTGAAATCAAAAAGGTGGTTAAAAGGATTCTTTGTGGGTTTTTTTTGGTTTTGGTAATTTTTTTTTGCTAAAGCTGTGATGGAAACCAGGCAGCTTTCTCAAACTTCTTTGTCCCATGACAGCTTGTCTGTTTCACTTCAGAGCATTCTTGCTGTGGTGTCTTGTGTTCATCTACCAGTGGTTTTGAGCTTACAAGGGTTTAAAGCAAGTGAGGGGACATGATTCTCCATTTGTGCTATTCCATGCTGTGGATTAGCATTCTTCTGTTCTCTGAATGCCTAGCATATTTGGTGTTTTGATTGTGTATGTGAATACTGATGTTACCCTACTGCAGTGTATTTGTAGCACTAATACAGTTAAGGTGTGTGGGTAGTGTCCAGACCTTGGAGTTTGTATTTCAGAGCTTTCGTAATACTTGAGGAGGGGGAGGGGGAAGGGAAAAAAAGGGGTTCTCTGAACTCACATAATAGTGAAATGACTCTGTTCTAATGGGGGAAAGCAGTTAGCAGTTGTCAAGGATGTTGACTTCTGCTATTTCTCAGCTCATTATCAAAGTCAATTAGTGGTTTAGTAGCATGGAGTCTTTTGTATTTTAATAAATTCATCATCAACTACGTATGCCCTAGAGTAAGTGGTGAGAAAGGGATTTTCCCTTCAAACTGAAGACTGTACCACTTCTTCCCCAGTGAGGCTTTAACTGTTCTTATCCATGGCTCCAGCCTTGTTACGACTGAGTTTCACTGTGTGCTTGTGTGCAAAATAAAATGCCACCCCATTAACTCTCACTTGCAACAACCACACTGAGTACACTGTCTCAGAACTCACTGTGTGCTTATCAAAGACAGCTTAACCTAATGTGAGTGCTTTCTGAACTTCTGTGATACTGATGTTTAGTGGGTTGCTTTGTATGCATATTTTTCTTATTTGCAACTTCCTGTAAAGTTGATTGTCTCCAATTTGGAGACTCTAGGCTTGAGATGCAGACAAAGATTAGAGTTCTGCGGTTCTGACTGGTTAGCCAAGTAGTTTATCTACAGAAGGATATTAGGATATACAAAAATGTTAAAGGGGGGCTTACATTTGGAAGTAAATGGCAATTCCAAGCACTTCTTTAGCTCTTTCTTATTTTAACGGAGGTATGGCTGTATTTGTACATCACCTGCTCACAAAGAAAGCAGCCATAGGCAGTGGTCATCTGTAGAGCTATAGTTCAGCAGTGGTTACTATGGAAACTGTACGTGACCTACATTTTACCAAAAAGTGATAAAGTTTGTGATCTTTTTTTTTTCTTTTTAAATGAAGCACACCTATTGATTCCTACTGCTGTGTTTCCATCTTTACACATTGTTTTACTCAGGTAGTATTCTTAGTTTTGAGTGGTTCATAAGTGTGTGTTCTTGGGAAGAAGGTACTATTTAATTAATTATAGCATGCATTATAATAGCATATTAGTTATATAATGACCAGTGTATGGTCTGTAATGGCCTGCAGTAGAAAGGCTCATTCTTGTGAATTTACGTTTGACTAACATTAGAAGTCAATAGACTACTGCATGAATAAAGTTACTCAAACTGTTGGACTTTGAGTAAGCCTCAGAAATGCTTCTGGCTTCAGTAAATTCAGCTTGTTGCCCTTAAGGAAGTGAGAATTCTCTTAAAGAAAAATATACCACAGATGTTGGTAGAGAAAAGAACATTCAGAAGAGAGGACAATGTGTGACATGGAAATAAAGCTTGACTTGGGATTTTACATACACATTTCTTTCAGTGAGATGTACACAGAAGAGTTAAGTGCTGGGCTACAGTATGTGTCTAATGAAGTCATTAAATGTTGTGATTTGTCTAGAACTTTGGCTTGTGCATGGGAGAGGTCTTAATTTTCAGAAAATTATTTTAAAACAGATTCTTAGAGAAAGGTTTTATATTAGGTGTTTATTTTTTATTTGTGTGTCTTCTTTAGATAAAAACTCTCTTCTACTTTGTTCATTGTTCTTTGTAGTGTGAAAGAATGTTTGGTTTCACAGAAATTAAGGACAGAGGAAATCTAACTTTCTCTTCTCTGCCCTTGTATCTTTTGTAGCCCTTTTTATTGCTCTGCAGTTCATACAGCACAGTCAGTTTGATCTGTACTGTGTGGCATGTTACACTTCTGCCACTTCAGTCATGTGTTACATGATTAACAACCAGCTCATTTGTTTGCATACCTCAAAAACCCCACATTTTGTGTTTGCCTTCCTTCTTTCTCCAAAAAGCTCAAGTTATGTGCACTATGTCCAACTGCCTACACTGTGATACATGCCAACAACAGCAGTAGTATTGGGAAGAAATATTAATTACCAGTGTAGAACAGCCAGTATTAAATGCTTTTGGGAGTTGATCTAGTCTGTGTTTCAGACACAACTTTAATTATCACCAAAACTTCATGTATCATGATGAAAGCATTTGTGTTTTTCCAAATTATTTTGATCCTAAAGTATCTCAAGCATGCTTTCAGTAGAGAATGGTGCAGTAGCAGTGTTTGACCACTGATGCTCAGGATCATAGCAAAGAGAGCGTATAGGAGTTGTATGCCCAGTCATGGTCTGTGCTGAAGGAGGGCATGAAAACTGCCAGATATCTGACTGTACCACAGGTTCTTCGTAATCACATTATTATGAACTAGTTGCAAGCACAAAATACCTTCCAGGCACTCTTGAAGTGTGTCTCTGCTGTTCCTGGCTGCAAGCCTGTTTCCAGCTGTGCTCAATCTTCAGTGACATAGAAAGTGAAAAATGATCAGTCAAACTGTAGAAATAAGATTCTACATTCAGAAATGTTTAAATGAATATTCCTTTCTGATCCTCTGCAAGTTGAGCTGAAATACTGAACCAAGATAAGATTCTGATGTTATTTTAAAGGAAGATCACAAGTGGTAGCGACCAGAATGGAAAGTGGCCCAAAGAGGCATCTTTAATGGTTTATGCCACCAGTTCCTTCTCCTTTTACCACAGCCATGACCACGAGTGTATGTTTTAGATCAAATGTTATTTGTGGGTTTTCTATTCAAAAACTATATCCAAAAATGTCTTTTAGAAAGAATTCAAACATTGCTTTAAGGACTTCCAACAGATGGCAAGTCTGTCACCTGCCTTGGTAAGCAGGATTAATGTTTAATTGTCCTTGCTGTTACTGAATTTAGTTCTGTTCAGTGAAATACCAGGAGGTTTTCAGACTCCCTGATGTGTCAGAGCAGAAGTAGCTTGTGTACCAGAAACCAAATGTGGATACTGGCTATGTGCTCAAAATTTGTATGATCATTTATATTATAAAAAATATTTTGTATTTCAGAAGAGCAGACCTGGCTTCTTAAGTTAGTCAAAAACTGTTTGCAATGATTAAATATTTTGGTAAAATAACTACTGTGGCTTAGTCATACATGTGACTCATATGCTTTTCTGACTTCTTTTTCCCCAATATGGTAATTGGTTTCATTGCAAAACCCCGTGAATTTTCTGTTTGTTCTGTGAGTGTGCATAAGGCATCACTAATACTTTGATAGAAATTCTAAAAGTTTGTTGGTATCATTTTAACAGTAATGAGACATGAATTTCATTTTTTTAAGGACAGATTAAGGAAATGTCTACAGACTGAAAACATGATTTCAGAGGTCTAAAAATCTCCTGAGAGAAACTGGCGTTCTTTGAGATCACAAGGTCAGTAGTACAGTAGCAGTTATTCACATGCATATATCTATTCAATTATACAGGCCCGATTTCAGTTATGTGCCATTTGATGGTACGAAACCTGATGTTATATTTTACATTTCTGCAAATATTTTTATTAGCAATTTTGTGACAACATTAGTAAAAAAAATTCCATTTTCCAGCTGCAACTTTGTTTAAAAATGCTTAAAATTCATGCTAAAAGCTATTGGATTAGTATACATGAGCAGTTTCCAATGTAATTAGGTTTATACGGGAAAAATGTTCCTAACTCGTTGCCTGTGTTTGTAAATGAATTAATTATTGTGTATTTGCATCTTTCTTCACTTACTTGCAAAAGTTAAAGCTGTTTAATATTTTGGAAAAGGAAACACAAAGTTACCTGAAGAGGTACTTTCAAAGCTTGTATTTTAATTTGTCACATCATGATGTGATTTATTTTTTCCAAAGACTGGAAGTAATGGATATGATTTATTCAGCCATAAAGAGCTAGGCAACACATCTCAAGTAGTAAATGTGTTCAGAGAACTGTGTGTAATCAGTATAATATTTTAATAATGTCACAAAGTAATTTAAAATGCTTGATAGATATCAAGAAAATTATGATAGCATCTTCTCTTGGGTAACGCTTAGCTCAGATACTGGAAAATGTGTATAATTGTTATCCTTTAGGTGTTTGTTCTTAGAATGTTATTTTTAAATATTACATGTAGTGATGAAGGAAAAATCAGAAAGTGTAAGTGTAGTTACTCTTATCCTGAGGGGTCTGTTTGGATTATGGGTAACCACGATATGAATGCAGGCTTTAAACCTGTCTTTTCATGAAGGACCGTGGGTCTAAATGCAGCATTATGTTGCTTATGTACATCATGTGGCTACACATGTGTTGGGCAATAGTTTGTGACTACAGAGTTGCTGATCTCCTCTTCCTGTTTACCTTGCTGAATGTCTTTATAACCATAATCAAATGATTTTTTTATATCGTTTCTTTTTACCTTACCTCGATTATCCTTATCATGGATTACTGAAGGCAGTTGGCAGCCAATTCTTTCAGTAGTTTAAGCCTTAGCTTATGTGGTATCTGATTTTGATTATCTGATGAGTTTCTGGAGTGCAGAGGAGGATGCACACTGCTTAATGAAGTCTCACTTGCCCCAACCTTCCTCATATTTAGTGCATAAGGTGAATTAATCAGAATTTTTGCATAATTCTAATTTAAGAAAGAATAACACTGTTGATAATGAAATAATTTTCTTTTGCTGTGTTCAAGTGATGTGAAGTGAGTTCCTCTTATTTGTTTGCTTAGCATGCAGTGAGGTGGAACTATAATGAAAAAAAAAAAAACAAACAAAAAAACCCCAACCAACCAAACCCAACCAAACAAACCAAAACCTAAACAGCAACTCTAGCAGTACTGCTGACTTAAGAGGTGCTCCACTGAGTTAGATTGGTAAATACTGCAGGAAAACTTGCCAAATCATCCTTGGTGTTACTATTGTTCCATTGCTGGGTGCAATTAAAAATGCAATTTAGAAAAGTAATAGACCAATATGCCTTTAGTGGCTGCACCAGAAGGAAGGGTTGTGGAGGGGACCATGTGATTTACAGTAAGACAGTCTGACGAGCCAACTGTAAATTTGTGCCCTTTTCTAGACAGAGAGGATGTGTATGCAAAATTCTGGAAAATATTTGTAAGTGTTGTCTTTGCGTTGCAGTATAATAACTTCAGCTGTTCTTGAATTATGGTATATAAATGCATCTTTCAATGTAAGGCTTATAGGTACTGTGAAGGAACCAGTGTCTAAAAACCTCAGTTGAGTAGATACTTACCCTGATCTTGCTTATTGTATTTTAGCATTTATTGTTCTGTTGAATATATAAACTTGAAAAAAAAGAATCTGGCAAAGCAACCTAGACTAAATGTAAACAATTGAATTGTTCTTGTAATGCAGTTGCACATGTGGAAAATCTGGGATAGAGTCAGTAAGTTGAACTTTTGGAGTCACTTGGAAAACACTTATGAAGAAGAAAGGTTGTCACCTGCTTTTGTGTAGATAGTATCCAGGAGCTGCCACATGGATAGCGAAAAGGACCTTAAACTGTCCCCATAGAAGACCCCCAATTCCTGTACCAGTCTGGACTCACAGTCTTCCTGCCTGGTAGTAACACATAGCCACTGGGTATAGGAGTTTGTTCTCATTCATTGCCATGGATAAACATTTAGATAAGATGACAGCTTTCTTCCTCCTGCTTTTCTAATTCTAACAATAATGCATGTGAGAGGAAAGCATGTGATTCTTGATTTACCATGTGGTTTGGTAAGAATCTTAAGCTTGTTTAAAAACTGCCTTTTTAATAAACAAAATGCTTCATTTATTTCAGTAAGCATGAAAGCATGTGTCAGATTACTGGAATTAATTTCTTAGATGCCTAAATGTTACTGAACTTGCAAAAGCTTGTTGATACAGTTGTACTTAAAATCTGAGTCATCATCAGACACTGGAAGACGGTTAGTGCCTACTACTAGTTCCTGGTTATATCTGCTATTGTAATCCTGCAGTGTGAAGCCAAGCTTTTTCACAGTGTTCCAATTTGAGATGTGCAGGAAGGACAAAAGCGCCCACTCTCTCCTCTCTTTTCCCCCTGGTTCTTTGAACCAGATTGGGAAGAGGCTTCCTTTTCCAGGCTTCATTTTGTAAGTAATATGTGACCTATCTAATACATGAGATAATAGCAAAAAATAAATGATAAAATAGAAGCTATCTATTTTTCTGGATGTTTTTTCTCCTTGCCTTCCCTTTTCTGAAGGGGAATTTTGTTCTGTGTACTTTTTAAACAGCAGGTTAGTGGTTGTAGGTAATTCACAGTAATAAGCAAATTCCAAAATAAGGACAAGATGGGAAAATTAATAATTTAATTAGGTGGGATTTGCACAGGATTGCAATGAAAAGGTTTTTGGAGAAGCTTTTGTGTTAATTAGTTAAGTATAAAGTAACTTTAAAAGTGCTTATTCTGCACTTGTTTCGTGGCAGACTACATACAGTCTGCCACTTCAACTGTCTTGTTGCTCCTGGACCTTCTTCCTCAGGCATTAACCTATCTTTTCCTTGCTTTGTGAACACCCCCTCCTTCCCATACAGTGTCACCACTTAATTTCTCCTTGTGGATCAGCCCTCCTCAGAATTGTGACAGTCATCATAGCCTCAAGAGACGAAGTGTACTGAGGTATAGATGTTGATGTATCAAGCAAAGCCAGGTTCCCCCCTTATTTCTTACTGGATTTGAATTTCTCTTTCAGTTACAGGAGAAACAATAGACACTTCTATACACCTATAAGATAACAAATACAATTTTGATGAGAGAAGTTTTGTCTCTACCATGCATAATAAGGAAGAATTGCTAGCTGATAAGAATTTATTTATTCATTTATTTATTTACTTACTTATTTATTCTGTGTCCAAACATAAGGTTCCTGTCCACCATTTATCTCTACGCTCTACACCCTGGCTAACAACAAAGGGCGGGTGCTGGGGCGGGGGAACCCAAAACAAAGCCAAAAAAACCAAACCCCAAAACAAAATCCAGATAATCTACAACTCTTGAAATGACTGTATTTACAAGGTCTGAATGAGGTGGGGATGAAACTACATATTTAACTCTCAATCCACTGTTTTAAATGGAGGGGAGGAACAAAGAGACGTCATAAATCGCTAATGTAATTGTGCTGGACCAGCTGCCCAGATTTAGCAACTGTGAAATCTATAGTTGAAACCTGATTTATTTTTTTAACCACAATGTCATCTAATTTAGCTGTACGTGCTGCATCACCATAACTAGATCCAGTGGCTGCTTTAAGACGTTTTACCTGGTTGGGTAAACCCCAATGAGAGTTACTGCACAAATGCAGTATATACATCCTCTTCCGTAGTGTTGGCTTGGTGCTAGCATGTGTACTCAGCATAGGAAAGATGTAAGACATGCAGAGGCTCACCAGAGGCTACAGATTTCTGAAGGGGATGATCCTTGACAACACAAGTATGTTTTCCCATGCCAAGATCATAAAACTGCAGGACAATGGAACAGCTGATCTTTCAGGAACAAATGGCATAGCCTCTTTTAAAAAGGACATAATTTAATTCTATGTGATGGTGCCTGCATTTTAATTCATAGCATAATAAAGCCTGAACCCTTTATCTGAGGTCAGCCTATCTACTAGTGTCTTCTTTTAGGATTATTTAAGCACATAAAGAAAAATTCTTCTCTTCCTTAAAGATTTTCTAGTGGTTCAGTGCAGAGAGATAGAGATTTTGTTGATATTATGTAGTGCTTGAAATGAGACTGAGACTTGTATTCAGGGCTCTAGGGTTTCCTTCCTTTGGGAATCTGAAGAGTTCATTAAATAAATCTGGCCAGGAGAGATTAAGCTGTCTTTTAGCAAAGTGCTTAAGTTACATTCATGCTTAATGAGAATACCTGCGCTAGCACCATTGTTTTTTTAATATCTGTTCTCAAATGGGACCTTAAAAATTCAACCATATTAAAATTACATCGGAATAAATTATAAGGATACTGATGAACAATTAAAAATATAATTCACACTATAAATATTTAACCATTTATTTCTCCCTACCTCTGTTTCTTCATCATCATCCTTATTACCATTCTGATTATTTGAAAAGCATTATAATTCAGTGTTCTAGTTATGTACTTAAGTAAGTCTTCGACACATTCTTGTTATTTCTAATCCATCAAGAATACCCAACAGCTCCTTTATTTTCTTTACAGCAGTCTAATGAGGTCAGAAAGGTCAGAAGAAACTAGCAAGACAGGTCAGAACGGCTTATACATGGGTTCTTTTCTGTAGGGTGATATTCAGCATGCTGGGAATGGGTCAGGCTCTACTGTTCGGATTGCGCAGTGAAATAACGACATGACCAATTTGACAAGAAGTCTTCATTATCGTTTCTCACAGAATGTATTTCCAGGACTAGAGCAATTAGTGAGGATTATCTTTGAGAAGAGAAATAAATGTCTTTTAAATGCTTTGTGTGTACTAAAATAATGCTAGATGGCTTAAAGTTTTCCTATCTGAAGAATTTCTTTTTTTGTAAATTCAAGTGACAGGTTATCACCCAGTGTCAGAAGAAACAGTACTTTCCCATCCATTTACTGCTATTACATAGGAATAGATTTGTAATGCTCATATCGGGCTTAAATTTTCAGATTTGCCACTATATTTTTTTTGTACTTGCTATTGACAGTAGGGCAAAATAACTCCTGATTGATTTTCTTCCTCTAATTATTTTGACTTGTTCAGTGAGACAAATTCTTTCAAACTGGTGGTCTTGAAGAACACCTTTTAATCACTAAGAGTGCCGTTATGAGATAAGTAACAATAAAATGTTGCTTGAATTTTTTTTATATGGAGAAGTTGGCATGGAATAGTTGAACTGCTCTAGGTCTTAATAGATTATGCATTAAAAATGACTTTCAGGGTTTGACTCTTTATAGAAACTGATTTCAGGTCTCTGCTGCCAGTCCAATGCTAACAGGTTCTCCATTTTACAGTCCAGAGAAAAGTTTTGCAACATAACCATTTCTTCTTAAAGTACACCTGTATAGTGAAAATAATAGTTGTGTAGAAATTAACAAATGCTTAGCAGTTTCTTTGTAATATGTATCTAAAAAGAATGTGTGTTACTTGTTAGTTTTTATTCCTACTGTTGAATTGTACCCAATCAGGCTATGGCTTCAGAGTCCTCATTGGTTTACCCGCTCTATAGTTAAAATTCCTGTACCTTGTATTTGACATTTACTGTATGTGTGAACCCCTGAAAGTCTGGCTTTGTTTTCTGAAGATTTCAGTTTGGCTGTTGGGGAGACTTCTGGTGCTCCTGCTGCTAGTCAGTTACCTTGTTTGTATGCTTAGACTGAGCAAAACACTGGATGCGTAGAGAGATAGGCAGGCATTTCCACTCCAGTTCTGGCTCAGGCTAATTTTAACTCAACTGTCAGCCTGTCCAGTGTTTTGGGGGTTGGCTTTCCCTGCTTCCATCCGTAGTAACCTGAGTTCATTGGTATTCTTTTTGCCAAATTACCTGATTTGTGTAGCACTGATAATTTTCATACGTTCCACTTTTTGCTCAGTGCGTTACACTTCATGAATCTTTGCCTCTCAGTTTGCCAGAAGGTTTGAATGCAAGGGAATTGGGTTTTATTACCTTTTTTTTTTTTTTAAATGGATAGAATTATGTTCCTAGCAAATGTTGGCAGTCCATGTCACAGTATGGTGTTTCTGGTGTTCTCATTCATTTATTTTATGCTGCTATGCAGTTACTTTAGGATCCATGTGCTTTATTTTCTGCAGATGTACATTAGATAGATACACTTGTATTTCCTAGATCTCAAAATATTCAGCCTCATCTCTGCAACCCATTTTGCAAGAGTTTGCCATATTTCCATTTCTTCCTGAATATATAAATGCTGTTTCAAAGATTATGTTACTTTAACCTGCTGATGCATCTCTTTGTATCCTTTTTAGTGTCCCACGTTTTTACTGTTACAGATCTATATTCTGTTTCTGTCTCTTGACATAGAGCAAGTTCTTCCTGGTCTTTTCTTCTCCACTTACCTGCCAGCATTCATTAATATTGGTAACTTTAAAGTATTAAACTCCCATGCTGTTTCTAATGTTTTGGAGTAATTCCTAGGGTTTTTTTAATTCTTTTTTAAACCTCACCCTTATCATTATGTGTTTAAATTTTTATGTAAAAATAACTGGCATGTAAAAATAACTGTATTAAGTGCTATGTCTTTATTTGCTCTGCAATCCTGGCTTTTTGAACACACCTTTGTTACCTGCCAGACTTTTAAGATCTTTAGCTTCTAAGGCTATATATTTCAGAGGACCTTTTAAAACTATATATCAGGCTATATATGGCTTTTAAGGCTGTAATGCTATCATTATTGTGGTATGACAATCTAAGGATAACTGCCAGGCAAGATCGATAGGAAAATCAGTATTTTTTTTCTTTAGATTTGTTAGAAAAATAGACAGGTTTTTGTATGTCTGACCCATTTATCATGTCCTCAAAGGCTTCAGTTTGCATAGTCACCTCATCTTATCTGTGTAAAGATACAGCTTTTCCCTGCAAGCTCTGCCTCTGTCATTGCTTGACAATCTGAATGTCACGACAAGACTAGCAATTGTTGATCTGTTCCAGTATCACTATGAATGTAATTTTTTTAAGAGCTGTTTTCAACTGCTGGAAAAGAATAAGATCATCAGTGCGAAGTGTGTACCAATTTGCTGTTTTAAGTATGTTACAAGCTAAATACGACAACTTTCCAGGAATTCTCCCAGTGCTGGAGATAATAAGAAAACCGCAGGATACCCAATGCGCAGTTATGAACTCATTGCCATTGGAAATGACATAAAATACACTTTCTGCATTTAAATGGATCCAGTCCTGTTTCTCAGCCCAAGACATCCAGGGCAGTGAGAATGTCTTTTGCTCTGGAAAAGTGGTTGGCCCTGACAAATCTTTATAGTTCTTGAAATCTTAAATGGCTGAAGTCTGCATTTATGATCCTGTATCCTGGAGGCTTACATACATGCTATCAACAGTGCACTTAAGGCAGAAGGAGAGCAGTTCTGACATAGCTAGAAGAGTGGTAAGGTCACTGAAATATGCCCGACCCAGGAAATGAAATGAGATGGCCAAGAACCTTGACTTCCTGCTCTTCAGTCACAGTACTGGTGAGTTCCTCTGAGCTTGGTGCTGTTGATCTAGTAAAAGTTTGTTAATGGAAGGTGTTGCTGTCAGCCTGCACCTTTGCTGTCACCTGGAAGGTCAAAACAGACACATTGACTACACTTGCTAAATATCTAACTAGTGCTATCTCCAGAAATAAACAGGGTCCTCATGTTCCTGAAAGGAAGAATATTTTGATAGAGAAAATATTATCCTCCATGCTTAAAGATGTCGGTCAAAGGGATAAATCTGATTGATAAACCACATTCAATGCAGGGATGCAAAAAAAAAAAAGAAAATCATACTGAGGTAGCAATTACTGCTTTTCTGCAATGCAGGAAACTGTCAGATGATGCAACTCCCTTTCATGTGATACCAGGGGTCCCTACAGTCCAAGTTTTGTCTGCACCTTGAACTGGCGAGCCGTATTCAAAGTGTTTGAATATAATTCTGCTTGGAATGCTCACTTATTTTTTTTAAATCTAATCACTGGAAAACATGTCAAATAATCTAAAAAAGAAGAAAAACCTTCAACAAAATGCAACAAACAAAAAATTTTTCTCTGCTGAAAATGCACCAAAGCAACATAAGATGCTGAAAAAACTGCAGTCATTAGGGCCTGTAGCTTGCCATAACCCATGGCTGTTGTATTTCAGTCAGGATGATAAGTGTATCTACTTGATACTGTGACCAAAAATCTAACTGGAATATTAAGTACTGCAGCTAGTAGTTATCAAGCAGCTTAATTTAAAAAAAAAAAAAATAAATCATAAAGGCTTCTCAAATGCTGAAATCTGGACATATTTGAGCTATGAAAATACTCTAATAAAAGTCCTTATTTAGTCTTGATGCCATTTAGGTAGAACTTTTAAGTCAAACAGCCATTTGATTAACACTTCAACAAAAGAATCTCCACGCCTGAGTGTGTTGCAGAAATGTTTATCCTTGCAGTTTCAGGGCATGTGACTACTGCAGTTACTCTTTGTTATCTTGGAAAGTTAGCTTTCAATTGGTGTTTAAAGACACATTGTGTTTTCAGTCTATCTACTCAATTTGTAAATCCTGCTTGGAGAGTTTGGAAGATTGTCTATTTTGATCATTAAAGTAGTGGATTTATATCAGTACATCCTAGAACTGGCTACTGACTTCCTAATATGACTGGTTATTTAAATATTGCTAACCGATCATCTTCCTATGTGAAAGAATGGCAGTCAGTGTTCCTTAGAAAACATATTTCTGAGTGGGAGTGGCTTAATTTCTGAAGCGTCAGAATATTAGAATGACATAAGAAAGTTTTCTGTAAGTGTATAGTGGTTCAGGCTTTAACTTGGTGAAAATCTTGTCTGTGTTCTATGAAATATATTTTGGATGCTAAAATAAATGATAGGATTTATCATTTAATTTCTTTAATGCTTATTTCAGGAGTAGTTAAATTATTACTGTGTTTTTTAGGCTATGAGGAGAGGCATCTCCTGCAAAATACTTAATGTACTCTGCTGTTACGGAACATATGGCAGGGAGAAAATGTGTTGTGTGCAACTGGTAGGGAAGACTCCAGCAATAAAATTCCCAAAACTGTGCTGATGTTGTTAGAGGTCCTGGTAGACAAAGAGAGAAGTAAATAAAAATTATTTTCAAGCTCTGCAGGATTCTAATAAGGCATAATAGAAATGCTTGCCTAATACAAATGGACAGAATTATTAAAGGAGAATTTGTTCCTATGCTTTAAAGGTTATTTGAAACAGTTAAAAGTTACCATGGGACCTAAGATTCAATGTCCTTTTAAGCTTTAAATGACAAATCTAAGGTGTTATGAGAGATGTACAAAGGTGGGAAGAAGTGTTGCAGTAGATTCACTTCATGTGGAATGAGATTCCAAACTGGTGTTTAGCAATTCAAGGCAGACACCTTATTTTAGAATTTGGGTATCTTGTTGTCTGGAAGAATAAAAGTCCATTATGTATTTTAAGTAGTGCATTGAAAATGCCTTGTATTGCAAGTGAGGATGCTTCATAAACTCACTGCAATGAAATGTAAAAAACTGTTTATGTTGCCGCTTAGATCAGCGTGTCTATTATACTTTTGTTTGTCTCCCCTTGAATTAAAAGATTTGTGTTTATGGTACACAGGAACAATTTCAAAGATTGTAACAATGAAAGATTCATCTTCCAATGGAAGATAACAACTGAAGAGTTTGTTTGCTCTGATATGTAAATCATGAAAGCAAGGAATATGGCAATACTGCTGGTCACAGCGGTGCTTTAGAAAGTTCAGTTGACAGCAAGTCCAGTAAGGAAAGATGGTCTGTAACGTGATGGCTGGATTTTACTCATGTTTTGGCTGTGTTGACTTGGTAAACAATTTTTGGTTTACTGTGGCATGAAGGGGACTAGAAAAAACAAGTAGTTGGAGAAGAAGAGAAAGAGAAAATGCTTGCTTCAAATATATCTTTATTTTAAGCTTGTTGCTCATCAACAGCCAAGTGAAATTTATAGGATGGAAAATGGTAGTATGGGAAAAGGTGTGCTTGGTTACCAAAAAAGAGAAAAAGGGGGTGGAAAAAGTACCTTTGTTTCTTCTGTTTGTCTGTCAGTTTCCAACCGCAACAAGCACAGCTCTGTGTAGTTCTGAATTGCTCCCCAGCATGGATCATGTTGCTATGTCTGAGCTGTCATGGAAACTGGCTGGAGCAAAGCTGGCTTATGAAGCACATACAAGAAGGCACAGCCAGTCTCTCTTCTTAAAGTATCTGCCCTCTTCTAAGGGTTTTTTTTTATGTATGTGGCGGTTTTTAATATAAAAGATAACAAGGGGTTTGCTCTTTAAAATAGAATTTACTTCGGAAACTCTGTGTTCTGATGGCATTTAGGGCCTGGCATCTGATGATAGCTGTCTCAAGCATTCCAGCAATCAAAAATTAATTGCTTTCATTATTTCCATCACCTAATGCAACAGCATTCAAGAGATTCGTTTGCTGCTTGCTGTACACCTCTCAGTATATTAATTTGCATGCCAAAGTTAGTATGTTGCTTGGTTTTGGTAGTTAACTACCAGTTTTGAGAGTGGTTGTGAAAGGACAAAGAAGCCCTGTATGTTTACTACAGAGGAATACTTTTGCTTATGTACAGTAACTGCTGCCTAGTACCATTCAGTGGGTTTTTTTTCTGAAAGGGAGTGCACCTTCCTCTCAATATCCTTCCTGTCAGCTTTGTTTTATTTTAGAAAAATTCAGGTATTGTAAGGTGTAGTGAAAATGTGTCATTAAAATAGGTTGTTTTCAAGAGTTGTTGTGCTGAAAATCAATAGGAAGCAATGTGCTGTTGTGGCGCTGTGGCGCTGGCAGTCTTGACTTGACATGCTAGTGGTCACTGTATGAAATTTGGAGATGAGGTCGTGAAGGTGTCAGAAATCTGAACAGCTTCTCACAGGTCTAACCTTCATTTATAAACTGCTTTCTCCATCTATCTGAGGATGTCATCTTACATTTCAAATAGTTTTTGTCTGTTTTCTTGTGTTTGACGGACAAGAACCAACCATTTCAAAATATGGTTGCGCTGCTTTGCTGAAAATTCATTTATGAATGAGTAAGGTTTTCATATTTGTGTAATTTGGGAACCCAAAATACGTTGCTCTTTCTGGCAAGCTATTGATGAAATCTATTGAGCCCCAGAGTTGGAAATGACTAGTTAGTGTGGCACTACGTGAAGGTAGTTTAGCATTGGCTGTGATGCATCCAGAGAAAGGAAGACATTTAGGGCCAGAGGGAGGAAATGTGATGAAATTAGATTTGGTCTGGAAAAATATGTGGAATTAAGTATGTAATAGTATTGTCCCTCAGTGTTACTGATAGTAACTTCAGGTAAAGTGCTTTAGTTTTTTTTTTTTGCTCACAGGTGGGCATTTGTAATTCTGTAGAAGTACTTATGTAATAGTAGACTTCCATGGGAAGTTTCCACCTAAACTCAAATTAGAGGAGTTTGTGTGGGCAAGGTTTATGGTACTTAGCAAAGTAGTGATCACACACCATCTACTTCCAAACCTGAAAGTCAGTGCTGAGGCATTTGGAGATGTCGTTGGTGTACCTCCTAAAACGCAAACCATGGCATGCAAACCATGGTGTTTCTAAGAGGTGGAGTAGAGCATGTATGGTGGAGTAGAGCAGATATGGTGCACTGAGCATGTTTTGTAGATCTTGGACTTCAAATCTCTTTTGGCACTAGACTGCAGAAGAGTTTCAGCAGTTTCCCTTTCTCAACTGGTGTTGATACTGTTGCAATTCTGGTGTACTTGCAGAACAGGAGCTCTTGCGGGTTTTTTGCACCATAAGGGATTCAGCCCTGTAGAGTACCAAGGCTACGAGTGCAAGTTGCTTCTTTTTGTTCCATGAAATTGAATGGTACTGTGGCAGTAATTGTTTTGATTCATATCTGATTCATCCAACTGCGATACAGAATACTGAACAGCAGATTAAACTCAATACATAACAAAATAATTTAGTTGTATAAGTTGGGAATGATATGAAGTTAAAATCATAGGCTTAGTCTGTTTTGTGATATATGTGTAGTTTGGAGTCACAGTGGGTTTTTTGTTGGTTTTTTTTTTTTTGTCTTGTTTTTTAATTCCGTGCAAGATCTGTATTTTCAGTGCATATAACCTGCATAAAAGTACTCAAGTTTAAATATGTATAGGGTAGAATAAGCTAGGCTTTACATAATTATTCCATACTAATGATGGAAATTATTTGGTATCTCAGTTTCCTTAGTGGTGCCCTTTTGCTGTAGCTTCTGTGGGAATGGGAAAGTATAAGAATTTTCCTGTGAATTGCTTTTCCTACAAAGCAGATATGGGATCTGACAGTTTACCTTTATTTACAATTTATCAGGGGGTTTTGATTCTGTTTTCATTTGGATTCACAAGGAACCTTTTACTAGTGAAGAGAGAACCCATGCTTACCTCAACATCCATGGGAGACCTTGGGTGAAAGAGTCTTCTTTGCATATCATTCTTCCACTATTTTCTGAGAGAGGTGAATTTGGATTTTCCTGAAGAAGTCCTGCCTGTTACAGGAAGGATGCCAGAAACTATTGTCTCATTTGGAGATTTTCCTACTGTGGAGTGTCTGGATTCTGCTAAAGTGAAAGTCTTGGGTGATCTAACTCCTTTCATGATGGCAAGAAGGCACTTCCTCAATAGTATGTTTGCACAGAAATTTAACAAAATGGCTCTGACAAAGACTTCCTTCTATTTAGTGAACCTGTAAGAAGAATATGGGATAGTATAAAATTTAGCTACCTAAAATTGTCAAGTTAAAATTCGGAAATACCAAATTCAACTATGGAGGATTGAAGCTTCCCTTTCTCCCGCGCTTCCCATCCCCCCACCCTCCTCCACCCCTTCCCAGCCTTGAAGAACTGATTAACTGAGGCTGCCTTTTGTACAGCATGAGGACTGCTTGCTGCTATTGTCTCCTGCCGAAACAGCACTTTCCAGCTAACTGGTTTAACTGTATCATGTCCTTGAAAATGTTTTCCTCTAATGCCTTTTCAGGGTTTGAGAAGTCCTCCATAGTGTATAGAACAACAATTGAAAAATGTGACAATAGTTCTCTTTTCCTGATCAGGTTTTGTTTTTTCCATCTGTCAAACACTTGGTTTTTCTTTTTTTCCCTAGTGCTACTGCAGCAAAAATGCCTGCCTTTTGTTTATGTCTTCCTACACTAGCATCGTGACATCATCAGTGATATTGCCAGGGGAAAAAATATGCATAGCTGTAGCTAAGCCAGCTGTTCGTTAGCAACCCATCTAGTCTGCTTTAGTTTCTTCTCATTAATGTATATGTGGTAGTGCTTCCTGCTTACGAGATGTAGAAGGTTCTCAGCCATGAGCCATCTGCTCGATCCATGTCTTTGGATGAATAAAAATGGTACTTTTAAAATACAATCATTTTTGATAATGGAATTTTGATTAAACAAAAAGAATGAGAGTCTAGAAGATACTCATCTTAGAATGAAGTTGTGGGTAATTCTGAATCCTTTACTACCAGTCTCTTACAATTCAGTTTAATCATAGAGACTGCATATCAACTGTTAGAAAATAATACATGACGAGCAAGATATCAAGAACAATAAAGAAACAGGGAGTTTTGTGATTGATTTGCATGACGACACAGTAAAGTGCGTGAATCTGTTTGTCACGCTTGTCCCCTCTTCTATGCAAATCAGCAGCAGAACATCCACTGACTTCCACAAGACCAGAATAATGCCAACAATGAGCAACAAGCTGTCATTTATTCTAACGAGGGAGATCTTAAATAGAGTAAGTAGGTATTTAATTTCTGCAAAGGTAATGAGAAAATATTTTATTTTTTCCATGTTATATTTTCAAAATGCTACAAATTATTCCAGAGATAATCGACTAATTCGTAGAATAGCTGCATCTTTGCAATGTTAATATTATGGATATTTGCATGTTCAGTACCAGTTTTCAGGGGGAGAAGATATGTTCATTTATCATCGCTAGCTGTATGTTAAAAGTTTAAAATTAGAATACTCTGGCAGTTCACTCTGCAGTAGGAGTTAACCTCTCCCCAAATATTCCGAAATGGATCTCTAAGATTGACAATGTATCAGTAAAAAAAAAAAATCTTCTATGTACATGCTTTTGTAATTGTGACTGTAGATATCCACTTATGAAATCCTTAAATATTGCATTTTTAGATACTATAAAATGTCATTTAAATACAGAATTTTTCATTTAAAAAAGCCCCAAACCGAACAAACACCACTTTTCCCCCCTCAAGCAACCAAATTTAAAACAAAGCAGAACCCAAACACCTAAATGTAAGCAGCTGTTATCAAGAAGAGATTAGATTTCATTGTGCTCTCTAATTTCTCATTTGGATTAGGGATTAATCTTTGCTCAAACGGCCAATTCTTATTCACCTGAGTAGTCTGACTGAAACCAGCAAAACTAATTTTATGGCCAAAGATTACAGGATAATGCCCTTGACTGATGAGACAAATTTAAATCAAGGGACTGCTATTTAGGAACAATTCTTCATTCAGAAGCTTGTCCTCTACGTAAAGGATAAACACCAGCAGATTAAGTGTTGGCAAAATATTACTACTTCAGAATATTAATTTCAGGGTGTGCTGTGTGTGGAGTGATGCAGACAATGCATGGGTTTTGCCACTCCCCGCAGGAAAAAAAAAATTACTTTTAAAAACTCTCTATGTGAATTTCTATTTGAACCTGTGTTATGATGGGAGGAATAATAATAATAATAATAATGAGGAGAGAAAAAAAAAGTTGAGGGGATTTCCGTAATGACTGCTGTCTTAATGAGCTGAAGAAGCTTTAGAATTTGTTATCCCTTCTTCATAGTAGACCTCAGCTGATAAAAATATCCATAGCGGGTGAAATCAGTGGCATGCCTGGCTTTCTCAGACAAAACTCCCATGTGATCACACAGGCAGCCTCAGTGAGCCTGAAGCTGCTCAGCAAGCAGTAGGTAATGAGTCTTTGTGCAGAGCGAAGGTCTTGTGGCTGAACAATAAAGCATATGGTACCAGCAATAAAGCACAGTGCTGGGAAATTTAAGAAGATCCTGCTGGAACTAGGAAGACAGTGAATATGTCAAACATTATAAAATGATGATCAATCTGGTTTGGTTCCTAATTAATAAAAACAGTGCATGGATTGGAAAAACAACAATTTGAACAGGTCAGTTGTTTTATAGATTCTTCACACACTTCAGTGTTTTAAGCATAAGTGGGGGTTTTGCTGTTTCCTTATTAGTAGTAAAGCCAGGGGGTTTTGCATTTTTGTGTGGTGGGTTTGGAAGGATGCACATTAGTATGATATCAAGCTAAATAGTTTTAAGTTCTGTGATCAGATTCAGTGTAAAAATGATTTTACTATTATTCCTCTGCAATTCAGACTTCAATTGTGCATGAAAAGCTGCATAGCAAGTAAAAGTAAATTTGTTAGATGGATCATTTACCAGTATCATAAAATATTTAGTAACAACAATCTATTTTTCTGCTATGTATTCGAGACTAATTCTTGCTCAGTAGGAAATTCGTTGTGTCTGGCTAAAAATATAACATTGGAGCATATCTACCAGTGCACTTGGATATCTTTTTTTTCTCCACATTTTTCTTGGATGATTTTGAAAGTGGTGTTTTGTGTTATTTTTAATGCAACTGTAGACGCAGAGGAATGATACATTATAAACCTCTGCATTTATTTCACTCTAACATTAAATGCAAAATACGGGGTTTTTTTTCAAGCAAGTATTTGTTTCTCATAGTAGTCCTTAGTTAATCACACATTTTATTTTTTTGTAAGCGGCCCCTGAAGATTTTAGTGGCCTATGTTTATCTTACAGAGGAGAGGATTTCATCATATCACATAGAAATTAACTGTGTAAAAGTTATTTTTTTCCATAAAGCTCTTTGTAATAGTGTTTTTCTTTCTTCACCAGCAGTAGATGCAATAGTAAGGACTCAAAGAAATGTATCTGTTTATATTTAGAGAAAATACCATCCTGAGTGAGGTTGAGCCCTTGAAATGCGATTGGGTATATAAAGGAAAAACAAAATCTGGAGAACATAATGTAATTTTCATGTGAATTTATAATTGCACCAGCGGCCTGTTCTCTATAAATACCAATTTGAATAGTTTTAGAACGTGTATTTTGTTCCTGAGTGAATACGGGTAATAAATCTCGTCCAGCCCCCGGCCCTGGGCGAGTGTTTGGGTGCGTTGCCCGGAACTATTCACCGCTAATGAGCGGGCACTACGCACCACTCCTACAGATGCGCTCGCGATCTGTTTGTAGTTTTACTATTGTGTCTGTGCGTGATGCTAATTCACGTGGGTGAGTTGAAAGCAGCTGTGCATAAATCAGCCCTCTGCCTGTCCCCCTGCGCTCCTTGCCCTCTTTAATTAAAAAAGGGAAAAAAGGGTAAGGACGGCCGTGCTCTGGCTGCAGAGCCGGGGCCGGGGGGGGGGGAAGGGAGGGGGGGATGTGTGTGTGTGCTGTGGGTTCCCTTGGAAACCGTCGGGGAGGGCTGGCGCTCACCCGGTTTTGGGCGGGCGGGGCGGTAGAAGCTGTCGCTGCCGCCTAGCCCCGTTGCGGGCCCTCGGCCCCGGTGCCAGCCCCGGCTGCCCTGCCGGGTGCCCGGGAGGAGGCGCGGCCGTCCCGGCGGACTGGGCCCGGCATGCCCTGCGGAGGGGGACGGGCCCATGTAAATGAGGGGGTGGTGCCCAACGCTGCGGCGCGGCTGGGGCTGTTCTGCGGCCGGTGCTGCCCCCAGGTACGGCACGGGAGGGGTGTCTGCCGGGGCGAGCGGCCCATCGCGGTGGCCGGGGTGGAAGTCCCCGCGGTGCGTGGCTCTACGGCCGAAGCGGTGCATGATTGTCCGACCCCCGGCGTTCCGCATTGCTCGCTCTTCTCGGGCTCTCCGGAGGCGCGGTGCGGCGCGGCCCCGCGCCTTGCTGCGGGCTGTGCATAGCAGGAACTGCCCTTGCAAATAGCAGTGTGTGGCTCTTCTCTGGCAGGGGCTCTGTAGCCCGTGCTCTTAGATTCAGAAGTCTGGTGTGTCGTCAAGCGCAAAATTTTACAGTTAGAAATACTAGAGAAGCTCAAGTGAAGGATTGCTTTGCAGTCACTGTATGAAAGCATTTCTCCTATAGAAAGTAATTCTGTATAAAAAACCCCAAGCGGATACAGCTTGGCATCTCTTTGAAAAGACAGTAAAGTATTTGTTTCATACTTGCCATGTGCACCTCCCAATTTGTTTAACAGAGAACCCTGCTAAAGTTGTAGCAGTACGTGCAGTATTTACCATCAGGCTGGATGAGATACAATGAATGTGTCACTCCGGTAATTAAATGGAGAAAATAAAGCAGCATATAGTAATGCAATTATATAATTACTGTATTTGTCTAGGATGAGCGCAGTGGATTTTAAGTTTAGATTTATGAGGCAGTTAGGTACTTACAGTGAGTATGTACATAGATAAAATTAACAGCGTGCACTAAAATAACAATATTAACGTCCCTATGGAACAGTGTTCCCACTGTTAAAACAGAATCACAACTTTGAAATACACCTGCCTTTTCCCTATATGCACACAAACCCAAACATTTTTCCTGTGTGTGGATCAGCACTCCCAGTACAAAGTTAATTAAACTACCTTAAAGGAAAAAAAAAAAATCAAGATAATTCCTGAAGCAAGTGCTCTATTGCTGCTAAGTTATGGTGATTCTGAAATACGCTTTTCTCCATCTACACTCCTTTGAAACTGTTATTTCTATAAACGTTTTCTGCTGCAGTTTGAGTGCTGGATGTTGAGTTCCTTTAATCAGCATAAAAGTATGAAACGAATCTTTCAGCATGCATCAGATGTTTTGGAGACAATCTACTAAAGTTCAGTGTTAATTTACGTCTAGATGTGAGAAGCCTGAGTCTGGTGTGTAATGTTTTGGTTTGAGCACACACAATGTTTATAATGTATCTTAGATTTTTGGTCTTGTTTGCTTACTGGAAAGAAGAATTTGCTCTTGTTGAAGAAGACATTGATTTGGACAGATGAAATAGTTGAACAATGAAGTTTAAGTTCGATGTTAGTTGAAGATATATAACTCATGGTTTAGGGTACATAATGGTAAATGTTTGGAAATTCATTGCAAACTTTAAATATTTTCCCCAAAACTAAAACTTTCTTGCTCTTAAAAGGTACTTCTAGTAACTGAACTTCAGGGTTTTTTTTCTGCCTGAACAAGCAGGTAGAAAATAATGCTGAAGTGAGGCGGGTATAATCTCTTGCAAGATTGGTAAAGCTGTCTGAAAAGAAGTTTACATGTAGTCTGTCAGTATATGTCTTTGTCCTTGCTCTGAACCAGCTATGAAACTGGATTATAAACATGCCATTCCTTCAGTAAAACAATACCAAACACCATCACATCTTTAAAACAATGATGCCATTTGAAGGCCTACCAGTGGGTTTTGATCACTGCTGTTTCATTACTCTTTTGTGGGCGTTTTTGACCTTGAAAAGGGGTTTGAATGTAGATAAAAGACAGATATGACTCATCTACAAATGCACACAAGCCAAAAATATTAGTAGGTTCAAACAGTTTTGGGATAAATAGCATGACTTCAATTTCTCCATCTCTCCACAAACATGGTTACAGTGTTTTAATGAACCCAGTGATAAATGAAAGTTGTGAATAATTGCTAACAAAAAAAAATCTGGAAAATTTTGGTCTTTTTTTTTCTTTCAGATTTGCATAGAATTGTCTCTAACAGCTCTGCTTCCTCTGGTCTTTGCCCCCACTCTCCTAAAAAAGTTTGTATTTCTGGGACCTCTGCTTCAGTCCTTTTTTTCCCCACAATGAAATAGAGAAAATAGGAAAAGTAACATAAATGTGTATTACCATAAAAATTTGGTGAAAAAGCCACTTAACATGCAAGATATCTAAAGGCAAAATTAGCAATTTCAGGTTTTTGTATGTTTAAATGCAAAAATATAAGCAAGGTTCTTTAAACATGCCACTGAAATGCACTGGACCACTTGCATTTTGACTTTCTTATGAAAAGATAGATGGCTTTTGGTTACTACTTCATAAGTTGTTTCCTGAAATATTTAACTTGATGTTCTGATTCAGTTTGAGGCCGGGTAGTATTCTGCTCTTTCATAAGCAACAGGGATTTGCATATTAATTTTATTGTCTAGTAGGAAGTAGGGGCTACATGGTATGGAGTCTGACCCTCATCAGGCTTTCTGAGGGATGTTGGCAAGAACTAGAACATCATTTACCAACTGTAGCTTCACCATCCTGTGTAGCCCTTGGATTTTGATGAGGAAATGCAATCAGGTGATACTGTCATGTAGGGTAAGGCTGTGTGGAGTAAATAAGTGAGCCTCTGTGGTAATTGTAGCTTTCATTGGCATGCTGCCCCTTTGAAGGGTAATGAGAGGAATTTGGGGTTGTGTTACATTTGTTTGTTTCATACTGGTAAATCATTTCTGTGCATGTCTATAAATAAGTCATGTTTTTAATCTGTGCTATAAATCAGGATAAATTGGTCTGTGCTGAGCGCTGTGCTGCTGCAGCTACTCTGGTGTCAGTGCAGTGCCTCAGCTAGCTGGTCCAGAGCTGGCCCAGGGATCTTCAGCACTCTGCAGTAAAAGTGCTGTCTGCTGAAAGCAGCAGGCACTGCTGTGGTGTCTCCACCTGTGGCACAACCATACCAGCTGTGAAGGAAAGGCTGGCAGACCAACACCAGGACTTACCTTTACCTCCTGGGGGGAGAGGGCTGCCTTTTCTAACCCACTTTCCCGAGCCACCTGTGAGTGGGGTCCAGGGCTCCTCTGGGTCCCTGGACATCTCCCACCTGAGGAGCAGCTCTCTGGTACTTTGGCTGACCTTGCAGTGACTTCAGGTGGGGGTTGGGGTCTTTTGAGTATGGATGTGAAATTGATAATGAAGCTCTCAGTGATTTAAAATCTGTTCTTTATTATAATTTAATACAGTCTCATTTTAATGTAGCATGAATATGTAAAAAAAGTAAGCTGGGTTGCAGATGTTTCAGTTGTACTTCCTAAATGATTGCAATCTTTTGTAAGTGCTATTTCTGTGGGGTGAAGTGCTATTTGTGTGGGGTGAAAGGGTAAACAAAAGATGTATATATTTACTGGTTTTAGTGTGGATAACAAGTGATAGTACTGCTTACTTCCAACATGAACCATGACAGCTGACTAGGCCATTTTCAAGAAACATTATTGTCCTCGGGTATTTTACTGGGGGGTGGAGCATGGACCCCACGACTCTGGGGGACTTGGAGTGCTTGCAGAGCTGCCATTGTTTTGCTCTCTTGCAGTAACTGAGTCTTTATCGAACCACTTACTTTCAGAGTAGGGCAAGGTTTAACTTTGCAGTTTTCAATTAAGTCCCTCAGTTGTTTACCTCATCCACTCTTACTTCTAAACAAATGTAACAATGAAATGGAAAAGTGAAAATTACAGAATATTAACTGTCTCATCTTAGTTCTCCTGGAAAAGACAGAATAATCAAGAGATTTGATAAACCAAAATATCCTCAAATATATAAAATAAAAAAACCCTCAGGTTGATAGTGTAAGCCAGATAGCTTTGCAGCAGTGCTTTAAGGAGAGCGTAGGGCAGATAATTAATTTTGTCCCAGCAGAGTCCTCTGGCTGAGATGTCATTGAATGGTCATAAGGTGCTTACAAGTCAGGCGATGCTGTGGGAATGGGCTAGCTGCTTAGTTTCTATTCATCACTGTCTCCGTGACAAGAGTGCCTTGGGAAGTAGATGGGTACATACTTGTTATTAGACCTGCAGCTCTTCTGTCAGCCTTCTGGAAGAATTTCAGATTTGAATTATAAAGTGAACTGAAAGGGATTTTTAAACATGTTTATTATGATGCCAAGTCAGTACAGCCATAAACTTCAGATTTTATTCATCATTAAAAAATGTGAAGAGTCGATGTTCAATTATAACACAGTTGGGATCTAATTCAGGTCAGCCTTACTGTGGGCTGTAGCTTTACACGTTCATGTTGTGATGATACAATATACCCTTCCTCCAACTGTTGAGTATATGAAGGTATACTCACGCAGGTGAGTGAAGACCTGTGTGTAATTTTGCTGGCCAAAAGTATGAAGATGGAAAGATTGGCTTTATTTCCATATGTGCTTGTGTAATTGTAATATGTGTCATTGGATATGACCACCCTTTTTTGGGGTGGTCAGTTATAAAAAACTATGGAGAGTTTATTGACTGCATGTTTTCTCTCTATAAATTTGACCATCTCTATGTGATGCCATGGTCACTAAATTTGGGAATTTGAAGTCTTAGTGTAGCTTATCTTTTTGACTGATTTCTTAAGGACATGCCTACTATATTGCCAAATATGTCCAGCATATTTTCCTTTTTAGTTTTTTTAACCTATTACCTCATTTCATCTGAGCTTGAAAGAGTAGTAGTAGATTTTCCTCAAATACTGTGCAAATGGGTGGGGAAATGGGAAAGAGAGAGACTGTTAGTTCACACCAGTGGAAAAAAAAATGCTCTATGACTATGTCCCTGATTATCAAAGTAAGCACGTGGAGGAATGCATTAAACACCACAACCCTTTGTGTACCAAACCCCTTACTGTGCCTAAGGCAATCCATGCAGAAGAGGCAACTTCATGAAGAATCAAGTTCCATTCATTTCTCAGGGTATTTTTTTTAAACTTGAAATTAAATTTTACTTATATTTTCTAGCTTCATTTACCTTGTGCTGCTCTTGGAAGAGAAGGTGAATTGTCAACACTCTACATAAGTGTCAGTGTCAGGAGGAACCTTACCAGTTGTAGTGTATAAATTCACTGTTGCCTATATTCAGTAATTCCTTGTTCATGTGATGGGTTTTTCTGGTGAATTCCCCAATCAGTGTTTATTGTTTAAATAATGGTATTGCTAAAAGTCTCCTTTTTTGTTTTTAATGAAATCTATTGGTTTTCCTGGTTGAATAGTTACACCATATATGGTGGAAAGTCAAAAAGCAGACAATAGAAACAAATATTAATTTTACATCTTTTATTTTTAAATGTCATTTTTTGTGGGCCTGAACGCCTACATAGGACTGTCTTGTGTGTGCGTTAAACCTGCAGATTGTAACATTAGATGTTGGTTGTGGATTGTCCTTGATTTAGAAAGAAAGCTTGAATTATTATAGCCATAAAACTATTTTTGAAGATAGTTTTAAAACATCACAGCCTTCCAGTACATATTAATAATTTATATTGTCCAATACAAATAGTTTTATTGACTGTTCTCCAGGGAGAAAGATGCACTTAAAGATCTTTTTCCCAATTTTGGCTTCACTTGAGGCTAAGCCTTGAATGAAGTCATGATTTTACTGTCATGCCACAGGCCTATATTCATTTCATTGAATGTTGGCTCCTGCTAACCAAAATTGGTTTTGTTTATAGGGGTCTGTTTCATACACTCTCCCTCGAATATTTCCGCTAAAGAAAGTAATAGGTTTTATGGTATTTTTTGAGCTGATGTTTCTGCCATTTTCTTTCAGCTTCCCAGTAGAAAAAAGCCAGAGTAACCTCTTCATGAAGTGTTTTGGGTTACAAGAGATGCCAGTCTTATTGCCACGTTGCTACTGATAGCTATGACAAATATTTATTTGGTACCTTAAAATGTACACAGGCCCTGTGAGGGTGTTAGAGATTCAGTTAATGATGTTTTCTCTGATTGAAACATTTATTACAAAGGTGAAACAAGGTATTATGGGAGACTTTTATGGTTTCAGTGTTTAAAATATATAAAGTCCATCAACCCAAAATCTTTTGATTTGTTCCTTGTTAAGTTGTCAAATGCAAAGAACCAAGCTTATACCATTAGTTTTAAATTACTTGTTGAAGTTGGAAGAACGGGATTTGACCATCATAGTATCAGACGCTCCCCACCAGTTTCCCTGGTCTCCCTCACTGAAAACCCGGAGGCTTCTGGAGCACCCATAGGCAGAGAAGAAGGTATTCCTTCAGCTGTGCTTTTTTTTTCGGTGGATGTGATGAGACAAAGGCATCGGGTTGGACAAAATCATCTGCCAAGCTGGAATTTGAATGCCGAATTAAGGAAAGTTGAAACAGTCTCCATTAGGGAACGTGCTGAGCATGCCTATTGTGTAACGCTGCAGCAGTGCTAAAACACAAATGGCTGCTGGCTGTGCACAGGCAGTTCTTTAATATCTCAGGATTTGGTGTGTAATAAGCTAAGAATGTTTTTTCATGCTACCCATGCAAAGAATTCTTATTAAAAATATTTGTCAAGACAAATGAAACCTCTACCTTAAACATGTATACGTAATTAAATTTTAACAGTGTGTGACAAAAGCAAACCTGTGTTAGAAGAGCAACAAAATTTGCAGAGCTAAGCAATGTATAATTGGCAACTAGCGTAATTTTTGCAATTATATGACCCTTTACTGTGTATTTATTTTGATACCCAAAGCAATGTATATTTACACTTCAGAGATGGCTGTTGAAGCTAAGAATACATTTTACAAGGGTACTGCAAATAGTCTTAACTGTATTAGGGCAGCATTCTGCTTCACAAATCAGTGCTGCTGAGAAGCGGGGTATATTAATACAACTGATCTGTTTCTGCTGGTTGTGCTGGCTTGTTCAAAGTGAGCTGACCTAATGCAAATCTTTAGCTATATGTTCAGATACATAGCACAGATGAATTCCTGCTGCATGGTAACACTCAGCATTGATAACACCCGTATTTTTTTAGATCTCCTTTATAACTGGCCTCCAGTTATCACGGCGCTACATGGTTTTGCTATTTTGTTTGTATTTTTCTTAAAGTATGAAGGAAATTCAGTGGTTTGGGATCAGAAAATAATTTTTTTAACGTTCTACTTAAGTCTTCAATTCTTTCTCATTGTTTTTTCTCTCTCCAGTTTAACTTCTTCCATTGTGGTTCTTATTGTCAGTTCTCAAAACCTGATAAATTAGGGAAAATTTTGTGCATTTAGGTACATCTTTGACATTTGAGAAAAAAGTTCTTGAGAGTGAGAGTGCTTTTCAACCACAGCAGTTGCAAGATATTTTTTAAATCATTATTATTTTTAACCCAGGTAAAACAGTTTATCTCTTTTCACCTTGTAAATATTTTGCCAAGTTTAAACATACATGAAGGAACATCTGAAACTTACAAAGGAAATGAGAGAAAGTGGACAAAAAGTGAGATTAAGTGCCAAGCTCTTCATGTTCCCCTTGCCAGAAGAATATATTTAGAGGTCAGAATAGTCAGCATAATTGATTCCTGCCAGAGGCAGTATGAATTTATATCTTTACCCTTGGCTTGACTTTTAGCCTATATTTATTTAGCCATTTAAACTGTTGTTTCCATTTCTTTTGACTGTACCCTTGGCAGTCTCATTGTTGACACTTTTACTTCCTTCCTATTGGAAGTCATAATGTCTGGAAATATTTTTTTTAAAGAAAGTGTGTAGACTACAACTAAAGACTGTGTCACAAGTGTTAGTGTTTTCTCAGTTAAAGCAAGTGTTTTGTGGTATAAGGGGTATTTCTACATAGGGAGGTTCTGACTAAATATTTTAATTGTAATCTTGGCAGTACATTTGCTGTGATATGCAAACTTAATGTTTTAAAGATATAATTAGGGGTATTAAGAGATCTGAGTTGATTTTTAAGCTGTCCTGAAGATAAATTAATCTAGTTGTCTTTTCTTGAAGGGGAGAGGGATCACTGTTCAGACAAATCATTTTAAAAATGGCCAAGCTGTTGTCCCCCCAGAGGTTCTATCATTTAATACAGCTGCTCTGGTTTTCAAAACATTTTCTTTTGAAGTGTTTTAGAACTGATCAAAATCCCATTGTGTCTGAAGACAAGGCAAAATCACAGTGCCAGAAAAGCTCATTACCAATGCAGAAGTCCAGTACCACACTGTAGGGAGGAGCGTGCGTTTCTCAGCACTGTCATGATGGCTGTAAAATACCCCTGTCCTTCCAGCAAGGTCATTGAGGACCACAGGTCTTTTGCTTCTGAATGAGGTTTCAGGAGTAGTACCTAAGTCATGTTTCCTTAATGAAATAAGAAGGCCATTAGAGGTTAGATGCTCCAGTGTTAAGTGTTTTAATCCGAAACATCTGGGTGGTTACCCTTCAGCACGGAACCCCCTGCTCAACAGCTTTGCTGTCGAAGCTCCCTGGGGTCCAGCCACAGCCCAGTGACCGCACCTGAAGGCAAGCACATAAACCTTCTCTTTCAAGAACAGAGCATAGGTCACTCTTTTAAAATCACCATTCTTGTAAAGATCTGCTGCCGAGTGGGTTTCCTGTTATTTTACACAGTAGTTTATCAGCTAAGGATCTCACTGGGATGCTGGAGAGCTGAATATGTTGTTCAGTAATAGCTTAGTGGAGAGCACCCTCATCTTTTGCTTAGGTGGATGCTGTTTCACTATATAGAAAAAAACCCCTAAGATTCATAGTCCAAAGAGAGTGTGCACAGGCAGTATGCCAAGCGCCGTACTGGATTAACCAACCTTTGGGTACAGAAGCAATTGCTCAGGGGTTTAGACCCAGTTCAGCCATTCTGTCCCTTTTCCTTGTCAACATCCTCTGAACTCATACTCCGTTTTCTGTTTGTTCATAGGCACTTGCTTGGAAGAACACCAAGTTTCATGCTTCCAGAGGAACCTAGATATGAAGTTACTCAGGCATGTTAAATCTCTGTAATTTCTGGGTATGTGGAGAAGCAAACTTTTGCTAGGGAAAGTGAGACCCTGAAAAAGCTGAGAGGCCTTGGAAGAAGATGGTTTGGTGACAGAGGGACTGAGCCTTCTAGGTTTTGATCTGAGAACTGGTCAAAGACCAGTGGCCTTGGAGCCATTTCATCTAATTGAAAGCTGCAGTTCCTCAGTCAACAGGCACTAATCAGCCATTTGCGTGCCCCTGTGCCCTTTCAAGACGTAGACTGAGCATGCATAACTGCAATGTGGCAATGTGTACCTGTGGAGATTGCAGGTCACCCACCCCACCCCCCTGCTTTTTTTCTGGCCCTAGGGCATCTGGCACCAGTTCCCAAAGCAGACTCAAGGTGGCTGTATCAGGGACCATTGCTCTCTGTATGTTACTGTCAAGCACTGAGTACCTTTTAATGGGATAGCCACGTCTTGTTCTGGGAGTCATTAACTCAGAATTGAGTCTGTTTGAATAGTAACCGAGTGTACGAGTGGTTTCAGACCTGCACGGTTTTTTGCTCACTTCCTCTCCTTTGTCCTGTCTGATGAGCACTTAAGTTACGATGTCAGAAGTGGAATAGTGTCAGCAAGAGGCTCAGGTGCTCTGGGGCCTTCCCCAGAGGCAGGCTGTTAAGGGTTGCACAGCTGTGAGATTGAGAGCATAGGCAGTAACGTGCTGGGTGCTTTCTGGCAACTGCATTGATCAGACAGGCTCCTCAGCTTCAGGATGAGTAACTTGATGCTGCAGTTCCCCTTGTGTCTCCATTGCCATTCCCTCCCTGCACACCCTCCAAGTATAACGGCATTTTCTAATTCCATATGGCATCAGCAGATGCACTGCACTTCTTTCTCTTGTCATATCATTGCTATCAGTGATTGAAATGGAAATACCACTGTACCAACAGCAAAGCAACCTCAGTGATGTCTCTTCAGCTATTTCTGCTTTCTTGTATGTGTGGAGTTCTATCTAGTACAACGTGCTGCTAGACACTGGCATGCTTCTGCTGCTGTTCACTGTCCAAAATACTGTAAAGACTGAAACACTTCTGATTTTGAAGGGTTTGTGGATGTAGTTTTGGGAAATGTTTTTTACTGTGGGTTTTTTCCCCCAGTAAGCTAGTATGAAACTTCTTGTCTCAGGAGAGCAAGTCACATGAATTTCTAAGAGGCCATACACTGTCATATAGCAACGTTTCAGCCTTATGCTTCAGGGAAATTGACTGTAAGGATGAGGAAGCAGTCATGGATCTGCAGTGGTTGTGACTGGATTTCTCATCCCATTACTTTCTGCTGAAGCGTTAAATACTGACTACTGCTGAAGACAGGATATTAAACTTGGTGCAGTCATGTATGTGCTTCTTTCAGCTTTTGTTTCCTAAGAGGTGAATGAACTCCCTTATTATAAAACTTCTAGTCCTTGTCATTAAATAATATCATAAAAACGTTGTATAATGTATACATAGTTTCTAGGTTTGGCTTACAAAGGCAAGTTTAAACCTGCCTATAATTCCCTTAGGCTGTGCACCGGACCTGGTAGACAATTTAAAATGCTTTGTCAGCAAAGCAAAGCAAGTAATTAGAAACTAAGTCTCTGTTGCATGGGATGAAACCATGATATTCTTGCCACCTCAGTCCTAACATTTCCTGGAGACAGACTTAAGTGTTTGATGAATTCTGCTTTTGAGTTAGTTCTACAGATTTTGTAACCTGGTAAACCCATCAATGTTTTTTAATGTTTTTTCTTGTAGCTCGGTTTCGTTTATCCTCTCTTATCCTGTTCTAGCTGCATATCAGGCCAAAAATTGGTTGCAAACCTCTTCACATGGTCACTTCCTGGAAGAAAACTGGTGTTGAGATTTAAAGGGGGCTGTAGGATGCATAAGAGACATTGAAGCTACTTGGTACTAGACCGAGTGTGAGCAAAGATACCAGAGAATCTACTGAAGTGCTCTGCTTTACAGGATCAGAACACAACAGCTACATCACTGAGATGCTACCTCTGTTAAATAAAAAGATAAAACAGTACAGGCTAAAGACAGCATTCTCTTCCTTCTGCTGTCAAGTGGCAAAGTACAGTTTATGTCCACAGTGGCAGAGCTGTCAGCTGCCAAAACCCAGGTTCCCCCATCCAGCCTGCCTGCTGGGAATGGTTCTGGCGCCTGCTTTATCTTGCATTATCCAGGAGAGCACAAGGTGACTTGGGCCAAAACTCTGAAATGTGCTAATTGTTCAACTGTATGGCCAGTAGCGAAGCCTCTACCTTAACCTTGTCTTACTTACTAGTCGTTTAGTACAGCATATGTCAGCTTCCTGACAGTTTGTCGGTGGTAGGGGTTTTTTTAACCACATAGCTAGAGAAACGTTGGTTGGAAGGTGGCTCTGGAGGTTCTCTCTGAGCCAGAATGCAGCTGGCTCAGAATTAATAAATCCTAAAGGTAGCTTCAGGGATTTTAAAAAAGTGAGGAATACAAATTTATTTTTATTTCTTTTTTTTTTTTCTTGCTTTGAGTGGGATTTGGCAGAACCCCTGGGGTAAGTCCGTAGCACTAGGTTGTGTGTACTACTTTGCGAGTCTAGCATGTCATCAATCCTAGGAAAACTTTTTGCCTGGATAAATATCTGCACTGCTTGCCTCTGCAGTGCTGTCAGTGGCAGCTGCATGTCTTCAGAGTAAGCTTCAGCCATTGATGATCCCTTCTCAGTTAGTTAAGGGGACACTTTGTTCTTACTGATGCACAGTTTATATTATATTTCTACCTCTGCTGTTAGATTTCTGCTTGAACACTTAGCTTCATCATCATCTTCTCAACATGGACTCTAATTTCTTAATTGTGGGAAGGAGAGAGTTTAGGAGGCAGTTGGTATCTCTGACTGGAGTGGGGAATTTCTGATTCTGAATGTATTGAGCACTTTACTGGTATATGGTCTTTATGACCGCATTGTCTTATCTGTCCATTATTGGAATTATCAGATGGATTTCTTATAGGGTTGAAGCGAATGCATATTAGATGACATACATTTGGCAATGGGAACTCTATAGTGTTCAGTATGATTTCATCTTATCTAATTTTATCCCTCATTGTGAACATTCCTTCCTCCTGTGGCAGCAAAGGGTGTACCAAGCAAACACCAAGCAAGGGTGTTTAAAGAGAAACACCCTTTTTCTTGTTTGAAATTTAAGAAGATAACCTAGAAATTGGGATCCCCAATAATGGGGAAAACACTCTTGAAAGTAATCTGTTACACATAATTCTAGTGAAATAACCATCTCCATAACAAGTTAGAGTATGACTTACAATGGTTTGTTTCTTTCCTATAGTTTCACTGTAAATTAACTATATCTTATTTCATACTAAATGATTATTCAAGGGTAGAAGTGCTATCTTATTGGTACTGCTAAGTAAAAATTATTCTGGAGGTTATGACTGCATATTCTGCTGTTGGATTTTTTAGTGCCTCACTGCCTCTGTTCGTGTTACAGGTACATGTGACAGCATTGCAGCAATGAGTGGAATTTTAAAGAGGAAGTTTGAAGAAGTTGATGGCTCCTCACCTTGTTCCTCTGTGCGGGAATCAGATGATGATGTTTCTAGCAGTGAAAGTGCTGACAGTGGTGATAGTGTCAATCCATCCACTTCTAATCATTTTACCCGTAAGTACTAAATCTGTGTATCTAAAGAATTCCTCCCATTCCTCAAAATAAAATAAATTTTATGGTTAGATAAACACTGATTTTAAATTGAACAGATGATAAATTGGACTCTTTAGGGTTGAGTTTATGCAAAATGAGGTTGCATCCTCTTCCTTTCTCTTTAACTGTATAAAACAATCTGTCAGGTAAGAATTTGAAGTCAATTGGAAGCCCCTTCCTGTTTGCTATTTGAATTATGTAGCTGTTTGTAGTTAATGTTGGGAGTTGTGCTTAAGGTATTTCAAACAGATACTGTAGGGAAGGTGCTTTAAGTAAGCTCAATTATTTTCTCTAGGTAAGTGTACTGCAGCTGGCAGCTTTATTTGCAGTATTGTGTCAGTGAGAGTTCTTCTCCAAAGAAAACAATCAGCTTTCTTGTATTTGGAATTGAGGAACATTGTGTATGTGCATTACAGTAGTTCATGCCTCATGTGAGGAAGGGTATCTCTCTACTAGTCAATGCCTGTACTGAAGAATTTGGGGTTAAGTTAGCAAAGCTTTGTGTGCAACATATGTATCTAGGAAGAATAAATTTACAGCATATATTTGTAGTTTATGATACTGATTTTTGGTGGTTATATTATTTTAATATTGAACTGCTGGTTTTAAAAAGCAGGGGTTTGCCACCTTGAACTCTATTGCATATTGATCTCCTGGCTGGAATTTGTGACTATAAAGCTGTTTTCTTAAGACTATGGACAGAGGAGTGGGTAAAGCTTCTCATTGCTGCCCACATGATCCATACAACTATGTGGTCTAGGTTACACCTAGAAATCATGTTTGTAGTATGCCATATGAATATAATTATAACTGACTTGTTTACCAAATGCTGCTCAGCAGTTTGAGCCAGGGTTTGGATGTGAGGGTCTGAATCCTGTGTTCTAGAATGGAGCATTCCTGTGCAAAATGTTACACAGGCACAACTTCACAAATGCCTTTATGTGCAACAGTCTTGATACTTTAAATTATATTTAAGATGCAGTACTAGTAGGGGGCCTGTTTTATTGAAATGCCACAAAGGAGCTAAGTGGCCCAGTAAATCCTTTTGGTAGCATTAAGAAATAGTTTGATGACAATATTACCTGCATGCTGACCTTTTAACTTTTGCATCTGTTTAAGGACTTAGATTATTCATCACAGATTGAAAGCAGTCCCTTCACATCAAATAGTCCTTGCCACCCACATAGAAGACAGCAAGTTTATTGTGTATACGCAGATAATACAAAGAATCATAGAATCGTAGGGGTTGGAAGGGACCTCAAGAGATCATCGGGTCCAACCCCCCTGCCAAAGCAGCTCCCTAGGACATATCACTCAGGCGTCCAGGCGGGTCTTGAATATCTCCAGAGATGGAGACTCCACCACCTCCCTGGGCAGCCTGTTCCAGGGCTCTGTCACCCTCACTGTGTAAAAGTTCTTCCGCATGTTGACGTGTGCTTCCTGTGCTTCAGCTTGCAGCCATTGCCCCTTGTCCTGTCTCCACAGACCACTGAAAAGGGGCTGGCCAATTCCCCCTGCATCCCATACTTAAGATATTTATAAACATTAATAAGGTCCCTCCTTAGGCTTCTTTTCTCTAGACTGAACAGTTCCAGCTCACTCAGATGTACTTAGATTTTTATTTTTTATTTTTTTTAGAACTTCCAGATTATCTAAAGACTTTTACTTTAAAAAGCTTATTTTGAGTTCTCGGAATTGATAAGAAATGAACTAATGTTACTGAGGTACTTGGCCCTGTCTTGTCAAGTCAGAGTATGTGGAAATTGTCAGTGTTTGTATCTCACAAATACCAGTGTCTTACAGAGCCAGTAACTGATGCCCACTTGAAAACTACATGCAGATGCGTTGTACAGTAACAACACTGTTAACAGTGTACATTAAAGAGTAAACAGAAAGCCAAACACGTCCATCTCCCAACATTAAAAAGCTTTCCTAGGTTGAATATTTGAATCCATACTTTTAAGAGAATGTGGAGAGGGAGAGTTCTGTGAGACTTCAGTCAACCGGCTGAAAAGAGCCAGTGCAGAAGAAAGGCCTGGGCTGATTTCTTGCCTCTGTTACATGTTTGAGTACCACCTTGATGGGGGTTATCTTTCTAAGCCATTATCTGACACATTGTACCGTTTTCTTTCCTTTGGTGAGATACTGTCAGATCCTGTGTACTGTTTTCCTTTGTGTCTGTTTTCCTCTAAGAAAAGTATAAACTCTGTTTTACTGGCTGGAAGTGTGGGGGTTGTGGGTGACCTATAGTTGACACCAAGATTTATATGTTAATTCTTTAACTGAGCGTTTTAAAAAAGCCTAACTTGGCCCTCCAAGTTTTATTTTGCCTTTCTAATTGACCTGACAAGGAGATGGTATTTTAATCACTTGCACCTACAACTCTGAACGCTTCAGCAAGGAGGCAGCTTGTGTATAAATCTATCTAGAATAGCTGATGCATCTCAGTATTTACACGGCCCTTGAAACAATATGTGTTGGGTCAGATAAACAAGAACCTTTCAGCTATCCTGCTCCATTAGCCTTAAGGTCAGTTTAACCTGCCAGCTAAATGAGGCACACAGCTCCTCTGGATCATTCAGGTGGGGCAGAACCACCAGAAGAAGATAGCTTTGATCTCAACAATTAACCCTGTAGTATGAGAGCAGAAAATACATGACTGAGATGTCCTAAGTGCTATTTGTTGTGCCTACTACAGAGTTTCTTTAACAATATATCCATTTAAATAAATTGAGACAGCAACAGCAACAACAAATCCCTAGTCTAACTTACAGGCATCTTTCTTCTGAGTCAGGAAATGAAATTTCCGTCCGTAAAACATGGGCAACTATTGTCAGGTTCATAACCAAAAAATAAATGAATGTAATACTTCCTTGGTCAGGTGTGAGTATTCATATATATGTTTGTGTGTGTATACACACATATATGTACGCACACATCTGCACATTTTTAAATTTCTTACGAAATGGTGAGGGAGTGCCTTCATTACAACTGGCAGATACAATCCCTGATGGTTTTTTTACTTAGTTTTCTGTTAGAGGACATTCCTTTTTGATTCAGCAGGCCATTAATCACACCAGAGATTTACTTTAATGGATACAAAAGCATGTTACTAACTGGTACACATACTTGTCCCATTTCAGGGCCACTTTTTATCACTTTTTATCACTTTTTATTTTACTCTTTGTCAGGACTAAGGGTCCTTGGAGGTACATGGAATAGTGTGGGAGCACACTCAATGCCATTTCAGCTCCTATGAATTGCCCTGTTAAGCTAACACACCCTGCTGCTGTGTTTCACCAGCTCCATCAGTTGTCTTTGACATTGCTGTAAGTACAGTGCTCCTACAGATCCTCTGACTCTGTGCTGAGGGACACTGGGTTCCACGCTCCAGGTGAGACGGGTGCATCCTGCCTTCTGGAAGTACCTGCCCTACGTGTTTTATATATTTTTCTGATAAATACACAAATTTAAGTTGCAGAATTGCATGCGATCGAAAGACCTTGTAAAACCTAATCGTGTCCTGTCCTTTGTGTTTTGGTGCTGGTAAAAAATCCCCATAGCACATTTAGCACAGACACATCTCCTAAGAGATGTACTTTGAAGAGCTGCTATTGCTTTGCTCTGGCATTTCAACTTCGATGTAGCAAAGCTGAAACTTTTAAAGTAGTGCTTTTATTGCAGAGGTTTCTCTTGAGCTGTAGAGGCAGGTGAAATCTCCAGTACCAGCTCCTCTGACAGGAGGTAAAACCACTGCGCAGCCTAGTTGATACCCTCCATTAATTGTCACTATCTTGCCATTAACATTATCACTGTCATTAGCAGGCTATTCTGCAGACAGCCATAATCATAGGTACTGTCATTCTGCTAATTAGGGTACTGTCTTGGAAGAGTATTGGATGCTTGAGGTTTGTTATGAACGTGGCTGGTCTTGGAGGTGGTTCTGAGAATCAGGAATAAGGGCTGTTTTTAAGGGAGTTTTCTTAGTTTGTGCAGCTATTTCTCTGTATTTTTGAAAAGTGCATTTCATATACAAACAGGGACAGTTGTGGTTTTACATGATATTTTTTTGGGCTTAGATAACATATAAATATTTTTCTTTTTTGTTGAAGATGTTCGTGACAGGCAAAATACATTTGCAAATGCAAAGTCATGGACAGCTAAATGGGAGGTTGTTTGTATCAACTGGCTATTCACCAAAGTCACCTGCAAGATGGGAGAAAGGATTGCCTGCAGTGTCTTTGGGTGTTACTGCAGGGGATCTGTGTTAGTGGCTCTGCTCCCTTCACTGTTCAGAGCTGGGGGCCAAGGTCAGAAATAACTGTCTACCAAAGAGCAGCTGGCAGTTAGAGGAAACGGTGAGGTAAAGGCAGGTAACTGATGCCACTTCTCCCAGCAGGCTGATGGTATTCACACAGTGAAGAAACCAGGCCAGTATGATGAACATCACAGATACTCAGATGTTCTAGAGATAGAGTGTCGAGGAAGTAAACTTAAAACTGTCACTCAAATTTATGCAGTAAAATTCCAGCTTTTAGCATGCATCCCAAGAATTTAACATTTCTGTGAGATATTAAACAGTGCTCTTATAGTGAGGTAAAATATTCAACTAAAGTACAAATAAAAACCCTCTCCTATTCATGTCAAACTTGTCTGGGAGCTAGTACTTTTCAAAAGCCTTTTCAGATGTGGCATACATAAATCTAGCATTAGGCAAGCATTCCCACAGGTCCCTTCCTGTGAGGTGGATTTATCTCTGGCTTTACCCAAGAGGAAGGTACCAGAAGGGTAGAGCAGTGAAATGCTGCTAGGGCTAGTGTTGCTATTCCACAACATTGTCCCTGTCCTGTCTAATTGCCACTATTTGATTTACGCTTTTCTGACTATGCAGACCCCTTCCTTCAAGCCCACATACTTCTTTGGGTGGGTAAGTTGCATGTGACAGCATTTCCTCTTAATGTGGATTTCCAGCAAGTAAGAAGTGTCTTTCATCATTAAAAGTTTAAAATTTTTAAGTATATGGGACTCAGAAAAATTTCCTTTGGGAGTCAATGAGGTAGAAGGAGAGACAGAGATAGAAGCAATTTCTGGAGTGCGACCTTTTCCCAAGTTTTTGTTTTCTGTGAAAGATTGAGAAGCGAGATGGCACTGAAATGCTGTTCTGGCCTGGATTGCCATGATGAATTATGTTTTGCTGTTCCGTGGTGGTAGATTTGATGAAACACTGTGTGGGAAAGTCATGGAGCAGTTGGAGAATAGTGTTATTCATTCTTGCCATAGTGGTTTGTGTGGCATGAAGAGCATGTAAAAAGGGGACATGCTAGGTAGAAGAGTATATAAGAAAAGCAGCATTTCCGCTGGTTTAAGATAAAACTTTCATCCAAGAGGCTGCTTCAGATATGTTTTTTCCAGCCTTCTGAAATTTTCATGTGCCCGAGATATTTACGTGCTGGTGACAATGAATCGCTTTGCCCTCATTGATGCAAAAGTGCTGGTAATCTGCCTGGGAGCCATATGGCTCACATTTATTTTAATGTGTCTTTGACATCAGGAGAATAGCTGAGACAGCAGAAGAAAGTACTTATGTCTTGGAGTTCAGCCAGAACCGAGATTATTTATAATCAAAGAACTACCACTTTTCTCAGTAAAAAAATATTTGAAAAACATGATGGGCTTAAGATACCATTCCTATCAAGATTTTGTAAAATAAGGAAGCAAGCTTTGCATTTCTTAGACAAATACAACCACAGCAGGATCCCTTCCCAGGTGGGAGGGTTGGATTGTTTTGGCTGCTGAATGTGCAGAAGGAAACCCTCCTGTCTTTCACAGGTTTCACACTGCTGTAGCTCTGCAGCCCAGACAGCAAAATCAGCATGTTCAAGGCGAACAAAATCTGCAGCTGTATAACAGGTCGTGTATGTGAGAGGAACTCAGGAAATCTTTCGGTCTGCCAGCACATTATTGCTGTTGCTTACCTATTTCATCAGTTATAATTTATTCATACACAAATGAGACTTGGATGATTCTCATAAGCATACGCTGGACCGCTGGTGTAAATACTGTTTTTCCCCCTTGGAAAGTGACTTTTCTTGGGTTTTGGGAGTTGGGTGGACCCATGATGACATTTGTTACTAAGGCTGTGGTGGTTTAGCCCTGGCTGGAGGCCAGACACCCACCGAAGTCAGTCTATCACACCCCTTTGTAGTTGGACAGGGGAGAAAATGTATATTGAGAGGCTTGGGAATCAGTGTAAGGACAGGGAGAGATCATCCTGTCCTCAATGACATGGGCAAAACGGACTCAACACAGAGTGAAGGAATGAAATCGAATTTATTACACTACACACACAGTGAAACCGGAGTCGGAAGCACAACCAAATCTTAAAACAACATGAACAGATCTTAAAACATGTTCCCCTCACCGCTCCCTTCTTAGCAGACTTTAGTCAGGATTTTTGCTCCCTTCTTCCCTCCTGTTGTGGCGCAGGGGGGGGCAGGGACTGGGGAAATGGGGTTCTTGGTAGCACCTTACCCCTCCATTCTCAGCAGACTTCCCTTTAGCCATGATCTTGTGCCCATCTTCCCCCACACTGTGGAACAGGACGGGGTAGGGACTGGGAAAATGGGGTTCTCAGTCACTTTTTCATGAGCTGGTTTTTTTTTTTTTGGCAAATTGTGCCAAATTTGCATGCAATTTGTGCCCAATTTGTGCCCTTTTGGTGCCAAATTTGTGCCAAATTTGCGTACTTTTTGTACCCCTTTTTGTGCCAAATTTATGGCAGTTTGTGGCAATTGTTGCCGAATTGTGCCCTTATGTGGAAATTTTTGCCAAATTGTGCTGAATTGTGCTCAGTTAGTGCCAATTTTGTGCCCATTTTGTGCCCAATTTGTGGCAATTTTTGGCGAATTGTACCAAATTTGTGTGCAATTTGTGCCCTTTTCATGCCCAATTTGTGCCAAATTTGCGCACTTTTTGTGCCATTTCTGTGCCACATTTGTGGCAATTTGCACCAATTTTTGCTGAATTGTGCCCTTTATGTGGCAGTTTTTCCCAAGTTGTGCCAAATTGTTCCCTTTTTGTGGCAATTTTCCAAACTGTGCTGAATTGTGCCCAATTTGGCCCATTTTTTGCTCATTTTTTGCCCAATTTGTGGCAATTTTTGGCGAATTGTACCAAATTTGTGTACTTTTTTGTACCCTTTTTTGTGCAAAATTTGGAAATTTGCACCAATTTTCACCGAATTTTGCCCTTACATGGCAATTTTTGCCAAATTGTGCTGAATTGTCCCCATTTTGTGCAAAATTTGTGGCAACTTTTGGCAAATTTGTGCCAAATTTTGTGCCAAATCTGTGGCAATTTGTGGCAATTTTTGCCAAAGTGTGCCTTTATGTGGCAATTTTTGCCGAATTGTGCTGAATTTTCCTGAATTGTGCTGAATTGTGCCCAGTTAGTGCCCATTTTCTGCCAAATTTGTGCCCAATTTGTGGCAATTTTTGCTGAATTATGCCAAATTTGTGCCCAGTTCGAGCCTAATTTGTGCCCTTTTTGTGCCAAATTTGTGGCAATTTTTGCCGAATTGTGCCCAGTTAATGCCTAATTTGTGCCCATTTTGATGCCAAGATTGTGGCAATTTGTGGCAATTTTTGGCGAATTGTGCCAAATTTGTGCACATTTAGTGTCCGTTTTGAGCCAAACTTATGGCAGTTTGTGTCAATTTTCACTGAATTGTGCCCTTTATGTGGGAACTTTTGCTGAATTCTGCTGAATTGTACCCAGTCAGTGCTAAATGTTGCCATATTTGTGGCAATTTTTTGCGAATTCTACCAAATATGTGCACAGTTTGTGTGCAATTTGTGCCCATTTGGTGCCAAATTTGTGCCAAATTTGCGCACTTCTTGTGCCCCTTTTTATGTTAGATTTGTGGCACTTTGCACCAATTTTTGCCGAATTGTGCCCTTATGTGGCAATTTTTGCCAAATTGTGCTGAATTGTGCCCAGTTAGTGCCTAATTTGTGGCCGTTTTGTGCCCAATTTGTGGCAGTTTTGTGCCCTGGAATGACAAGAGTGAGTCAGTTCCAAAAAATACTTGAAGAACACCACGACAATTGTGCATCTTTCATTTTATTTTTATTTTTTCTTACTTTCTTTTGCCATGCCAACTGCGTATTGTCATGGCTTTTGCCTTTTCCCCATGCCTTTTGCTCTTTTGTGTTTGGCTGGGCCAATTGCCATTTGCCAACTTTTGCCGAACTGAGCCGAATTGTGCCGAACTGAGCCGAATTGTGCCGAACTGAGCCGAACTGAGCCGAATTGTGCCGAACTGTGCCGAACTGAGCCGAATTGTGCCGAACTGAGCCGAATTGTGCCGAACTGAGCCGAATTGAGCCGAATTGTGCCGAATTTGTGCCGAATTGTGCCAATTTTGTAGCCATTTCGTGCACAAGATGTGGCAATGTGTGGCATTTTGTGGTGAATTATGCCAAATTTGTGCACAATTTGTGTGCAATTTCTACCCTTTTGGTGCACAATTTGTGTGCAATTTCTACGCTTTTGGTGCACAATTTGTGTGCAATTTGTGCCCTTTTGGTCCCAAATTTTTGCCAAATTTGTGCCCTTTTGGTCCCCAATTTTTGCCGAATTTGTGCCGTTTTGGTCCCCAATTTGTGTTCTTTTTGTGCCCTTTTTTGTGCCAAATTTGTGGGAATTGGCATCAATTTTTGCCGAATTCTGCTGAATTGTGCTGAATTCCTCCGAATCCAGCCAGATCCAGCCAAATTCTGCCGAATTGTGCTGAATTCTGTTGAACTCTGCTGAATTGTGCCGAATTCCTCCGAATCCAGCCAAATCCAGCCAAATGCTGCCAAATTCTGCTGAACTCTGATGAATTGTGCCGAATTCCTCCAAATCCAGCCAGATCCAGCCAAATTCTGCCGAATTGTGCTGAATTCTGCTGAACTCTGCTGAATTGTGCTGAATTCCTCCGAATCCAGCCAAATCCAGCCAAATTCTGCTGAACTCTGCTGAATTGTGCCGAATTCCTCCGAATCCAGCCAAATCCAGCCAAATGCTGCCAAATTCTGCTGAATTGTGCCGAATTCCTCCGAATCCAGCCAAATGCTGCCGAATTCTGCTGAACTCTGCCGAATTGTGCCGAATTCCTCCGAATCCAGCCAAATCCAGCCAAATGCTGCCAAATTCTGCTGAACTCTGCTGAATTGTGCCGAATTCCTCCGAATCCAGCCAAATCCAGCCAAATGCTGCCAAATTCTGCTGAACTCTGCTGAATTGTGCCGAATTCCTCCGAATCCAGCCAAATCCAGCCAAATGCTGCCAAATTCTGCTGAACTCTGCTGAATTGTGCCGAATTCCTCCGAATCCAGCCAAATCCAGCCAAATGCTGCCAAATTCTGCTGAACTCTGCTGAATTGTGCCGAATTCCTCCGAATCCAGCCAAATCCAGCCAAATGCTGCCAAATTCTGCTGAACTCTGCTGAATTGTGCCGAATTCCTCCGAATCCAGCCAAATCCAGCCAAATGCTGCCAAATTCTGCTGAACTCTGCTGAATTGTGCCGAATTCCTCCGAATCCAGCCAAATCCAGCCAAATGCTGCCAAATTCTGCTGAACTCTGCTGAATTGTGCCGAATTCCTCCGAATCCAGCCAAATCCAGCCAAATGCTGCCAAATTCTGCTGAACTCTGCCGAATTGTGCCGAATTCCTCCGAATCCAGCCAAATCCAGCCAAATGCTGCCAAATTCTGCTGAACTCTGCCAAATTGTGCCGAATTCCTCCGAATCCAGCCAAATCCAGCCAAATGCTGCTGAACTCTGCCGAATTGTGCCGAATTCCTCCGAATCCAGCCAAATCCAGCCAAATGCTGCCAAATTCTGCTGAACTCTGCCGAATTGTGCCGAATTGAGCTGAATTGTGCTCAATTGTGGCAATTTGTGACAATTTGTGCCAAATTATGCCAAATTTGTGCCCACCTTTTGTGCCAAATTTGTGCCAAATTTGTGGCCATTTGGTACACAATATGTGGCAATGTGCGGCATTTTGTGGCGAATTGTGCCAAATTGTGCTCTTTTTGTGCCAATTTGTGCTGAATTGTGCCCAGTTATTGCCCAATTTGTGCCCAATTTGTACCTATTTTGTGCACAATTTTGTGGCAATTTGTGGAGAAGCAGCAGCAACAGGCAGCGAGCCAGCCCAGAGGGACCCTGGCAAGGTGTCCTGCTCCGTGCTGCAGAGGAAGGCAAAAAACCCCAAAGGACCAGTGCCAACATGCCACAGGGGAAAATTCCTTCCTGACCCCAGCAGCAGAGCTGGAGATCAGCTATTCCCTGAGCACGTGAGCAAGACCGACTCCCTCCTCCCACCGGCTGGTCACGCCTCCCCAGAAATGCCCTAGCCCTATTGTCTCAGCCTAGAGCCCAACGGAGGCCTCTGGCTTCCCAGAATGGCCTAGTGCCCCCACCCCCATCAACCTGAGGAGCAAGGATCCATCCAGCACCTGGCAGAGTGCTGGTCAGTGTGTGCTCCTTGCAACCTCTCTGCACCCCATTTGCTTACAGCTGCTGCTCCTGGCTGCACAGGGGATGAGGATGGTGAGCGCTCCTCAAGAAGGTATCCCCGTGCTCTGGCCACAGCCTTAGCCTCCTTTGAGTTGCTTTAGCAGCTCCTCTAAGAGCTCCTCTCTGGGCTGTGCCCAGGACAACTCTGACAGGGGGACTAGCAGGACGCCCCGGAGCATTGTGACATCACCGTTGCCTGGTTACAGGGGGTGACAGGGGCCCCGCCATGCACAGCCTGGCCTGCTGCAGCCCCGCCCAGCATCCATCCGAGGAAGGCCTCTGGGCTCTAGGCCTCTGAGCTCTTGGCCCCCAAGGCAGTCCCTGTGCAGTCCCTGTGCCCAGGAGGCTCAGAGGCTGTCCCTGCCTTTGGTCGCCATGGAGTAGACACAGCTGCTGGGAGTCCCTGATGTGTCCTCTGCCACTGGGCTCCCAAGGACAAAGCCAGTGCCCTTACTCTTCTCTCAGGCCATGACACAGACCAATCCTGTGGCACAAAGACCATCCCGATTAGTCGTTCCCCTTCTGTGCCGGATGTAAAGTTCATGAGGCCACGCAGCGTGGGCGCCCAGGGACTTGTCTGAAATCTTTTACATTTCTATACTTTGCTTTGCTTTGCTTTCCTTGCCCAGTTGTTACTTTTTTTTTTTTTGGGGGGGGGTGGGGTGGTGTTTCAAATTCTTTCTTGAGTTTTTATGTTTGGTTTACTCATGCAGTGTCATGCAGTATCATGTTATGCGATTTTCTCTTACATTAAATTACATTATTTTAGGGGGGGTTGTTATTCTATGTTAAGGTTTCTTACTATTTCATGGCACTCTATGCTAAACCTCCCTGGCAGTCTGGCAAAGCCAGAGAGCCATGGAAGTGAGCAGCAGGTGTACAGGCTGTGCAGCCTTTGAAACTTGTGCTGCTTGGCCAAGTTTCCATTCCATTCCATTCCATTCCATTCCATTCCATTCCATTCCATTCCATTCCATTCCATTCCATTCCAACTTTCCATTCCATTCTATTCCATTGCATTGCAACTTTCCATTCATTTCCACACTCCTGTATACTTTTCTACTCCCTCTGCTCCCTCTCAATCTAGTATTGAGACCGTCATTTCCCTGGAATGCCAAGAGTGAGTCAGTTCCACAAAATACTTGAAGAACACCACGACAATTGTGCATCTTTCATTTTATTTTAGTTTTTCTTATTTTCTTTTGCCATGCCAACTGCGTATTGTCATGGCTTTTGCCTTTTCCCATGCCTTTTGCTCTTTTTCTTTTGTGTTTGGCTGGGCCATTTGCCAATTTTTGCCAAATTGTCCCAAATTGTTCTGAATTTTGCCCTTTTTGTGGCAGTGAGGCCATGTTTACAGTCTGGGGGTTGCAGAGAATTCCTGCAGCCATTTTTTCCTGCCATCTTCTCTGCCAGCACCCAGCTACTTTAAACTGCGGCAAAGGTATGTAGGCTGAATATGAGCCAGCAGTGTGCCCAGGCGGCCAGGAAGGCCAATGGCATCCTGGCTTGTATCAAACACAGTGTGGCCAGTGGTTCTAGGGAAGTGATTGTTCCCCTGTGTTTGGCATTGGTGAGGCCACACCTCGAGTGCTGTGTCAAGTTCTGGGCTCCCCACCAGAAGGACATTGAGGTCCTTGAAACGAGTCCAGAGAAGGGCAACCAGTCTGGTGAAGGGGCTGGAGGGCAAATCCTGTGAAGAGCATCTGAGGGAGCTGGGGCTGTTTAGTCTGGAGAAGAGGAGGCTTAGGGGAGACCTTATCACCACCTACAACTACCTGAAGGGATGTTGTAGAGAGGTAGGCAATGGTCTCTTCAGCTGAGTAATAGGAGATAGGACAAGGGGAAATGGCAAGAAGCTGTGCCAGGGCAGGTTTAGATTAGATACTAGAAAAAACATTTTTACTGAAAGAGTTGTCGGGGCCTGGAACACGCTGCCCAGGGAAGTGGTTGAGTCACCGTTCCTGGATATGTTGAAAAAAAGGGTAGATGAGGTACTTAGGGGTATGGTTTAGCTTAGGATGGGAATGGTTGGACTTGATGATCTTAAAGGTCTTTTTCAACCTTGTGATTCTATAAGGAGAACAACCATGGGCGCACAATGTCAGCAGTTAAGAGAGCTGCTGGTATTTAGTTTTGAATAACCCATAGGAAATGAGTAATAAAATTCTTCAATGTCCCAATGATACATAAAATGAAAAATAAATTTTATTTGCAATGCAGAGGGTAAGTACAAAAATTCTTATATGAGCCTATTGGTAGGAATAAGGTGATGGCAACCATTATTTGAAACAGGACTTGCTGGTTTCTTCCATCTAACTACAACACTAAGGAGACTGTCCTTAGCCATAGTGTTCTAGTTACATTTAAATATATTATGAAAATATTTACACCAGTTTGTTACAGATCTGTGTATTACATCTCCCTTCACCCTTTTCTGTTAATGATGTGTATTCTAGATGTATGTTTAAACTTTTCTGGCATAAAATTTGCTTCATTCTCTTATTATTAACTGTTGCTGAACAAAGGCCCTTCTTTATTCTCTAGCCTCACATGACTTGAATAGCTCTCATTTTTCCTACCTTCTTTGTTGAGGAGTCTTTTACCAAACCGGGAAAGTATTTCCTCACTTGATGTGTTTGGTTGGTGACAGAATTCCAGCACAGATCAAGGCTTTGTAAAACAGACTTTCGCCAGGATGGATCTGACAGGGAAATTTTATTGTCAAAACACTATTTGTAATAGCTGTCCTTCTCCCATTATTGTCATTGTGACAGAGATTAATTCAGGGAAAGAATAGCAGCTGTGGAAGCTATTGTACAGAACAGTTTTATTTTTTAAGGTAATTGTTATTTTCATGAAAGCTGTATTTTCTTATTTTTACATTGATAGCTTCTTCAGTTTTGACTTTAAAGTTTCACTTCTGGAGTAACATTAAAAAATTAATTAGTGGTGTCTCTTGTTCCATGCAGAGAAATGGGACACACTAGGTGTTGAAAAATCTATTTAATGCACTTGATCAAGCATGTATAAGCTTAAAAAAATCTGAGGACCACTTAGTCTTTCTGGTAAACCATCTTGTACACCATTGCTGTTAGCCACAGGGTGGTAAGAATTGTACTTTTTGAAAGATAAAATGTTACCATTTTAAATTGAAACCATGTTAATAAAAATAATGGTAATAAAAGTTATGGTGTAGTGTCCCAGTGTAGGAGATGGTCTTCAACTGTGTGTATAGTTTCCCACCACTGGGAAGAACTATAATGATGTTTGTGTTTTGGTATGATTTCAGATGAGGAATTCTGACAGTGCTGTTTGAAGATACCTATGTCTGAAGACCTTCTTTTCTAAGAGAGAGTTCTGTAGCAGTAATTTATGTTCTTACCAGTATCACCCTTCTCTCTGATAATTGATGTACTTACGGCATTACAGGACCTACTGTATCTGTCAGAAATACTTAATTACATATAATGCTGAAATAAGGAACTAAAAATTATATTGTTTAAATACACAAGAATTGAGTATTTTTTCCTTCCATGGAATATATCAGACTTGTAGTGCATAAATGTGTTAAGAATCATGTGTGATCCACAGAACAAATTGAGGTGCTGGTGAATATTCCTTTCCCCCTCTAGCATCCTTGCTCACAACTGCTAGACCCAAGAGGTGGCATTCGTTTTCAAAACCCACCTTCTAATTCTTGTTGACAGTGTGCATCCAGCAGCTGGTAAACCAATACATCTCTGCCTGGCACACTGCCTGGAATCAGCATCACTGTTTTTCTGCAGAACGGGTGGTAGTGGCATCCACTGACACCACTTGTTGCACGGGCAGACGGCACGTAAATACTTTATTGAGACTGGCCAAGCAAGGAAGCTGCTACTAGATCTGTTTTGAAAAGTTACGTTTACACTCTTTGGATAAATTTTTAGGCTATGAAGTTTTGTTTCCCTGCAAAACCTTTGAAAGTGATGGCAAAGAGGTATGCAAACCATGCACAATCTGTGTTGCTCATTCTGAAAGGAGTTTACTAATCAATTTATGTCACTAAATTTTGTCCAGGCATATGTTCATGCTTTGTGATGTATCAGAAAATACATATTTTTTAATGTCCTGCTCTTTCTTGAGTATAGCAGTAGTCACAACTGGCTTGAATGTGCTATTTAAGGTACAGTGCATGCAAAATAATGTATGCCTCTGACTCCTGATAAGATGATCTGACTTCTGATTGATTGGCTTGCAGCAAAAGGACTGAAGACATTCAGCATTTCCATTGCATATCTAATAATGGTTCTTCTAAGATCATGTTAAGGTGGCAGTCTGCACAGAGATTTTAGGAATTATAGTAGGGCAAGAACACAGCGCCCTTGTGGTGCCAACTGTGCTTCCTTCTGTGTCCTTTGTTACGGAGGTAGTTGCGGTTCCCCGTTCCCCTCTGACATAGCTACTCCATGCTTTTGGATAACCAGATAAAATCCTGCAATCTCTTGCAGTTCCTGCCTGTGCTTGTAAATATTTGACTATATTCTGACTGCATCCTAGCAGTACCACAGAGGAGATGACAGAGTTATTGACAGTATTTCAGACAAATAATATACTATTTCAGTGTTTTACAGGAGCTCCAAGTAGCTTTACGATGATGTCAATAGGGCACACTGTCTGTAATTTGATTACAGGACTATATATTCCAATAGGCTTTTTCTTCATACAGTTAAGTAGATTAGGCAATTTTTTAGACTGAATTACTTTATATAAAAATTGGGGGATTTACATTTGTGGTGATTAATATTTCACTACATAATAATATTAGAGACTAAGAACTATATTTTAACTGTGACAACAAGACCTGTCTCTGGAGATGGTGCAGTTTTAGCTGAGCAGTGTACATCATGCTACTGCTTTGATAGAATGGTCCCAAGTGTGGGTGCGGTCAGGCACCTTTAAAATTATTTATTGCCTGAATCCTGGCAGTTGGGTCTCATTCACACCTGCCTGTTTGTTGCTTGTAAACTGCAAAGCAACAATGACTTATCTACATTCTCAGCATCCTGTTGCCATTTTGCAATAAATCAAATATATGATTCGGTTCATCTTAAAAATCAAGGGGTGTCTGTTACGTTTCTCTAACATTTGTGCCTTTTTTTTCCCTAAAAGGAGAAGGAAGGAGTTAATAAATGCTTGTAGAAAAAATATTTAACAGTTAAAAGGAGGTGAATCTGACTGCTACTCAGCATTATTCCTATATTATTCCATGGAGATGATAATGGTATGGATTTCTGAGACAGTCTGAAACACTAAGCGTATTGTCTTTATAATTTTTGTAATGCTAATTTATTGTGGTTTAGGTTATAAGGGAAAGGAATCTTTTCTACTAATGTGATCTAGAGCTTTAAAGATGTAGTTACAGATCTCTACTGCTATGCCTTGCTGGCAGAACAGGGACAGGTACATAGACTGAGAGGCCCAGTCCCATGTTCTCCTCACTGCTGTCATGTGCAACGTCATTTAGTTCATAGGGGGTTGAAGAGGAGGAAGTCAGTGGATTGCTGCCTTTGAGGTGACAAAAGAAACTCCTTTTGCTGGGATTTATTTGCTTCCTTTTCATAATGCTGTGGGAAATCACAACTGACCTGACCAAGAATTTCTGTTCTAAAGTAGACAACAGTGTTCATGATTGTAGCAGTTTGTAGTGACTTCTGCATCCTTGGTAAATGTTCCTAATGTTATCTCCTCATTCAGACTGCACATCATTGAACTTAGTGCATCAGGTATTGTTAAGGTAAATGGAACTACACAAGTGGAAATGTAGTCTATGACTGCAAGTTACCATTCATACTGTAATCTGCATCTGTTGTAGCTTCTTCAATCCTGAAGAGAGAGAAGCGGAAAAGAACGAAAAATGTCCATTTTAACTGTGTTACTGTTTATTACTTCACGAGAAGACAAGGCTTCACCAGTGTTCCCAGCCAGGGGGGGAGCACCCTGGGAATGTCGACTCGCCACAACAGCGTGCGCCAGTACACACTTGGAGAGTTTGCAATGGAACAGGAGAGGCTCCATCGAGAGATGCTAAGAGAGCATCTAAGGGAGGAAAAACTCAATTCTCTAAAATTAAAGGTAAACATTTTTCAAAACTTTGATCCCTGCCTTATTTATGTGAGTGAGCAGTGTCAGAGAAACAAAACCAATCCCTTTCTAGAAACTCCATTTTCATTTGAAACAATGGTGCTTCCCCACCCCCATTTATTTTACTGAAGACATATTTTTGTTGGATGTGTACCTCAAAGTGCTTTATGGGGAGGTGGTTGTTTACACCTTGTTTTCTACAGAGATGAAAACAAAGGCAGAGAGGGTTGTGAGTTAGCACTGAACAGGGTGTCCAGCAGAAGCCTGGAAGTGCTAGTATGAGACTGAGTCTTCTGAGCATGTGCACAGTGCCCTATTAGACAAGGGAATGGTAATAGGTCCTAAGTACAGAAGGTGAAACAGCTTCTTTTCTAGGCCAACTTGAACAAATTTGGCAAAAAGAAGCAGTAATAGTATGTAACTGTTTTCTCAGTGTACAAATCCGTATGATCATGTATCTTTAATTTTTTACCAAAGGATTCCAGTGTTAAAGAAGAAATGTGTCAGACACATTAACTGGCTGTGTCAGGTTAGCTAGTCAGAACCCAGCTTGGCTATAGCTTTGAAGCTGTCTTTTTCAATAAAGTGTAGGAAAGAAACTGTGTATGTGCGGAGAGGAGACTCGAGAAGGGACTAGTCTTCCTGAAGGTGTCCCTTCTGCCTCTTTAAAATAGGTAGAAAAACTTATGGTTTTGTTTTAGTAGTAGATGAGAGGCTTCCTGCATAATGGCTTGTGTTACATGTATTGTAGGCTCTTTTTCAGTTGAATCCTGTAATTGAAAGTGAAGAATATTTTGAACTGTAATGGAACTGCTGTGCTCCAGAGTCCCTTTGTGATACTGTATCTGTTTCAGATACTACCACAGCACAGAGCAAACTGGCACCCTCCAAGTTTAAGAAATGCCTTTCAGCACTCTTCCCCTAGCATGAACTATGGTCATGAGTCCTCTGTCCAAATTCCTGAAGTAGTGTATATACTATTGTCATGACTCCTTTCACTCTCATAATGTTTTTTTATTTGAATGGCTAAATAGATTCTTAAATAATCCATTAAATTTTAACTGTTGTAATGAAAGCAAACAGAAACCTACTCAGGACAAAGACCAATTAAAGTCTTTGTGTTTTCTTAATTCTCCTCTTGACTGGGATGGATCTCTGCTTCATTAACTTACTTCACTCTAGCCCACTCTTTTTAGGGCACAGACTCTACTTTCCACTCCTCTTGCAAGAAGATTGTTTATGTGGATGATAATCTTTGCTGTGACTGTTAAGTTCCTGCAAAACCTCTTCATAAGTATTCAGTGAATAAGGGAAACCTGATTTGCATTCCTCCCTCTGTCCTAATTTTAATTGCTTTCTTTTACCAAATAGAGAAGTCTTTTCCCCTACTCTTAAATCAGCAGTGGTGGGATTCTCTTCATTGATCCTCAGCAGTTGATATGGGAATAGTTTTCCAGTATGCTATGGGACTGGCAAACTGACTCCAAAGTTTCAATTCAAATATTAGGAAACTGTGGTTAGGTCTTCAGAATCCTGAGTGTGGCTTAAAAATGGTAACATCTTACTGGCTTTCACTCTTAGAGCATGTATAAAAACATTGGGAACACAAAAGTTCCTTTTTGAACTAGTCCATTAATCTCAGCTTTCTCAAACCTCTGATTATACACTTGGGATTAAAAAAAAAAAGCACTTTTCCTTCCCAAAATGAATCCAGGACTCTTCATTGAATTAGCAAATTGTCACCATAAAGCACTGAGTTTATTTTATTTACTTAACTGGGCCTTGCTGATTGCCCATCATAGAGATTGAAAGGCTGCTTGGTCATTCTCCTGGCTTCTAAATGAACTCAAAAAGGAAACACTGTAGCATTCTGAAGTCAGCAATTACAGTCTTTAATGAAAATGTACTAATTGGGACATCTGCACAGAAACATGAAGAAAATGAGAAAAGGATGTAGGGCAGTTTGCTCAAACAAAGTCACCTGAGTCTGTAGGTAGAAAGCAGTCTCCAGCATAGAAATTGGAATTGAGTCTCCATATTAGGTACTGTTTATTATTTTACTTGCTAAGAGGGAAGAACCAGATAAGAAACTTCTCTTAATTAAAAGGAGATAAAGACTTTAAAATTATCTTCAAGTCACTTTTGCCATCTAGCACCAGCCCTATGGTGTAAACACTGCTGACAGTGGCATAAGCACTGGTTAGCAGCCGAGTGTGAAAACTGTGATGGCAATCTGGACATAAAAGCCATCATGTCAAGATGAAAGGTACAAGGTAGGCATTACTTGAATATGCTGTCATTTGAGAAAACATTATGAGTAAGCACAATACATTAGCTGGAATAGTCCTTATTGCTTACTTATTATGCCTCCTCAAATGAAGATGTATTAAAATGATTAGCATGACCCTAGTGATGTTAAGGCTCCTGGGTCTGTGGATGCAGTTGGTTGCCTTTGTGAGAAATTGTGAGGAATAATTTCCAGCTAGGGCAGGCGAAGCATCTAACCTAAATTTTTGATGCTTTGCAGAGTTGAATTTCACCCAAAGGCTTCACATAATCATTGCCTTGTTCTGTTGTTAGGACGTTAACCTTTAGCTTTATGAGAGAAATTTTACCCATCTACATAGCTAGTTTATTTCAGATGAGCAATATTATGACAGTCAAGAGAACTTAATGTTCCCCTGATAGTCTGCGTTGGAAAATTTATTTGCTGGTTCTTGATAATCTTCCTCCCTCTGTAGCTTCCCAGTTAACTGCTTGTTTGAGAAAAGCCCAAACCTTTGATTTTATTAATTCATGTGTTCTTTGTGTGACAAAATTGAGAAAAAAACAAGAGGAGATGACAAAGAAGTCATCCAGCAAAGGAGTCGGGAGCTGAGGTGCCTTGAAATGGCAAACTGCTGTCTAATCCTTGGTCCCCAGGCATTTGCTTTTTGAGCCAGCTGGATGCCTGCAGCTTTCAGCACATGGCTGGAGTCCATCCCTTCATGGTCTCCCACTGTGTAGCTAAGCAGTTCACATTCGCAGGAGGAGGAGAAGAAATGCACGACAGCTTTGGTGTTGTTCTGTAGGTGCCTTTCTACCTGAGCAGTTACAATGTTCACCTCATGGGCAAGAGCCCTCCCCCCCCCCCCCCCCCCCCCCAATTTTTATTAAATAGCTGTTGAATAAAATTCTAAAATGACTACTGAAGCAGGGAGTGGATTTTTTTCCCCTTCCCCAGTTTCAACTTTAAATTCTAGTAAGTGATCTGCATAAGGAGTGTTTTAAGCCTTCTGTATATAAAAGTAGAAAATCCGAATTCTTAGGTCATTCTCTTGTTACATATTTATATATATAAAAAAAGGGAAGGCAAGCAAACATAAGCACACTGTACTTAGTTGTCCCTGTTAACAAAAAAAATGTATTAAAAACATCAAGGATGCCTTTCTGGATTTGAACATTCAGGCTGAGTTATACAGTGGATTATTCCCTCCCACCAGCTTCAGAGTGCTAATTCAAGATGCGTTTAATTACTCTGGGGATTTAACTGTGTCTCACTGTAGATTTTATAGAAAAAAAAAAGGATGACTTCTAATGTCTTTCCTACCTTACTGAACTAATACGTTGAAATGCCAGGTGTAAATAATCTCTTGGTTGGTGCAGGGCCAGGCAGAAGGAGCTATTGCCCCCTCTTTTCCTAGCCACTGTAATGTGAAATGTGTAACAGAAAACAGCCTAAGCAAGCAATCTGAAGGGAGTTTGAGAGGATGTGTAGAAAGATGAAGGAGTGATACATAGTTATACATAAAAGGATTTGAATGTTACAGGGATAAGAGACATGGTAAGTAAACTGAAACACTAAATAAAATGCAGGCACTATGCTCTGAAGGCTGCAGTTACAGAGGAGCATGAGAAGCCATTGAAAGGAGAAGGAAACAACACCACTAATAAAGTGGAGTTGTGGAAGTGGCAGGAGACCTCTGCATGAGCTGAACACAGGCCTGAATTGCAGAAAGGGTGATTACTGGGCTCAGGAGAGTTTTTCTGTGCGCCGTGTACGTGGCATGTAAGGACTACCAGTCACAACTCTGCTACTGCAAAGGGAAGAGTATTGCTTTTAATCTGACTTTTACTGGGTTTTTCTGTGATTGTCTTAAACAGTTTTTACAAACACAGAACTGCAATTACAAAGCAGAATAAACAGTCAGTAGGAGCTCATGACTGAGTAGTTCAATAACACTATAAATGACAGTTACAATCCAAAATAATATAAATGGGGAAATGAAACAGTTGGGAATGTAATAAAAGCAGAAATAGGGTAATGGCTAAGATTAAGGCCTGCTTTCTTATACACATAAGCAGCATAGCTGGATGGAGATGAAAGGGCTTTTGGCCAACCAAAATGTTGTATGATTTAGTAGCAGAAAAATGGAGTGTTCCTTTTGTAGTGATAATTATTAAATATTTAAACACTGAAATGCACAAGAAACAGGCAGTGGTAGTTATGACTGAAGTGTTTATCTGTATTTGAAACTGGCATCTAAACATTTTTTTGGGGTAACAGGCCAAGCTGAAATTTTCTGCAAGTAAATAGGGCAAAACAGAGAAAGCATTTGGATGGCTGTTTTCCTGTAGGTATGAAACATTCAAATTGCATTCACAGGGGGCATTTCTATGCAGTCTAGGTGATGCCCATGATGAAACCATTAATTCAAATGAGCCTTGAGGCTTCACCAATGTGTAATTATCATAGTTGCACCATTTTTTTTTTCCACAAAAGTGCTCACCTAGTGTCAACCAGCAACTTCATCAGTTGAGAACATACGTGGAGCAGGGTAAACATTTGGAATCTGATTTTTCATTTGTTTGGTTTTCCATTTTTAGCAAAATTATTTCATAGAACAATAATAAAAGTGTCTACTATAAGATACATTTTATAACCGTACTTGGTTTACATTTGCTATGTAGTACAATGTTCAATCTGAGTAATGAGATTGAGGAAATTTAGTGAATTTGATAATCTCTCTGAATTTTGTCTAAACATTTGATATTATTTTGATTGCCAAGCAATTTTCTCTGTAGAAGAACCTTATATAGAGACTGTAGTTGTGGTATCTGGCAGATACGACCAGTGAGTTCTGCTGTGGATGGAGAAAAAAAACCTTCCTTCACTGCAGCAATTGTTTTTCTCCTTTCTCCTTCATATCTGTCTGCATGTTACGGGAGTTGCAGGAATATGGTGCAAAGTGTGTTATCTTACGAAGTGGCACTGGATGTTTGTGCTTGATGCTCACAGCCATTTAATTTTGAAACAGTTTTTGAAACATTTGAGAGCTAGACTATACATTAGTAAAAATATAGTGACAGGATACTTATACCTACAGAGGCTCAAAAATTCATAGCCCTAGGAAAGGAGCATGACACCTCTAAAAACTCGTAAGATCTTCCATAAGAGGTTAACAACTTATTTCCTTTTTTCTAAGTTTATTCATTCATTAACTGCCTAAGAATAATTGTTAGTGAAGTACTAAAATCTGTGACAGCTCATAGCTAAATGGGCCCTTTTCAGGACCAAAGGGGACTAGAAAGAACTTCAGAAGAGCTATGTGCATCAGGACCATGAAATGCATTGCAAATAAACATGCAGTAATGGAAGTAGAAAGGGGCAGAAGAAAGTGACATGAAGGCTTAAAATTGTCAACTCAAGAAGCAAATATAGGCATATGCCCAGAGACTGAAGTGGAAATACTGCATTGTGACATCAGCTGTGCAAGCATCAAACTGTCAGGCCAAAGAGGAAAAGGGTAGTGAATGAAAGGCACCGTTTCACAAGTCTGTGAAGCATCGTAATCGGAAACAATGTTGGTAGTATAACTACTATCTCAGAAGAGATACTGACTAATTTCAGAGTGCCCAGCAACAGGAAGTAGAATCAATTAAGGGCTCAAAAATTATCTTGTGAAACAACATAGAAAAGACTAGGATTTTAGAAAGGCATGAGATGTGGCAAACAATGACAAAAGATAAAGGACATAAAGAACAGATAAGAAATTAGAAACTTGGAGAACAATTAGCTTCATGACATGTGAAACAAAAAATGTGTATTTAATTCACATGTAAAATGTGAATTAACATTCACCCCACCTGCATTTCTATTCTGGAACTTACTGGCAGTTACACAGGTTTTGTACATATGGCTTTAAAGCCATGATCTTAACGCATCACACATATATGTACATCTATGACACATGTGTGAGAATAGCTTAAGGACCTAACATGCTAATTGTTCTATGCGACAGATGACAAAGAACGGTACAGTGGAATCTGAAGAAGCTAATACCCTGACGCTGGATGACATTTCTGATGATGATATTGATCTAGACAACACTGAAGTAGATGAGTACTTCTTTCTACAACCCCTGCCGACAAAAAAGCGAAGGGCATTGCTGCGAGCTTCTGGAGTGAAGAAGATCGATGTGGAAGAAAAACACGAGCTGCGGGCCATCCGCCTGTCCAGGGAGGATTGTGGCTGCGACTGCCGGGTGTTCTGTGATCCGGAAACTTGCACCTGCAGTCTCGCAGGCATAAAATGTCAGGTAAATGTCTATATTGTTGTTACTTAACTATCAGGGGGAGGGGGGAAGCACGTGTGTGCATGCACGTATTATTAATTATTAAACAAAAACACTTGTGGATCTCAAACCAGTTTTTTTAATGCCCAGATTTAATAGAATATAGTGTGCAATACAAATAATCTCCTTAAACATCTTTATTTTATGTCTGGGTTAGGCACATACACTGTTAAGGGGGTTTTTTTGTTATTGTTATACAAATACTCTGCTCCTCATATGCCCCTTTGGCCTTTATCTAAATATGTAGATGAAGACAAGATGTAGATGAGTAGCCTGCAGATTGCAAAAGGGATAGTACCTTTTACTTCAGAGACAATTCACATACTGCCCAAATGTGAATTCTAGTCCCAACTCAATGAGTAATAATAACTGAATCTCTGTGGTACTGTCCTTCATTTAACGTGCATGACACTTCAAATGAATGCATGATAAATGTGCACGTAGGCAGTCTTTTAATAGAGCAGGTAGGCTTTTTTCCCCCGCCGACTGAAAGAGTGTTTGTATTGTACATTTGCATGATGCCCTATGTACACCTGTAACTGTCCCAAAATGTACCCTAAAAGATGTTCCCACTAATTCCTGTGGTGCTGTTTTGCAGCTTAGTTGATCTCTTTCTGAATGCATTTTTTGTTATTTCTTATATCCAAGCTAAACTTTCTCTGCTGTTGTAAATAATACATTGTTTGTTGTTCTTGTTCTCATCTTCACATGTGGGGAAGATGGACTAGATTGTGTTATATAGTTCTCCTCTACATCATATTTGATGTTTAGGTATTATAGCGTAGATGAAAATCATAGATCTGATCTGTTGTACTTGAACTGGTGGATTCACTCAAACTTTTTTCAGCCACAGAAATTTAAGATGGCTGTTACTAGATAATTATCTAATAATAGTTTTGCCCACAGTCTGAACTTGTAACATTGAATCTACAATTGACTGGAATATCTTTTAAAATGTGTTTGAGTGTTGAGTTTTACTTTTTGTGGTCAGGTGTCCCCATTGGCAACTTTGTAAAGGTTTTTACATAGAATTAATTTTGTTTCGATAGGTTTCTATTTTTACCAACTTTTTAAGACGCTTTCTGGTAAGGCTTTTGCCTGGATTTGAGCACAACATGAAGTAAAACTGTAGCACATCCATAAAAGCTACCTAGTTTTTGCACCACTGTGTAATGCTGTCAGGTAAAAACAGAAACATAAATACCTTTCCTACTCTGCAACATTGGTGCATGTATGGGTGCCTCACTGTTCCTAGCAGTAGTGCTAAAGTCCAGGGCTAACCCTCTGAATTATCGTCCCGGGTTCACATATTTTTACAAGTACTTCTCCAAGTGAATCCCACTTCACTGTTGCATTTTTCTAGGTTCTGTCATATGGCCAGGGGCTTACACTACGTATTGTTAATCTCTATTCTTTTTTTTAAAAGGTGGATCGTATGTCTTTTCCATGCGGTTGCACTAAGGAAGGGTGTAGCAATACAGCAGGTAGAATTGAATTTAATCCTATCCGTGTACGGACTCACTTTTTGCACACAATAATGAAACTTGAATTGGAGAAAAATAGAGAGCAGCAAGTTCCAGCACTGAATGGCTGCCACAGCGAGATCAGTGCGCACACTAGTTCTATGAGTCCAGGACCCCACCCAGTGGAATATTCAATTGCAGAAAATTTTGAGATTGAAACAGAACCTCCGGCTGCTGTTATGCATTCTCAGGCAGCCGAGGACTTGGACTGCCATGGGGAAGAGGAGGAAGAGGAAGATGGGAGTAGCTTTTGTAGTGGAGTTACAGATTCTAGCACACAGAGTTTAGCCCCTAGTGAATCAGATGATGATGAAGAGGAAGAGGAAGATGAGGAGGAAGATGATGAGGAAGAAAAAGCAGACGATTTTGTAGAAAGCATGGGCTCCCATGCTGATATGGTGCCTCTCCCTTCTGTCCTTTGCTACTCTGATGGAACTGCTGTGCATGAAAACCACTCTAAAAATGCCTCATACTATACTAACTCTTCAAATCTGTATTACCAAATAGAGAACCATGTTGCTGGCACTGCTAACCCGCTTGGTGAGACTTACTCGGAAAGGGATGCTGTCAAGAACGGTAGTCTTTCTCTGGTGCCTTACAGCATGACTTCAGAACAGTTTGTTGACTACGCACGGCAATCAGAGGAAACTTTTAGCAGCCCTCATTACCCTTCTGCAAACCCCTCCGTGATTGTTTGCTGCTCATCTTCTGAAGGTGATAGCTCTGCTCCCTGTAACAGTTTATACACTGAGCATAGGCCAAGCCACCCTCAAGTGGAATTTCACTCATACTTAAAAGGTTCTTCTCAAGATGGCTTTGTTTCTGCTTTGAATGGTGACAGTTGTGTACAAGAGCACCCTCCTGAGAATTCACTAACCCTCCCAGAAAAGAGCAGACTGCACGATGAGTGCATCAAATCACCAGTGGTAGAAACAGTACCTGTTTAATATTAAAATTGTTCTAGGACTGATTGCCTGTATTAAAACAGACTCACGTTGGATTTCCTAGAATCTTACTTTTTTAAGAGGAGGACAACACTTGGACTACAGTCAATGTTCCAGACATACTTTGTTTTCTCAAGCTACACTGGCAGTGGTATTGCACAAAAACAGTTCATGTAAAAGTTTAAATAAAAATAATCAAACTGTCTTTTGATAAAAATAAAACACAAGTAAAAAACATGCCCAACATATTTCAAAGTAGCCTACCTATCAAACTGTATGAAACCTGCCAAGCTATCTGAATCAAAGCTTCGTGTTTTTGATTGTCGGGCCTGTGCAAGATTGTTAAAAGTGATACTTTGAAATAATCATGTTTAGAGTCCTAATTTTCAACATATCTGAAAAGATGGTAAGTTTAATGTAAAAGTAACTACTGTACAAAAAAGTTTTAATTGTTCTGTACTGTATGTATTTTATTTATGGTAGTTTAGTACTCATGTTTTGATTAAAATGAACAGCATGTTCATTTGAGCAGAAGATCCATAGCTAGTTACAAAGAGCATGTCCTGTATTCATGTGGAGTACCATGGGGGTTTGCTTTGGTTTGGGTTTTGTGGTTTTTTTTTTTTGAAAGCCCACTTCTCGTAAATGATCTTGAAACACATTTTGAGAGTGTCTTTTACTGATCTTGACAAACAGAAGAGTCAGAAAGGGGGCATTTACATCTTCTAGAAAGGCGAAAGGTAGACAATCCTCCATTCAAATTAAAATCAGTGGCATTATTCCAGAATAAGTACCCCCTCCCCAAAGAAAAATGATATTGTATATAACGGCAAAGCAGTAGCATAAGCTTGCACAGCACCTTTTTAGCCCAACAAACATTCAGATACTTATGCACTTTAGTGCCATTTTGCAGTACTGTATTAACTGTGGGAACTGTGAATTATTTTGGAGAAATGCCATAGCTCCAGACTCAAAGGTATATGTAAGATCTTAAAATTCACTGTAACAAAACCTGTATGTTCTTCCTAACCCAGTTTATGAGTATGCCAGTAGGTAATTTGTAAAAGCAGAGTCTTGCTCAGAGAAGTTTAAATGAAGCATTGTAAAAAATGTGGAACTGTCTAGATTTCCTAAGTATTTAGCAGTTTTTATGAAATATGAGACTGGCTATTGTGGACTTCTGATCATATCTGTAATTTACAAAGTCATTTGGTTTAATTAGGAACCAGTAGATTGATTCAGTGATGAAACAGCTCCAGGAATTTTATAACTGCTAAAGTTGGCAAGCAAAGTACCCTGTGAATCATACGGATATCCATTACTTTGTACTCCTTTTGTTGTTAAATGAAATGGGAATTAAAATACCTGCTGTATCTCAACCTTTAATTTATTAACCAACCTTGCTTTCTTCTAGAAAAGGAGGTAGAGGAGCCTTTTTTCTCTACACTGACCATTTTGTACTGCCTTATTTTGATTTCAAAATGTATTTTAACAGTTTTCTTCTTCAAATACTGAAATTTTATTTATTGTACATCAAGTGGGTTGAAATGTAGACCTGTCTTGTCGAAAGAAGGATCAGCATCTTAGTTTTTATCTGTGTCAAATCTAGGTGGTTAACAGTATGCATGTAAACACAGTGTAAATTTTAGCTCTGTAACAGTAACTCTTCTGGTTAGAAGCTCTTTAAAACACCATGTACAGTAGAAAAACTGCCAGATTTAAAATACGCTTTTTACAAAAAATAAGCTGACTTAAATGTTTTTATATCAACTCTGGGCAAAGTGATTTCTCATTGTTATGCTAAATTAGCAAAATATTTTTATTCCATGTAGTAGCTGGAAAGGTTTTTTATTTACTTGTTTCCACAAGAAGTCCTACCTGTTTTATATGAACTGTAATGAAAAGTTGTAGTTCTCTAGAAACTGTGTTCCACACTTGGAACATATTCCATCTCCTGGGACAGTACAGTCATGTTGGTTATCTGGCTCAGCAGTTCCTTCGCCTTTGTTCCTCTCGGTCACAGCTCCCTCTAATCTCTCTAAAGGTCGAGTAGCCAGGTAAGCTTTTCCAATTCCATATAGCAAATACCCATCTTTATTTTTAAGAGAAACGTGTCAATTCATAAAGATCTGAATTTAAGAATTGTATTATTTTGCTCAAGATATTCTACAGGCAAATGTAACAAGTGTTTATATAGGTATCTTGCATTAACAGCAGGCTTAAATTTGGCACTCTCACTCAACACCAGCACCAAAAGCACAAATCCCTTCTATTTGAACTCAGACAGTAGCAGCTTTTTAACTTTTTAGGGTGTTGGCTACTGGAGGATCATGCACACTTTTACCAGGGTATTTCTCTCAGGGGAAAGGTATGTGAAACATTTTGTTTCATTGTTCACCCCCTTACTGAGCAATAAGAAATTATTTTCTCGGCTCCTGTGCTTTCACATGAAAAGTATCTTTAATCATACTAGCAAGCACAGTAAATGATTAACCTTACAAAATACACCTCAGCTAGCTTTATAATACTGTGATGATGGTTATTTAATATTTCCATTGGAACAGGCTTCAGACCCAAGGCCTCCTTAGTATTAGCATTTGTATACATTTCTGACTAGTTAAGATTCATAAACACCACACCATTGGGGCATCGGCTTTGAATACAGCTAAATTCTCTAAAGCTTGCAGCATGGGATAACAAGCAGTAGCTTGTAATGCACAGGGTAGAGAAGGCAGTCACTATATAAAGAACTTGGGCTACACTATTTTCCTTTGCTTAAAGTAGCAAATTTCTGGGAGTCACAAAGTAAAAGATGCAGAATAAAGACAGATTTGTATTAAAAAAGCAATCTTAACTACTTGGTGATACGTAGATAGTTATACCCATTTTATGTTCTGTAATCAACATCTAATCTGAGGATACAAAGTAAACAAATCTTATTTAGCTTTGTAACTTGTTGGAAAAACTAAACCTGTTTATAATAAGTAGAGATTATATGCTAATGGTATGAACAAGTCTTCTGCTAGGGACAAGCTCGTATTGAGGAAAGACACACCAGAAACCTCTTTTTTAAATATAGGCTACACCTATTCCCCTAACAACTCCATACCAGCAAATGACAAAGCTAAGGCCTTTTGCTAGCATGAGGGTTTTTTTAGAAAATCCACAACAATACAACAGCCTTGGCCAAACCAGACAGGCTCCTTCTTAACTATGAAATGAAATCTAGAGTGAAAGTCAAGATTCCTTGTCTTGTTTACAAGAAAAAAAATCTCTTCATATAAGAAAAAATGAACTTAAATCATAGGGTGGAAAATGTTGTAATTTTATTTTCTGGGCCAGTATATAATAATACATGATGTGTCCCATTTCCTAGTTGGTTAGTATTGGTTGATAACCAATCCTTTTGTTTTGGGTCAGCTTATTTCCGCATGCTAAAGTATTATGTTATTCAATGATAAAAAGCAGTATTTGCTTCTGTATTGATGCAGTATATCATCTGTGGAAATGTTTACTGACAGCTGTATCGCCTTTATTTCCCAAGATACCTGACTACTGATACTCACTCCTAAGAAGCCAGGTTAATAAATTGGTAGATGGTTTGCTATTATGATACGTAGTTTTAGAAAACATAACAATATCATCCTGTTAAAACAGAATTTTCACACAGAACTTCACTGGAACAGCACCTAAAACTGGGTCTCTTCTTGCCTATAATGTGATGTTGCCTCTCTTGGAAAAATATAATTGTTAAAGTTTATACATAAAGCTTCAACTGACATTAGACATAAAACTAGAACATTGCTGCCAAAATTGCAGCAATTACAATTGTTTCCTAAGAGCTATAACTCATGCCTACTGGAACATCCTTTAAAAAATTAGAAGCTGGTCAGTAAAAGTTTCTAATATTTCTCTCCCTTTTTATTTCATTTTAATATTCTTTGATGAGCTGTATGCCATTTAGATCAGGAATCTAGATTTGTAAGGTTTTCATTTACATCAATTCCTGCTAGTGAATCATAATTTGAGATGACATTTGTTTACTTTAAGGCCACTGATTACACTGTAATAGTAACCATCCTTTGCTCTCACTATGGTTCATCTGTTAACTGATTCAGTTAACAGGTCGGTTCTGCAGAAGCTGTATGCAGTAGTCAGGGTGGTGTTACTCACTGGATTGCTACTTGATCCAGATACAGTTCCTAATCTTACCTGGGTGTTGTATTTCAGTAGATGTTCTAACCAACTGATCATGTAGCATTCCCTGCTTCACAGTCAGAAGGATACCGTCACAGAACACATCTAGCTTGTTAAAGATTGTACACATGCATTTGTATGCAAAAGAAAACATATATTACGGTTTTTAATATTTCAGATGTTCCTGACTTTTTCAAAGAAATGTGATATGCTGCACAGAGAGCACTGGGCTCAGACAGAGGAGACCTGGGTTCTATTGGCTTTACCTTTGTCCCGCTGTGTCACTTCCATTCTCTTGGAGATACTGTTATAAAATGTAATTCCATAGAACAGGCAAAATACCACCTTCTTCCTTTTCTTTGGCATCATAACTAAACTTTCACACTGCAAACTAAGTCACTTTCCCAATAAAGTTCAGTAGTCCAGCTCAGAAGTGACTAGCTAAATGCAAAAGCAAGCTCTCCTTTCCATGGACCAGACTGATGAGCAGACATTTAACAATAAATTTCACAGTGACAGCTAGAATACAAGCTGTGGTGAAGACACCACATTTACCTGCTGAGTGCTTAGCATTTCAACAGCAAGACTGAAGTTTGGCAGCAACAGACAGTCTTACTGCTTGCACACTGCCTTCTTTTGCCAGATGAATTCTCTATCAAAATTCGATGTCTAGGCTGCTGCTGGAGGGAAGCAGGAAGCTTACTTAGAGCTAAAGCAAGAGACCCCCATGATATTGCTTTAAAAGGCATTTGCTAAATAAGAAAGTGACATGTGGTAGCTCATGAGTTGCATAAGCTCATGTTCATTGTGCCAGTTGTTGAATTTCCTGAAGCAGTTAGGAACAAGGACAGAAGATGATGATATGGGAAATCCTTATGTGTTACGGGGTGTTACGCTTTCCCACTGGGGCTAAAGAGTAATTTTATCATCTACTTTATTATGGTTGCAGAACATCTGATGTAAAATACTTAGAAAAACTAGAAATAACTCAGAGAATATATTCTATAGAATTTATTTCTAAAATATTAAATCTGATTACTATTTTTTTAAAATGGTAGAAAGCTGCTGTTATTTTCAAAACAGAGTCTAGTTCATTAACATGTTCCTTGGTACAAGAAATCTCAACATTTGCCTTTTCAATGTTTTCAAATTTTTGTTAGATGTTCCTTAATTTTGCTGTTCTCTGTATTTGCTGTCCATGTGCAAATTACTAATTGTCTGTTTTCTCCAAGAAGTGTGAAATCCAAAGCATGAACATTGTGGAGTGATGAATAAGTGTGATTTAATAGTAAAGATGTCTGAGTGAACACACACTTGAGTTCTTAAGTGCTTCCTGTTCACTGTCCCTTCCCACTCCTACATCAGAGGCAGCTTTTAATTTTGTTGCTACTAAACATGCCAGAGTATTGTTTTCACTTAAGGAGGAGAGTTACAACATCCATGAGAACTTCCTGCTACCCTAATGGCTGATAATAAGAATTTTACTTTTAACAATATCCAATTTATGAAATATCTTTGCAGCTTTAGTCTTCTGGGTTTTTTTCTGTCCAGCCTTCATCTTAGTGTATAGGAAAGGTTTGTTGTACGGTAAGGCTTTTCGTTAAAATCAAGCAGAATGGCAACTCTAGTGTCCTTTCTGCTATCTATCCTTTATTTTACTGAAAATTAATCTTAATTTTCAATTAAGATTAGTGTGTAGATAGATCAGAACTGTGCTGAAATATAGTCCCCCACTGGTGAGAGTCATGAGTGAATGATCCCAGTGGGGTCCATGTAGACAAACAAAGAAAGAGGAAGGAAACCTACCCACAGGCTGCAGAGAAGTGGAAGGGCATCCTTGTCAACTCCTGAGATGTGCCAATCCAGGGGAAGTGTGTTCTTGATACAACACAGCCCAGTACAGGGTAAAAATCCAAGATTAGGGAAAGCAGAAAATAATCACCTGGGGGAACGAAAAGTTTCCTTCACTGTGATGATTTTTTTTCTTTTTTCTAATAGAAGACATAATAAACCCACTCTTTTTATAAAAAAGAAACAAGTTAGATCTTAAAAAGGAGAAGCTGTATAGTCTTTATAGTTAGGAGGACAGCTGCTGTACAGAAGGTCCCACTGACATGAGCACCACATTCATGATGCTCTGTATTGCTACTTCTCAATTGAGGTGATGATAGTCCTTCATCCAGGGCTGGGGCAGAGGACAAAAAAAGAAAATTATTGACTCTATTTTAATTTGGATCTTAGCAATGCCACTTTTGTTAGGTATTTGATGAATGTCAGATAGAATCAAGAAAAAAGAACTTTGCCTCATACGTATGTTCTTCTCTAACTGTGCACTTATCCAACAATCCATGAAGATTGGATTAGCTTTTCCTTAGTGGACTGGAAAAATGGTGGAAGAAACAGGTGAACACCATCTTTCTAACACAAGGATCAAGATAGTCCTTTGTCCTGAGGCGCAGGTGGATACACCCTAGAGTATGTAGGGCAGGATAGAAAGGGAAATTTAGAGAAAAAGGATGAAGATTACAGGTGGATAGAAGCAGACGTTTTTTCCTTCTAAAGGTCAAAAGGAAAATTATATGAAAAAAAAAGTACAAAGGGAAATTAAGACAATCCCAGAGCAATGATGGAAAAGTATATGCATGTTCACTACAAGCTTGGCCATGGTAGCTCATATTAATTCTGTTATTTAATATATTTTAAAACAAACTCAGTGAACATGGACTCAGTGCAAGGAAATGTCATTTTTCTGTATCAGTTGTATATAGGCAGACATTAAATAAAAGACTTATCCAAAAGCATGGAGTAAAATTACAAAGCAAAGCATCATCCTAGAAGCGTGTCTTGTCTTTTGCCTACGTCAACAGCAAAGTCACATTCAGTATCATTTTACCTAACTCTGCTCCCAGGCACATACATACTCTGATGTAACCAGTTTCTCAGGTAACGAGACACTGAAAGAAAAGAAGAAACAGGTGTTCTTTTTATTAGCATTTTAGCTTGGGATTTTCAAATGAGACTTAGTACTATGGCAGCTGATTCTTCTAGCAATCTCCATCTTAAACTTTTTTAAGATGCTTTTAATAATGAACTTTTGGGTTGGATTATAGGTGAAGGTCAACTTTGCTGGGGTACTGGCACATCACTGTAAATAACCAGCCATCCATTTGTGAGTCTCTGATACACAGACTAAGCAAGAGTTTTCAGCTTCTTGAAAAGATCACATCATGTGTACTGGCAGCTGGTTCTCTTAAACCCGAAAGCAAGCATGCTGGTTTTTCAAATACCACCACTTCAGTTCTCAAACAACAATGCCCATGTAAACAATGCTTAGTAACTGGGCCCTTCTTTCAATTGACCGATTGTAGGCACTTCTATGGAAATATGTCTGAAGTGTAGTTTGTGAACCATGTTAAAGTGTTTGATGTAAAATAAGCGCTAGACATTTAACAGTGCAAAAATAGTCAAAATCTGTAGGTTACAAATCTGTTCCTAAAAGCCTCAGCCTGTAATATTGTCTTAGTAAAGTCTATCTTTTGAGTTAAGTTGCATTCTGGTGTAATAACCTTTTACAAATAAAGTCATTAATACAAATGTACTGGTTAATACCTGTTAACATAAAACACAGCAATTGGTTATTTTGATTCAATTCCACCTATGGCTAATAGTAATTTTGTAGAAAACACAAACCCAACACTTACTGCATCATTATGTTTATAAAGTATTTTCATTGTTTTCACAAATACAAGCTATGAAACTTTTACACTGTCTAGTCCACCCCTGCCTTTTGGAAGGTTCATCTCTCTATGTGTATATATTTCCCTATAGGAATATAAAATTACTCACCAAATTGCTGTTGGCAAGTGATAAATAATACTCCACGACATGGATTCCAAAGCACTTAAGCTGATGGTCTTTCAGACATGTAATCCATTCAAATGGAACTAGTAAAATTGGGGTGTAATTGCAGCCATTTGTTTAAAATCTGTACGTTACTTCTAACTTTACTAAGGTTTGAAAAAAGTATTTATGTTAGTTAAGTACTTAACATTTTCCATTACAGAGGATTTTGCATACTAAAATTATGGAGATCAACGTATTTAATTGGACTGCTGCTTTTAAGCTGTTTGAAGAATAGAAGGGAAAGAAAATTCACCTTAAAATCTGTACGTGGAAGTAAACTTCATGAACTACACGTTTCCTTATTTTCTTTCTTTTTGTTAAACAAGTCGTAACATCAAAGATGCCAAAGGGTAATTATAAGCTACAATAATATTCAGCAGAACTTAACCTAGACCTTATGTTGTAATAATTTATTCAAATTAACTGTATTCTTCAGTATTTATATTTTCGGTATTTATTATGAATGATATGGAATTTGATGTATTTATTGTGGCTTATTACTGCAGTGTATATATTACAAAAATGAGCATTTTTAAGTCTTAACATTAGGTTTTTTGTTAATTAGTGGCACTTGTATCGGCTGTATTTTTATTATATATTGTACAATATATATTGTCCATTTGTTTGCAATGAAGTAAAACAGGTTTCTAAGTTACACCGTGGCTGCCAGTGCTTTGTGCATCCTCCTTCTACTGTGCAGTCACTAGACATGCCCGTCTTGTCCAGTAGTGCCAGAACTCGCACTGCACATCCTCCTCCCTACCTGCAGAGCCTCTCAAGATGCTCCATGACATTTCAAGCATTTCTCCCATTCCTCACTGTCTGATAGTCTAAAGAAAAACAGTTTCCTGCTTTTGGTTTGTCTTTCCCTCCCCCCCCCCCTTTTTATGCACATATAAATATGTAAGAAAAGCACAGAAATGCCTTGTTAGGTATATCCATTTGCCCTTTAATGGTACTGCTGCCTACACTTTGCTTTGGCCAGTGGAATAAGCTACAGGATTCAGCTGCACCTATCATGGTGAATTTAATAATTTCAGTTAGAAGTTAATAATAGTTTTCAACAGCAGTTGGAAAAAGCTTTGCAACAGCTCTCTCTGGTGGACAATTTGCAGTAATTTTATACAACAAATTATGTCAATAGCTACAGTGGCATGTCCAGCATACTGCTAAATTTCAGAGCAACCCCTTAATTACTTTGAAAACTACTGCTGGACATTACTTCACTATGAAAATAATTGACAACCACAGGTCTCCACCATCTTTCTATTCTTATGTTTGGTAAAAACGAGCTGTAGGTTTGTAAAAGGTGAGTTGTTCTTAAATGTGCATTAGTGACAAATGACATGTGGCTTAATTATTTCTATTTACAAAAAGTGATAAAGATCAGATGTTATTCTCTAGATTAGAGGTCCCTTCCAACCCCTAACATTCTGTGATTCTGTGAGGAGAGAAAAAAAGTTCTTACGGGATTTAAGGCAGCATTACTTTTAGCATTTAACTTGTTAGGACTTACACAGCATGGAATAGATAAGCATCCACTATCACACTGTTTTTTGCATGGCCATGAACTATTAATAGTGCTGCTCCAGGGCTTGGTATGTCATACTGACAAAAAAAAATTGGTACAAGTTTCAACACTCCTGTTCTAAGTCAAGACATCAGGATTACTTCTTACAGACATATGAAGACTTAACAGTAAGGTTGAGTTGTAAGTTGTCTATTAATAGTACTCACACAATTCTGTACTCACACTGCTGTAAATCAGATGTTACTCCCAAGAGTGATGAAACAAAATCCTCGTGTATGGGGAGGTGATGAAGTCCCACTGCAGTAACTGGTGCCGTCATCAGGCAGAGCCATGAGGGACCAGTGGGAGTTGCCCAGAGCCCTTAAGTCCCAGAACACATAGGACCTGCTTTGTCCTGCTGGGAGCATGGCTGTGTTGTCTTTGCCTGACATTAAGCTGCCTTCTCCACTGGTGATTATTTTCCTGGATGTATAAGAGAGCGCAGTGAGATGGAGGTTAACACTGATGCTAGCTCTTCTGGTAACCATCAGTAGGGGGGATGAATGCAATAATTACTGAAACTGTTTTAATTTTTTTTTAAGGCAGCAGTAAAAGAGCCAGAGAACCCTCCAGCAAACTCAATGATTCGTCAGCATGCTGCTTATGTGAATGTTGACATCCAGAAGAGCTGCACGTAATATGAGGCACCTGAAGATGTTTCAGTTAAAGACACGTAACAGAATTTATAAAGCAGAAGCCCAGGTTTTAGACAGGCCCAGCCAATCCAGGGAAACCAGTTTCTGTTCCACAGCCAGCAAAAACATTGCAAGGCTACACCTTAACCACAGGCCTTGCATAAATCAGAAGGCAGGGCAATAAGTAGCCTTCAGTGCTTAATTTCCAGTTACCTAGACAAGGAGGCAGTAGCCATGCTTTGCTCTGAGCTCACCAGCATTCGCTTTCCCTTATTCCTTTCTTCTTCTCGTTACACATTCCAGTCCCTTTTGAAAATATGCCAAAGAGCGCTTGGATTAACAGGCAAGTATATTCACGGAGTCTTTCCTGGCTCTACAGTAGCATGGCTCAGCAGCCTAGGTAAACCTGCTGTGCCATTGTGAACTACTGTCCACTGTTTAGTACTTATTATCTCATAGAAATACCTTAATTTTAAAGCAAAGTTTAATACTAAAGCAAAGATTTTTATTTAGATTCAGGGTTACCTATGTAGACAGATGTTGTTTTACTGAATGACCTTTAGCAGCAATTAGACCAACAAGAAGTGACAAAAACACATATTACTGTTTTCCTTGGCAACAGCCCCAGTAGCTTGCAGCCTGTCAACTGACCAGTTCTCAGTCACAAGGCATGTGATGATTTCTCTGGTAGCACATACATTGTCAGCCACTTACTGTTCTCCTGACAGCGTGATGTGCTTGGAGCGCAGATGGTTTAGCCAAATAGAGAAGAAAGCATCTAGATTTCTCAGACCTATATAAACCCAGAGGCACTCCAAAAGAATCACTAGTTCAGTGAACTATGGTGAAAGTCATTAAGAAACCTCAGCAGCAATTACAATTGCAACCTTGGAGCTTAAATTGCCCCATATATTTCCTGTCTGAGTGCCTTTTTTGACAACATTCTTCCCAGCAGAGATTCCAGATTCCTTACAACTTCAGTTTTCCATCTTTTTCCTCAACTCTCACTGCCCTTCCACTCAATTCTCACTGTTGCTGTCCCATGCTCCTAGAGGCACCTGACCTTTACTTTCTTTGCTTTTCCTCCCACATCTTTCCCTTATCCCTAGCATTTCTTATTGTGACTTTTCCAAGCCCTTTTTTTCTGCCTTTGTCACTGTGGTCCAACATTACGGTCCTGTCTTTCAGACTCCACCATTTTTTCCTTCATCCCACTGGGAGGAAGGCACCTTTTCCCTGAGAGTTTTAATGTGCTAGAAAATTGTATTCTCTTCCTTACACACAAGTTTATGCTTGGTAGATACAGACTAAGAGGAAAAGAGGAAACTAAATTAGGAACAGAGTTAATTAAATTAGGAACAGAAAATAGAACCACTACAAAATTAAAATACTAAATGTTTGAAATGTCTTTGAGACTAATTTTTTGTAGGGTTGCTGGCTTTAGTAGTAAATGCCACTTTAGCAACACAAAAGTTATTCACTAAATAATTATTACTCCTTACCCACAAGCTCTTTTATTCCTGAAACTCCTATCTCCTATGTACCTTACAGAAAACACAGCATTTCTACTTTTAAATTTGCAGAACGAGATTAGTTGTCATTTCCTACCTTTTCAGTGTGCGAATGGAATGCTGACCTGATGGCAAACAACTTCTAAAGGCAATTTGCCATTATAAATCCCATCAACCAGAGTTTCCATCATCTGAAACTACTTCATGAGGAAGGGGGGTGGGCAGAAATATGACATTCACTTTTTAGGGGATTTTACTTTTGTTTGCTGAGCCAGGGAACACCAGTGTGCAATTTTAAGCTCTGTATACAATTCTGTACAGTTTTAAATCATTGTACCCAATCCCCCCCAAAAATAAAGGGCACCTAATATATACAGTAATATTTCCAACACAGCTCTGTCCCCATCCATCTAGCTCACTCCTATTCTGCTTGTCTTTTCCTCTTCTGGAAAAAAAGGAGGAAAAACCTCCAACTCTTTGATAATGCTGTACTTTTGAAATCTATTTTCTTCTTTTTAAAAATGGTAATCTTGTATTAAATTCTTCCTCAGACTGGGGAGAAATCAAGCTAACATTTTCATAATAAAAGATAGAATCAGATATTGTAGATTTAACTTAAAAAAAACTTCAAAAACTCTTAAGAGGGCAACCTAAAGTAAACGGTTTATTAACGTTCATAATGCAGCAAAGTTTTTTAAAGGAAGTTTGTGGGGGTTTTTTTAAGCACCATGATAGTAAACTACTATTGAAATATTGTTGTGCTATTGACACAAGTGCAGTTTTGGACAGTATGTTTTGGCAATGAAATTCTTGAAGAATTCAAGAGGTTCATTAACGTACAGAGAAGATTACATGTCCCTTCCTTGGAACATTTGAGAGGAAGTGCAACCCTCAAGGAAGCCTGTGCACAAGAAGTTCAGAGGACCATCTATAGTTCTGACAACAGATCCACTGAAAGCAAGCCCCCTTCCTCTCATACCAACATCATTCTGAGTAGATGTGTAAGATTATATAAATCTCATACCCAAAATACAGAAAAGGAAGCAGTGTGCACAAGTTCTTTCAGTTTCATGTATTTCTCAGTTAAAGTAATTGAACATATTTTTTAAAATGTAAACAGCAAAACAAAGGATAAAGTTAGTACTGCATTGTAGAATGTGCCATAAGTACTAAGGAGAATCATGTTGGAGGAGTAAACTGTGCCAAGAGGAGTATCTGCTTCTGCCCTCAAAAAAACCCCCCCAAAAAATGAGCCCTGTGAAATAAGTTTATTTTTCAGAAAAAATTGAAGTCTAACACTAGAAAAGCACAGGGAAGAGGCACAATAGCCAATACTTAAACTGCTTGAAATTTTCCTTACTGCTACTTTCTTACTTCTTTTGAAAAATGAACTTTTTAAAAATATAATTGATTTTTAAAGAAATCTTTTCTAAATCTCCAATCATATTTATGGATCTACTGCTCTTCTAAACTCATCTGATATCTATATGTACATATACACTTACATATTTGGAGGTGTGATACACAATACAGACACAGATGTTAATTGCAGATCTTTGAACAGAACAAAAAAGTCACTTAATGTCTTCCTCTGTTCACAGAGGCAGGTACTAGGGAATCAGGGTAATACTGAACTGCTGTTGTACCAAGGTCTGAAAAAATACAGACTAAAATGTCAATTATAGCTTAAAGAACAGATAGTAAACACACAAAAAAGGATCAGAGTGTTTGCAATATCAGCCATGGTTAAAAAGCCTATGCTTAAATGTCTTTGGAGTTTTAGGCCAGAAAAGAAGTCTCAAAAAATGAAAGGAAATATTAAAGGCAATTTTAACCACAGAGTAAGTTTTCCCCTTTCACAGGGGAGATCCTCTAGCACTGAACTCCTGTTCATGAAGAGATTCCTACTTCCAAGTGCAATGGAGCCCTTGTTTCCTTGCATTTTAAATTCTATGCAAGCTTTTAATGTTACCAATTTTTCCTTTTAGATGAAATGAGTAGATAAAAATGGTTCATATAAGAAAATTCCAATCTGACAAATTTATAAGAGAAGCAGGTTGCGTGAAGAAATTAAAATTACCCTTGAGTAAAAGGGTCTTAAAAATAGCATCATACATTACGATACACCACGAACAAGGAACTAAAAGAGCTCAAGTCCTTTTATACAGTTGTGCTATGTACCTTGTCTTCTGCAACAGGCTTCTTGAACCTCGGTTACCATTTCATACCTGGAGGTCATTATGGCACAGCTGCTATCTATGTAATCCCCCATTCTCCATTCGTGTGACCTGCATCCTATTTTTGCTCAACTCCTCCAGTTTGTCAAGAGCACGTGCTGCCCTTCTGATACTGGCTTGATCTGCAAAAGTAATAAGAATACTTTGTATTCCATTACTGGATTATGGAAATATTTGTCAGAGGGCACAGGCAGATCGTGGTACAATGACATTCACGGTGGCACTAATAAGTCTTCCCAGTACAGTCTTTTCAACAATTTCTGTCCACACTGTTGCAAGTTATTCAAGTCATACAAGTTTAACTTCACAGGATATTCTCACAGGTGCCACCAAAAGTCTTACACAAACCAAGACATGATTCAAAGGCATGATTATTGAGCCAGAAAAAGAAATTAGCTTATGTTAATGCTTCTGACAAATTCTTGCTGGTCTTGCTTATCCACTTGCTGTCTTTTAGATAACTTAGAACTACTGAAAGGATGTCTTCTTCAGATGCTGAACTCATTAGTCAGATACTGTTAAATTAAGCAGAGAGAGGCTTCCTCCACCATTAGAAATAACAACCCCCCATCATTACCTCCTTATCCACCATATTTTATGGATAAATTAGCATTTATCTTCAATTTATCTTTATGACAAAAAGGACAAATTTAAGTGTATGTTGTCATATTCAACCTTTAATACCCCCTCTTCAAATTTATTCTCACCTTTATATTTGACCATGCAGATATTTGCGTCTGAATTTCCTTTTGGCAGCCATGACTTTTTCCTTAATCTCCCTCCTGGACACAGTACTTTAAGGAAATACTAAGCATTTTTCAAAATACTAAGTGTTACTGGCTGCATCTAACTAGGCCTGACCTTACCGTAATGTGCACCTTTAAGATTCAGATCATTAAAGGCATTTATTATTAAGCCAGTTGCTATTACACCTCCTATTTCATTCCATTTGAATAGATACTCTAAATGTTCAACACAGTTCTTCCGAGAAGCTGCAAAGTCTAACTACCTTTTTATCTTTGATATTTCCCATCCCTACTTAGTAACACTGGCACATCTGGACAACATTAAGTCCTCTCCTTGTCTTATTCTGCTGCTTTCTTCCCTTCCTAGAAGCTTACAATTTTAATTTCATAGCCTATTTCCTCCCATAACACATGCAAATTTAATGTTATTTTTAAACATCTTTAATTTGCATAAAACAATTAAGTCCTCTCCAAATCAGAATATAAAATTTTATTAAGAAATAGAGTTTACCATATTAAAGTGCAATTTTATGTGACCTTAAATGCTTTAAGGGTAGGATGATTGTTAATCTCATATTCATACCAGAAACAGACACTTTCAAGTAAGTACACATCTTCTTCCTAAAGAGGACATTTCTTTTGCAGAAGTTACCTTCGTTAAAGGAGGTCAGAAATGATCAGTCAGAACATGCACATGGTTGCAAATCTCCAGGGAAGACTAACAGAAGCTGTTTTAAAAACTGTGCAACCAGTAAAATAACCCCCAAAAAGCCAAGCATATCCTGGTTAGGGTTAGGGTCTGCATCAAGAGTGACCAGCAGGTCAAGGGAGGTGATTCTGCTCCTCTGCATCCAGTTCTGTGGTCCTCAGTGCAGGAAAGACATGGACCTGTTGGAGTAGGTCCAGGGATTGGCCACAAAAACAATGTTTCAGATGACTGGAACACCTCCTGGTTGAGGACAAGCTGAGAGAGTTGGGGTTGTCCAATCTGGAGAAGGGAAGGCTCTGGGAAGACCTTATTAGTAGCCTTTCAGTACTTCAATGGGGCAAAGAAAAAAAGATGACCAAAAAGACTTTTTCATAGAGCCTGTTGTGACAGAACAAGGGGAAATGGTTTTAAACTAAAACAGGTTGGATTTAGACTAAAAATAAGGAAGAATTATAGTAGATGTCTCATCCCTGGAAGTATTCAAGGTCAGGTTGAATGGGGCTCTGATCAACTTGATCTAGTTAAAGATGTCCCTTCTCGTTGCAGAAGGGGTTGGTCTAAATGACCTTTAAAGGTCCCTTCCAACACAAAATATTCTAAGATATATATTTTTAAATAATCAAAGAAAAGCTATTTATGAAGTCATAGCTCTACATGATCTATTGAGGTACACTTGTGATTGCTTACAAGAATACAATATTTCATTAACAGAGACAAAAGAATAATTAAGGAAGGCCAAGGTCTCACTTGGACTGATAGAAATGAGGTCAGCCCTTTGTAAAAGGGAAAACAGCAACAAGAAGTAAAATAATAATAATAAAAAAATCAACATGCAATTGTTTGCACAAGAAATTACATACAGGCAATATTAGAAATAGGTTAGGGAAACAATGCATTAATTACTAAAAGATAGGGGAAAATAGTGGGTTTAGTAGATGACATATAATTTAAAAGCAATAATGAACAAAAAGATGAAAAAATATGTTAAATGTTAAGCTGCTTTGCCATCTAATTACCATATTCCTTTGTCATGAATTTTAAAATTCATGACGTATTAAAAAACTATACAAAAGATGTTTTGGCTAAATAAAAGGAGATGAATAATCAGATTTTCAACTGAAATAATCACAGACATATTTTGGTGCAAATTACTTTTTTCTTCAATAGAAGAAGGTTGGACTTGCTAAAAGCTGAGCACAGTGTGGTAGCCCACTTTAACCTGAAGATCAAATGTTTAATTTTTCAAGTGAGGGAACTTAAAAAAAATACTAAGTTCACTGAATAAAAGTAAATTATTAAAAAAATAAATGAAGCCAACCAATTAAGCATAAAAAATATACATATAAAGCATCTTTTTTTTTTAGACAGCGAACAACAGTTTCTCATAACTATAGAAAAAACTAATCTTCTGAAGAAGTACTTACAATATGTGGAAAAACAATATACATACAGTCCCCAGTGTGAAAGAAGACTCTAGGATCCATATACAGTGGTCAACATATAAAGTCTTGTCATAGAAATATTGTAAACATTTCTCTTAATTGGGATCTCACTCATCTTTGGTATAACAGACTCCTAGGGAATCTTTGATGACATATTTTAAATCCAACTTAAATAAGAGGAAAGAATAGCCTGTTTAAACATTTTTCATTTAAAGTATGAATCACTTAAAAATGCAGTATACATATATGATCATAGTTTAGAATGGTTCTTTTCTTCAATAAAACGTTCCTGGCCTATAAATAACAAATCTTAATTGTTCTGGCCAAAGATCCACTTCTGGAAGGGGTCTGATGGATTACAGGATACCAAACTCGGATGCTCTCCATTTCCTGTGAGGCACATATGCAGGGCTGCATTGTACAGAGTTTGATCCTAGATTGGGTAAAAAATGAAGAAAACAAACAAACAAAAAAAACAGAGTGAACAAACAATGAGCATGCTGTTTCCCTGCACTAAGTTCTTATTAAAAAAGAGTAAGGATATAAAGTAGTGCAGAGAGGGGGCGGACAAACAAGTCTAACAAGTATGCAAGTTCCAACTTTTTTTTGTTAAGAATTTTTTGAAAAAATATTTTTCAAGATACAAAACATTTGGATTGACTTCCAGGTGGATGTCCAGACACATGCTACAGGATATCAACTGGTTTTGCAAGTGACATTTCTACTTTACATTTAAAAAAAAAAATCTTTTAACTGAAAAGCTGGAGTTTTCCTCACAGAATTAAACATACTCCCTTTTAGCTTCAGAGTGTTCTTTCATTTGGGATGTTTTCTTCCACTGGAAATCAAAAATTAACTGCTATGAAAGCTCACTGATTAGATACCAATTCACTGCAGAGAGTTCAATACCTTTCGATGCAGCCATTGCTCCTCTCCAATGGCAAGGGTGTTCTGGCCTTTGTAGGTACAGTCACGAAGCTGCACGGGTCCCTTGGAAGCATGCAGGCAGAGCTCCTTCTGAATGTTATGGCGAATTTCATGATGGGCAGAATATTCGAAGTACTATTTAAACAATGATAAACAATTGATGTACAACTCTGAAAATGAGGTTCTCTCTTCCATTCCCTTTCCCTGTCTCCAATATATGGATGAAGATAGGTAGCATGGAAAATTTCAGCCTACACTGCTACTGTCTGGCAAAGAACAAAGTACAACTGAAAACACAGTATTGTTATGAAAAGGGTGAAGTAAGCAAACACGCACATCTCTTGAGCATTACCAACATAACCCGTGTTACAGTTCTCTGATGGATGGCATTTAAAAGGATTCAGGCTGTTCTTTTATAACAGGAGGAAAATCAAAAAGCACAACACTTGGAAGCAAAGAGCTTTGGTACAGTCCATGATAACTCAGAGAGAGGTGACACGAGAAGCATATAGTAGATCTATTAACACAGTGTCTTGGTACAGTGTTCCTGCATTACTACTGTGACAATGCAAAAAGTATTAATCCACAACAAGTTGAAAAAAACCCCACCCAATACTATAAGAATCTAACATAACAGAATAATTATCTAGACAGTATTTCATCTCCTACAAAAAATTAATTAGGAAAGCATCAACCAACTAGGATCATGTGTCTGAGTTTTCACAGTGCCAGAAATAGGCGACGTTGAAGATTTTATTTAAAAAAGGAAAAATTATAACTATGTCCTAACAAAAAACCTTTTAAACCTTTGTTGATCTTCAGTTATTAAGGATCTATGGTTAATAAATATTATTCCCCAAATAACTCCTTAAGGCAACAGAGAAATACTAATTTCTGGGCAGGGCAAGTAACGTTACTTTTATTAGCATTACAGTAATGCCTGAAGGATTCAGTATTTGACACCTATTGCAAGTCATACTGTGGAAGGAACATTGCTGCTTACAAGAACTATGCATCAAAGAGCCCTCCTTGCACAAATTCAATCATATTGTTCATTAGCATTAGCCAGTATAGGATAGACCACTTTGACCTCACACTATGAGACTGCAAGCATGATAAGAAGGTGGCTCAGGCCTGGCCACTTGGTCTCCCATTGCCCGGATTCCCACCAACATCTTCATTGATAGAGCGAGTCCTAGTGGCAGAGAAAGAAGCAACAGGAGGAAGCATAAGGAAAGGAAGAATTAAGAGGACAACACTTACAAGAAAGGGTAGAATGAAAAGGTTTTGTACAGAAAGATCAGGTGGAGCAGTGCAATTGTGTTAAATGCGCATGCCGGACACAAAAGTGTCAGAAGTGGAAAACCATGCAAAGAGCAGTATGAAATCTTTCTTGAACAATATATATATATATGAATTAACTCTTAATAAAAGAGAGAGAGAAAATGCATACTACAAATGAGCCCATTTCTCTAAAATAAATGAAATATGGTCAAATTGCAGCTGAACAAATGGTAAAAAAAAAAGATAAAAAGTATTTTACCTGATTTCCTCCAAGTCCATGACAGGAATACATAATCAATGGTTTGCCACCGTGGTTATTTTCACCAACATCCAGACACATGTGCTTACCTACATTTTTTAACTAAAAGAAAGGGTGTTCTCAGAAAAAAACCCCTGACCAAACAACAAATCCTCAAGGAGAATGACAAATTTAACTGTCTTGCTAGCATATAAAATTAACCTTTGGCTTAACAACTACAGTTGTCGGTTCATTTTTACTTTCTCCTATGCTCAAATCTAAAAATCCTAAAACCAAAAGCCTATTAACTACATTATGGTTGTCTACAGCCACACAGTGTGAATTAATTAGGCTACTGGTATACAAGGTTACTGTTAATCAAATTAGAGTTTGAACAGATACACACAAATAGTCAAAAATTGGAGGAAGGGGAAGTGCTAAACATTGCTCAACTTTCACATTCCTCTCAAGCTAAGAATTGTTAGTGGTTTAATATTTTGTTGGCTTTAGCAAGCAATATCTAAAAAATTATTTGGCAGATAATACATACACATGTTTTTAAAGACAATTGCAACAGTAAACATGCATTTTCCTCATCAAAAACCTAATTATGAGAAACAAACAGCTGCCCAGTTTTCCTCCTTAATATAAACTAAAAATTCTCTGACTCCTTACTATACGAAACTAAACTTAACTTGATAATTCAAGAAGTCTCTCACTACTGGTTTAGTAATTTTGTGTCATTTTAGCTGTTAGTGATGGGCAGAATGTTGCTATCTTGGCAGACTGCAAGATCCCATTAAGCAAGGCTACTGTTAGTTAATAGTAAGACTTGCTTAAATTTCATATCACCATTGACAAAGCTATAAAGTATTCGAGTAGCATGGTATCCAGAAGAGATTCTTTGTCCTGAGTAGTGACAGAAAAATCCTAGGACAATTAATGATACCTGACATGTAAATGCTATGGCTAATGTAGCACAAAAAATTAGCAAACTTCATGGACTGTGGAAGAGCATAGAAAATAATTAAAAACTTACATATCCAGAGAACGAAGGATTCAGCTCTGGCACATACACTTCTGGATAAACATTACTGAGATACCAGGTAAAATTTTTACACTGCAGACGCTGCCTTAATTCAAGTCTTTTTGAGATGTCTCCGAATGTTTTCTGTTAGAGGATGGTAAGGAAAGAAGGATGGAAGAGAAGTACACTAATGTTACTAATATCAATTTTGTACACGTAAATCTATGATATTCTGCACTGTAGTATTAATGAAATTTCAAGCTTCATTTATCGATTTTTTTAAAATATAAATACTGCACTACTGTGGTTGCTGCTGTTTGTTTTTCAGGATCATAACACCACTGACATCTTGCCTACAGCATTTCAAGGCACATGCACGAAAAATACACTGCAATGTGGAAAGAATAGAAGTATCCTTAGTCCCAAGAGGGTTTTAACACAGTGCCCACGGTGAAGTGGGAAAGTACAAACAAGACCATACTGATGACAGCTATAAACTTAACTGATCTCACTAAAAAGAGTGGACTGAAATAATGAACTGGATTAATTAAATAATTAGTATAATAATACATTGCAGAATCTCCCAGACAAAATTCAGTTGCCTAGCTGCTAAACACGCTTAGGAAATCTAATGCACTTAATGATACAACAGTCACAAAAATTTGTCATGCAAAGGGAGGAGAAAAAAAAAAATTAAAAAAAAGCTTCTTTAAGAGAACTCTAGATTAGAGCTGATGAAAGACCATGGTTCCAGAAAATTTACAAAAGAAATAAACCAGCACCCAAACCCCTGAATTCAACTATTTTTAAACATACAGGATGGATATCTATCACTGAACAAGCTTTATTCTGCTGCTGAACAACAACAAAACCTGCCTTTAAAAATACTAAGTAAAAATACTGTGCCTTACTAAGTAAAAATAAAATGCCTTAGTAAAAATACTAAGCAACTTCAGACTAAAGAGATACTATATTTCTCACTTCAAGTGCATTTTTTGCACTCAGTAGCTTTTCTCATGCTCTTCTGGTAGTTCCAGTAGCTGTTCAATGCAAGCAACCCGGGATTTTAGAGAACATTTTAAAAAATAAACCTACCAGTCAAAAAAAACCACCACAGGAACAACACTTATCACCACACAAACACTTAAGCGTTCAACATTCGTTGGGGCTACGACATTAAGCAAGCTGAGCCCTGTCTTTTCACTAAATATCTAGGGTCCTTTTTGTACTTTTTCAATAAATAACTTTTGCTCACCAAAACTTTGAATGCAGAAAGTGTGATTTCTAATACCACCACCACCACCTACTTGTTTCACAATTTTTGCTGCCTCTGTGTTTCTTCGGTAAAATATTTGTTTATATTCATCCATCCAGACTTCTGCCAGGCGGACTTGATTACGTGTGATCACTTGAGTACCTTTTGGGAAAGTATGGGGACTCTTGCTGCGAAAGACATGGCCAACAACAGAGCAAGGCATGATCTCCAACTGTCCACCACATTGCCATACCTAATAATAACATTCTTTGTGTAAGTGCACTGCAATTACAGTTAAGGGGGTTAAAATAAAAATCAGCAATGTTATTGTTCACCAGAAAAACCCCAAACCACCAGCCAGGGTGCATATATCAGGCATACCATAAGTGAATTTCCTAGTTAGGTAAACCCTGGAAATGCACATTTCAGCTATCAACCCTAAACACTTCAAAAACCCCAAACAAACAAACAAACAAAAAAAACCCCAAAAGCCCCCACATTTCAGGGAGCAGGTTTGCAGTTCATCTCACAGATCACTATTACTTCATTTGTCGTGTCTTAGCTGATTCATCAGAGAAGTCAGGATGTACTATTTGTCCTCAAAAATACTGTACACTGTCAGCATAGAGACCACTGCTAATTTAAATAGCTAAACTTACTCTGAAAGACATTTCTATATTTTCACCTCCCCATATTTCCATTTCTTCATCATAGCTTCCAATATGTTCAAAGTAGGCTTTTGATATTGAAAAGAGACCTCCAGCAAAAGTAGGCGTTCTGCAAAAAGAGAAATATACTGAGGAAAAAAGTGTTCAAATAGGGAGTTTTTTAAAAAATGTAGATGTAAAAACATGGTACAACTGTGCTAGGAAGACTCCATGCATTTCTCAGAAATGCTTCACTACACTGACACATTTTCCTGGCATAGATCAAGCAATTAAATCTGCCATACCGAGTCTCATTTGACAGTTCTATTTGTTAACACCTGGTTTAGACCAATGACTTCTAGTATAAAAGACAGAATCAGGAAAAGAAACCCACGTTCTCCCTGTACGGAGGCTATCAAGCAGAGGTTATTACTCCTCCAGAACAGTAACCTGTCTAAGGCCAAAGCACTTCCAATTATCATCAAATACATCGTTGTCTAATGTTTTGGTGCTCTTGTTTTCATCCTTTCAAGGATGATCTTCAATGAAGGATCTGTGGTACCACCTCTGAAAAGAACTGTTTACAATCTTCCCTCCCCACCCTCCAGAAGAGAAAATACATCTAGAAATTGCTTACTATGTTTCTAGTTTATGCAGAAAAAAGGTAATGCAAAACAATTACTGTCTTAAGAAGGCTATATTTTTATGAAAGCTTTAAAATATACAATGCGGTTCTTAAAGAAAGTATTACAAAAATCACCAGAGATGCTATGGTCATACTCACCTGAAGAACAGCTCATTTACAAACTACTGTTCATAACAACAAAAAAACCCCACATTAAAACTGAAGGATTTAAAATATTATTCAAATTATGTTTACCTAATTGGATAGGTTTCATCTTTTCTTCTTTTACGTTCATGTTTAGGAACAGACTCCCATCCAAATGACAAACTCCAATCAAAGTTTCCTCTGTTGTGGTTGTGCCCATAAGGAGATGGTTTAATGAATTCAAAAGTATTGAGATCTATAGAAGCAATATCAGGGCTTACAACAGCAACAGGATTCTCAGCTATTCTTCCCAGTAATGGCTCTAACCAGCCATAAAAGCATTCACCTATGGAGAAAATGGGAACAAGCACTGAATTTTACTTGGCTATAAATACAAAGGGAATATTCTAATATGCCCACAGCAAGCCAATATGCACTGCTTTTAAATAGCATTGCTAATTATACCTTCAATCACATAAAACAGCAATAGGAAAGATGACACATTTCTAATGTTTCTAAGTCATAAAAAACCTGCAACATTAAATCCAAGAAAGCAATGTCATAAACCAGACCAGACAGTTTTTACTTACAATGAGCATCCAGAAAGGTAAGTGTCTCTCCTGTCGCTACTGATGCTCCCAACAGCCGTGCAGTGATTAGGCCTTTCCTTTCCTTCTGACGGACGACTTTCACTATTTGAAATTGTTTAACATATTCATCTAGTTTATCATGCAAGTATTCTAGAAAAAAGAAATCAGTTTCAGGATATCCAGTGTATAAACATGCCACTAAAAACCTGTACATTACTAATCTAACAGGATAAGCAATTCACACTAATCCCAGGAATGACCTTGACATCAGAGCCCTAAACAATTCCTGACTGTTGGTCAATTTTTGGGGGGAGCGAAGTTTTCTTGGAGGTGAGTGTGTAGAAAGAAGACTGGCAGAGAACAGGGGATGGAACACCAAAAATATTCTAAAAGAGAAAGGACACGTGCTAGTACATCTCTACATCTTCTGTAGTTTGACTATCAGTTCAAAATCCAATTTCAGTACAAACAGATCATGTACCTACTTATTCAATGTATCTGCTGAATATGCACATTCTTTCCTTAACGACAGCACATTTTACAGTGTTCAAAGACTCTGGTATTTACAAAGGCAACAGAAGCTATATAAAACCAACCCCACATCCCCCATCTTGCATCCTCTGCCCGTGCTTAATATTAAACTGTACCACTGACACCAAGTGCATCAGCACACTAAATACAGACTTACAAAGAGTGCAAATACAGTAATATGAGAACGTATATATAGACATGTTAATCAAAAGTTGAACATTTGTGATCACACACAGCATGCATTCAATTATTTTTGGCAGTTAAGCTTGAGTGTCAAAGATAATTTTTCCATTAAATAATTTTACTTTCTAGGAAAGACATTTCCTTCATATTAATGAAATTAATTTGCATACAAACAATCACTATGATAACATGCAAATTACTACAAGCATGTACAAATTTATCCTTGGATACTTTGTTCTATAAACTGTAATTGGTTTGAAGCACAGATTACAGAGCTACTTGTCATGCAACCAGTTGCCAGTTAAAGCAGCAGTAGAATTAGAACGATCAGGAATGGGGTTTAAAAACGTTTTAGGGCACAAAAACTTCATATTTGACTACCTTATAAAAAAGATGGGGGAGAACTATTTTAAAGAAAGACAACGGAACAAAACCATTCAGAATACCATTATAGGTGTTAATGGTAGTAAAGAGCTATCCTCTTTTAACCAATTTATCTGCAATCCTAACAGAGGTATATAAATAAATGAAATCAAGAGAAAATACAAATTCTTACCATCTGTACTGGCATCATCCACCAAAATAATCTCCTTTAGCAGTATGGCAGGAGATGTATACATCACACTGTGAACAGTTCTGAGCAGGGTGGACCAGGCTTCATTATGAAAAACTATTACAATACTTGTGGTTGGCAATGGTGGGCAACGCTTAAACTTTTGCTCAATACATCTACAGATTAGAAATTGTCAAGTGTTAAAAAATGGACAGAAAAATTCTTAAACCCTATTCTTTCTAGTACAAAGCTTTATAACTATGGACAATAAATTTTTTAGCTTCTTTACTTTCTATCCCAGTTTTGGAGTGCAAAGGCAGGTGCTCAAACTGGAGAAGCTGTACAAAATATTTGTTAAAATTTGTGGTAAGAATTCCACTTGATCAATTGACTCAGTTCTGCTTCCGCCTCACAAACATTTAAGGGCATTTCACACAGCACCCAGGTCTTCTTCAGGAAAAAGCGCTATTCTACTGAGAGCAGTAGGTAGTGAGCTGCAAAGTCAGACTTTAAGTCACAATTACTACTGAAATACAAATATACAAAAAAAAAGAATACAAGAATGGAGAGTTAACATGTAAAAATAGAACAGATCAAACTCAGAACTTCAACATTTTGTAGAAATGCCATATAACCCTTAGGGCAGCATATTCCCTCCAAGGAAAACAACTTTAAACCCAGTTTTTCAAGACTGATGTATTCTGAACAGAACTTTATATCCACTTAAAAGACAACATTTCTGTATTCACAAACTTTTCATAAGCTGATTATTGCTTGTCAAATTTAGATGCTGGAAGTTTCATCAACATAATTATCAAAGCTATTGCCTCATAAAATACACAGGCAAGAACTCACCAGTAATGCTCTAGAAAAGGTTATCGTGAGCTGTACCATATGCAACGGGATATTCATACTACCAGCAGCTCAGTAAGGTTAGTCACTTCTGACACACATTGCTGAGAACATGTCATCTAACACTGAACCCATTCTACCCAAGTCCTACAGTCATCATGAATAAAATTTCTTAATACTACAGTATGATGAGACATTCCATTGCCTTGTTCAACAGTTTATCATTCCTAATTTATTAAATTATACTGGTGGTCTTATTAACACTGAATACTGAAAAAAAACCCAAACCAAAATCCACAATCCAAAAGGGGAAGAATGGTGTTTAAATTGGAAAAAAGTTCAAACCGCGTTTTAAGGGTTTTTTTCTAAGTAAAATTTAGCAGGCTTCCAGAAAGTCACTCAGAAATTATAGCATAAAGGCAAAAGCAGAAGAAGATATTTAAATATGGTTACTTTGAATTAAAAACTATGAAAGAAGTGAGGTGAGCCTTTCTAAACATTCTTGGCTTTGGCATGGAGAATCATTATGTGTAACTAGAAGAGCTGCCTAATCACCTAATCCTCAACTCAAATCACTTTGTTGTCTGCATTAACTATCATGACATACACATTTCAACATACTCAGGAGGTCGAGTGTCTGGTCCAAGATCTCTGTGTAAAGAAATCCTATCGCTTGCAAATGCATTAAAACAGTGTTTTTCTTCTCCACGCTTTTTTTCTTTCTGTTCTTCTGAATTTAAGTTGATGGTTTTAAATGCTTTACCAGAAGCTCCAGGAGCATTAGGATCTTGAAAGGGTCGATGTAGAAAGGGCTTTAGTTCCACTGCAGTATAGTGTCCTGGCAAACAGTGTCTCTCTCCAGGAATCTTAGTTTGCCTAACAGGTGCTTTTATTTGCATTTTTGGCTTTGCACCTTTAATATTGTTCACAGCATTTAACACAAGTCCTAATACATGACTTTTCTTTCCAACAACTGGCTCAATCCCTGCTTCATCTTTAAAATCTTGACCACCGACTTCTCTTTGTAATAAAAATAAAAATACCAAAAAGACTAAGACAATAACGCTAAACTTCCAAAGTTTCCAGTGAAAAAATAATTTCTTGAAGAGTTTAGATGTTTTCTTCAAAGCCATTCTAGTTTTACAAATTTATCACAAAAGTTTCTGTGAATGATGGTCTTCAAATAGGTCACAGCATTTCTTGAAACTGTACCACCTGTAAATTAAAGCAGAAAGTATAAATTTAGACATCTAGCATATCTGACAATGTAAACCCATGTGAAATTAATCGGCCAGAGCTAATTCACAACTCCCAACTCTCAAACATTATGTGCCCACCACTTAAAGACAGGTCAAACAAACCTACCTGTAAGATAGCCAAGATGTACTTTCTCTGTTTTTGCTTGATTTTTTGTTATGTTTTGGTTTGGTTTTAAATACACTTCAAAAAGAAGAACCAGAAAGCAGACATATCACTAAGGATAAAACATAATTTCTGCACAACATCACCAGTTTTCATTAAATTTTCTTCCAGATCTTGAAAATTAAGTTATTTAAAATTAGAGGAAAGTGTTGACTTAAGTCTTCTAGAAGCAAAGAATTTTAGTTTAACGATGAGAGAGAAGGAAAACAAATGGAATCGACAGAGTAAATTCAGTCACAAATAAGAAAGATCCACATAAGTGAACTAAAAAGCCAAGAAGGACTTCTCAATCAACTTATTTCAACAATTTGGAAATTTCTGACGTTTAACAATTAAAATCCATTTCAAGATTAGATTTCGGTAATCAGAGTTCCAAGTGGGTATTTTCTCAAAATTACTTTTATCTGGTATACATGTTTTACCACAGAGCTATTGTTAAAGGAACACAGAGGGCAAGCTCATTACAACATTACCATACAGATACTTAATAGTACCAAAACCATGCTGCACCAGGCTCACAAAATTTCCAAGAAAAACTATTTAAAAAGTCTTATCCACTTCTGTCTAACACATTCTTTTCCCAGACCTGCTCCTCATGGGCTCTACATGGGCTGCAGCCTCCTTCAGGGCATATCTACCTGCTCCAGCATGGGGCCTACTCTAGCATGGTCTTCCAGGGGCTGCAGAGAAACACCGTCTTCACTGTGGTCTTCTCCATGGGCTGCTATGGTAAAAGCTACGTCACCATAGTCTTCTCCACAGGCTGTAAGGGAGCATCTGCTCAGGTGTCTGGAACACCTCCTCACATCCTCCTTCACTGACCTTGATGTCTGCAGGTCAAGGTGTTTCTCTCACATTTTTCTCACTCCTCTCTTTCACAGCTGCTTTGTAGCATTTTTTTACCTTTTCTTAAATAGATTATCATAGAGGCATCACCTGCTGCACTTAGCTTTGGCCAACAGTGGATCCATTTTAGAATTTTAGAGCTGGCTGGAACTAGCTGCATCCAGCACGGGCAGGAGGGGAGTGGCCAGAGTCCCATGTCTTCTCTTACACAAGATCACCTGTGCAGTTGTTCCCTCCTCCCAACCTTGCCATGTAAACACAATATACATGTAAAACACTGAGCATGTATACAGATAGGCACCCAGCAGCGAGACGGCTGCTGTGCCAGAGTGTGCAGCCTCTGCAATGTGTCAACCAGGGAAATTTTTTAACACCGTTAAAAAAACCAATCACATAACTTTTTCAGTGCACCGTGCACAAGCACATATAACATTAATAAATCTTAAAGCTCAGGAATCAATAAGTGATATAAATGTATCTTCCTTAAATATAAAAAAGAAAAAAATACCCTTTTTTCTATATTTGAGGTACTTAATTATACAAGAGGTCTGGCAACTTCTGTATTTCATAAGCAGGCATAGTCAAACAGGCAAACACCTGGAGAGGGGGGCATTAACATTGGTAGGCTGGTTGGTTTGTATCCAAACATTGTTGGCCTCAAATCCCTTTTACATCACTAAACAAGCAACAACATTCTCCAACTTCCTCTAGGCTTTTTCCTCTTGGTAGAAAGTGTCCATGTCAAGAGAAAGGTTAAGCATTCATGAACGTGATGGTGTAAGAACGAAGATGTAAGATAGGATAATGAAGAGAGAGGTTAAATTTAGTTATATATAGCAACACTGATTTTTTTTTCTTTAAACTGTAATTATGCTTAAATTTGATAATTTAATCAGTATGAGTTAAATATTTATAACTGGCTGATTTACTGAGCTGGCATAAGATTACTCACAGTAGAAAAATTTCATAGTATGGATACATATCTGTTATCTGCCTTAGTACCATGGAAAGTTAGCTAATCTAAATCAGTTAATAGATTTCTGTTGTCTATCTTCAGCATTTCAATTAACACATCAGTGTTTACTTTAAGCTAAGCTCACTATGTCATTTTTATTATGTTTTATGTTTACTATATGAACTTTGGCTTCGTTGTCCCTAGCAACAAAAAAGAGAAATGGACTAGAAAGTATCAAAGATTTCTTCCATAGATTTTGAGCACATACTTCAGACCTTTGCTGCTGCTGGCTTTGATGCTGACACACTAATCTATTCTTCACAAAACATCAGAAGGACATACGTACATTTTACCACAACCTTAAACTAGTTATTTTTATCTAGGATTATTTCCTGTACAAATGGAGCATATACAAGTCCTCAGAATACACATGAGCAACACAATAGTAAAATTATCTGTAAATCAAAATAACTAAAATTTAATATGAATCCAGAATGTTTTTTGCACTATCAATGTTTTGCATACATCTGTCTTCTGACAAGTAAGTCACCAAAGGCCATAATAAGCAGACATAATGAATAACCAAGGACATTAAAAAAAATCTCTAGCATTACATTTCCTATGGAATTACATTCACTTTTATCTGCACACACTTTGACCTCTCTTTGACAACACATTTCTTTGTATTGGATACATGTGTGTTGGCTGCTCAGGTCTAACTGCAGCAGGCTGCTACGATAACACACAGGTGAAACACTTCTGTCCCTACAGTCGAAAAGACAACTCACCTGCCCTCGGTGGGCTGTGCAAGAAGAGCAACACGATGTACCCCTTTAGACTGGGATTAGTACACTCCAGCAGTGTACATGGCAGCATGCTGTGCACAGAAATAAGTGATGTTTCTTTGTTAAAGAAAGGATCAAATATAGCCTTGGGATGTTATTTGCAACAAGAAGTGAGGTGGACAAACACAAGCTTGTTTACCCCAAGTTTACAGCAAACACTTTGATTTACACAAATGCTGAGTGTAGTTTTATTGACAAAATATCTTATAGGGATGTTGCTTACAATAAGAGAAAAGCTTTGTCACACAGAATAGTAGCAGTTTCCAGAACACAGACTACATAGTCCAAAGAACTTTTGTCATGAAAGCTATTATCTTCCGTAGGTATTTTACCAAGATAATTTTGTAGTCAGAAATACAATCTTTATTCCCCACGATTGCCTCACACATTTCTATGGCATTGCAATGTCAGTAACCACAGACTAAACTACTGTTCCATCCTCCAGGAAATGCTGAAGAAATATGTGGCATGATTAAATACCCTGAGGTGACTGCCTAGCAAAGTGTTTAATCTTCTATTCATTAGTGTTATTTCCAGTAATAGTCTGGACTCTTACAGCACTTCAAAATAACTAAACATCAGAAGCTGGATTTTAGAGGTTTTGTTGTGTGGGTTTTTTTAAGAAGAAAATAACCAGAAAACTAGTATGTACTATAAAAGTCTTCTAAAATGTGCCAAAAACCATCTGCCACACAACTTCAAACCACATCACATGGGTAGAGTGTGAATTCAATACACAGTCTATGTTACATTATGCCACCCACTAACTCTGATGTCAGACTGTCTGCAAAAACTCTGGCTTACAAGAAAGCCTCACTATAGTAGCCAACGTGTAGACAACTCTTGACTTATTGTTAGCTTGGTCTGAACAATACTGTAGACAACATTTTTTTTATAAAACGTTAAAATGTCAAAATAAAAAAAAAGGGAAAATCTTTCAGACCATGCCAATAGGAGAAATTTCTTGGGGTTAGTATCAACAGTATACTTGACCTCATTTTTAGAAATAAAACTTTCAAAAATCACTTTTTTTTCTCTGAATTATAAATAGGGCTCTAATATTTCCTGAGAATGTTGCTTATGGAGAATAAAAAAATTAAAATACTAAATAAAATTTAAGACAATAATAATTTAAAAAGAGAAAATTAAAAAAAATAACCTTAAGATTTGTTGTAATCACAAGTAATTTACTACACAACTTTGCTTCTCATTTCTTCCATAACTCCAGAATCAGTCTCACTGAAAAGTTTGCCTATTTTTTCCTATTATCTAGGTATGCAATCCCTTCATCAAAACCTTAATGTTTCCTTAATCAGAAACTGGGTGAATAGAAACATTGAACAAGTTCTTTAGGCAAAATTAAGACTCATGGTCAATTGCTCTTACCAAATTAGCAAGTCGGCCAAAGATACACATTTACATACACTGAGATACTTTACCTGCAAGAAGTGCTACTCTGTCATTGCTATTTCTGAACCCAAAGTTCTAAGTAGGGCTTTTTGTTTTCTTTGCCTGAGTACCAATGCAGATGCTACTAAAACATTAGCTACTGAAATAGCAATTTTGGTAAGTGACATTCTAGTCTTCTACCATTGTGAAAACTGAGGTATTCTACCAGAAAATAAAAGAAAAAATAATAAAAGTTATTGAATGAAACCATTTCTACTTCTTAGAAGAACATGCCAGCAGAACATCTACTGGCACTACCACCTCTTGTGACAGATAAAGTGTACTTTTCATATAGGTTTAGCTAAATATGGAGAACAAAGGCTTTCCACACAAACAGGAATATTCAAAAGCAATTTGGAACTTGGGGAAATGAACACATTGTTTAAATTTACCAAACTACTGTGTGTTAACACTTGGCTTAAATAAAGGAATAAATTATAACATTGAACTATACAGGAGTTAAAGAGTAAGACTTTATGTGAAAAGAGGAGACAAAAGCTGCTGGCCAGTTTCTATCTCTACACTTGCAACAAAAGATACTGCCCATCTGGTCCACTAAGTATCCTCCTAAGTACCTAAAGAAATAGATTCACAAAGCACAGGTGCTGTTCCTTTGGGTACATTCTTTGAAGCTCAGCCAGTGGAAATGTGGTTTTACTCCTGAAAAAGTTGTAAGAGGAATACTGAATGTATTCAGTTCCTGAGACCTAGTTTTAGAAACCTTAAGGGCATAAATTATTCTAGCAAAGACTGGAGGTAATCTGCCCCAATGATTATTACAGAAAAATCAGAAGCTGTAACTAGGTGATAACACAACAGCTGAAGAAATTAAGAGCTGGAGTAGCCCAGAACACCTAGCTGGAATATAACTTTGTAAACTCATTTCTCCAACTGTTTCTTTGAGATTAAAAATAAATAAATTAAAAGCAAGCCACTGACCCTCCTTCTGTGTATTCTAATGAAAATGCTTCCAGAAACTCTTTCAAAATAAGCACTACTGCTGTTTTTTCTACAGCAAAGCACTGTACATGATAGGCAGGATAGTTCCCTGTGACAACAGACACTATATTAAAAGTATTTAGTAACCACATATTATAAAAAATATTTATGGCTTATTTTTACAGTCCTGGGACAATAAACATGCATTGGGCTCAAATTTAAATTTCACTCATTTCTGCTACTCTTTTTCTTGGACAGATTGGTTTGGGCCTCTGTTAAGGTAATTTTAGACAGTCCCTAAAACTGCCATGATGACAGTGGAGCACCGTAACAGCTGTGAAGTCCTGTTTTAACTTAGAAAGATTAGTGTCTGATTTGCAGTTAAGCACCAGAAAATAACATCCAGATCATAACCAAGGGAGGTTTTTTGTTTGTTTTCTGATTTTAGTAACATTAACTAAAGTATCTGAGTATTAAGCACAGGGCTTGAAATCACAGGCCTTAAACTTTTTAACTCGCTTAAATGACAGTGTAATACAAAGCAAGTCTCTCTATGGATTTTTTTCAAGATTTACTGAGGTTTATTGGGCCTCTGACTGCTAAACTTCTTTTCATGAAAATCTCCAAAAGGTGTCTTTCCTTTCCTCCTCTCCCCACCTGACTGGTTCTTTTCCAGCTACATTTCATTGCATAATCTTACCTCACAACAAACAGTCATTTCAGTATAGAATTTAATTGCTAAATCACTGCCAGTAGATTCACGACATGATTTCTGTTTGTATGCAGAACTATTTCCTATGGCAAGTGAAAAGCAAGAATGGACATCTCAAAGCAACGCAGTTTTTCACCTAGAACCACAGACTTTGGGAAAGTATCACAGAACAGACAACTCTATCTTGTTCCTATTTTGAGGGAGGTCAAGACATCCAGGCTGCCACTGGTACTGCCCTACCTAAAAAAAGGGGGAAAGTTAAATGGCAATAGTAGTTACAAGAAGGAGGAAAATTGGTCTTCTGGTCCTTCCCACAGTGCAACAAAAATAGTAATTTGGGCTCTCTGTAACTAAGTTCAATTTTGTTTTGCTATGTTATTGAGAAGCCTTGAGATTATAGTAGCAGATGCCAAACTGACCAGGCCACAGAGCAAGCCTAACCAAAAAAGAAAAAGTAATCCAAATACCATGATTTGGTTGTCTCAGTCTTTAACTCTGTCGCTTGGCTCAGCAGTATGGCATGATCTTTAGCCAAGAATTAATAGTTCCATGTAATTTATAATTTTTAAAACAAAAGATGTTGTAACAGAAGACTAAATGTAAATGATTACTGACACGAATACATAAACTCGTATTTCCAGTGAGGTATTTTTTATTTAACCAAAGACATTTCTAGGTACTTTTTAATACAAGCATCTTTTACACAAAATTTAAAAAAAAAAAAAAAAACAAAAAACCAAACAAAAACCCCAACAAACCCCATGAAACTGAAGTTACCTACGTGACGATTTGTTTTTCTTGTCAGTTCTCCAGACCCAAGAAAATATTTGTAAGTACTATCACCCACAAGTAACTTACACGAGCTTCCCAAGTGGGATGAAATATACCAGAGGAAGGTGGCAATGTACACAAAGAGACCATCGCCCTGCTGTTACCGAATCACTGCGGTGCCGGGGACAAACACTGGGGCGGGATCGGTACGTGGCAAGAGCCACCTCCCTCAGTCAACACTTTTGGTTTGGACAGTGCATCCGGATGGTGGCCGGCGCTTCCCGGAGACCTGTTTGCCCAGCTGCAGGGCAGCAGCGCCCTTCTCCGCAGCCCGAGCTCCTCACCCCGTTTCCCCCGGGCCGGGCACGCTGGGCTGGGCTGTCCGCAGCCCCCCCCAAGGCCCCGGGGACTGGCCGCGGCGGTGGGATCTGCGGGGACGGTGCGCGGGGCGTGTGCGTGAGGGAATGCGCGTGGCCGCGGGGGAGCGCGTAGGAAGGGGTGCCCGAGGGGGATCCCGCGGGCAGGCCCCAGCCCCGCACGCCTGCCCGAGCGCTTCTCCCTCGTGTCACGACTCTTTCCCGCCGGGTGTGCCCCGCGCCGCGCGCACCCGGGCGGTTGGCGGGGAACGGCGGAGAAGCGGCGCCGGGCGCTGCCCCACCACAGCCCCTTGCCGCGCGGAGGCGCCTGAAGGCAGCGGCGCTCCGCCCGCCCCGCGGCTCCCCCACTCACCTCGCCTGTCGGTGGGGAGATGAACGCTCTGCTCGCGGGAGCGGGCGCAGGCAATGGAAGAAGCCGGCGCCCTACGTCGCTCTCGCCCCGGCCGGGAGGCCGCCCACAGCGCCAGGAGGCTGAAGCCGGGCGGGCCGCTACGGCTTCCGCTCAGCGGCCGCCAGGTGCGCGCGGGCGGCCAGCCCCGCGCCTGCGCACTGCCCCGCCCTCACCTGGCGCCCAGGTGCGCGAGGCAGCTGCCGCCGGCGGGCTGCGGGGGCCGCGCGTGCCCCCCGGTGCCCCGCGCGAGGCGAGAGCCCCCCGCAGCCGGGGCGCGCGCGGGGCCCGTCTGGTGCGGGAACGGTCGCTTCTCGCGCCCCTCCCGCCTCCTGTACTCGAGGGAAAGGGAAGGCTCAGGCAGTCGCATAACGCGCCCGCGGTCAGTGCACTCTCTGACACCCCAACTGCAGGCTGCAGCTCCAGCAGCGCGGCAGGGCGCTGGGATTTTTTCCTCCCTTAGTCACCTCAGGGGTGCGTTGCACAAGATGGGGTTGACCGAGCGCTCCCTGTTCACGTTGCTGGGAAACAGAACGCAAAATCCCTCAGAGGTGAGATCAGAGCTTCAGAGAACGGGTATCATACAGAGTTCCCCTCCCTTACAGCACAAACTTTACCAGAGGGAGAAATATAAAACCGCTTTTTCATAAAAGTGGGGTTTAAAAAAAGGAGTAAGTACAAAAAAAAAGAAAAAAGTAATAAGCTTACAAGGCTTGCTCCTGGCTTGAGCCTGAGTTGCCCTTCTACTTCAAAGAAGGGCAACAAAGAAGGAAGAGAGTAGCACAGTTAGAGGCTGGGCCCAGCATTCAACACGGATCTCTGCCAGCCTGCTGAGCTGCAGGTACCTGAACATGCGCAGCAAATAAACGGCGAGCTGGCAGCGCTTACACTGGTTCTACCGCAGTGACAAACATGGTATGGGGGAGTACCAGTATTTTATGGTGGAATTCATCTTCTCCAGGAACACTTAATAAAAATTTAGACCAGAATTATTCACAATTAACATGTTTTGGTCTTTCTAGCACATAAAAATCCTTCCTTTGCCTTTGAAAGTGGAGGCCTGAACTGTACAAGGACTGTATCACCTTAGACATGCAGAGCCAACATTCGACTTTTCATACCACAAAATTTCAAGGCATACGTTTCTAGTTTGAACACATTAAAAATTGTTTTCCACGATGAAGCATGCATTAATAGGAATCTGACTGTCTTAAAACCAGTACTTCAGTACAAGATTTATACTATGCATTTGGCTCCTTTTTTAGCAAACACCATGTCACGTAATTACCAAACCAGCTTCTAGCAGAGATAAAAGCATGGGAGTTTTGCAGCCACAGTTTAATTCTAAACATTAAGGCAGGTATATTTAAAAAAAAAAAAAGTTCTGATTTCATTGCATGATGAAGCAAGAGGTAAAGCCACAGAGTTAATCAGTCACAGTTGTAAGGAGCCTAAACTGACAAAACCCTACTTTGAGAAGCAGCATAGTCACAAGCTGATGGAGAAGTACTTACTAGTGTTTTTTCTTGTTCAGCATTGTATAGGGAACACACTAATGAGTTCTTTATGATCAACTTCCTAAGAGCTACAACCCGCCCCCACTGGCGAGATTTCCCTGAAACGCCTCTGGGACCACTTTCAATGCCAATTCATCCAGAAAATTTTCAACAAATTGTAAACCATTACATTTATAAAGCTACCTACTCATCTAATAGCTAACAAGATTAAGATGCCTGACTTATGAACCTTTTTAGAAATTTCTGTAGCTACAGTTGATAAATGACTCATCATAGTCAAACCCAGCCCAAAACCAGGGGGAAAAATCAGCAGATTAGTTCTACTCTGTTTTCTGTAAGAGTCTTGCTAGTTGAGTTACTTTAGTTAATGTTATCAATTATTTTATCTAAAGATATTTTTTAGACCATCCTTCTAGTATTGGCATAAATCTGAAAAATACAGTAGGGATTTCAGCTTAAAGTGCTTAGTACACTGTTACCAAAAATGTTTACATATAGTCTAGAAAATACATACCTGCAGGGGGAAGGGGGGCAAGAGAGGAGAGGAAGAGACACCTATGGCTTATGTTGCTATAGCTACAGGATGCCTAGATTTCCAGTTTCAATGAATGAATCAATAGAAATCACAGCTTCACTCTCCTCTTTATTCACCAAAGGCAAGACTGGAAGAGGGTTGCTAAGCAACACCACACTAAAGACTGCAGCTCTTTGAAATTAGCATTACTGACTCCCCTCCATCCCAGGAGTCTTCTCCATTCAAAGCCATTTATTAAGAAAGGAACATTTGAAAAAAAGATACCAGGATGTGCATTTTAAAAATAAGAAACTGTAAAAGCAGAAGGAAAGCTGAAATTAACACACTACATTAGCTGGGGTAAAGCACAATGTAACAAAGCAATCCCTTCTGCAAAAAGAGTAAAAAAAAGATTTACTAAGGACAGGAAAATGTAAACTGGCTTATATAAACCATGGAAAGGCCGTTTCTCTCTTCTGGGTATATTATATTAAAGCAAGGAGTCTCTAAAGGACTGCTTACAGCCACCATTTTATTTTTTTAATTGAAATCTAAAGATGTGCCTCATTTGCCACCTTCTTTTAAAGGCCTACCTACAAAAAGACACTAGAGGCTAGATATGCTCAAGATAGCAATCCAGAATTCAGGAATCTTTTACCTGCATGGTATATGAATAGGACTCTTCACCAAAAGTTACAGAGAAAAAGCTTCAAGTCTCAATTAACTTTCTATCAACTAATTTATCTTATTGTCATGACATGATCTGTTACCCATCTTATGAAAGGGTAATGTCCATCTTGTGATAATAAAAACTTGATGTAGATGAAGGTTAGTTTTGCCTTTTATGAAGGTATCTGAACTATATTGATATAAACCTACCTATTTTTTTTTCCAAAACTTCAGCTAATGGTTATTCCAGTGCTATTGATGAAGCAAACCCACATTGATCCTGTATGAATAGGGCTGTGTACAAAGAAATGCTGTTTTACTAGAAACTGCCTTGATAAGGTCTATGTACTTTTTCTTTTAACAGTGGCAAAAAAAAAAAAAATCTAGACTGACACAGTTTAAGAATTCACAGTCTACTGGCTCCCACAGCCCAGCTCCCTCATAGTTCCCCCACAGCCTCAGCATTTTCCAAATCTATGTTCCTCATTCCACTCCCACACTATCAGCTTCTCCCCAGTCTCCTAAATCAGCTTCCTCAGAGCTCCATCATGCTGCACAATTTGCAGGCAAAAACCATGGAGCCTGTACTCTCCCTACTACAGTTATGTACACACTGACTGCCAGCACTCAAATAGAGGGATAAGGCCAGAGCATAAGTTTCAAGGTTCCCTAGGGAAGAAGAAAATGCTTATTTGAGTCTCTTCTTATTCTAATATTCATACAAAGCTTGTAGAAGTGTTACAGTCCTGAGACACAGCTATTCATTTTAGTTTAGCTGTCCAACAGCTCAGAAGTTACTGAAATGCAGAGCCTGAAAGCCACCAGTAGGTAGCATTGTTGCATAAATGAGGCATTTCAATCTGTTTAGGAAACAAAAGCTATAAAGTTACCCAAGATAAAGCACACAATGATTGATAGGCAAGATCAGATGTGATTGTAAACAGGCTCCCTTTTGTAGCCTTAACATTCAGTCATCATAACAAAGCAACTTAAGAATCAAGTCAAAGTGACTTTACATAATGTCAGCATGAATAGTTGAATTACCTAAGGAGGAAACCAAAATTGGTTAAGAATCTTAATCACTCTGCTTTCATAATAAATCATCATATACATACATCATCAAGTGATGTTTGCAAACCAAATACAGCAGTGTAGCAGTGCTTTTTGTTAGGTAAACCCCCTGGGTTTTTTCAATGAAAAAAACCTGGAGGCTTCTTCTCCTTTTTGTTCATGTTATTGCTCCCTTAAAGATCCACAGGTATATTCTGTATGGAAGACAAGATCAAAACCCCCTTTAATCAATATGCTATCTCCAGAAAAGTGTTTTATATGGATTAAACAAAGTAAGTGCTAACCTCTGCACATACGGCTCTGCTTTCTATACATACAATCCTGAAAGACTCCAAATTACAAGTGTCAAACATTTTTCTTAATGGAAATCTGAGGTGGATAATAGCTTGAGCAGAAAATAAATTCTGTGTAAGACTTGCATTGTCCATAAAAGCCTTTACTGAATGTTTACATGAGAACTTAATTTTAAATATTAGATTTCCAATAAAAAAATTTTAATCGAGAACAATGTACACAGCTGGTTTTAGGATTTACAAAATAAAGCATGCTTATAGTATATGTAAAAAAGCCAACCCACCATATACCTGTAGTAATAAAGATTACACTGTATTGATGAACAAATAGTTGATACAAACTGAAATCCAGCATCTTAACAATGCACCTGCACTAAGTAGTACTCAAAACAATAGCCTATTTTAAACAGACAAAAACGAAATACAAGGTTATGACTTTACAAAATTTTCATAATGCTGTTGACACTTTTTTATGACACTGGGTGACACTTTACATAGGACACATGTAAGCAGTATTCTCTCCTGAATGAGAATAAACAATACACAGTATTTCTTTCAGAGCTGCAGATTTTCCATTAATTATGCTAGAGATCTGGATTATTTTAAACTAAACATATTCACAATGCTTTTGTGCTGACATGGTCTTGGTCACAGCAGTATTTCAGTGGTGTTTCCCAAGTCAGACTAAACAAGTCCACAAGACATTCAAAAAAATATAAAAAATCATGCTCTTAGTGATGCTCGGGCCTTGTCAAGTATTTCCTTTCTGATCTTTGGATAGTTTGGATGTGCTTCAAGGACCTGTCAAAAGACAAAACACCCCAAAAGTTCTGTGTCTGAATAAAGAATACTGTGTTCAATTATACCTCTCATCACTGAGCTTACACATTCTAAAACTAAAATAACATGACAAGTTCATTTTAAGAATGCATAAATATTTAACTGTGGCTAGAAACTACCACATACAGAGGTCAAAAGCAGCTTTATCTTGCTTCCCTTTCATGCTCCCCAGTCACCAAAAGACACAGGGGTCAAGGGCTAAGTTTCTGGGTAGCCTGCATGCAGAACAGTGACCTCTGGAGACATTTCCAAGGTATGCTTCCTCTGCAGTAGAGTACTCTCATGGTTTTACTCCCTCAGGCTCTTTGTTACTATACCCTTCTTCATCATGCCCGTCAATTCCCTCCTCTCCCTGATCCTTCCATTCAATTTGTCCTTTCTAGCCATCTTTACTTCTCTGCAAAAGTGTAAAGACAGTTTATTTCATTATTAATACTAATAATTATTAATCCGTAATGTTCACTTCACTTCTGTAATAGTAACCCTTACTCTTACTCTGCATCTGGTCTATTTATGTTTGGACCATACAAAGATAATACTGGATGTTACTTGGTAACAGTATCTTCTGATATTAACTACTGCAGCTATACTTCCACATGGATTTACCAAGTTGCAAACACTGGGCCAAAAGAAGGCCAAAAGAAGGCACTGCCATTTTAATAGCACCCCTCCCATGAAGACAGGCTGAGAGAGTTGAGGGTTGTTCTGCCTGGAGAAGAGAAGGCTCCAGGGAAACCATACTGCAGACTTCCAGCACCTAAAGGCCCTACAAGAAAGCTGGAGAGGGACTAAAAGCTGGAGACAACCTATTCACAAGGGCACGTACTGGTAGGATGAGGAGTAAGGACATTAACCTGAAAGAGGACAGATTTAGATTAGGTATTAGGAAGATGTAGGATGCCCAGAGAAGCTCTGGCTACCCCTTCCCTGGAAGTGTTCAAGGGCAGGTTGGAAGTGGCTTTGGGCAACCTGGGCTAGAGGAGGGTGCCTCCACCCATGGCAGGGGGTTGGGACTGGATGACCTTTGATGTCCCTTCCAACTCAAACCATTCTGTGATTATATGATGATTCTATGAATATGTTTTCAGGTGTGATATCTGGTCACTTTACCTGGTGGCCAGGGAGCTAAGGATAAAGCAAATTATGTAGATGTTATCTAATCAAACTTATTATATAGGACATCTTTCTAAAATTAAGCCATATATTTTCAAAATTTAAACTCAAGGGAAAAAAAAAGGATTATTATGTAAAAGAATGTTGCTACAACAGAGTATCAAGCACATATACAAATTCTACCTTATGACAAACATCGATTGCATCAACGTATCTCTTTCCTTTCAGGTAATTGAAAGCCAGCTTGTATCCTGTAAATAAGAGGAAGGAAAGACAATTATTCATTGAAAAATCAAAATATCACATTAAAATTAATTTTGGATACCATTTGTTTCTAAAGTTAGTATTTTTGTTTTCTAGTAGTCTCTCATCTAAGCCTGTAGATATCAAAATTTCCACTGAAAGTCACTTCAAGTAGTAAATAAAAGTCCTTTATATACTGGTAACTGTGTTTGAATCAAAAGGAAACATTATTCTGGAGAGCATGCATTACTACAGATGATACATAATAGTTATCCTCTTTCAATTACTATGGCACCCCACAGATTCTCACTGTGACATACATTGTCGTCTGTAAAGGCAATTCCATTATTAAAGGGCAAAAACAAAAATCAGGATAGCAACAACAAACTAGGGAATTAAAATGCTATTCCATTTCACTACCAGCAGATCACTGATAAAAAAAATCCCAGTCACCAACACATAAGATAGCCATGGCACAATGTGTTGCTATTTTCAACTTAAAAGGTATAGCTCAGGTATATCAGCCTGGACAGGGACCAGGACTGAAGACAAAAAAATTCTAACCATGCAATTTCTAAAACTGGAAATTTTAAATACTTAATTTATTAAATTGTACTCATTTGCAAGTGAGGATAAGGGATCTGGTATCAGTTTATACAGTTTTACTTGCCAGATACAGTTTGTGCAGCTTTAACCATTTTAGTTTTAACACATGACAATTCTCACAATGCTGTTTGCAAAACCAGAAAACCATGCACACACAGTACCTTACAATAGCTTACTCAGACTTTCTGCATGCAAGATGATTCCACAGATTAACTTCACTAAGAAATGTCTAGACACCAAATCGTTCTGTTACTTGCTCAATTCCTGCCCTCTAGAGGGTTTTACCATAGCAGAAGTCATGATCTATGTTCTCTGCCCAATACATTTTATTTGATCAAAAACCTGAAGACCTGAGCCAAGACATTCAAGAGTTAGACTCCAAGTGCAGGAACAACTAGTAAAATTACTGCATCCAAACTCAGATGAGATGTCCAAGTGACGGTTAAGTACACCTTTACCTACCTGTGGGGTTTATGTGATACTATCTCTATTGAAAATTAAAAAGCAGCCTTTCCAGCAAAGGATATCTGTTTCATTTCCACTCTAGTGCCTGAAATCATATGTATAGGTTATATATATGCACATGCCTATTGTTGGATTCGTTTGGTTTCCGTATTTCCAGGCCATCTCATAATTCATCGCTGCATCCTTATATGCTTGTTCCTTTTCCATTATGTATCCCATGTATTCGTAAGCTTTGCAGCAGGACTGTAAAATATTGATATTAATCCAAAATTTTATTTAGGTGAGTTTATGTATAAAAACAGTGACAGCTTAATTGCTTGAATACTTCAAATCTGTACAACTAGAAAACGTAAGTGATACTTTTACTAATTGTGATTACAAGACAGTCTTGATTTAAAATCTCTGTAGTGCACCCCAGTTATATGGAACTGAGCTCAGCGATTTCCTAAATTACTCTAAGTCAAGTACAAAGCTCATCACAGGGGATGCTGCAAGTATTCCTTCAAAGATGTTCAGAGCCTCCAGAACCATGTGGTTAGTAACAACCCTATGGCAGCCACATTTCAAGTCCAGAAGGAAAGTGTATCTTCCACAATTATTTTTTCATTTTTTTCTTAAAAAGGCATTTTCATTGCCTTATTTTTTGGAAACTGCTTTACATAATAATTTTCCCCTTAAAACTAAAGACAGACACAAATATCCTGATGAGAACATCAGCCATTAAGTATTTCAAATGGCATGTTACAAGCCTCTGAAAAACAGGTTTAAAAACTATTAAGCATTTGATGAAACATAAACTTCGCTTATGTTAGACATACATATAAATCAATTTAATTCCATAATAAAAGTTCGTACGAAAGGTACAGCAATTCATACAGAAATCTTACATTTACTACATAGAGCAGGGGTGAAATAAGGAAAAGAAGCAAACCCCTAGCTTCCATGTGGCCTCGTTTTCAACAGACTATATTATCATGCTGCCAAGAGGTCAAATATTTCCAAGAGAAACACAAATTTTCTATGAAAATATGCACTTTTTTACATAGGCAAAGAAATGCTGATATATAAATTACATTCCATCTCTAATTAGTCCATTTCCAAATAGGTTTCCAAAATCTACTGATGAAAAGCGTTCAAATTACAGCACACTGGGATAAGTAGTATGGGAATGTCTGGAAGATGAGGATAGAAAAAAAATACACACCCCCTCTCATTGGTGATAAACAAAAAAGTTCAAAATCAAGAAGAACAATCAGTAAGAAACCCCAGTTTCACAGAAATCTGCTCACTGGGTTCTCACTAACCAAACCAAAGTCTTTAAAAGTCAAAACAAACCAACATTACAAGACTAGGCTTTTATGAAGTTTTCACTAAGTGTATTTACTCAAACTTCGTATATTTATAAATACACATACATCATTCAATTTCGACTGCTAGAAACAATCCTGAAAATTAATTCATCACAATAATGTGTTTTCTCAACTTGTTCAAATCTTCCAACTTGAAGAATAACATGCAAAATATTGTCTTGTTAATTAACAAAACATTTAAGAGCTAAAATACTCAACATTTATTTGTATAGTGCAATTCCTGCTTAGCAGCTTTGCATGCAAGTTTAAGAAAAGTCAGGTTCTTTACTGTGCTGCTTTGTTAAGGAAGCAGAGTTGCAGGCTTCTAATGTGTCAACCTCCTTCACTTTCAAGCAGAGCAAGAAAAATTATTTGGTGGGCTACATTTCTAGAGCTGTTTTAGAATTTCTGCACCAAAGTGTCACTTGTGATGTATATACTTGCTCAACAGACTATCTATTTTAAGAAACGTATTAATTTGGAAGAGGACTTATGTTTATCCTCCAGTGGTAAGGGTTTTTTGCAGCTTCTCTTAACTACCTGGACAAGTGTATAACTAACCTTAAGGTAGAATCTTGTCTTAACTAAATTCAAACTAATTTTTCTGTAGAAACAGAATTGACCACGTTCTATTTTAAGAGCCATCTCTGCAGAAGCACATGATAGCAAAAACTACTGTAGCTGCCTCCTAATTTTACATTCAAGAAATAAAAAGCATACAAGTTCAACAAAGGCTGCCTCTCAAGGAGGCTGCAAAAGTCTGAATAATTAGCCTTGACCTTCTATACCAATGAATTCAGAAAACAGAACAAACTGCATCAGGTCTTTTTCTAAACCAAATCTGTGCAATATAAACAATATCCTGAACCTGCAGCACAGTATCTATGCAAGGCTGGCCTACCGGACGCACCTCACGTGAAGGCAAGTGAAGTGTATAGATGCGGAATATTGGGCAGCTTGCCTGCTCACAAACCGTGAGGTGAAAACTTTAGAGATTGTTCCCAGACAATCTACCAGACAGTATCTTCACAGCAGAGTATTGATGCTAGCATTAAAGTAAAATAATCCTGTATAGTAGCAGGCTTATGAATATAAATTTTTAAAAATATACTTTAAAAGATAGATAACATCTATTAACATCTCCAGAATTTGTACAGCTACATCAGGTTTGCAAGACTCAGTAAAAACATCTCTGAAGTTCCATAAACACCGTAAGCTTTTACTGTCCCCACAGCTAAAACTTGTGGAAGTTATTACAAAACATGAATAAAAGTGACCAAACAGCATCACAAATTTGTTTACTATCCTCCAGTGTAAAGTTGCTGATTTCTTGGCTTGTTTTGGTCTACTTCTCCTTAGTAAGTGCAACACCAGGCAATTCGAAGAATAAATAAATTTTGAAATTATGATTCAGAGGAAACTAAACATTCTGATGAATTGAAACAGAAGGTTGTAAGTTTACTTTGAACATGCACTTACCCTGTTATGACGAAGGCATCGTTTTAACAATTCACCTGCCATATCGTATTTTGCAGATTGAATATATATATCTGCCAGCAGAAGCCAGCTCTTCTCAAACTCCTCTGCATCAATAGGATTCCAGTTCATTTTTGAAATCCGTTTTAATTGATTTCTGGCTCGTGGAGTCTGTTTCAAGATCATGTAGGCTGTGGCCATTCCCAAAAGTGCTGGTATATGATCTTTCTGCAATAAAAAGCACAGCGGCTGCTTGATTTTTTTTGTTTTGCTTTTAACATTAACTTGGTTTTTTTCCCGCAAGTCTAATCATGAGGAAGATCACATTAAATAAGAGGCTAAATATAAGTTTGGGTTAAAAATCTTCAGGATCAGGAAACACTGAAAGCATCCACAGGCATTTCATATCAACAAGAAGCATTCTGATAGCACTAAACCTCTCCTTTTGATACACAAATAAATAGTTCAGATAGAAACTGAACTCTTACCATACAAGTAGTATTAAATTTTATAGGTCCCTGCCAAATGTGAGTAACAGGGACATTAATTCCTATTATTAGATGTACACCTCCTAAAAATGTATGTATCCAAAAGCTACATATACCAAACAGGATTGTTTAAAGCCACGATTCTACAAAAGAGCCTCAAGCAAGAATGATTTTTAAAATCCTTCCTTTATTAGCAAATGGTATAGACGAGAATGGGGCATATATCCCAACAACTGTCTCCTAAATCCAAAAAGTAGTTCTATCAGCAACTAACTTAAAAGTTTCTTTCTCCCTCTCAGTATTCCTGGCTCACTATTGGTATTCTGCCTGTACACCTCCCTGCAGGGCTGTGCAGTAAAAAGGCTTGCTATACTGGCTCAAAAAAATCTCAACCAACTAACAAACAATAAAAAAACCATCCCAAACAAATAAAAACCCAAAGCCACAACCAAAACACCAAACAAACAAGAACAAACCTACTGCACCAAAAACCCATCTTACACATAACAATCAACTCTTTTCCCCTCTCCCTCAACAGTCACACCTAGCATGGATCAATAACCTCTGAAGTATGAGGAAATTAAAGCTGTGTATTTTATGCAACCCTGGAGAGAAGACTAAATAGACAGGTGCGCTCTTCCTTGTGGAACTGTATTACCATGCGAAGAATGTTCAATATTCACAGGATCTCAGAACAATTCCAAGCAGGATAGGGAAGTCAGTAACGGAGACAGAGGGACATCTTGTTTGTGATTCTCAGAACTGCCTCACACACAAGATAAATATCAGTATACTCAGCTCAGCCAAGGAGCAGTTTAGCACAGAGTTAGTGGGAGTGGTATTTTAAGTATTTCTCAGAATTCTGATGATGTAAATGTGTCTACATGTCCTTAAATAAAAATGTGTTGAAAGGTGCTGGTAACAAATCCATTATTAATCCTTTGGCTAAAGACTACAAGTATAAAATAATTAAGATTTCCACCAATTTTGAGCAGATGGATAATGTTGCCCTGGAACCTTCTGTCAAGTTCTATGAAGGCAGCTGGCATTTAATTGTTTTTGCTTACAGAATGAAGGTACCGTATAGACTTATAACATTAGACAAACTGCTGGCAAGACTGTAAATTAAAAAGCAAACCCAGCAACTCAAAACCAATATTCATGTTTCGTAATGGTCAATGTTAGCGTTTAGCTCAGCTATGAATTTGCAATCTAATGGAAAACTTCTAAACGATGTTATGTAACCTTTTTTTTAAAAAAATTACATATAATAGTCTTTAATAAGAAAAAAAATCTTTGAATAAATAGCACTAAGACATGCTGCAACTCCTAAATGTAAACTGCAAGAATACTTAAAAGAAGAGAAAAAGTTCAAGTGTGAAAGAAGACTGAGGAAATGAGAAAGGTTACTAACCTCAGCCACTACTATTTCAGTGAAAGTGTTCAGTGCTCGTTCAACACTTGATTTTTGTTTGGTAGCCATGAGACAGTAATTTTCCATGATTCGCAGTTGAACGTGACCCTGAATAGTCTGAGGCTTGAGTTCCTTCAGAAGATTTTCTGCTGTTCTTACAGCCAACTGCACAGATTCCTGCTTCTCTGTTGAATTACTGTTATCAGAAAGAAAGTGTTTGCAAAACACTACTTTGTTTTAATATACAGCAAATGAACCGCAAGTTAGTACTGATTCCATGCTAAAGGAATGTCATTTTGTACAAGACAGCTCTGTTACATAAGCATTCTATATTGATTCCCTTCTGTAACAAGCTTTTTTAACACTGTAAGTGACCAGGACTCCAAATAGTCTTCTGTTTTCTGCTTCAGACTGACTTACTACAGTTTAAGTTGGTCTCTCACAATATACCAAACAGAATAGTCAAAGCATTAGATGAGCTCAAAGTTCTAGCAATTTAAATTAAGACATATTAAAGGGCAACAGAGAAAGAGGATGACAAAAAAAACCCAAGCAATATTTACATCATTCCCTTACCCTATGTCAGCATCCAGATTTTCAAAGACTTCACCACCTACAGTTTCATTATCTGGGTTCAAACAAATTTCAATCATGTTGTAGACTGCATTCTGTCCCCAGTCACTGTCCTTTCGAGCTTTATTAAAATGCCGGAGTGCATCATTTGGTTCACCTGTATACCTAGACACAGAAGTAAAATAGTTAAAGCTGGGCAACTAAAATTTGCTGTCCTATATCCCAGGAAGAAACCCAAACATTTAAAAAACAGATGACACACATGCACATGCTGATAACCCAAGGTTTGAACAGTACACATACTATTGCAATTAACTTGTTTTTGTAGACTAAACCCAGTCTGCTAAATTCTAAAACTTGAAAATAAGTAATATTCTTGATCCAGCAAGAAGAATATCCCTTTTAACAAGCAGGAAATATAAAAGATGTACAAGATAACATAGCCTCATTTTGAAGAGGAGCTCATTGGAAAGTATTTCAGAAAAGACGACCTTTCCTCAAACCCTAGCAACTTTAGTAATTAGAAAAGTAGTGCTATATCACTTATTACTATTACTTATCCCACTATTGAAAGGCATACCACATAATGAAATAAACCTTATCTTAACTAATGAACCTTATCTTAATTAAAACTGCAAGTACCAAAGATACAATCCTTTGCAGTAGTGAAATCCTGGTTCAAGCTTTGTTCTGGAAGAATGTTTTTCAGCCATTAAAAGAAATCTTGGGACTTCTTCTAGTTTTCCAGCTCTTCTTAACAGATCAATTAATCGTGAGAGGGTTGCATAGTTATCTAAATACACAAATAATCAAGGCATTGTAATGCTAGTTATTTGCTGTATGAATCGTTTAACAAATATAGAGCCTGACTTGTTTGGTGGTTTTTTCCACATACTAAAGTGATATATGGTGTAATACATAAGGCATATTACATAGGAACCACAGATAGAAGAATGAAGATACCAAGTGACACTTGGAATACTTCTATAAAAAAAGGTAAGTATAAATGTACTTCACTTTCAAAAGCACTCAAAAGCATTTTCTGTACTCTCACAACTTCTTTCATGAAGTCCACTAAGAAGCTTTACATTCTTCATACTTCAAATGACAATATTTTGGTAATTTTCTCTGGTCATGATTTGTAAATTGCTTAAAGAAACTTATTCATGTCCAAGGCAAGTTTCCTTTATCAATCTTGAAATAAAATGCTAGTGTGGTGCTCATGCACTCGGTATCTTAAATACAAGAGAAAATGCTTTATGGTTACTGGCAAATAACACCCTAGCTATATTTAACTTGAAGTAAACAATGCTCATTACATTGGAAAGTAAATGACTATCTGTAAGAAATTATTTTCTCCTCTTCCCCTAAAATAGCGTTACGCCTTTATATAAAGTAACAGTCTTCAGGTTTTGTACCCATTATATTAATAATAGCACATTTCTTTTTAACCAGAGAAAGTGTTTTTTAGATATTTATTCCTCTATCTTATTAGAACTATGTATCAAAGAATTATAAATAACATTACTAAATTCACCTGGCTTGCGTTCTAGTAGTTGCTGGAAATGAAAGACAGCTTGTTCATAATCTTGCTTCCTGAACATGAGATCAGCCATCATCTATAATATCGACCAATTTAGAGAAAGCAAAACATTTTAAGTTGCAGTTTATAATGAACTCTAGTTCAGCAAAGTGCTGCAGGAATTGCACAAGAAGTAAACCAAGTAGGGTTTTTCATTACTCCATAAAATAAACACTATATGCAGTCACAGGATAATGCACAGGTACAGGCTCATATCTCTTTTTTTCACTTGAGGTAGAAATTAAAAGACAATAAACCACATAGATGTACCTTTCAAAAACCTTTCAGGTTTTACTCCTGATTATATTTTCCATAAACTCAGATTAAGCAGACGTAAAAGCAAAATTCGTTTTAAGCTTGGGAAAAAGAAAGATGATCGCCCGCTTCATCAGTTTCGGTTTCTCGCCACTGAGAGGTAGCTAATAAAAGGTAGATTTAATAACACATATGAAGAGCTCTATTAGCCCTGTCTTTGCACCATAGCAGGATTAATTCCAGATGTTACATTGCTGTGAAAAAATAAATCACTCCCGTCTTAAAATCATTTTGCTCCTAATGTGTTAATGCAAGTTGCTCACTATTGAGCTGTCTTTTAAGTGAAGAATTAGAGAATCTGCAGCTGTGGTGAAAAATGGTTAAGCAGGAATATGATTATCTGTGACTGTATAAGGATGCAAAAATCCACAACTGTGTGCTTAAGGTTTGGCTGCTGGTTTGTTTTGGTATTTTTTAGATACTAACTTTAATATTACTGTACTGGAAAAAAAAACTTCTTCCCTGGCCAACAGCCAATTGCTAATGGAACATTCACTAAGCCGTGCTTAAGTCAATCTTACTTTTTTCTCTACTTATATTTTTATAGACATGTTTTTGCATTATGATAGAACAAAGGCTATGAATGCTAGAAACTTTGTACTAAATCATTATCTTGCATAAACACAGAAGAACGTTTTGCTGTGATGGATTTTTAAAACTTTTTTTTTAAATCAGAAGCTCGAAGCTTTCTTAAATGGACCCATCACATTGCAGACACACAAATCTCAAAAAACTTCTGAAATGAAATAAGCATAATAGCACATACCATTGTTGCTGCTTCATTATCTTGGTCATTCTTTAGTAGTAAGGAGCACTGATGTTGACAGGCATCAGTATCATCTTGTGCAAGATATAAACGTGCAAGTTCCAACATCGCCTGTAGATCAAAATATTTAACTAAGATGAAGAAAACTGGTTCAGTTCTGCAAGAATTAACCTGAGATTTCAGAGCCTCAGGAAAAAATTTATTCCTCTTCTGAAGAGAGAGCTTTCTCTGTTGTTCCCTGTAGGCTCCTGGTCAACTAATTTAATTCATTTCCATTCCCTCACCTTTAAAACTCATATAACTTTTCTTTAAAGAGATATTCTGGAGGTAGAAAAAGAAGAGCTGCTCAGATAGCATTGCTTTGAAGACTACAGTATTTTGCTAAAATAATTTTCTTGGAAAGAAATGTAAGTGCAAGTAGTTTTAAACTCATTGACAGAAATCAATACCTAATTTACATTCACCAATTAGTTTTGGAGTACAAGACAATTCCAGTAGAAACCATTTTCCTGTTTGCATTTCCAAATTCATCACATTAAGATTGTGTTGATCCACTTTGGAGATGCAATTGCTGAATAAATACTAACAAACTGCAATGTAGGTAAGCACGTGTCTCTAAGGCTGAAGTCCCATCACAAACTATTCTGAATAAAGGGCTACACAGACAAAACAGCTATCACATATTTAATCAAGTTCCCATTGAAGCGGAGTCAAACCCATCACAAAGATTAGCAGTAGACAAGGAGCAACAATGTCACTCCTGCTTAGCTTTAAAATGGGTTTTGATTTTGTTTTCAAAACGTGACATTTATAATTACATTGCAACTCTCGTTACACTTATGAAAGGCACTTCTGAATCAAAATAGTGTTTTAAACATCCTGTTCAGAATATGAAGGGAACCTCTATAATATTTAACAACTGTTTTCTTCCTACTTCCTGTGATTTACATATTCAAACACATACTATATAATTCTGAAACAGAAAGGCAGGAGGGTAAGTGCTGACATTATATGGAGGTAGCATGAATGCAAGAATTTTAATTATGAAAGCTTTCTTCAAGCCACTATTCTTATATGCATAACACAGCGGAAGACCAAAAAGCAGTCTGCTAGTCAAGGAACACTTCCTGCCTTGGGCAAGTCAGAGAAGAATGCAAGTTAAACTGGAGTTCTGTGATAGATTCTACAGACTGGAAGTGGTCTCTGAACCCTAATCCAAAACCCAGTAATACTGTGAAACGATGTAACTGATGCAGTCTGTGATCCATCTGGAAACCACACTGCCTCTTACCAGGCCACAGAAATGAGGTCAGGTATTACCTATCAGATTTAACTAGGTAAAATGAAAGAACACAAACCAAAATCCGTAAAAAAATGCACTGCAGTGCTTCCACATTTAGCCGTATACTTTCAAACCTAGTTTGGAATGCTTTGGATAGAATACAGGAGGTTTTGTTTGATGAAACAAGGTACAGATTGCTTCAAAGGAATTTCTGATATATCCATATATAATTTTAGGGAAAGTAAATTCTGGGAAGTTATCAAGAAATAGGCAGGCGTTTAACAGCTCAAATTCGTGTTTTGTAATCTAAAAGAATTCAATTCCAACCTTGTACTAGCAACAGCTTTAAAGCTGGAGGGAATAAAAGTTCAAATCTAATGAAGCTACAGAAAGAGTGAGATGACTCATTTGTACTAGCGGTGGGTAATTAAAAGCATTTTGCTTACAGAAATCTAAGCAGGGAACAAGTTCTTCATCAGAAATTCAGTCTTAGATTTTCTAAGATGCTAAATTCTGATAGGACAACAAGTAATGCCTTTAAACTGAAAGAGAGTAGATTTAGATTACATATTAGGAAGAAAATGTTCACTGGGAGGGTGGTGAGACACTAACATAGGTTTGTCCAGAGTATCTGTTTGCCCCCTCCCTAGCATCATTCAAGGCCAGATTGGACGGAGCTTTGGGCAACCTGGTCTAGAGGAGGGTGTCACTGCCCATGGCAGGGAGGGTGATCTTTGAGGTCTCTTCCAAATCAAAACAGTTTGTGATTCTATGAAAGCAAAAAACTACAGTTAAATGCATCTAACAGATACTCAGTACAAATGCCAGTGCTACACAGCGTATCTTGTAACAACAGGAACCTCAACAGTATGATGGAAAGGCCATGCTGGTATTTCACCACTTGTGCAAAAGAAAAGAAAAAAAAGAGTAAGGCTTTGATACTAAATTGGAAGGCACACCACTAAAGCCATAGCTGTATCTGTACTATAACAGGCAGTCTCATTGCTTGTAATGATAAAAGGGGAAGCCACCCTCCTTTGAATATTTTAAGGATGTTTTCACTCCTCTCTCAATTTTTCTTCATCATTCTTGCAAGATGCCTTCAGGAAAGCCTGCCTCAAAGATGCTGAAGTTGCAGATTTAGGAAGGACCTAGATTCTCGAAACCATAATGTACAAGTTCAAGTATTAAAAACAGGTGATGCACTGGTAATTTAGCAGCTGGCAATGACAGCTATGCAATAAGAAGCAGCAAAATAAGAAAACTTCACATACTTGTAAATGTACAACACACTTATACTAGAAAATTGTGAAACCTGGAAAAACTATACTTATTTTGAATTTTAAAAACCCACTAAAGTTCACAAGTAATTTTGGTGCTTACTACAAATTTCATAGCCTTTCGCTTCTGTAAGCCCCAGGGCTGTGAAAGGAGGAGGAAGAGGGGGATAAAAATAAGTTCCAATTTACCAGCATTTATCAACAGAAGACTCGAAGGAAAAAGACATTGCAGGTAAGAGCTGCAATAATCATTGCTCAACAGCAACATTTTGTGAATAAAATACAAAATTCAGGTAACAGGCTTAAACTGCTAAAACAAAGAAGGGAAACAAATTGACTGAAGCAACCAAAATCACCAGGACTTCATTCCAGATGACAGGAAACAAGACTAATAATCTCCATTATTATCATGCTGTACCTTACACGTCCTGAAGTGCTACATGAGGACAGGCTCACTATATGATCCTATGCACAACTTGGATTTGGTGCATGCAAATCACCACTTGAATCAGAAGCTGGTGTAAGAAACAGAAATTAGCAGTACATATAACATTTTGTCATGATAAACAGTGAGGTGGAGAATGGTCAAGGCTCTATGTATATCATGGAGCAGAAATAATTACAAACAGACTTCTACACTGCGGATAATTGGAAAAACGTTACTGCAGATATTAAAACAGAACAGGAAAACAACACAAAACAGTTGGAGGGAGATCTGACCTTGTTATCAGTTTCACAGTGAACAAGAGCTTCTTTGTAAAATTTAATTGCTTTTTCATAGTTTCGCTGGGCTGTAGAATGCTTTGCAATCTCAGCACAAATCTCAGCCGCTAACTGTTTCTGTGCCGGAACCACATCCAGCTGTTCTATTTGAGCCCGTTTCAGCACTCTGGCTTGCAATTCCCGAGCCTGGTATGGGGGAAGGAATGAACAGTCAACACTTTTTAAAGGAATTTTATATTATCGTTCTATAAGTACACTATGTATTTTATAAATTAAATCCCCCCCCCCCCAAATAATAACAAAGCAGGTAAAAATATCTCCACTATAAAGCAGATCAATGAAAACAAAAAAACCAAAACAGCCCCCCCAGTAACCTGACTCAAAGCGCCTTGTCTCCCCAAAAATCACATCCCGGATAGATGTGAAACTAGGGAGGATGTTGCAAGCTTTCATAGGGTTGTGAGGGTGTCTTTTATTCTCCCCTTTACCTGTTGCAATGAAACAATAGCTTCATCAGTCTTCTCCATTTTGCTGTAAATTTTTGCCAGAAGCACCTGGTAACGTCCATCTTCCATCAGAGAAGACAATTCATTAACTGTAAGAATTACATTAAACAATCATGATTCTTGTAAGAACTGAGCCTGTTAAAAAACAATCAAAGTTGACATATTCCAGGAAAGAGTCTAAGTGAAAAGTTCACAGCTCTAGCTTATGTATTTAGGATTGTGATTTCACTCAGTGTGGTGTAAGTAGGCAGAGTAAACATTGCAACCTATGAAACGGGGAGATTTTAGACCAAAGGGAAAAAAAAAATTAAAAATTGACTATCTACCTGCATTCTCAGAATTATGAGAGAAAAACTTTTGATCCAAAAATGCAGAAAATAAAGCCACTCCTGACATTTCTTATCTAAATACTCCTGAAAGTCCACATTGAACCAGTAAGTGCTACTGTAGACCCAGAAAGCCTAAGTTTGATGAAATTTTTAGTCAGACCTCCAACTAGCTTTCTCTTAAGTTTCCTATGTTTTAAACTTTTAAAAAGTTTATATGGAACTTAGTTATTCCTTAGAATAGAATCACAGAACAGTAAGGTCTCTTCCTACCCACAAGGATCACCTAGTTGCTACTTCCTGCTAGGAAAGGACACCCTCCACGAGACCAAGTTACCCAAAGCCCCATCCAACCCGGCCTCGAACACTGCCAGAGAAGGGGCAGCCACAGCTTCTCTGGGCAGTCTGTGCCAGGGCCTCACCACCTGCACAGTGAAGATTTTCTTCCTCATATCTCATCTTAAATTTACTTTCTTTCAGTTTAATGCCATTAACCCTTGTCCTGTCACTCCATGTCCTCGTAAACAGTCCCTCTCCAGCTTTCCTGTACCTCCTTTAAGGTACTAGAAGGCTGCTCTAAAGCCTCACCAGAGCCTTTTCCAGGCTGAACAACCCTGACTCTTTCAGCCTGTTTTTGTTTCATGCAGAAAACACAAACAAGACTAGGAATCATGTTTTGATATAAATTAATAACGTTCCTACCAGGCTCATGATCTAAAGCTTGTTGAAGTACTTTTTCTGCCTTTTCATACTGCCTCAGTTTCATTAGAAGCTCAGCCAAATCATAGCAAAGGAAATTCTGTTGACCACTTCTCAATGCAGCCTCATAGTAACTGATTGCCTAAAAGGAAAGAAACAGAAGTCTGAGTCACATAACCCTCAAGTCACCACTGAATACAATATTTAGTTGTCCAATACAGAAGTTATAGAATACCTTTGAATAGTTATGCATTTTGATTAGGGCTTTTCCAATTTTAGTTGCTAAAGCAGGATCTTTCGGATTTTTCTTCAGGGCCTGCTCATAAACTTCTATGGCTTCATCAGGCTTCAGCAATAAAATATAAAAACACAGAAATCAAGGATTAAGATAACAAGCGTATGAAGAAAACAAAACTTGGTGACACTGGCAGGAATGATTGGCAAGTACCACTGATTCCTATGCTATGATACTTCTGAGAGAAGAATAGCCACTATGAAATTATGTATTTGAGGTGTGAAATCCACATACATTTACATTTCCATGCTAAAACTATGTGGAGAGGAGTTGGCAAACAAAGCAGTTTGAATTTATTTAGATCTGCTGTAAGGTGGCCAGAGGAGACACATGGATGATCATCCAACACAATAGTAAGTTTGCAGAAGTTTAAGTAGTGAAAATAGTCGTACAGTAATTTCAGTGGATACAGAATCAAGATAAATCATTCTCGCTTTGTAATTATTCTTTATGGAAAAAGCTATAAACAAACATTAGTAAGTAAACAACCATTGATTACTTACAGATCTCCAAAATAACCATCAAAACTAATAGTTGCATGCCCTAACCCAATCTATTATTTCAAAATATGAATTTAAATGTGTATCCTTGAAAATCTTAGCGTCCACTTGACTACATTAGCTTCTACAACTACTGAATAACACTTTGATTGCACCAAGAAAGCAAACAATGTAAAGCCTGTATAGGAATTAAATAATTTTATTTTTTTAAAATAAAACTTTTAATATGAAAAGTTACATAGAATAAATTTAAGCTTCAAAACTTATCTAAACATCTCCAACTTCTTTCAGAATTTAATTTTGCTCTCACTTTAGATTTCTGTTAAATTTAAGAACCGGTATTCTTTTAAATAAAAATTTCACCTTGATTTTGACCCGGTCATTTAGTAGAAAAAACACATTTTCTACAGCTTTTTCTTTGAAGTACGTTTTTTTACATCCTAAAGCAGTTTCTGTTTTCTAACCACCAATCAATAGGAGTCAACATGCTACATTGTCTCAACTTGCCAAAGTTTACAAACGACTCAATCATTCTATTCATCTCAAGCACTTACCTCTTGAATATGCATGTATGCATCACCCAGAAGAAGAAAAGTATGAGCACTTGGCAGTTTTTCTACTAAGTCTCTAGAAACAGAAGACAGAGCCTTGCTTAATATTTAACATGTCAATACCAGCATCTAACCAACAAACAGAGAACCTCTAAAGATTTTGTGTTTCATTCATTTCTGGAAATAAAGTTAAAAAACAAAAAAAGAGAGATATCTTTCCAAAATAGGACTTCAGCACTTCCTCAAATTCATTATGTCACTAAGTAGTTCTGACTTACTGTAGTAAAAAGACTGAAAAAACGACCTCACCATGCTATCATTAGATATCCAGGAAAATATATACACACACCACAAACTTACCTATAGCAGCCAGCATACAGTTTCTTATCTTTCCTGTACTGAAGATAAATATCTGCCATTTTCTCTTTAGCTTGCACATAGTAGGGCTGTTCAGGTGTAATATTTCGGAGCATAGTCAAGGCTTGTTCAACATCTCCTTGAGCAATTGCCAGATCTGCATTTGCAATTACGACTCTCAGTTCCTCAGGAGTTCCAGAAAATTCATTAATGGCATCTTGTAGTATTATAGCAGCTTCATGCTGCAAATAATAAAATCAATTGAGTTAATACATTTCCTGTTGAACAGGCAAACATAGACATCATAAGCAGTTGAATGCTTGGGGGGCATTACTCAAACCAACCAGATAAACCCACAGGAAAGCCCAAAGAATAGTATCCAGCAGGGTGACCTCCAGAGGCTGCATCCAACCACACAACCCTATAGCTTCTCTTACACTTTAGAGGTACCTAGTGTCCTAGAAAGATACAGCTGTTAAGGATGCTGCCACACAAAGATAAGGACATGATAAAAAAATATTTCTAGTTTCATTCTGACAGCAAAACAGGAATCTACATGCCAGTAAGTGAACACCAAGAGCACCTCCTCCTCAAAATTAAAAGGGATTTTATACACTCAAAGTTGAGCACCTGCAAACAGTGTCGGTTTTGGAGTTTTGCCTGTACATTTAAACTATAATCTGTGCAGTCAGCTATCAACATCTTGGAAATTATACCAAGCAAACACAAGGAGAGGAAAAAAAAAAAAAAAAGAAAAAAAAAGAAGGTGATGATTTTCTGTTCTGAACTCATGAAGGTCGACATTTCAGTAAATGGGAACAGGAAGATGTTTTCAGCTATATATTAACTCTTAACAAGTTTGCCAACTCACCGGTTCTCCATTCAAACGATGAGCTTCTACTAACTCTAGGAAGACAGATACACGATCACTTGCATCAACCTCAATTCTTTTGCCTTTAGTTTTTGAGGAAGCTGTAGGTTTTCTCATTCCAGGCAAATTCTTTGCCATTTGTAACGTCTTAATAGCTTCTGATAATTCTCCCATCTTCTTCTGGGTTTGGGCCTTAATTAAGTGATAAACAGGATGTTCTCTCACCTAAGAAAATTAATAAGTTTCCAGATTTTACTTTATGCATATTATTCAAATGTCCTGAAAAAAGATTTTTTTCCTTTTAATTATTGACCTTAGTTCCTTCTTTGCTTATGAAAATATTAGAGTTTTCAAAGAGTATGCAAACTAGCAATTAAATAAGTTTTTAATTGAAAAGAAAAACTGTAACATGAGATGGGAGATAGAGATTTTGAGACAGAAAAACAGTCATTACAGCATTATTTAAAACCATCTCGCACACTGCTGTATGCACATTTAATTAGGCAATTAATTAAAAGAAGTACACAATCATCATTTGGCATGAGTCTTGCCTGCCATTCCCCACCTTTTTAACACATACTTTAGATGAAAAGAAAAAATTGATAAGGGAAAAATAACTGCATACAAAGTTACAAGCACCTCAGCATTTTAAGTAGCTTATCTTCAGCTTTCTTGTATCACTTGGAGGAAGGAATCAAGATAGGAGTATGCTTGCAAGGAAAGAGCAGTTTGTCACTTTTCAGCCAAGCTCTGTCAAGAGACTTAGCACAAAGCACACCTGATGAGTGCTCCGTAGAGTGTTAATGGTACATAAAGTTCTACTGATGTCAAAAATCAAGTCCCATATTGCAATGTAATTGGTTCAAGAAATACAACTGGCATGGACCACTACAAATCAGTTAGTTTTTAAATACAGTGCTTAAATTCCCAAATTTGCTTCTGAAGGGTCAAAAAATATGTACCAGACAAAGATGTCACATTAATGAAAGACAGCATAGCACGTAGCTCCTTTCTTAATGCTCAGAGTGCTTAAATCAGCACGCATTGTCAAAAGGTAACTACAGACAGCTTCTGATCCCCTCTTGCATCTGTGCACATACTCAACAACAATCGTACATCTGTGCAAACAGTTCAAGAAAAACACTGAACCACTCTTCAAGTCTTTCTATGTTTGCTTTTAAAGACTGTTGCAAGGCTGGTCTGGAATTCCAAATTGTTTATATAACATGGTTTTAATATTTATTTAAGGATTTGAGAAAAGCTACCATTTCTTTCTTTTGTATTTCAAAACCCTTTCAGTATGTTGCAATAAGGTTATTAGTTTTTGTCCTTATGGTTATTTCTTTGATAAATATTCAGATACCTTGTTCATATAAACATTTAGATATTAAACTTGCAGTGGAAGAGTCACAAAAAGTTCAATTTTAAAGTTATTCTATACAAAGTGTAAAACTTCAAATGACTAACTGAATAAAATAGCTTCATTGTTTTGTCCAACTCACCTCAAAATTGTAGCTCAGACAAAGTTCCAAGGATTGAGAACACAGTTTAACATTGTTTTGAGCCAAATACACCTGGGCCATCAGTAGATGTGCATCTGCATAAGAAGGATTCCTTTCAAGACAGTAATGTAGATTACTATGGGCTGCTTCAGTATCCCCTAGGAGGTTAAAAGCAGTGAAACATTAGCCAGTATTAAATAGAGAGGTGCAATACAGAGCATTTATTTATTAGTCACCATTTTTTTTTTTTTATTAATGTGAGAAGTTACGGAATAAGCTCACACACAAAGCATCATTTGGCTAAGAAATGAAATAAAAATCAGGTCAAAGGTAAGAAATTTTCCCTTTGTTTCACCTGTAAATGATTCAGTAAGTGATCTCTTTTGGAAGCAATAGGAAAAACACATATCTGTGTGTACAATTAAGATATGCTCACATAAATCACAAAGAAGGCAGTTCAAACATCCTTCACTTAGCTGTATTGCAGTGTTCATAATGAATATTTTTCTTTCAGTGCAGATTTAAAAGTCTGAAGTTACATATTATATTAAATAAAGTGGTGCAAAGCTAGCCAGTCATATAACTGTTACCTGATAAATATTTCACTTTTGCAATTAAAAAGACAGCTTGCAGAAGACCAGGCACAGTTTTTACCACAGTTTCAAGAACAGAAGCACATTGCTTGAGAAGTGGTGAAGGAGACTGCCCAGGACTTGCAGGCTAGGAGTAAAAACGAACAAACAAAATCAACCCCAAAACACAACACTTCAATTGACAGGTTTGGGACTTAGGTTTTATTTTGAGCCTGAGCTTCACTTTAAACTCAAATGAGCACTGTTATTTCTTCAGCCCTAAAAGCTGCCAGTGTGACCAAATATAAAAATATTTTAAATTTCTGGATGCAACTTCTTGATATTGGCAGGAATACAAGACAGTCTCATGAAATTTAAGGAGGATAAAACAGTTCAGACCTGAGATAAACTGAAGAGTCTTGTCCATAAACATTTGGCAACATACTCTGAATTGTTATACCAACTCAACCAACACACTTGTAATATGAACTAAATTTCAAGAGAGCTGAAGTTAGAATGAATGACCAGGAAGGCGAGAAGAAAAGGTTCTGTCCCTTCTACCTTCATGCCACCCCACACACTGCTAGTAACAAACCTACAACAGCAGCTGGGAAATAGCCACTTTCACGCAAACCACTGTGACAACGTACTACATTTTAGCTGCTCCTTATTAGAAACATTGTAGTATTATAAAACACACTTATTTAAAATAAATTCCCATTTTAAAAGGAGAAAAATTTTCTAAATTTGTTTCATGATTAAGTGAACTCAGAATTAAATCCAAGAATAATTTCCAGTTTCCGACAGACATGATCTACAGCTGCTTACCTGCGATGGGCAAAAGTTCAGATATTCTCTAATGATTTCTAGCAAGAAATCAGGGTTTAGTTTTTCAAAATATTCCACACCAAGAGGAAAACCACACAAAGACGAGAAGTGAGTGTCCAGAACATCATTCAGTAATGCAATAACTTCTTCTTGCCTCTTATGCTTTTTCATAGCTAAGACTGCATGCAAGAAAGATAATTCCTACAATAAAAAAAACACAAACATTTTCCATATTCCAGATATGTTCATCTCTAGCTCAAAATACTACTTATTTATTAATATTAGCCATTTCTTTTTTATATTTAGGAATAGTGTAAGAAATTTAGTATGTTCGCTTTAAATGTCACTGATGATTATATCACCAACGCATCCCTTCAGTTTGTGCAAGATGCTCTACATTCTTCTGAGGGCAGAATCCAAAAATAATAACCCATCCTTCCTGACATTTGAGATTGATCATGAAGCATCATAGGAAAACAATAATGGTTTTGCTCTGCAAGCAAATGGCCTTGTGATGCTTTAACTTAGATTAATAGGAAGAAAACCTGAAACTTTAGTGGTACTCCATTAAAAGTGCCCTCTTGATGTAGTACATGAAGTAGCCAGTATGGCTCAAGTCAGACTGTAACCAAAGTATTCTAATGAAGAATCTCCTACCCCAGATTTCCCAATGGACTGCTGAATTTCATTAAGAAACTCCAACTGCTGCTCTGCATCTTCTAATTGCCCTTGTACTAGCTGACAACGAATAATTCCTGCAAAATATTCAAACATTTTATTGCAGATTCATCTTCCTAGTTAGGCACATGATTTCTTTTCCAAAATTAACCTTTTGTCTCCCCAACCTCTTCATAAAGTGGTGATATGAGAAGAGAGAATAGATCAAGACTTATGGCAATGCAGATTTTATGTACTTACAAATACCTAGAGTAAGCCATGCATGATTGATACATTAATATACGCAATGCTATAAATCAGTGTCATGGGAAGAGCTCATCTTTTATATTATGAAGTTTAAAACAGTAAATCTTCGACTGGTTCTAGATTAAGTAGAAGCACCATAAAGTCTGGCTTCTAAGTTCAGAGCAAGTACAAGAAGCAAAATGAAATCTAAAAAAAGCCCCAAGAAAGCCCGAAACAACACGCACATCCCCATTCATACACACAAACCACTCCTACCCTCTCAATTTTTCATATGCTTTGTAGTTTCAGATTAAAAGGCGATGGCATAGTCAAGGAAAAAAAACAAAATCAAGGGAAAGTCTGTGATGCAAGTATGTCACATATACACTTCCATTTTCTTGACAGCATGTAGACTTTATCAAAAGTGCTGGCTTTTATTTTGTTTTTCCCCCAAAGAGCTTAATATGTACATCACAGCTATCAGATGTTCTGACTTGATTACGATTTTCTATCTAATTTAGAGACACATAGGCAGCTTGTTCTATTAACAGCCCTTGCTTTTTATTTATTTCTGTGGCACTTAAGAGTCCTCTAGTTTTTAGGCACTATGGAAATAAAATTTAAAAATAAATATTAAAAAATGCAGCCGCATCTCTGTCCTTAGAATTAATTTCAGAGTTCTAACTCAAAAGAGAAAAGTTTCATTTTTCAAAATGAAGAGCAAAAGATATATCCAGTGAGAAAAAACCACTGCATGAATCAAGTAGTATTGTATGATGCTCCTGTTGTAATAGTTCTAGATTTCCTTAGTAGCAGTAGGAAAACCTGATAAAAAAATCATTATCTCTGTCTTAAAACTAGTAAAAAACAAAAAGTGTAAGACCTTACCAGTTAGTGCAGAAACACTTGTTTCATCAAGTGTCATAGCAGTCTTGTACCATTTTAAAGCTTCTTTCACTTTTCCTTGTAAAATCATTTGGTAGCCAAGTTCAGTAGCAAATTCTGCATTATCAGATGCCAAGTAAGATGCTCTTTCAACTAAGGTTTGTGTATGTTGAAGGATGAGTTGGTTCCGGCCACACTAATAACAAAAATAAAATTTAAATTTTAAGTTTTTCTTATTTTTCAGATTCACTTAGAAAAACACACAAATATTGCTACAGCAATTGAGACAAGAACATTTGTAAGGCTAACAGTCCACAGCAATTGTGACATTAACGTGTTCTGTATTCATGCCTCAACATACAATACCATTCAATAAAGAATAGTTTATAGCTGCTTTGAAGGCTCCTTAAAACAATTCTGACAAATACAAAGCTTAAAGAAACCTTCAGTTTCAAGGCTATGTGACTAACTTTCTCACTGCTGCATTAAGAATATGGCTGGTGGACAGCTGAATGTATTTTCATTGGAAATCTGTTCCTCATTTAAAAGCAAGCAGTAAAAACAGTTTTAAGAATTAGATAGCTTAAGTACTGTAATTCATACCAAATATAAAACTTTAAATATAGACTAGTTAACTTATTTCAGTTGTCTGCAATCTTCTACTTTTTAGTAGACATTTAACATCTGTCTACCAGAAAAGAAAACAAAAATCAGCATATAGAGATAGTTGTATGCTGTAAGAAAAAAAGCATTAAAAATATATATACTCACTGTTCTACTGAAAGCTAAAGCCATTTTACAGAAGAGCTGTGAATTACGTGGTTCTAACTTGTCCAGTGCTTTAACTAGGTCTCCCAGTCTTGCTGAAGCCTTGGAGAAATAGTAAAGGAAAGAATGAACAGATCAGGAAGACTGAACAGTTTTCAATAAAAACGAGTCACATTTTTCTATACAGTATGTTGACATTTAATCTCAGAAGTTTTCAGGGATGAGAGTAAGATTTTGGAATTCCTAGGAAAGTATTTTGGAATAATAAAATGACAACACAGTAGAATATGTGTCCTCCAGACATGCTCAAAAAATGTGACAGATTTGAGCTGAATCTGACATAATGAAAGTTTCATTCCTGGGCAGCTTTACTGAATGGCAGTCTGCAACTTCTTTTGCTAAATCTTCACTTAAATTATACCAGCATTTTTGTGTAATGAGAAAGTGAATTTTAAAATACATTATCTAAATTGACACGAATAATCATTATGCATTTTAAATTTTCTTGAAAAACAGCACAAGCACCATGGGTAGAAAATACATTAATATGTCCCTGTGCAGAAAACAATCTTGGGAATAGAAGGAAAAGTCAATATGGGTTCTTAGAGCTAAAAAACCCCAAGTAACTGTCAAAATAGGGCAAACAAAGCACAAGGGTATAAAACCTCACATCACAGACACTAGTTAATTAACTATGACCACCTTCAAAATCTTTATTACTGCAAGACCTCATTATTTCTCTTACTTCAATTAGTGAAATACTTAAAATTAATTGAAGGCTTATAACAACTTATGTATCTCTAAAAGGAGAACTTAAACAATAAAAGATTGTTTTGATGATTCAGATCAACATAATTCAGTTCACTCTCCAGAGGAGACTTCTGTTTGGCTTGATTCCTGTTCTCTAGAAACATGAAGGTAAAACATTATGGTTCCATTGGCATCCAGAAAGTACTCCAATAGGCTAGAGTGGCTGTCTGATTCAGGGTAGGTGAATATACCTCTTCTTGCAGAGAAGTAGTGTAGGACCAGACAAAGTATGTGAGGAGAAGACATTAAGAAGATAATGCACGTGGGATCTAGGTCCTACAACGGCTGTATTATGCTCAGCAGTCTGCTACTAAAAAGACTCACCGCAGAGATATTTCCTTCCCTGCAGAGATAATGTAGCGCCTCCATTCTTATGGCTTCTAAATTGAGGGCATCTTTCTGCAATAATCTAAAGCCAAACAAAAGGTGAATGCAAAGAAACCAAACCAAAACCTCTGCTGCATCCTAAAATTGAAATAGAATAACTTGTATTGCAGAGTCACAACAGTCATAGCTCTCAACTGAAAGCACAGTTTTGTTACTTCATGCCTATGTCAAAAAAGGTCCTCTTCCATCCAAAATGGATTGACATATTTATGTAGCATCCTTACCAAACTGCAAGGCTGGGTTCTAATAAAGCTTTGTTTAGATTAAATTTATTTTCTTAAATAACTGCTTTAACTTATTCAAATTCCCCTGTCTACTTTTATTTCAAAATCTTCTTACAGTGTAAACATGGCAAGAGCACAATTAGCAGAGTGCTACTTAACCTGTGTGCTGTTTCAACTGCCTGCTCCCAGTCCTGCAAGGCCAGCTGGAGCTTCATTTTCCTTATGAAAGCAGGGATGAAGTTTGGAAAGTTTGCAATTATCTGGTTCACTGTTTCCAGAGCTCCTGAGTAATTGTGTCGGACTTCAAAATACTGTGCCTAATGGAATAAAGAGGGAAAAAAAAACCTTGTAAACTCATCAAAACCAGTAAACTCACATCGGTGAGGAGATTCAGAAGTTCTTTCATGCAGAAACCAGGAAAAAGAGCTAGTAAGAGAAAAATCTTTTTATGTAATAGTTTTTGCTTCAGCATCAACCACAACTAGAGATACTGCAATGATCAAATAGGAAAAGATGACACGTTCAAGCCTGGTGTGTGGTAAGCACTCTAAAACACAAGTAATTTCGATTCAGCACGTACAAATTCATAAAATCACAGAATCATCACGGTTGGAAAAGATGTTCAAGATCCTTAAGTCCAACTGTAAGCACCACACCACCATAATCTCTAAACCATCTCCTCAAATGCCACATCTACCCATTTTCTGAACAGCTCCAGGAACGGTGATTGCACCGTCTCCCTGGGTAGCCTGTTCCAATGCTTCACCGCTCAGTGAAGAATTTTTTCCTATATTCCAATCTGACCCCCCCGGTAAAACTTGAATCCATTCCCTCTTGTCCTGTCACTAGTTACTAGGGAGAAGAGGCCAACACCTACCTCACAACAACCTCCTTTCAGGTAGCTGTAGAGAGCTATAAGGTCTCCCCTTAGCCTCCTCTTCTCCAGGCTGAACAGCCCCAGCTGCCTCAGCTTCTCCTCATAAGACCTGTTCTCCATAGCCCTAATCAGCCTAGCTGCCCTTCTCTGCACCCTCTCCAGCACCTCAATGTCCTTCCTATACTGTGATGCCCAAAACTGCACACAGTACATGAGGTGCGGCTTTACGAGGGCTGAGTACAGGGTGAGGTCACCTCCCTGGCCCTGCTGGTCACACTGTTGTTAGTTACTAGTCAGTCATAACCAAGAGATTCCTTATTTAAGATAAATATTTTACTCCTCATATGTGAGGAGTAAAATATTTATCTTAAATTTCAAATAACTTTATATGAAGCATCTCACAATTTCAGGATACTAAACACAACCCACAGATTAAACAGTTGTTCAAGTCCTGAAGTATACACCATCTAAAAACTTACACTCAGTAGGTTATTGTTGCCAGAATTAATGATTATTTATTTAATTGTAAAGCAACTTATAGGGTTCTCCAAATAAAAACTACTTCATTTATATGATATTTGATACTTCTGAATTTGAATAGAAATTAAGTTAGGGCTTAAATCCTCTGTTTTACTTTGACACTTAAAATTTAATTACTATATTGAAGGTGACTGTGTGCATACTGTTGTATTTCAGACTTTTAGAATCTGTGCAGTTTCTGAGAGTTAATTTGTTAAGTCATAGTAAGATAGCTAAAACCTAACTGCTTAACTAAATTTGAAATATAATGCTAATTAAAATCAACAGTCCACATACAGCCAAGCACACACGCTCAACCAAATATTATCCTGCACTCTTCCCTGAACTTTAGGCTTCTTATTTTCATTGAATTTTTTCTGTGTTTAGTTTTAGAATATTAAATTTTATATTAATGTATAACAATGTACGCAATATAAATCATAGAACATCCTGAGTTGGAAGGGACCCATAAACAGGAAAATATGTAAAGATAACTCATGCCACTCCCTTAATGTAATACAACCAAAGCAAACACTTGAAACCAACTAACGATGGTTAAAAAAGTGTGTTAACAAAGTTCATAGATGATCCCACTACCACATTTAACTACTTATATTTTTTGTCATGGCACACAGCAGTTTTGTAATGTGGATAGCTGTCCCACTTTTGCATTTTCAGGTGATTTGAAACCCCATTTCTTACATAAAAACACATGAATAAAATAGTTCTTCTATGCATAGTAAAGTCATCATCTCAACATATAATTAGACTGACTGTATTTAACCTGTACTTTTCTTTTTTACATTGGTGTCTAGTAAACACTAAAGTATCATCTAGCAGCTAACCGTATTCCAAGGAGAAAAAACAAAAGGTGCATCACTAATATACCTAAAGCAACATCCCACTGCAGCAACATTTTATAATAAGGAAATACACTAGTACAACATGAACACCCCAGAAATTCATAAATACATATACGGTAATAGACACGGTATACTATTACTGCAACCCAGACACACCCCTTCATCTAGACCTACAAAGGAAGTGAGAAGTCTTACAAACTTGGCTACTTATTAAAATTAAGCAAACTATTTAAATTAGGCTGTCTACCACAGGAAACAGAACTGTCACTATGTTTGCATTGTGCTAGTCATCAATTTGTGTGACAACTCTTCTGTATTCCTTAAACAATTTTATAAATCAAGTGAAATTTAATTTCTACTAAAACCTCATCTTTTCCTCTGAATATAAGAGTATGACTAGGCTGTATTTCCACTCCTTGGAGGAGCTGTTATCATAGGTAACTCTCAGCATCTAACCGCTCTACAAGGTGAGGATGACATTTAAGAAGTGTTAAAATCATGATATAAACTTACTTTACCAAGCAGAGCAAAAACATCGTTGCCTTCCAGCAATGCTTCATCGAAGTACTTCAAAGCTTTTTTAATATGGGTTTCTTTCCCAGAAGTAAGGTCAAGCCATGCTTTCAAAATTAACCCCTGTACATAAACACAAACCAGAAGTCTTCACTAGCTCGGCAGTAAAAATAGTATGCTAGATATAGTAATTGAGTAGAAATAATCTAAAAATAAAATAGGATGTAAAGTATGTATTTTTAATAGTTAAAAGCATATATTTAAAATTATAACCAGTCCACAGCATTATTAGTAATTCCAGCATTAATCAAATAGTGTATTTATGTACATGATTAAAAATAAAGTTGCACCAACTATTCTAACACATCCAGCAGAACAAAGCCTTGTAGAAGTGATTGCATAAGAGTGTAAGAGTATTTTATGCAATATTTATAAATTTTAAAAGCATATTTTCTTAATATTTTGTTTGTATGGGACACAGATACACATGGGGTGCTTAAACAGAAGCGTGTTGCATTCTTCTGCTGATTAAAAAGAAAAATCTGTGTAAGGAAGGCAAAGGTCTGACATTTCCCAAAGCCCCAACAGCATTGGTAAAAAAATAGAGTACTTTGAATTTTTAAAAGGTGAAATGTGTCTTTCCATTTAAGGTATTATTCATCATAATTAATGAATTTCATTTCTCCTATGTGTTTCAGATATTATAGCTTAAGTAAATCAAATCTCTTTCGAAGGGCTGAATGATTTAAACAAATTAGAATTGCCATCAAAACAAAAATTTAAACTATAAAGTATCACTAGCTCTTCTGTAACATAAATTTTTATTTAATATCCAAAAGTTAGTAGAAGAGCCCTATGTGATCTTTTTTATAACACAAACTGGTTGAAATTCATACACTCCAGCATTTAAAAAAAACTGAGGTATTTTTTCTATATCAGAAGCACATAAAGCATCTTATCAAATTAACTGTATATACAAAGCAAATAATATCTCACTAAATTTAAGCACCCCAATCATCTCCTATGTGAAGTACACACAAGTTTGTATTGTCAAGTCTAGGAAAGAAGATAGTCATAAGTTAAGTTAGAAAAAAAGGAAAAAGATATTTTTCTACACATTTAAATGCTGATGTACATTTTTATATCCTGTTGTAAAAAAAACCCTAATAAAAACAATTAAGCAGCATTCTCAAATGGTGTTGCTTAAAAAAAACCAAGCAAACAAAAATCAACTACTATAGCTTCAAAAAGCGAAGTGAAGAAATACTGCTATTTTACCACTATGCCAGTTCCTTACTCTTTTCAGAAATTAGCATATTAATGCTGCGAAGTCTCTAATTATTTCATTAGTAAAAATAACCAATCATTAAAAATAACTACCAAATTTAAATAATTACAAGCAATAGTTCAAAAGCTAAGCCATTACTTAAGTTCATAATGTAATTTCAGAAATTAATGTTTACAATAGTTGCAGATTTCTAACTCACATAATATCATAAGCCATAAAATTGTAGATTACAAAATGAGCAATGTGCTGACCCACACAGAGGAACAATTTAGAAACAGCACTTGTGTTTATACTAATTTCATCAGAGAACAATTATGCATTGAATGTTAACAGCTCTGCCTTAAAGACATCTTACTACAAGCAAAAATATAGTTTTCCCCTCCTTGAACTGAAGTTTACATCTCTGAAAAAAAAAACCAAACCAAAAACCAGTACGCTTTCACAAACCTCTTTCAGTCTTCAAAGATTCCAGCAAGTTTTGATGCCTGTATATAAATGCAGAAGACACTGCTACACACAATGCTTACACAGATTTTAAAATAAATTACATTCAGTAAAACCCTACACAAATTTTGCCTTTACAAACTTCTGAATATTTAAATTCCTGGTCCTCTGGGTATTTTTTCTATCTTCACATTCAAAACAGATGTCTCCCTCTAGTGAGACAATCATGCTTAGTCTTTTTCTAGTAATTGTGATATTCGGTAGCAAAACTGGCATTATGACATCTTATCTCCACTGGTCAATGCAAACCTCTCATTTATGAGTTGAAAATGAATACTTGGCAGACATAAAAAATAATTATGGGAATTCTACTTGGCCTAGTCAAATGAATTTATGACATTAAGAAAGTTAAGTACTAGAACACGAAACAGCCAAAGGAAACCTCCAAATGGCTTTGGTGCCATACACCTAGCTTCACACTCTACATGGCCCCATTAACATTTCACAGAGGAAAATAAAAGTTACCTCTTTACCACCACCAGAAATTTTGATCATCCTATCAACATATTCACGGGCTTTGTCTTCACGACCAAGGTGCCACAAAAATAATCCAGCAAAGTACAGAGCCTTCTGTCCTGCTGTTTTACGTTGCTCCTTCATTTTTGTGTCCAACTCCAGAATAGCATCGCGATCTGAAATGGTTTTATTCACAGCCTTTGTTGATAGTATCTCCAAATAGTATAAAAAAGCAGCACATAACCCCAGGGCTTCCAAATAAAACACTGTTTTCTGTATTATATGTTGATATATATAGAAGGGCAACCTCTCCCAACTAAAAATATTTATCAGGTACAGGCACATAAGGCAGAAGGGTGTTCCTATCAATACGGTCATTTGTGCAAGAACCCTGCTATTCCTTAATCCTTAGATTTGTAGCTGAGACCTCTGTCAGCTAAATGGAAACCTGACAATAAGGTTCACATGTATCAGTGTCTGCCAAATAAGTAAAAAGTTAACTGTAATGCAGCTCTAAAATGCTGAACGTGATTTATCTCCAGAACCCCTGAAAAATGTGTGATGTGTTTCTCAACACTGAAACTAATTTTCTTACATACTTATTGTTATTGTCATTTGCTCTCATCAGCTTAATCCCACATAGAAATTTCATCTGCTGTGCAGGACTGTCACGGTTTAACTCCAGCCAGCAACTATGCATCACACAGCTGCTTGTTTGCTTGCTTACTCCCCGCCCAGTGGAGTGGGGGAGAGAATCAGAAGAGTAAAAGTGAAAAAACTCATGGACTGAGGTAGAGTTTAACAGGTAAAGCAAAGCAAAACCAGGAATTAATTCACTATTTCTCACTGGCAGGCAGGCGTTCAGACATCCTGAGGAATGCAGGGCTCCAGCACACCAACGGTTACTTGGAAGGACAAACACTATCAAACTTCCCTTCACTTTCTTCTTCCCACAGCTTTATATGCTAGGCATAACATCATACGGTATGGAATCTCCCTTTGGTCAGTTGCATTAGCTGAGTCCCCTCCCAACTCCTTGTGCACCCCCAGACTCCTCCTACCAAGAAGAAGGAGCTTTTAGGAGCCATTAAAGTCAGATGTCTGACTCTTACTTCTATGACTTCTCAGTGAGTCTTGAAACACATGATAATTTTGCTGCCCTACATTACTAATCCTCAGGGACTCAGATAAGGAGTATAATGTGAAACAGGTCTGACTAATGGCATCACCCTTAACAAAATGTCAGTAACAGTCATAAGTCTCCACAGTCAAGATACCAAGGCAACAGTTTAATTACACTCTGGTTACCTGACATTGTGGGTTTAAGAATGTAATTAGCAAAAGAACCTTCAGTTTTTAGACAGAGAAACCATGTATCAACAGTCACAAAATTCTTTTCTCCATTTGGAAGGTCAGGGTAACTTGAAAGATAGAAATGGTGTGGTTTTAACAAGTTCTTAAACTGCAGTTCTGCTCTAAAGAACGTATAACAGACAAGACTGAACTGTAATCACAAGAAGCTTGAGTCTAATTTTTTTTTCCATAAAAGATTTTTCATTAATGTAGATAAGTCAGACTTTATTTTTGAGTGTGCGTGTTTTATTTTAGCATTCAGTCTTACTCTTCACAGCTTTGTGTTTTGGTATTTTTGTTTATAATCTTGGTAAGCATCCCTCAACTCAGTAGGAAATACTATGCCAACTGCAAAGCTGGATTATACCTTTTAAGTTAGGCAAAATTAGTCCACCAGTCTCGGATCTTGGCATACAGCTATTTAAAACATGAAGCAGCATTGTCTTAATTAGCATACCTGGTTTAGGGCTCTTTTTATGGGCATAAATCAGAGCCATCATTGCACAAAGTGACACCTCCTGTTTGTTTTTAATAGACTCCAGCTGTCGAATACCCTCTTGGATGTCACCTAGTGAAAACAAGTGCAGAAAAGGCTATAATGCTTTTAAATGCAGAGAATATCAGCATCAAAACCTCAAGCTGACTTAAGTTTTTCCTTGATTTTTTTCTTCTGTGTTTTTGATAACACTTTCATTATAACTTCATTATTCACATATCCATTTTCACTTGTTTGTGCAAGTCTTTCAAACACAAAAAAAGAGAGAAAGCATCTCAGTGCAGAGAACTTGAAAGAGAATTGTGTGCTAGTTCTGCCAACTGCCATAAAGATGAAAATCGTCATTATTTGTTTTATGGAGGGCATCGAACAGTTCTTTTTGCTTCTGTTTCTTTATATAGCCAGAATTTTTGCCTTGTTTGCGTGAATCTTTTGAACATCAATAGAAGAGACATCTTGAAAAACAGGAATGTATGACTCTAAAACAAACAAAGAGAAGTCAGGGGATTTGGGAACAGATACACCACCTCACAAATCTTCTGAGCCCTTCCTAGCGCTCTGTCACAGCCCTCCCCCACTTCAGTTTATTTGCTTGTTTTCTGTGACATCCCTGAAATGGATTTAGCTAAATTAATTTCTTAAAACAGTTTCATGTCCATAAAGTCCTCCTAACAGGTATTAGCCATCAGGTCCTCTGAGGCAAACGGACATAGCAAAGTTAAACACAGCTGGACTGAAGGGAAGAAGTATTAGCTGGAACAAGCAAATTTATCTTTGTGATACAACACATTGAGCATTTCTGGGGAGGGGAGAGACGCTCAAATTCCCTCCAAGGAACCCCTTTATCTGACCCACATTCACACAATCAACAAAAAGAAAAGAAAAAAAAAGTATAGCATTCCTTAGTTCTCAGGTCAGCACTTATGTGGTCTAGAGCAGTTTCACTCAAACCGGGGTGTACGTGGCAGCCAGCCCATGAAACATCTGCAATCTTCTCCGCACAGAGAGCGCCCAGTCTCCGGAACGTTGCTTTATTTCTGTGTCGTTTCTTTTATTTCTTGTGAGTCAAGCCAGCCCCGTGTTTTGGGAGAGCGGCAGAGAGGCAGGACACGATACCCAGCTCCCCAGCTCTGAATTACCTGCCCTGAGGGCGCCGTAGGCACGGTAGAAAAGGAACACCGGATCGCTGCCCAGCCGCCCCAGCGCCTCATCCGCCGCAGCCCGGACGTGGTGGAAGTAGCCTTCTTGGCAGTAGTAACAGAGCAGGGCCTGCGGGAGAGGCAGCCTCAGTTCACGCAGGTGAACGCTTCACCCCGGGACGGCGGCACGCCGCGCCGGCCGCCCTGTACCCGTCCGGCCCCGTCTGCCCCCTCGCTCTCCCGCCCCAAGCTCCACCGCCTCCCCCCACGTATCACCGCCCTCCCACCCACGGAAAGGCCCGAGCCGAGACAGAGCCCGACGGCAGCGCCCACCTGTTGCACCTCAGCGTCCATCGTTGCTACCCGGCGCCACTGACGAGGTGCCAGCGGAAGGGCGAGGGGAGCGCCTAAAGGCAGGCTGCCATTGGCTGGCTACCCGGAACGCCCGCTGCCATTGGCTTGGAGGAAAGGAAGGCGGGAGAAACACGGGAAGAAAAACTTGTGGAAAACGCTGGAACGTGTCTGGCGGCCTATTGGGCTCGAGAGAGACGGGGGCGGGACCGGCCGGAGGGCCTGTCCCGTGCCATTGGGTGAGAGGCGGAGGTGGGAGGGGCGTAAGCACAGGGCGGCGGGAGGTGTGTGTCTGCCGGCAGCCGTACCTTAGGGCTGCCGGCACCGGCTGCCGGTCCCAGCGCTGCCGGGGAGCTTGGACAGCCCGCTTATTTTCTGGCCGGCCATACGACTACGTGGCCCACACCTGGGAGCAGCGCTAATGAGGCTTTGACGGCTGAGTACCCCACCGCATGGCGCCGCGGCGTGAGCTTGTGAAGCAGCTCCGGGCAGTGCTAGCGACCCGCGCTACAGTGCCCGGCAGGCACCGAAGCCGAAAGCCCTGCCTGGGGCCTGAGGCAGGCGCCCAGGGGGCAGCTGGGGTGGCGGCAGGTCTCTTGCCGCTGTGCCTTGGCGCCGGGTAATGAAGACAAGAGGAACATACAATAAAAAATGTAGCCTTTATTATTGGGGCGCTTCAGTAATGTTCTTCAGCGTCAGCTAGGGTAATAGTAGCATCTTCCTGCATGCAGTTCACTAATACAGTATTAGTCAATAATTTTAGTAAAATTAATCTATATTTAGTTTTCCTGTGTAAGAAACGTAAAATGTCCTGATGTGCTGGAATATACAATTCTGCTACTTTCTCCTCGTGAAAAAATAGTGTGGACCCAAGATAACACTTAGAACTGTTGTAGTGCGGCATGGATTGAAAAGAACAAACCCAAAATCTGTGAGTGAATGTGAGAAGAGATGAAGGATTCTGTGAAAGAACGGTTGTGGTTGAGAGCTCATGACGCAGGCACTGCTTGGACATTCAACTTGAATGTTACACCGTTTCCCAACCGCAAAAAAAAAACCCCTTGGTGTTCTAGAAGCAAATCATGAACTTCTTTTGCAGAAAGTATTGACATGTTTGGAAATACTGTAAAAAATAAGAACCTGCGACTATATCCGTTCTCAGTTATATCTTGTTCTCTGGAGTTCTTCTGTGAAAAAGTGCTATGGACAGAAAGTAACAAAAAATGGTGTGACATCAACCTGAAGATAAAATTCAGTTCTTGTTTTATGTACATAATGCTGAAAAAGAAAAATAAAATGATTTTTACAGTATTTATATTTGCTTATAAAATTCTATCATTATTTTCAACAGGTTTAGTAGTTTTCAACATGTCTGTACAGTTTGGATATACACTATATGCTTTTCACTGAAAATTCAAAAATGTAAACCAAATAAGCTCTTAAGTAGCTGCAAAATATTGCTTAATGGTATGGAGGAATGAGGTCTTGTGGAGTAGTTTATTTCATTTAGCTCTGATGTATGGCTTCCCATATTTAAGAATCCTGGACAGTCAAAGGAACAGCAGCATAGGCAATATAAACATGCATTGATAGCATCCAAATTATCTATAATGGTAGATAATACATAATTTTACCTGTTGAATGCTTGCACGCTACACTTATTGTGGTACATATTTGATGCAATAAATGTGCTAAGGTCATGATCTGTTTGCTCAAACATGCACCACAGGTTAAAAATTAGTATTTACATAGCAGAGGGCTTTCATTAACACGTACAACATCAACCTTACTGAGAGCTGAAGATGGCTAAACAATACTGCAGAGAAAGCAGAACAACTTCAGAAAGGGCTCTTTTTTGATAAATTTGGAGGGCTGAGGAAGATTCACTTAGTATCTGTATGCAGAAAGACAAAGACAAAAATCTGTGACTACAGACCAAGAAGGAAGTTTGCACTTTCTAAAACGTAATGGTCTGTGCAAAAAAAAAATCAGTCTGTACTGTTCTTGTGAGTTGTAGGGGACTTTACAGGCACACCAAGACGTGTTTGGACATGATACAACATGAATTAAGCACCTCAAAATCTGTTAGTCCTTTCAAGAAACACCGCTAAAAAAATCTGTTGTTCTTTGTGAATTAATGTTATTTTCATGCATGATCTATAAGTGCAGCATGCCTTCATGCAAATCATTTCTGTGTTTATATTAGTCGTGTAATAGAAGACCTGGCCCTTGTACCTGTAAAGGTGTACTGAATCCCCTTCCCCAACAGAAGCCCCATTTACAAAAATAGTCACATATAATAAACAACATATGAATAAAAACAAGATGAATCCACCAACACAGATTTTGTAAAAATATGATGTATGTGGCAGTTGAAATGCAAACAGTGGATACAGTTACCGTATTGTTTTATGCTAAACACACAAATACTTGGTTTGCACCCCTTTAACTGGTCCCTACAGTCTGAGTAGCCATTTTTTCTCTCCTCTTCAGCAGTGTCAGCTGGTAGTGAGAACAGTAACCTCCTCTCAAAGTTGTTTCCCCATATCACAGTCACAGTTGCTGACGAGGGGTCACTGTCTTTTAATAGGCACTGACCTTTAATGTACAGTATATTTGAAAAAATTGTCAGTTTGGCATAGACCTCCAGCAGGAGTCCTGTTGACACAAACACATGATCCTTACAGGCTATGAACTATTTTGCACATAGAAGATTATGCTTGCTATTTGCTTTTATTTCTGAACATCTTTATCTTCCTTTTCATGCTTTTCTTTGACTGGCCTCGTAACACGATCGTAAGAAGGCGGACAAACTGCTGTTGATGCGGTTATATCAGTTTTCTCTGTAAATGAGTTTTCATGTAACTTGTCAATAAGGATGTCATCTTTCATACCGTGACCAGCCCCTCCTTCGGTTTTGTTTTTGTTATAGATAAAGGAAGCTTGTTTTACTGTTCGTTTTAAAAGGTGACGTCTGTAAGCCCGCTGAATAATGACAGCAGATACCTCCTCCTGCTTTCGTTTTAAAGTGGTTGTAATTGGTTCATAGGAAGCTTTTGAAGGATTGGATGCCATAAATCGATCTTCCATCTGTATTCTGAGGGCATCCATCTCCCCACTTTCCCCCAAAACGCGCTTTGTGAAAGCAAACAAGATGTCAAGGCAGTGAATTCTGTCACCGCTTACCATGGGCAGATCCATTGCAATCAGCTGGACTTTGTTTGGTTTGGGTAGATGAAGAGGAGGCTCAAGTGCTGCTGCAAAATCAGACAATTTCTCAAATTCCATGAATTGTGTTGCATCAGGGTCAAACTTCTCCCAGACCTCATAGAACATCTCAAAGTCATCCTCGCTCAAGGGTTCAGCGCTTTCTTCAGTAGCAACACCAAAGTTCTCCAAAATCACAGCAATGTACATGTTCACCACTACCAGAAACGATATGATAATGTAGCTGACAAAGAAGAAAATCCCAACGGAAGGGTTGCCACAGTCACCTTTCACTGAGCTCCCTGGATGAGCTTTGTTTGGGTCACAGTCTGGCTCCCCACTGTTAAGAATCGGGGCCAGCAAACCATCCCAGCCAGCAGAAGTGGTGATCTGAAATAGGCAGATCATGCTGTTGCCAAAGGTTTCAAAGTTGAACATGTCATCAATCCCAGCTTCCCTCTTAACATAGGCAAAGTTGGACATGCCAAATATCGCATAGATGAACATGACCAGGAACAGCAGCAGCCCAATGTTGAACAAGGCAGGAAGAGACATCATCAAAGCAAAAAGCAGCGTGCGGATCCCCTTCGCGCCTTTAATGAGACGCAGGATTCGGCCGATTCTGGCAAGTCGGATGACTCTGAATAGTGTGGGGGATACAAAGTATTTCTCAATCATCTCAGCTAAGAACATACCTAAAACACAAAAAAATTTAAACAAGGGAGATTACTATTTAATTTCCGTATCATACTGGCCATTCAGAAAAATAGCTTTAAGATCTGTGGTTCTACACAGCAATTAAAGCTATTCTGTAGATTCCACTTGCATAATTTCTCTTTTACCAGTTAATATTTGCAGGTGCAATGTATGTTGAATGATTATAATAGTTTCAATGGTTGGATTAGGTATGTTACTAGATAAAATGAAAAGTTGCATGACTTAGTTATAAACCTTGCAATGGCAAAAACCAACCATACAGCTCCAGTCAAGTAAAAGTTCACCTTATATTAATTTTACCCTATTTTTAGGTTAGTAAACAAGACTTACCTACTATTGAGAGAATGACAACTACAAAATCAAAAATGTTCCAGCCTATAGTGAAATAGTAATGGCGAAGTGAAATTAGTTTCAGGACACATTCTCCAGTGAAAAGGACAATGAACACCAGGTTTATCCAATATAAAATATTTTCCATTTCTTTACTCTGGTCATCAGTTTCTACCATCATGGTAACCATGTTAAGACAAATAAGAATCATGATGCTGATGTCAAATACTTGCTGTGTCACAAAATCAAAGACCATGCCTTGGAATTTATTCTGAGGAGAAAAGGAAAAAAGAAACATCCAGTACAAACTGTAATTGCTTTTCTTCTCCTGTTAGAACAAAGTAGAAAAATACATGCAGCAAGGCCTATGAGACTTCAATAAAAATTTAACTAGTGATCTTTAAGTAGAGTTATGAAATTGAATACAACAGCTTAGTTCAACCTCCTTTGTATATTCACATATAAAATGGTCACAAGAGAAATGTATTTTTTTTACTGTGTTTTCATTTTCCATTTTTGTTGACTGATGCACTAGTTAACGATAATTTTTAGATTGGCATCTTTCTGCTATCTGTGTATCAATAAAAACTGAGCTGTTCATAAACAGGTATTGGTCTGATGTATATGATTAATTTTACCCCTGGCCTTGGTATAGGTTTTTGAGGTTTTTTGGATCCCAGCTTTTTCATTGCATTGTAGTATTTCTTCTGCTCTTCAGTCATAAATATGTCTTGGCCTCCAAAGTAAAAACATGAAATCAAAACTGGTTATAATCACATTTATATTCAGTGTTGAAAAAAACTCTTAAAGCTTGATATAATTTATTTATTTTATGATAATCAAGAAGACTGAATTAGGAAGAATCACTTAGCTAGGAAATGCAGCTCTCTGCAATCTAAGTATTTAGACCATAAGTTGTCTGGACATCCGGTACCGCATCTCACAAAAACCCCAGTAATATTTTTTACAAGTATTTTCCTTGAACTCCAATAAATCCTTTTCAGTACCTCTTTTCTTTTATAGAAAGAGATACAGTAAACAGCATCTGTGCTAAGCTCAAATAGTCTGGGCTCAGTATTGTCACTTCTGAACTGGGGTTTTAGTGAAACAAAGAAGACAGGTTTTCGGCACATTAATGTGTTAGTGCTTTAGGTATCTCTAGTTTAGCCTTCACAACATTAACATTGGGAACTCAAAGTCTTCAAGATCTTTGAGAAGATGCATTATCAGACATTGGAAAAACTGCACTGAAGATTGAAGCATTCAACACTGTGCACAGTAAAATGCTGTAAACATTTTATATTGATTACTTTCCATGGTCAATGAAGTTCTGGTTAGCAAAAGCCAGAACTGGCCTTTGGAGTCTGTCAGTGAAGATAAAGAGATAATTAAAAGCCTTTCATGGCAACCTAACCAAAATCCACTGCCCATAAAAACTTTCTTGTAGAGACAGCTTGAATGGCAACCCATTAGACTCCACATATCTCTTGAAGTAAACTTTTCCTGGATACAAGATACTTGCAGACACCTAATTTCAGGAATGTCTATGAACACATAGGATTAAATGCAGACCCTTTGTGGCTGAATGTTTGGGCAACTTGAAGACATGGGAATGCACGCATGATACACTGGACAGGCTCCCTAACAATATACCTCTACTCTAGATCTCTAGCATGCACAGCTTCCAAAAATTTTACTTAAACATAAATGCAAAGGAAAGTATTAAGTCCACCAAGGTAAACTTAAACTACTAATTCATAGTTTTGTCCTTTAGCTTTCCTTACCTGTTTACAGAAAATAATTTTAAAGATGAGCATCTGATACTCAGACCAGCTACAACAGTGAGATTATCTACTTCAGGAAAAATAAAATGGGCATTGAAAACAGAAGGGTCTGTCCCATTGAATGCCATGTAAAATCTTATGGCATTAATGCATGCTACATCTTAGTAAGATTTTATATCCCAGTATGCTTCAGCTTTTTCCATTTTGAACAAACCTTGTGTATACTTTCCATATATCATGCCCCTGCAAAAATGCAGTATTTCAGAATATCTTTAGAAGAGACATGAAACAATACTTATCTTTTTCTTTTGCTGATTGAAATTATCAATAATGACACCAATGAACAGGTTCAAGGTGAAAAAAGACCCAAAAATTATGAAGATGACAAAATACAAATACATGTACAGGTTGTCTTCATACTTGGGTTGCTGTAATACCTAAGGAAAAAAAATTAAAAAGTGAAATATCATTTCTAAGATTTCATGTGAAAATTTGAACTGAAGAAGAAGCAACCTTGGGCAAAATGTTTTTAATATGTTGTGTTTGGGTAATACTCCTGTGCCTTGTATCAATGTATTTTGTCCATTCTGTCTGTTACCCACCACATCTGGCAGTTTGCATTCAGTTTTAGACAAATTATTACAGCAGAATCTCATATTAGTTAATTTAATGTTGTTTAATTCTATTGTATTTATATTAACTGCTTTTGGAAGATATATCAATACACGTTTGTTGATAGACATACCTCAAGAAAAAAAAAGATAATTTAAAATATTTGCACTACTTACATCTCTTGAATCAATAGCTGCATACATAATATCCATCCATCCTTTAAATGTAGCCTGTAAACAGTACACACCCGTTTAAGCATAGGCTCAAAGACAATTCATATAATTATTTCCAGCAACTGACTACAGCACCAGAAATAATTAGCATAATATGAGATTTCTAGATAATTTTGTCTCAGCTTTCTTCACAGCTGCTCATCAGACACACTGCTGCGTACCCCATTATTTTGTTTCTGTATGAACATTTTAAGCAGTAAGCATAATTTACTTAATTCTAAACAATTATCACAAATGATAGAATGCAGTAGCATTTTAGTGGACTAAACAGTCATTGAATCATGTCAACTGCAAAGTCTATGTACAGCTGAGAAATAGCTTGATGTAACTGAGTTGCCACCAATGAAGACTGATGTGTAGTCCCTCCCTCATAAGCCAACCAGAAAGGTGGCAACTGAAGGGAAACAAAAAAATTTATTACCTCAGAAAAAGTGCTTTACTATTATTCTGAATTTTTATTTTGGAAAATACTTCATTTAATAATAGTATTTTCACTTTAAATATATTGCATTGTGTTTTACAGAGGCTAGATCCCTCAGATATATTCTGAGATAAACTAGTAAGAAGATGTGTTTTATATGCACCAAAGACATAATGTTTTCATATGTGGCAGCATTTAGAGAACTTTTATAGCTATTTCCTCTGCCCAAAATCTTAAATTTTTATCTCTGACAGTGAGGTGTAGATTGCTTTATCCAACTGTTCAAAACAGAAAACAATTTTCTCTGTTGTAGCCATTAGTTCTATTTTGACTACGCAACATCTCCAAGTAGAAATCACTCAATTTTTACTCCTTTTGTTCTTTGAATAAAATAAATGGGTGAGAGTCCTCTGTCATTTAATCCCTATTATAATTTTGTTAACCAAGACTGCAGATCATCAGTTCCTTCGTATTCTGTGCAATAGAGACCAGTCGCAGAAACAAGTTGGGAATGGAACACTCTTCATCCATGGTCATTGCTGTACCTCTGTCATCTTGAGGTTTCATTTCTAGTGGAGATTTCAAAAAGGCTTTGCTTATGCAGCACACAAAGCAGCTGGCATCATCCTGAAGTGAACTTAAAATGAGAAGGAATTATTTTTTTAATGGAAAAGAGGACCCTTAGACTTTTGAAACAGCAGAATACTAAAAAGGGCATGATTATTGTGAGATGCAAATCCAGTATGCAACGACTTTCATGCCTTGGGACCAACAGAAAATATGAACTTCAGGCATCTTACTGTATGGTGGTGAAATCAAAATGTGATATCAGAGAACCACGCAATCAGTAATAACTCTGAAACAATTAGAAGTCTCATCTGAAGAATTTGATGTCCTTGTGGAGTAATTGGTCTGCAAGGGATTAGGAGCGGTAGGAACAGATTAATTTATCTAATTCCTAATATATGTTTAACCTGTTCTTGAAGACTTTTAAAGATTGACACTCCGCAACCTCATAAGAATATTTATTCCGGCACTTGTCTTTATGGTTTTCTAATATCTAAATCCTTCTGTTGCCCTTTAAGACTGTCCCTTGTCACAATCATTACATATCGGGAGAACAGAGAACTAATCATCCTTTGTGCAGTGCCTTTTACTTATTTGCAAACTGGGTTTTGCTGCTTTTTCCTTAGGCTGTGATCATGTTCCTTCAGTCTTGCCATGTAGATCTCATTTTCCAGAACTCCAGTCATTGTCACTATTTTCATCTAAACTCTCTTCCACTAGGTCACATCTTGAAATGGTAACCAAAAGTCTTAGAAAGTCTAAATAGTGCAGGATACTTTCACATCTTACGGTTGCTACTTTTGTTTCTGTCTTGGTACATTATTTGCATTTTTTTGAATGTCATAACTTACATTGAAATCAGTAATTCAACATGAAACACTAAGTGCAAATAATGGGCATAGTTTTACATCAGAAAGCTGGCACAAATGAAGGAGTGGCTCTTCTGCAAAGTGTGTGCTCTTGCCTCAGATTCAGACATATGATGGTCCTTCCATATCATCTTCTGTTGTTGTTTTTTGTAAATTTATGGGTGTAGCCTAGACTAACTAGAGTGAATGGAAAAAATAGACTAATTTTAAACTTTGCCATCATCAGTAAAGTACTCCATTGTAAACAGACAGGACCCTTCAGCTACCACTAAGAAAAAAGATCTCAAGAACTGAGCTGCTGTATGCTTATTATTACTAAAAAGGCAACTTGAAAGGAGTGTGGAGTAGAAAAAGATAAATATAACACATTAATATCTTGCAGTTCAAAATATATAGTGTTTTTTCCAGAATGATTTTCACAAAGCCATATTACCCTTAGTAAGAAATTAAGAAAAAAAAATCCCAAACCTAATTAAAATTAAGCAATTTTAATAATAAAATATGCTCCCTCATAATATTATTTGTTTTATTGTAAATCCCTCATACAAATCAGTAGGAATCAGTGAATATAATAATCATTATGCAAAGCCATTACCACTACTTGAGAACTTAGCTGCGAGAAAATGAGTTCTTAAGTCCCAAAGCAGAAGCATCAGTTCAGTAGGAGAACTCGTACTTCTTATATGTGCTGGGTGCAGTAGTTAGAATGTAGTTAGAAGAAACAACAAAACAGAAAATCCCCCAATCTACTTTAATGTGGTTTAAAGTATTCCCTGGGGAATAGTTTACAGTGAAGTTATAAGTAACACTGGAGTTTCACTGCTCCATTTCTTCACCAGAAATAACCACCAAGAAGATTCACATTCACTTTTGGAGATAAAATAGCATCTTGCTTTTAAAATACTAACCTGCTGGAACTTTGAAGACACTCCACTCTTATCACATTAGAATTCAGCTTCTGATTTTTTTTTTTTTTAACCCTACACATCACAAGATGTGTTTTCTTATTTATATTAGTAACACCACAATAATATAACACTGTGTTTTGGGACCCACTAGTTGTGTGGCATTTTATCCTGGTAAGCAGGATATATGAAAACCAGCAGGATAAAAGCAGGCCTCTGCGAGATTTACTTACCGAAGAATCCAAACACTAGATTTAAGTTAGAAAGGCATAAGGCCATAAAATTACCAATCTCTTCCTCTTCACTCACTGATGCATGAAAATTGTGAATTTCCGCAGCAGATCTGTCGCTGCTTTCATGCTTTTCTTTAGGGACAGAGAAATACTCAAACAAGTTCAGACCAAGAAAATTAAAAAAAAGAAGTTTGCAGATCCACATAGACCAACATGAGCTATGCTGGATCACAGATGAAAAAAATTATTACCAAAAGTATATGTATTTATATGAACTGTGGCATGAATATTTATACTACAAATTACATAATGGAATGAATTTTGGAAAGTAGTCTCATATCAAGAAAGTCTATAAAACTTGGTTCTATCAACGGCATATATTGTTAGCCTGTATTTTTGGGCAAAAAACATTATAACACAGTTATCAAAACTGAAGATTTCCCAGATATATATCCCCACCTCCCCGCCCGCCCCCCCCCCCCCCGAAAAAAAAAGCAATATGCAAACCAAAAATTACTTTATCTTCTTTTCTTAGGTGTCTCATTCCAGAAATTCATTCCCCATCACCACCAAGAATACTCAAGAAAGAACTTCTCAGTCAAGAAGCTGCCACATATTTCCAATTTATTTTTTGACCCTATAATATTTCTTCCTGAAATTATCCCACTTCAAGTATTTCTGTGAAATACTGTTTCTTTTCTATATTTAACTTTTTAAAAAGAGGTGTTTGGTTTTTTCTGCAACAAGATGCAGCTTCCTGAAAAGGGACCTTGCATCTGCAATTCACACACAGATACTTATCACTGAGTTTGTCATTAGCAAAATGAGGCTGTCACAACCAAAACAAAAGTCTGTGCCTGAGGTTCTTAAGGTGGAGAATCAAATAACCTTTGGTAGACGTTTCAACTAATCGTTAAGATAATAAAAAAGGCCATTAACATTCACATTGTGTGCACAGAAAGTATATCCACTTTAACCATGATTTTTGATCCCATTTTTTTCAGGCCTAATACTTTATTTGGGGCCAAATGCTCAAGTTTCATTAGAAACACTCTTTGTTTCTGACACAGTTATGGATAATGGATGGAGGTTGGTGGCCCCGCCTGTGGCAGAGGGTTGGAACTCTATAACCCTTGGGGTCCCTTCCAACCCAGACCATTCTATGATTCTATAACTCTAATTAATTCTTACTATTTACTCATCATTACTATTATTGCCGTAGATTAGGAAGGTTAGGGAAATCTAGGGTTATGACATACATATTTTGGGGGTTGGACCCGATGATCTCTTGAGGTTCCTTCCAAACCCTACAAGTCTGTGTGATATTCATATATCACATAGAAAATCACATTACAAATACTACCTTTTTTGAAGAAGTGATGTAAGAATCTCAGACATTTATGAATTTATTAATTGTGGCCTTTCTTTTGTTCTCAAAGCTGAAAACCCCATAGGTTCTGTAAAATTTAAAGTATTATCTGAAAGTCAAGCTGATATTTCCTCTCTCTGTCCTAGGGCTTTTATCACTCATGACTGGAAAATCACTACTAGTGGCTTACCTACTAAACCCATTAAGGTGCTGGGCGATGACAGAAGTCCCCCGTTTTTTTCTAGTATGTAAGAAAAAATATGTCTTCATGCTTTTACAAGCATTGTAGTAAAAATGAGTGGCACTGTTACTGACATTCTACTCACACAAAACCCCCATCTGTTAGGCAAGCCTTTGATACTGGTGCAAAATCTCTATATTATAGATACTGCAAAAACAAGGGACTTGTCCTCCCATGAGACCTAGGAACCTCTGTGGTAGGTGTAGATTTTTTTTCCTTTGGAAGCATGGGAGCAATTCTCAAATTTCTCCCTATTTGCCTCCCAGAGAAATCCAGTAATTTAAGAATCTAAGTAATAATTATTTGTTCCTTTTCAATGAAAAGAAGATGGAATAAGCTATGAAAAGGCAGGTCATTGAAATATGTCTAACTGCAAATAGCTGAGGGGTTGTGATTGTGGCTACAAAGCTAGGAAAATATGCACTTGGTGTTATCCCTGTCCCAGAATAGACTAGGTTATTACTGGAACAAGTGTTGCAAAATAGTTTTTTGAGGTCTTGTTTCTCCTGAACATGTGTAATAAAGCATTCTGCCCCTCTGACCCCAGGGGAGGTTCTAGGCCAGTGCATTTCAAAATTAAGTCAGTAAAAAGAAATATTTGAAGTCTTTCTATTACAATCCAATTTTTCTATCAAAATCAAATTATATTTCATACAATTTGTCCTTCTCTGATCTTTCCTGATGTGACACTAAATAATTTATCATAAATGTAGTTTAAATTGTTGGAGTTATGAGTCACCCAGGTGAGATGCTGTATGCTGGGAGAGGCTCTTCACAATGCTTGGAACTATTGCTTTAGGAAGGACCATGTCAATACTACTGCATCATGTTAATGATTTCTATTATTGAGATTTCTTATGCAAACATAAAAGCTAGACACTTAATTAAAAACTATAAAAATGAAAACTAAAGTTCTTCACAATAAACAGCAACCTCAAAACCCCATAGAGGTTGCTGAACGCACACAACAGGTCAGAGGCTGGACTTGATTAAAACTGGGTCAGATTGTTAGCTACTGCAAAATACAAAGATTGTTAGTGTGCTGTGAGAACACATTTTTTAATAGTGAAGGCATTACCTCATAGTATCTTTCTGCATCTATTTTCTTCCTCTTCTTCCCTCAGTTTTTGCTAAATAAACTCCACTAGGTGTTTATGCACAGAAATAGCAGGGAAATTTTTTCATAGATTAAGGAATTGAATGATGCTTTTCTATTTCTCTTCTGTATGAGAAAATAATTCTTAGATCACATAAGTCTGCATTGGTGGCAGCCACATCACTAAGACTCAATTTTCTACCTGGAATTCTTCTCTGTGACTTAATCACACCAATGCAGAGGTTTTTTCTCAGCAACAGGAAAATTTAAAGTATTCAGATAGCTGAATACTATTCTTAGGTACATCTAGAAACTAAGGTTAGAAGAGGATGGAGCACTGAGAGATCTGTCAATACATATTTGAGAATAGCACTTGTCCTGTCAGATGTCCTAAAAACTCTTCACTTATTTTAGTAGGTTCTACTTGCTGCTTACTATGAAAAGAGTTATTATCAGAATAACAGTATTACTAAGTCACAGATAAAAATCATCAGGTAAATATGTTTTCTGTCTTTGTTGCTAGAATTGCTTTTCACTATTACATATAAACAGTAAGAGGTATATAAAGAATGATCACTTACTACTTGGAGTAAAGAAAGATACCCAAATCCTACATTATCAAAGTTTACTTTCACGTTTTTCCATCGGGCACTTTGATTGTTTTTTATGAGTTCCTCGCACTGACTAAAATTGTTGATTTGGTCGACTTCAAACCTTTCATCAGTTGTGGTGTTAACACAGTAGTAGAACTTCCCAGCAAACAGATTTACTCCCATGATGCTGAAAATTAGCCAGAATATAAGACAAACGAGAAGCACGTTCATGATGGATGGAATTGCTCCTAAAAGGGCATTCACAACCACCTAGTACACAAATACAGGGGGAAAAAGAAAAGAGTGTAAGAATATTTACAGCAATAAAGTTTGGTACAGTGTTTTACCAATGCTTAATAGATGCTTGCTCAGAAACTAATGCTATAAGTGTAGCAGTATATTGATAACTGTAGCATAGCACTGTTCTTTTAAATACTTAACATTGGTACACATAGTGAAAGGAAAATAAGTGAGAAAATTAAAATATTTGAAAGAAAAACAAAAGAGAAGGCCTGGTGGTAGTAAAATGAAACCTGACACTGATGTGCTCTATATAAAAAAGACAAATGCATTAAATATAAATACAGACATAATAAAATTCTAAAAATGCATCAAATTATAGCTTTAAAATGTTTAAAGAAAAATGACAACCTGTAGAATTAATCAACATAGGTTTGAAATTTAAGCTGAAAACACAAATGCCATGAATCTAGAAACTAAGCTCTACATTAAAAGGAGTATGCAGGAATTAAATACATATCTCTATTGCCTTATTGTTCCATGCAAGAGTATAACAAAGATTAATTTCTTTGTATAGAAAAGCAAGACAGTTTTGCAATATGTGTCTACTTGAATCAACATAATTTATTTCAAGCTCCAGTCTTATTGTTTCATGTATTAAGTCAGTAATACTTGTTTATCTAAAGGACATATATCAAGGATGTATTTAGGGGTCTTGGTTTTGCATTTTAAATTACTTTTGGCTAGTTGCCTTCTCAGCCCCTTGCAGGCAAGATGTCAGTAATTACTTCTGTAGATAAAAAATTTATTTTTCTGATATATACAGTAATTAATCACATGTGTCTGTCAGAGGTCTCAAACTTAGTTGGCTAATAGCTGAGCAATCATTTCTACTAAAGTATCCAGTATCTGATTTACAAGTTATATATATATATATATAATTTTACTTTTTTTCTTTGTAAAACTTTTTGTAAGAAGGTAAAATAAAACATATAGGGCTCTGATTCGTAGTAATCCAACCCCTGCAGTAAGACAGGAAAGCATTGGGATGGATACTTGAGGTGTATTAAGGTGTCGTAGTAGACCTGCGGTCCCTGCTTTCTATAACATAGAGGGATCCTCCCCACTACCAACATAATTCTGAGCAAGCTCAGAGCTGCTCAGTCTTACTACCTGTATTTCGCAACCTCTTGCAAGGCCTTTGAAAGCGGAGTGTGGTGGTTGTTTTACTCCCTCCTCCTCCCAAATGTTATGGCCAGGAATTAGGACCTGTTTAGACATCTTAGGTAGAAATGTTATTTTCAGGGCATATTCTCACTTTAAGGCCTCTTCTATTGCTAGACATTAGAAATGGGACCTTTCTGTAAATAATTATCCTTCTGCAAAATCATGGGTTTTTTTAGAATTTAACTATCTTTGGTCAAACTTTAAAGGAAGCATGCTTGCTTCTTGAGCTTTCTGTTACAGAAAATGTGAAGTATCCCGATGATACATGCATAAGCTAGCCATTCAAAAATATTTCAAAAGTCTAACAAGGTCCCAGTAATATTCTGAATATAAGAAATCATTTTCAAAGAAGTGGGGGAAATGTTTCTTTTTACTGCCCTGTGGGGAGAAGGAATCTGTTGCTACTTAGCTTACATAAAAATTCTGGAATTTATTCCAAGTCTGACCTGACCTATGACACTGTACTATGCTATTGCGGCTTTGAAATTCTAGACCAGCTAGTGTTTATCATATTTTTGCCCTCCTTTTTTTTCTTGGTTTTTGTTTTTTCCTTCTTTACCCATAAAAATGTTCTGGATGTGTTATACTGATTGAATTACTCTGTTTAATCTTGGTGAAAAACCTGAAAATAAAGATGTCAAGAAAGAAAGATGGAGAGTTAGTCCAGCAACTTAAATAAATTAAGGTTACCTGTACTGACACAAAGAATTATTTTGTATGAATCAAGTGCCTGTAGCAGGTACCTTTTTAATAGTCCTGAGATCCACTGGACCACAGCACAGATCCAGAACAGGGAGAGAACACAAACAGCTACAGTAATTGTTACAATTCCCAATTACGGATAATAGTAGACAGATTTCTACAAAAGGCCATCAGTGTTTCTCACATCTTCAGATGAACAGGCGACACAGTCTTGCTACTAAGACTGCCAAAAGATCAGGCACATGTTCTTGAACAGGAAGCGAACAGCTTCCAGCAGCTGTTCCAACAACGGTTCCAACAATTTATTTCATATAGGTCACTGAAACCCCATCAAATGGTAACAATTTTTGGTCACTACTGACCTGGCCTGGATGCGAACTGGTGACCTAGAGATGAAAGGCTCTGTATCCTATTACCAACCCCTTGAGCTATCCAGTCCCCCTGGAAGGTTTTTTAAGAAAAGAAGAAAAGAAAATTAAAACTTTTAGAAGTTGTTTTCTGTTTGTGCTTTGTTTTTGTTTGATTTTTGAGGTTTTTTCCCCCACCAGTGTTGAGCCTTTGTCCTATTGTATTTGTAGTGGAAACCTGCATTTTTACATGCTGATCAGATGCTTGGCTGACTGTAATAGTCCACCTTAGGAAGAAACCTTTAATTTCTTCAACACATATAGTTAGATGCAATTGCTTTGTCAGTATTTTTTGCGGTTACTTTTTTTGGCATTTGCTTTGGGAACAGCTGAAGTGTATCAGGATAACCAGGACATCAGCTTACATAGTATATATCCAAGATAGCACCCATACATACACACGACACCTACGCACATAAGTTACAGCAAATGGACAGAAAAAAGTGAGAACCAATTGAAAAGTGAACTGAATGCAGAAAAGAGATCAATTAGTATTTCTTAATGAATTAAAACTTTAGAAAATAAAAATTATCAATGCCATCTTGTTGAAAAGAGTCTGTAGTGGGTTTAAGAGAACGTTGGCAACTACAGCTCTTATTTTTGCTCATTATTCAAATCTAGGTCAGATGTATGTGTTTCTAAATGTATTTTTTATTTTAAAAGGGACTGGTCTTTTGGCTCTATTTTCTGTTACTCCTCCATACAGAATATAATGCCAATAAACTGGAAAAAGATATTTGCAGAGTTGTTTGTTTATTGAAATTACCTATGTATTTCCTCAAGGCTGGGATGTTGTTGGTCAGGCTGACTCCGGTGAGTAAGCTGCAAAAGCCCAAGGTGAGTCTGCTTGTTCACCTTCCTATAGCTTCAGGTAGGTGGAATAGCAATAAATGCAAGTGAGAAGCAACACCTGCCACCTACAAAGACAAATGGTCTCTAGACTCTTTCACATCTCAGTTGATATCCATCCAGGAAAAAAAAAAAAAATTATTGTGGGAAATTATGTCTCCTCTAGAAGAAAGTAGTATTTCATATATAAACACATTTTTTCATGTTTACATTTTCATAACATTTATTTTCCAGCATCAGATATATATGTGAGATAAAAGAATGACTGCAATGCTAGTTGTCTGTCTTATCTTCTGGCTGATATGACATGTCAATGCGAATTAGTAATCCAGTTGTTCTTTTGCTGTCACTGCTTCTGTCTTTGTTTGGACAACTGTCCAAATGAGATAGCAAAATAGAACTGAAACCAAAGAAAATCAGTTTTGCTACTAGAGCTGTGCATATATACAGAATGAGGGCTGTGCAAAACACCAGCATATCCTGCTCTATTAATACAATGTAAGGAAGCTTTATGAGGTTAAGCCTTGCTGTGGGGTACATATCTGAAACATATAGTGAGATATAAATGTATCATAGCTCCCACAGCAAAACAGTTTGATAATCTTGACATTTCAGCAGCTATAGACTTTCCAGGACCTCCTGCAAATGGATGCATCAGGACATCCTGAAATCTGTAAATAAACCAGGAACAATCTTCAGTAGTAGATATCTATTTATTTTTTTTTGTCCCACATAATTTTTGCAGCTTCTGTGAAGAAGTTCCAAACTTTGTTCCTGGTGCAAATGAGGAGGAAAGTACCATCTTTGAGATGATTACAGGATTATGTCTGGAACCTTCTTCCTACATAAAATGACAAAAGGGCTTGTGATTTACCTGTTACTACTTTTTTTTTTATGTATATTCTCATGTAAGATTCACATACATGAACCGAGAAAGCAAATATATTTCACTTCACAAGGTCCTTTATAGATAAAATCAAACCTTCTCTGCATGCTAGATCGCCCTAACAAACATAAGATATATTCTGCCTGTACTCAATTCCTTGATAGCTGGGAAAGCCCAAGAAAGCCTTCAGGAACTCCAAGGAAGGGGAACAAATTCTGTGTTTGAATAATGTCAAAAAACTGTAATTGTTTCTTTCTCTTTAGGTGACTGTATAGTCACACAGTTTTAGACCTCAGATGGTGCTTGTTCATCTCTCTCGTAGCAGTAAAAAGACTGAAGAGGCAGTTGTTCAAAGGGAACAACATGCAGATGGAGTTTGACTGTAGCACATGTAGCATAAACCACATTATAGCAAAACAGGCAAATTCCTTTCTGACTCAGGTGAAATACTGACACTGCGTTGGCCAGGATTTGAGTAAGCCTTGTCTTGAACAAGTCTGAAGCAAGAATATCTGCCATAAGATGATGAATTTTCCCTGCTCAACTGGCCAAAGTCCAGATGTAGACAAAGCTGCCAGAGACAGACCATCTGCACTTAAAGATAAAGATGTGAGCAAGTAGTCACCGGTTTATATTCTTGGTCCACCACAGAGGCAAGATTGATGAAATGAGCAGGTAGGTATGCCATGAGTGGACAGGAATGGAGACTCGGGTGACATAACATGATCTGAGTTTAGTGTGTTCTCATAGTGAAGAACTTTGAGGATTTCTCAAGGAAAGCTAAAAGATGCTGAAACCACACTGACTTGACCAGGTGGTAGATATCACATAAAAACCAATAAACTGTGGAGGAGTTGAGGCAAGGGAAGAAAAGATATAAGGAATACAATAACTTTGCCAGTCAGGGGATCAAAAGAGTATAATGAAGAAAGCCCATACCCAAGTCAAAAGACTATCAGTATCTGATAGTCCAAGGCAAGGAATCTGTCTTGAGAATAATCATCCCTTGCTCTTTGCAGTCATGAATCAGTAACTAAGAAAACCAGTATATTAGCTAATTTATTTCTATTATGGCAGCATAAGCATACCACTGGACCTTAAAGAGGCCAAGCACCAACAGACTGAGGTCAGCTGTTCAGCAGCTTCAATCCAATGTATGGTTCTACATGTACTTTTAACTAATAGCTTTTCTACTATCACTGGATCCTCTATCATTTTCTAGTTTATCCATCACAAAGAATGGGGAGATGTTCCTATCAGAAAAGTCAAAAATATATAATAGGAACTTCTTAATATACAACTAATAGTGCTGCTTACAGAAATAGGCAGGTGCTCATAAGGTAACATGTAATCAATTTTATATTTTTTATGCAAACCAAATATGAGAGACATATGCACCTATTCTGCTCTTTTATGTACATGTGATAGGATCAAAGACCCATATATCAAAGAAATTAAAAGAAAAAAAAATCAACCAACAAACCCCACCTCCTTTTTAGGTTTTCCTTATTGCATGGCAAAACCAAATCCAAAATATCAATTGCCCTATTAACAAACCCTTTTGAAAGGAATTAAAGCTGTGCAGGTAGGTAGTATACAGCAAAAGGTTCCCAAGAAGTATTTAAAGTACCCAAAACAAAACTTGGATGACTCAGTCCCCAAGGATGAAGTTAATCTCATAATGTATCTTGAAGAATGGGGAAATTCTTGAAGAGTATCTTTTAGTAAGCTCTTCACACTTTGGGGATCATAGGTGGCTTTGAGTTTATGAGATGGTAGTTTCTGGCATTTCACTACTAAAATTGTGTACATAATCTGGAACCTTGTAGATTTGCAGTATGATGTAAAATACAGCATTAGATTTCTAGAATATAAGTACCTTAAGAAATGTGCAATTCCTTCAACTTTCTCATTTGGTTTGTCAGGTAAAAAAAGGAAATGCGTGGACCTGCAGGGTAGTCAGTGCTGATAAAGTCTTAAACAACAAACAAAATCAACAGGAAAGAAATCTCAGCAAATGCAAATTTTGTCAATTTTTGTCAATTATATGATCACCCATCAGTGCAGTGATGAAAATTGCTACTATCCAGGTTTGTGCAAACATTAACAAGGGTGAAGGTGAGCTTAAATGTTTAAATAATTCAGATTAAACTGTGAAATCCTTAAAGTAATTCAGTTGGAATGTGTCCAGTCAATGATAACTATTTAAGTTCATTTTCATCATCAGAGCATTTTGTGACAGACACCATTGAGATAATGATCCATGATGTGTAAACTATCTCTAACAATATAGGCCTAATTCTTTCTCACAGGCAGAGGCTTTTGGCTGGATAGGAGATGGGTTTGAGTTTGTGAAACAGTGAATTATATTTTGCTCCAAACTGGGTGATTTATACAAAAGTATACGTATGCATGCACAAGAATACATCTTTTTTTCACTTTTTACACCTAATATCTACCATATAAAAATCAAAATTCCATAATCCTTTTCACTCTAAACATGAATTCATAACTTTGTCCCACAAACAGAAATCAGGGTGGTGCACCATGATTATATGAATGTGTGATCTATAATCCACCAATTACATTCCACTCTTCCAGTATTTACCTCACTGTAAAAGCAAATCCAAAGCCAAACAAAATTAAACACAAATCAAATCCACTACACAAAAAAACCCCAAACCTCAAAACCAAACCCTACAACACTCCTTATATCAAATAAAAATTCCCAATAACCCAACTTGTGTCTGTCACTTCTTATCACTGTGCACATCTGAGAAGACTTCAACTTTGTTTTTCCTCTGTCCTTAATCACAGTTAGAGGTATCTTACTGATCTTGTGTTTAAGAAGTGCATAGTAAAAGAGCTAGAATATTGCCACCTTTGCTACAGTTTGCCTTAATGCTATTTACATGCATATAATTTATTCTTAACTACATGACCTACAATCATGTAAACTCAGAATAATTAACATTTAGAAAAATATTTAGAAAGTTAGAAGCAAAGGAAAAAATAAAATTGAAATCTTATTTTAACAAAATGTTTACCATTAATTCAGGATCACTACAAATTAGCAAATAGAAAGTATGAAAAAGGAAATTATTATGATAGTGAGACTAGAATATTACTTAAATTTTAAAAAAGAATAAAATTTTTTTCATGAAAGAAATGAATGCATTTTGTCAGGGTGAGAACTGGTGTAAGAAGCATTTCATGTGTGAAACAATTGAAAAAATTTCAGTATTTATGACAAGATTTAGGACAAGATTTTCAATTTTTTGAGTAAAATGAAGACTCTATTGGTAATGTAGGGTGAACATTATTGGAAAACTGCCAGTCAAAGCAACAATTGTAAGAAAATTTTGGATTTAACTGAGAGTACGCAAAGAAAAGACCAGCAGATGGAATGAATCGGAGATCTGACAAGGAGGTACAAGTAAATCTCAATCTTAAAAGTAATTAACAAATAAAGTTGAAGCACGTGATAGAAGATCTCAGAGGAAAAGAAAATCACTGAACAAGTTAATTGCAGTTTTTTGCTTTTCTGTAGTTGTTACTACATAAATGCAGCTGGCTGAAGAATGCTTCTGGTAGTGAATTTTATCTTCAAAAATTCCAAATACTTCCTCAAACACGTAATGCACAAACAGGTTTTAAAACACCTTGTGTTGGAAAAATGTCATGCTATTGGGCAGTGAGTTTACATCTTGGAATGCTAGAACTGTTAGCAGGGAGGTTGGACTAGAAGATCTCCTGAGGTTCAAGTAGATCTCAGGAGGTTCCGTCTCAATTCAATGATTATGCAGTTCTGTCCTAGCTTATCTAAGTAAAAGTGTAAGTTTCTTCAAGTAGCAACAGAAGCATTTCTTTTTCATGTAATTGTCTATTGAAAGCAAGCTACATAGTTGGATTTAACAAAATACTGGAGTTCCTGGAGCAGCTTTGATTCTGGTTCTCACCAGAAACCAAGTATACGACAGAATACTTCTGAAGACAACATAGAAGGAAAGATATAATTTGACATTCTATATGATGAACTACAATAATTGTCTGCCAAGAAATAAATCATATGGCTGTATTTTTTTGGGAAGAGCTGGTAAATTTTGTAAATATGCAAGAGCATGAAAACAGAGTAATTATTTGATGTGGGAATATAAGCTTTGAATTTCACCAGATGCAGTAAGAAAACCCCACTTTTTGTTCTTCCTACTGCATAAATGAAATGCAATTGACCTTTATGTATTCTTTAACATTTTTAATTAAAAGGTAAAGTCTTTAATGTATCTCATGCAAATTGCATTAAATTTTGTTCCTAAAAGTAAGGACTTCCTTCAAGATATAGCAAACACAAATCTGGACAAAAATCATAAAGCTTACACTTATATAAGAAATTCCTTCAGAAGTTATATTCTAATTCTGCTACTGCGACTCTAATAAAAATCTCAAAATAACGAGGTATTTCCAGTCTGATTTATGAACAGAGATACAGAGAGTCTTCTTACACTGAAGCCTGTACATTTTTTATTTGTCTTTCAAAACTCTGAACACTTCTAATAGACTTTGTGTAAAACTCGGTGATGAATAAGATCACACTCCTCAAAAAATCCTTCAAATTGCATAGTCTTTTGATCAACAAAAGAAATTCTTTTATATTTAAGGGAAACTTGCAGACAATAGTGAATTAATTTTTTGAGGGTGAATATATAATTCTTATCAGTGAGATAAGTTACTAAATTTCCAGTGAATGTTGTTTATGTTGATAGATCATTTATGCTGAAGCTATAAAACCCCCTGCCCTTATGATACCCTCCTACAGCTGGTTCTTGCAAGGGTTGTAGTCTAAGAACTATTTCTAAGGATCTAAGGATCTGATAGTGAATGCAAAGGTTTTATATCACTCCTGCAGGAAATTTCTAAATTACAAGAAAGATACTACAAAAATAATAACGTTACTGGCATTTCATAAGAATCACAAAAAATAGTTTCCAAAACAGGCCAAAAAAGAAAGAATTCAGATTCTGAGAAAGCATTATATATCTGTTATATGAATTCTGGTGTTATCTATATATACCTGGAGCCATTTACTTAAAGCAACATATAGAGCTTTTAGAATTATACAAAAACTGGAACTGTAATTATATAAATATCTACAGTTGCGACAATTCAGACCATAGTGTTTTAGTGTGTGCTTAATGTATTACAAGCTATGTTCAAAACTTTCTATGTGGCATTTTTTAATATATGTAGCTATAAATTGAGTAACAGAGTAAAGTAAATATTTTTCCAAAACCATGTAAAAGCCATTTTTTAAAAAAGTAATTTTTTATCTCAGTTAAAAAAATAGCTGACATACTCTTCTCCTGCAAAAAGAACTCAGATAACTCTAAATACTGCTTTTCTCAAAAGTTTTTAATGTATTTCTGTATCATCAGAATTTTGAAAGTATTACTTCCAAAGATTTAAGGTAATTAAGAAGGTGGGGTAAGGTGAATATATTTAATCTATTCTTGCTGCTACTGGGTTTCTCAAATTAGATTATCTCTCCTTCTAGCCCTAAATACACAACATAGTGATTAGTCACACTGTAAGGGTAGAAAAGGGGGAAATACTGTACCCACAATACAGATAAGGGGGAGGAACCAGTGATCCACCCTATCCAAGCTGAAGAAAGATTATCCTATATGAAATAGAAATATATAACCTGTTATTAGTTGTGAATCTGTAATGACAGACACTTGATGTTATGTTTTATAACTCAATCATATGAGAAATGTTTCTTTCCTACTAATGAAGTTTGGAGTACTCTTGAAAATGCCTCATTAACGCTTTCCTGGTAAGGGAATCTAAGGAATAGCCATTGAATTTTAGAGGATATTTAAGACATCAAATACTCTGATTTAGTTTTATAAGTTATGAAATTGGACTGGAAATTTGAAATACAGTAAATGTTTAAAGCCATCAGCCAGAAATATGCATAAGGCATGCAAAACTGAAAGTGCAAGTGGATTTCAGATAGTTTGCTGCCTTCTACTATTTCTCTAATAAATAAACCAAGCACGGCATGACATGCTTTATTTTGTGAAATTAGACACAAATGCATGCTCTATTGTCACTTAATTCTCGAACTCAGCAAAGCAATGTATACTCAGTATTCTACATTTACAAGTAGCATACCAATTCAGAACTAGCGCAAAAGCATTATATTGCAAGTACTAAAAAGCTAAACAAAAAGCAATGGGTATATTCAAATCTCAGATTGCAGATACTTCTGCTCAGTATGTACATTAATTGAGATGAGAATATAAACCCTAAGACAGAAATTTAAATTAAATTAAAGCAATTCTTTACTTTGCCTTCCAGCATCTGGGTGGAGTTGGTTTTGAGAATCACTTTAGAAAGTATTAAAACTTAGAATTCAATATACTAGCAGATATTTTAAATACCTATATGGCAAAATTCACTTCTGTGCTCAAGGCAAGCACAGGCTATGGACCATTTGTACACTATTTTGGTGCAAGTGATTCATGCATCTTTACTTTGGAAAGAGAATTAATTCCATTTATGAAACAACATAATTACAAAATTAAATTATAACTACAGAGTATAACTGTATACCTGTAAGAATATATCTTAAAAAGTGATGTTTCATATTTAGGGATAACAGAAAAGTTATCAGTACTACATATGATGTAAAATACTGTATTCTTCCAATTCATCAGAAAGGTAAATTCATTAAAATAAAAAGATTGATTTATATTACCTGACAACTTAGTAGATTGTTTTACAAAATGAAGCAGAACTTTTTACATATAGGGACACTTGTGGAATACATACATTCTCTTAGATTTTCAAGACAAATTTTGTGCTGTTTTGATCATAGGAGTAAACATTAAGATTATAAATAAATGCTGAATAAAAAGTCAGCTTGTTTTGTCACAGCTCAGTGTAGGTATAAGCAATTTAAGAAAACAGAGGGTTGTTTTATTTTTACTTTCTGTTGGCAGATAAAAGAATCTGGGCTTTTTTTAATGAAATGAACTTGGTTTCTGAGAAGACTAATTTGGCTATAGTCTTATGATGAGCTGGTCAATTATTTGTTATTTGAGGTTTTTTTACTGTTCGTGAGTCATTCATAACCTAATGCTCCTATCTGTCAATGAGCTGTTGTGAATACTTGCAAAGTCCTTTAGAATAACCATTTTCAGAAATGCATGTAACTAATAGTAAAGATTAAGGCCTATGACACTGGCCAGTCAAATTTGCTAAGTGACTGGGATCAGGTACTTCCTTGATGGTCATTAATATCGGAGGACAGATCTGAAAACTTTTTTTACTTTTCCAGGCTTGCCTGTGATTCCTACACAGTAAGTTGCTCATGAATTATTCATGTTGTATATCTGAAATTCTATCATATGATTTGGCTTCTGGCATAGTTTTGTAGTTATTCAGTGAGAAATAAGGGAAAGCAGTGATATTTCAAATAACAGGTACATTTCTTTGAGTACGAATATCCTGAATCTTTTAAGTGGAAAATTTATCAAGACAATCATGTAAGGATACAGGAAAATGGAATAAAATATTTAGCGTTCATTTTTGACATTATCTTTCTAGAAATGATCTGGGGTTTTTTCAATGTCATCTAAAGAGCTGCATTTCTTGCCCCTGTGTAACTACTGTACTGGTCTCCCAGTCCTCCTGCAGCTGACCAGAACATTACTATAGAAGTGAAGCTGACAACAATTTCCCAACATTTCTCTCCACAAAACCACATTTATCTGAATGTTCATGAACAGTAAGTAGAACAAAATACAAAGAGAAAATAGCTAAATCAAATAGTCATTCCAAACTGAAGTAAAAATTCATACATTCTGTAGTACTTGACCAGCTCTTCACTGAATATTAATCAATTCATGAATTTCAAATGATGAGAAAATTGTTAAAAGTCAATTTGCTATATGAAACTGAAATTTATTAATCTAGTAATCATTGGTTAGCAATATTTTTTTCTGATGCATTCTGAAGTAGAGATGGCTTGCCTGATGAATATAATTTAACACGCAGAATTGTAGGCCTCAATTTGACCTGATTAAGCTTAGATTTGTATCTAAAGGCTGTTCAGACAGTATATTCCAGGCTATTCCACTTGTTTGTAATTGATTTGAAATTCATTTGTCCACTGTTTCCTCTTATGTTTTCATAAAATAGCAAAAAGCATTCTCTTAAAACATATTTCAATGACATGCATATAGAGTTAGTTTGTATTCAGTGGCTTTAAGGAACAGAAGGTATAAACAAATGCAAAAATAAGTTAAAATGCTTTCTTGAGTGAAATGAATAGTAAGCAGGGCCTCTAAATTACTCAGAATAAATAAGAAATAACCTTACAGACATTGTATTGAATAGAGATTTGTTAAAATAAGAAAAGCATTTACCTTGCAAAAAGAATAATTTCATAGAAAAATCAAGTAACTTGGTTTTAGTCAGCCAAACTCAGAAATAGATCTAAACCACGAGTGGATATGAATATATCTGCAATACTGTCTAGTAAAATTCGGTGGTGTTAGACCAAAGGTGGTTTAACAAATATGAAGAAAAAGGAAGGATTTAAACTGGAAATAAAAACAGCTTTATTAATTTATGCTAATTCAGATTTCTGTATAAATATTGTGATAATTAAAATAGAATAAAAACTTTTTATATTTTATTCATTATTATGAGTCTGTTAGGAGACTTCATAGCTGGTAATTTTAAAGCCTTATATGGAAAACTCCTGAGATTGGCTAGAAAGTAAAGTATCCTTAATGAACATATCTTCTATGTGATACTGCATATGGGTTTAGGTGAATCGATGAAGCTTTTTGCTTATCTGTTAGTAAAAGATTTGCAATAGGTATAAAGATAGTGCAGCCTTTCTGCATGGACTTGTCATTCCTTATTCTGCATGCATGGATTCTTTCTATGCATGCATAGTTTCAGATTCTTTCATGTTGTCTTACCCTCATGCCTTCAAATCGTGACAAAGCTCTTAGAGGTCTCAAAGCTCTTAGTGTCCTAAGGGACTTAATGGCACCAAGTTCAGAGTAACCCAATGCATTTGCTGTTAAGCTAACCAAAGAGACCTATATGAAAACAGGAAAGTAAAAATTATTATATTGTACATACAAATTTACATACCATAGATGTGAGACATAAACTTCTTTAGAAGAATCTAATTTTGGACCACTTTCTTCAGGAATGGGAATTCTTTTAAATAAAAAAAAAAAAGGTAATGTGAAAGAAGAGTAGGATAAGTAAATAAACAAACAAAAATTGTAAGGTAACAATAGCTGAAAATAGTCATATTTCTGAATTTCATATTTTGCTTGTGATTTGAGGACATTTCAAATCACCCAAAAATTTAAACAAAATTAATATCTTCTTTTTACCAATTCAGGTATTGCTTTCCCTTTTTCTTTTTTTGGGGATCAGTAATTGCAGTTGATAATGCCCATTTGATTGCCCAAAACTGAAAGGGAAAAGATTGAAGCTTGTTTTAATTTAAGAGATGGGTCACAGGACAACATTACTCCTCTGGAAATTGGTAGAAAGTATTAATTTTTCTATAATCAGTTACATTAATCCTTTTGTCTAACTGCTGAATCAATGTGTTCTACAGGCTGACATTAACATGGATTATGCTGTTTCTTAAATACCTTGTAAGAACAGGTCTGTGAACAGCAGAACTTCACAGAACTTTATATATTGTGTGTCCCACATTACCTCAGTGAGAAATACCATGTTCTCTACATTTGCTATGGCTCCTGTCCAAAATAACAACTTCTGTTTTCTTCCCATTTCTACTAAATGCTCTTTCATTCCACTGTTCTAATTTCTTAACTGTTTCTTGAGGGAGAAAAAAGCATAATGGTCTTGTGTACTTTTTTAAAAGAACAATGCATCAGGTAAAGAGAATTCTAGGACAGTGCTACTTATCAACTACACTGAGGAACAAGAATTATATGCGAAATCCTTAGCTTTTAAAAGTTCATAGTTTTTCTGTACTTCTCAATTCTGAGCTCTAGGGAAGCCACAAAACTAGGTTCTCCTGAAATCTGATTTTTTTCTTCAGGACATTCATCATACTACTGAAAACTTTCAAGCTTTCAAGCTGCCATAACCTAAAACTGAATTAAAGTAGATATCCAGGTGTGTAAATCCAGCATTTAATCATGAGCTTATTCAAACACTTGAAGATGTGTTACACCTTCAAATTTTCACATTCACAAATGGCTGTTTGGGATATTATGATTTAAATAATGCCAAATATTAGTGAAAATTAGTTTAGAAAAAAAGCACATACTTCTGCTTGCAAGCTTTTTCAAGCTGCTTTGTTATAGGTGCTACTTAGGTAATAAGTAGCACCTATAACAAACATTTTGAGAATAATTTAGATACTAAAGAACTAAAGTGTTTTCCAAAGAGAGGATACTTTCTATGAGTATTTTCTATATTTGAAAAGTAAACTAGTTGGCATATATAGATATGGTTGTAGAGCAAGTAATTAAAAAAATAACAGATAAAATCAATATAAAAGTAACACCTAGGAAATACATTACATACATCGACAATCAGGAAGTCCAGCCAACACCAGGCATTAGTAAAGTATGTTTGATAACCATAGGCTACCCACTTCAGTAGCATTTCCAGAATGAAGATGTAAGTGAAGACCTTGTCAGCATATTCCAGCATGGTCTTGATAGTTTTACGCTGTTCAATATATATGTCCTCAAAAGCCTGCGAGTAAGGGCATTCAAAGATATTTGTTATTCCCTTTTGTTATTGCACATACATCAAGTTTTAAATACAAAAACCAAAGGCAACAATAAAGAAAACAATCTTCCTTCAAGAAAAGCCACAGGAGTGTCACTTTCTGCAAGAAAAGATATGGGAGTGTCACTTTTTTTCTAATGCTTCCTTTTCTGCTAACTCATTATATACCTGTTTTTCCTTTATGGAACTATACTTCCCAGCTCACAGGAGAAAAAGCTGTTACTACACAGCAACCACTCCATCTATCCCTCTATCTCTCTGATGGTGAATTATTCTTGTCAGATCATTCTCAGTACTCACAAATAGCATTGATTCTGCAGAGTATTGTGTCTGAATTGAATTCTAGTGAGATCATTTGCTTTTATGTAGGCAGATCCATTTTCAAAATCCAAGGACATAGCTGTATAATTTTCAGGACAGTGACAACAAACTGAAATTTTGTTTCCAAGTCGTGTTCATTTTTGAAAATTTTAACTAATAAATCATGAAAAGAAGTTCTTCCTTTCTTAAAAAAAAAAAAACTTATCTAAATAAAATACCTGCTTTACTGTGTCAACCACTTTTCATGATACATATGAAATTTCTGAGAACCTTGCAATGTTATTTACACTTTTTGTGTGTTTTCACTTTTAGACATTTGAAAAAACCACGTAACTTCAGAAAGTCTTCCTGTTCTCCAAGAAATTTTCACTTAAAGTGCTTTTAAATTTTAATGATGCTATTATTTCTTATAGAGAACAATTGATTTTATTGGACTGAAACAACTGGAATGATCTGCTAGCTTGCAAAGATTTGGATATTTATTGATACTAACATTCCTTTTTACCCTGCCTGCTTTTGAATCACTTTACATCTGTCAGTTCAAATAGTTAGTATTTAGCAATCATTCAATTAACATCTGTGTGTCAGTAATTTTGTATGCTTAGATCAGTCACTATGGTACCTGATATTCATATAATTACTAACAACTTTATCTCACAAATCTGGGAAGAGCCAACACATATCATAACCTTATAGATGGGAACAAGCCAGAGACTAAGCCAGCAGCACTCAGCAGCTTTAAGCACCCTGCAGCATGTCATGATTTACTGGCAGTAATGACAGCTAGACTGATCTGGAGCATGGCCTTGGGGTCAGCATTGGGATACGCATTGGCAGGTCCAAAGAGACCTTTTTATTATCACAGAGGAAGTTGAAGGCAGATCAGGTTCTCACATGTCCAGAAATGGGTGTCACATCTCCAGAGTTGGGCTAATCCCTGGTCTCTGAAGCATTTCCAGAAAATAAATGTTCTGTGGATGAGACACACCTCAGGTGCACAAGCGTGTGATGCTATCACTGTGGGCTATCATCCCAAACTTCCTCTAAATACAATGATGGAACATCACCTTTATCACCTCTCTTTCTCATTTAAATTCTTGTCACTAAAGCTTTTCTCCACTTGGTAGCATGAACCAAAATTCAACAATGTACATATGAGTCTACATTTGTTCTTTTGTGGGTTTTAAATGACAGGGAAGGTGTCACAAGATACTTAGTAAAAGTTGCCCGTTTGATAGTTGTGTTGATATTAGACCTAAGAAAAATAGCATGATTTTTAAAAACTTAATTGAAACTAATGATAGGCAAAATCATAAAATGCTGACCATTAATGGTATTTTAAATTGTTGGGAGTGGCCTAAAGAATTTATAATACAATTTTGCAGTGCCATTTTGGAATTTAAATAATTTACCAAAGGGTAATTGCATCTACCAGTGTTGATGCTAGACACACTCTACGTGATCTCAAGGCAAGTAACTTGCCTTAGAAAATTCAGATCAGTATGTACCCAGGCTCACCTTTATTTAACAGTTTCTTTATTCTTTGTTGTAATTTCTATTTGCAAAATAATATATTATTGGTATGTTGAGGTGTTTTTCTTGTGTTGTTATAGATTTTGATTGTGGTTGGCTTCTTTTTATTCTGCCATACTTGTTAAAGCAAATGCATGTTTTTTACAGGTATCTGTTTAGTCTACATAAGTATAAGTCAGTAGAAGCTGAATTAGAAGTGTAAATAATAAATTCCAATTCTTAGAAGGGAATAATTACAAATACACAGTCAATCTTTCTTGCTGTCCTGGCACATAACATTCAAAAAACTGTTAAGCCAGCTCTGGCTCTTGCAAGGTGTTAGGAGCTGTTTATGCCACTACAGTTACAATGCTTGAAGAGCCAACTTCTATAAAGGTTTCTGACAACATTGCGACACTGTTCATGTTTTACTTACCAGAGCTCCACTACTGAGCAGAATCATGAAGACAATGAATGTCTCAAACCAGTTGTGTTCGACAATCTTGAAGCAGGTTTTTCTAAGGTTCCACCATTGCTTTCCTCTTCCTTCTTCTATACTTACTTGACAGCACTTGAACCTTCGTACACAGCCTTTACAACAGTGTATATATTGAGTGGGGGGAAAAGAAGATATTTTGTTGAACTGAATTTTTATAAAATTAATTAATGATAAAATGCAACATTTCCAGAAGAGTGCTATGAAAATAGCATGCTATTTTATTATCTAGAAGACTGTAAGTAAAGTAAAAAAAAAGTATTTTGTATTAAAACAAAAGATCCAGTAATATATTTTTTTATTTTAAAAATAATGATGAAGTTTTGATAAAAAGTTTTCTTAATTGTTAATATAGTATAAATTATAATAGAAATGTACTCAATTGTTTATCTAGTTTATAGTTTATCATAGTATAATTGTGGTATCAGTATCCATGTGGTAAATTATAGTCTAAAAGTACTACCATTAATAATCATTATGTAACCACTAACAAAAGAGCAATTAAATGAATAAATATTAATATTTCATTTCAATAGATAATTATTCAAAATTTAATTAATAAGCACTATTCATATTTTTGTTGCAAACACCTTCTGTGAAGCAGGCCTCTGGCTCCTGAGCTTCTTCAGGTTCAGCTTCTGGTTGCTCTTCAGCAGGAAGTCCAATATCAACTGTGCTACCTTCAGATGAACTAGATGAATTTAACTTCTGTGGAGGAAAAAAGAAACAACGAATCACCACAAATACATCAAAAATGCACTATAAATATTTTAAGGTAAATATTAGTTGCTGATAAATTTCTGTAAAATTTGTACAACCATTGTTTTTCCTTTTGCATTGAATGGATCCATTAACTAGGTGTGCCAGTGACAGATTAGGTTTTAATAAAATTATGCTTTAAACTGAAATATATGAATGATGATGTTAAACCTGCAAAGATTTATGACCACAAGTAGCCATAAGTGGCAATTATCTCTTGATGCTTAAATGTATGTGCAGAAATCTGTACTATCTACTGAAAATCTGGCAAGAACTTAAATATAGCTGTATAAATGAGGAGGGAGCTTTGAAGAATGAGGGAGAAAAAGCCCTGATCAGCAGAAAAGGTTATACTTTAGAGGTCAGCAAGTTCTGATTAAAATTACTGAAAGTCTAGTTCAGAGTGAAGCAGAAGCTGCCTACAATAGGGCTGAGGTAGATGGCCCATAAAACATCAGATTGTTTTTAATAACCTAGTCAAATTTTCAATAACATGATGAATATTAAGAGAGGAGTGGAAGGTTGAACCAAAATTTTAGAAAAACAATGCACTTAATCCTATCCTAAAAATTCTCAAAGCTTTGTAACATGCATCTGGGACCTGGTTGCAGTCTAATTGGTTGGTGTCATGTTGCAACTTTATCAGGAAAATGGGTCAATAGTTTTCACAAGAACAAATTTCTACAGCTTTTTTCCAAATCACATTACAGAGTCACCTCTCTGATATTTTAACAAAATATTTTTGGTTTGGGTTAGTATGTATCCTTCTAATAAGCTAATATTCATAAATAATCTCTTGCAGTGTGATTTACCAAATTTCAAAATAATTTTGAAAATAATTTTCCAAAGCTTTTTCATTTTTGGAAAAAACCCCACCATTTTATTTTATTTCTCTGCTTTCTTCTAAGCAGCAGATTTTTTGTAATAATATTGTCAGCTACTTTTTGCACACTAGAATTAAGCTCTTTGAAATTAACAGTGCTATTTATAATTTTAATACAATACATTTGCTACTTTGCTAACGCAGAAAAGAGTACTCAGGTGAAAACTAAACCAAACCAAAAACCAAACCAAAAAACAACAGAACAACCAAACATCATCTCCCCCTCTCTCCACTCCCTCCAGAAGCCCCCTACTTTTAGAGCTTATCCAGCACTGTAAAACACTAGGAATGGTGCTGAAAAACTCAATATGGTCTGAAGTCACTTAGATCTTCCCTGTGAGTACCCTCTGGCCTGAGAAGCAGAGAATCCACACAGCCTTTTCTAAGTGGGCTCTCATCAAAACCTCTGCTAATTCAGAGGCTCTGCTGTTTTGGGTTTATAATTTCTTTTCTACTAACATTCTTCTTTTATACTAACAGTCAAGATCAAATAAGGAGTTGGACTGAAATCCAAAACAGCACTGCTGGATGGATTTTCCATAGAAAACTATGTAACAGAGCTCCTCTTTCATAAGCTCCTGGAGGGAGTCAGAAATACCATTGTACGTTCTCAAATGGTCTCAAAGATTAACATTGGTCCTACAAGTAGAAGCACATTTACAGAGAGATTTCCTAAGCTGAATCCGTTCCCCACTGGTCAGTCATAAACCAGCTTGCCATTTGACTGCCTGCCCTGTTATCAGTTAGAAGACTGCACTGGACTGGCCAGCATTAAGGTAATTGTGGGGACAGTAGGTGACCAGTTGTTTTTCTCCAGGAGGTTTTTATTTTAAATTTTGTTTTATTTAGAAATTCTTTCTGCTGGGGCAAGTTCATAATGTCCTCAAATACATTCTTATAACCTCTGTTGTGGCAGCAGTTTAGAAACTTGAGTTAAAGCCAAATTCTAAGACATTTTGGCTATTATTTAACAGGAAAAGAAGTATTAATGCTTCAGGTATTAATAGGGAAATTAGAACAAAAGGTTTTCATGGAGAAATACTGTACGTACAGGTCTTCCTCAGGAGAGGACCAAAGAGGGCACTTATCTCAAAGCAGTTTTGTTGCTGAGAACAATAAATGGCTTATGCACACTGAAGCGGTGGCGGTGCAGAATTCAGCTAGCCTGAACTTAGGCATCTGAGGTACTGTTAACAGCACAAGAGTGGAGGGGAAGACAAGCTATTCCACAAAGAAACTGGATTGCTACCAGAATGGAAACTAGCTAGTTTAAGGTTGAGGTTCCTCAAGTCAAATAATTAATTCCCCTAAGTGTCTGGACAGATAACATTGACTTAGATGAAGTAATTAGGGTGTAGTTGTTTTGCAAATGATGTTACCATATAAATATAAATATTTTGTTAAAATTGCCATGCAAAGGAATAAGTTTTTTTAAAAACACAGTTCTTATTTAGCCTTTCTAAATAAGCCTTAGCTTTGGCATCCACTTGGCACCATGACTTCTATTTCTCTGTTGATAATATTTTTCAGTTTTAACAACTAATTGAATTTGAAATGTATGGAAGAGTCTATGGTTAAAACTTCTTCTTATGGGTATCTAGATCTAGAAGAGCTAGCCATTTTAAAATCTAAAGGAATTCTAGTGTCTAAAGGAAATACATAACTATGTTTTCTGCTTTATGCATGTTCACAAAAAAAGAAATCCCAGAGGGGGATTTTTTGAGTGGCAAAGAGATGATATATGAGACCCTTCATGGGACCCTTGTTACAGGAGACAAACAAAAGTTTCTGGTGGAATAAGGCTGCAGCTAAAGCAGTGCCCTGCTCTACTAATTGTTGCAACTATCACATGGACCATGAACAGCTCTTATGGATTGTTTGGTCTCCCATGCCTAGCTTTTTATCTCCTCTCCTGGAGACTGATTTTTTTACCCCTTCTCATACTTTTTTTCATCAAGAATTAAAGCCTCCTTTATACTCATTTATGCCCACATACAAAGAAGTGGCAAAGTAACAAATGCTCAAGAATGGAATATACTGGCTTTTGTTGGAAAAAAAAAAAAGTAAAAGACCCCAAAAGAAAGAGAGAAATGTAAAAAATGTCTAAATACCTCTTTGCTTTCTTCCAGGTCTGATTCACTACTAAATTCCTCTGTGTTTAGATTTTCAAAGTCGGATTCACCCACTGCAATGGGCACTGTCACAGTGAGACTTGGGTTGTTTATGAACGACATGTAATCACTTTCATCAATTATGTATTTTTCCACACTGCTGCCTGTGCCTATGCCACTAGTTGTTCCATTTGCATCTCTAATATAGTCATGGTCCTTGCTTAGTTCCACAGTTGTATGGTTAGAAATGCAGCTATTTTTGTTGTTCAAATCGTCAAGTGGTTTGATTTCATCTAAAGCTTTTTGTTTTTTAACAAAAGCTTTTTGGATGAATTCACGTGCTTTTCTTTTCACATAATCTATGCCTTTCTGCATTCTTGCTACAGCAATTTGGAGATTATTCATTTCATTATCATCATCTGTCACAGCTAGGTTGTCTGCACTAAATGAGCTCAACAGCAAGGCCAAAAATAGGTTCAGTACCTGCAGAAAGATAAAAAAAAGTACATTCATGGCTTTATCCCAACAAAACCCACTAATTTTATTAAAAATTGTCATATTAGTGACATTGAAGACTGAAGCCCCAGTAATTCATCATAACCAAAGAAAATCACCCTCAAAATGTTTTCTCTTTTCCATAAAAATCTGAGGGGTTTTTTTATTTTGCTCAGGTCCTGTTCATTATTCAAAAATATTCCTAAAACTGCCTAATATCTTCAAATGTGTCTTTAAACTCCCACAGTATATAAATATTTTGGTGCAAAATCTTATAATCTAGAACTGAAGATAACAGATTCACTATGCAACAACATTAAAAAGTTTAATTTATCCCATCACACAGCAGAAATTACATTATTTAGGTGACTAATCATATGGGACAAATAATAAAAAAAATCTACAGCAAATGGTTTATAAAGAGCCCATAAACTAAAATTATTTGAAGCACAAAATATTTACAAAGAGCCAAAAGACAAATTAAGAATGTGACTAAGTGCTCCCTCTAACATTCTTAGAATTTTGGTATTGCAGAATCCTTTGTTCTCAATCCAAAAAAGCTCTTAAGCTTTAAGCATCGCTTGAAACCACCTGCTTAAATGCCTTTTTGATACAGAGCCAGAGCACTTAGTTCATCTCAGGACTGAGCCCACTCTATTGCCAAATAATTTTTTTGCTAACGCTTTGATTACGTACCACTAGGTTTCCAATCACCATGACCATCATGAAGACAGTAAGGCACATAGCTTGACCAGCAACCTCCATGCAGTCCCACATGGTTTCTATCCATTCTCCACACAGCACTCGAAATACAATCAAAAAAGAGTGAAAAAAATCTTGCATGTGCCAGCGTGGAAGCACACAGTCACTTGCAATCTTGCAGACACATTCCTTGTAGTTTTTCCCAAAGAGCTGCATCCCAACCACAGCGAAAATGAACACAATGATGGCCAGCACCAGGGTCAGATTACCCAGAGCTCCCACAGAGTTGCCAATAATCTTAATCAGCATATTTAGTGTTGGCCAAGATTTTGCCAGTTTGAAAACTCGCAACTGGAAGAAAAGAAAATATTGTTAGGACAACCAGAAAGAAAGACACAAAGTGCTGAGTATGGGGGAACAATTACTTCCCTAGTCCTGCTAACTGCGCTGTTCTTGATAAAGACCAGGATGCCGTTGGCCTTCTTGGGCACCTGGGCACACTGCTGGCTCATATTTAGCTGTCTATCAATACACCCAGGTCCCTCTCTACTGGCCAGCTTTCCAGACACTCTGCCCCAAGCTGGTAGCAGTGCTTGGAGTTGTTGTGACCCAAATGCAGGACCTGGCACTTGTTCTTGTTGAACATCATACCACTGGCCTTGGCCTATTGATCCAGCCTGTCCAGATCCCTCTGTAGGGCCTGCCTACCATCAAGCAGATCAATACTGCTGCCTAGCTTAATGTCATCTGCGAACTTACTGAGGGTACCAATTTGGACCTCCCTGGTTAGCCAGGACTACTCATAAATGATGGAAAGTGTCTTGGTGAACACATCTGTCAACTTCCGCAATATCCTTGGGTGGACCTCATCAGTATCACGGCAAATATCAAGCAAATTTTTAGGCAAAAATGTATTATTTTAATGACACTGCATTGAAAAATCAGTGCAATTGATGTATATTTACCAATCTGAATGATCGAAGAACTGACAGTCCTTCCACATCTGCAAGACCAAGCTCAACCAAGCTAAGGGTTACAATAAAACCATCAAAAATATTCCAGCCTTCCTGGAAATAATAGTAAGGATCCATCGCAATTATCTTGAGAAACATTTCGGCTGTGAAGATGCCAGTGAAGACCTGAATTCAAAATACAGATTGTTATTTGATCGCAAAATAAAATATTATAGGTGTAGCTGTAGTCTAGGTTTTTAATTCAAGCTGGATACATGCAATGCAATGCCTTATCTAAAACTGATATCTAAAAATAGTTCAGTGTACTAGTGACTTATTACACCTGTCTTCCATTGACAAGTGTGATATAAACCAAATATTTTTTCAATTAATTAAATTTTATACTAAACAAATTATATAAACTTCTGTTTTACAACATTTATAATCCAATTTCAGCTCTATGAGGATATAGACTTTCTCATGTACTGTACAAACAATATCCCAAATTTGATTTCAGAACATAAACCAGAATGCCTTCCAAAAAATTACATGCTGTAACATCTTTCTTGGTATACTTATTACATTATATAGCAACATGAATGAGACCAAATCTAAAGCTCCAGAGTGGCAGCTCCTTTGCTGGTATAATGTGCCATAATCCCATTCAGTTCAACAAAGATACAATTATTTATACCAGATGAGGATCAACTGAGACACAACAATTTGCCAAAGGAACATCTACCTAGGTGTTGCCACTAAATTCAGTGAAGTTGATTGGCTATGATGTCAGGAATGAACGACCATTTAACCTTTTAAACATGATATTGCTGGTAATGGTTTCTCATCATGGGATGCTATGCTGAATGAAGTAGGAATCATATTATGGAGCCAACAAGGTAGTGACCCTGAGTAGCTTTGAGAGAAATCTTAAAAAATTTCCTGTAAGATAGGAATGTACTAAAGCCACTGTTAAAGGCTGCCTGAGAATTTCTTTTCTTTTTTTGTTGTTTTGATAACCCATTTTCCAGGAAGCTGAACAGAAAATGGAGCAGCTAAAGAGAATAATCTTTCTGGGTTAATCAGGAGATGGACAAGAATAGTCTCACTTGCTTTGCCTAGGAACACCAATGTTAAAGAGGGATTTTATTACAATCTTTAAATACATTCCAGATATAAACACTGGAGAGGGAAAGGTTACTATATTTTAAGCTACAGGATTGGAACCACGGAGGAAGAGTGAAATATTTCAGTTTTAAGTGCTGACTTAGGTTCCTAATGATGAGGTTCTCAAGTAGCTTTAATGTAAATCTATGAGTAGGTGAAATCAGAGATACTCTATACTGCATAGGGAGTTTATGTCAGTCTATGACTGGAAGAGCGCAGTGCTTATAGCCAAGATTTATATGGCATACTCTTGGTTGGAAAAGCAGACTATAAACTACTACAAGAGTTTACATTTTACTAGGTAACTCAGATTCAGAGTTTCCCTCATTTTAAGGATATTAAAACCAGCTATCTATTAATTTTCCTGTCTAAATCCTGTAGTTATTTACACTATCTGAGATTTTTCTTTTTCCCTCATTATAAAACAAGGATTATTAAAAGTCCCATTATAAGAAATCAATTCTTAAAATAAGAGACAAAGTAGGACTGCAGCTGCAGATACTTTTATGTGATCAAACATGTCAGTTCAAAAGCATCAGAGCTACAAAAAAATTAACTTCTGAATTCTTTAATAATTTATCTTTTTGAAGTTGGAGGGAGAAAATATAGTTGACAACATGAGAAAAAGATATCTTACTAATTATCTGATGATAAAAAAATAAAAACAATGAGAGAAAAAGTACTGCAGGGTATTTTTCATAGTTTTATGTAAAGCACATAAAGAAAACAATCCACATATCCACGTAAAAAGTCTTTAACAGAAGAAAATTCTAGAAATGCTTTTAAAGGCTCTTTTAGCTATTGTAAACCTGTGCTCAGGAAACAGCATTAAAAAAACACATTCATAATTTAAAGATTTGTATCACATTGCTTGAAAAAGTAACGCTACATTTATTTGCATAGTGTTTCATGGAAGCAAAGCATTTACTGGTTCAGTAGTTAGACAAACTTCTCTTTAAAATGGAATTACTTAATATAGCAGGGGTGCTATTTTTTAAATATTTAATTTGGCTTAGCAGAACACTGCACAATATTGATTTTACAGTATGCTAGGTTACATGAGCCAGGGTTTACAGTGAAATTTCTAAAACCATTCTGATAGTGTAATATCTAGAGGCTATTAAATATCCAGTAAATCTACTTTCTGAAGAATAATTAAAAAAAAAAAAAAGCTGTTCTTTCAGTTATTTCAGCATACTTCCTTACAAATCAGAAACAGCAGAACCGAAGAGACTTACCAGATTTCCAACTGAAAGTACATTATTGAATTCATCGGTCATCGGATAATGTTCCATAGCCATAAACAGTGTATTTAGAACAATGCAAATTGTAATAGCCAGGTCAACAAATGGGTCCATTACTACTAAGTTGACTATATGTTTTACTTTTAACCAGTGTGGACTGCAGTCCCAGATCAAGAAAATATTTGCAAATTTATACCAACATGGTGGGCACTTCTGCCTTGATTCTTCCAGTTCTGTTGGAAAAGAAAGTTCATACTGATAACTGTGTAATTGTTCTACCATTCCTTAGTCCTATATGAATTGTACTAGATAACTTATTCTAGACTGGTAAGAAGTAACCTCTTACACATATGCCCCTTATACTTTACAGGGCTTTTCAAGAAGGTCTTTAACAATCATTATCAATGTATTTATTTTGTTCAAAGCTTATTTATCAATAACAACTTCTTTGTATTCCAATAACTATTCTGATCACTACCAATTTATACAATGATTACTCTTTAGTCTGTTCTTCCCACTTACTGTCCTATTATGTATGTCTTTATTTTGAAATTTGTGGTGTTTAGGTAAAAATTTCCAATATAATTTCTATTCCTAGTTCAAGAATAAAAGCTTTTTTATCCCCTAGAATAGCACTTCTTTAAACAGTAACTGAATAAATGTAACTTTTACAAATATCTATAGATTTAACAATGTTTATATATATTTGAAAAATGTTCAGTGGCCTTTTGGAGTGCAATAATATATTTTTAATTAATATGCATAAGCATCCACTCATTTATGACCAAACATAACTCTGTAGTGCTGATGATCATATGAGGTAGATGGTAGCAAAACAATAAGGTAGAAATGCTTACTTATGTAAAATTTAATGCTTACTTGTGTAATAACCTTAATGAATAAGAAGTTTACTGAATAAATGTGTTGGCTTGTGGGCTGGCATCTGTTAAGCTATTTTAAATCTATTATTAAAGTTCAACTCAGATTTTCAGAAGTCCATTGAGAAAAACAGCTAGTAAATTTTATTCTATGTGAGGCACACACCTTCTACAGTGTTTGTGAGGATGCTAGCAATACTCATGGCTCTTTCCCTTAAAGCCGGATCTTCCAGGAAGTCCATAGAAACATGGAAAGAACTTGATATTCTCTTCCTCATTTCTGTTTCTGTAGTGGTGCCCTATACAAAGAACAATAACAGCTGAGACCCTGTTGCAGAAGTAAGATAAGCAAATACTATATAGATCCCTGTTATTAAAGTCTTAGCTTGGATACGTGCTTCGTGCACTTCAATTTTTATCATGTCAGACTTTTATTACTTTTTAGTATTTCTTAAATGATTGTTAAAAGAGATGAGGCAATAATTACCTACTGTTCAAGACCAAGAGTTTATTTACTTAACTTTTGCACTTCTTTCTTTCAAGGCATGAAAAATTATTTAAACAAGTGGAAATGGACTGGTGTCAAAATATTGTATAAAAGTTTTGCAAACTGCAATTTTTTTCCTTGCTCCTGCTGACAGAATGTTCTGGAGTTAGTAACATAATAGTCTTTTACCCCAGACAAATTGTAGCAAGTAAGAAAAGTCTGACTTTCTCATGCTTCCTCATGCTAGTTTTTTTAGTAATGTGAGTAGACAACTTTGAACTAAGGATTTTTTTTTCAGATATCTTCTCTTACCTTGTATGTGGTAAGAGAATGTCTGCAATATATGTTGCATATACGTTCACACAGACATTTGTATTTTTGGAAGTACGTATTGAAATATGATCTTCCAATGAACATTTGTTATCATTACAATAGAACTCCACCAGCAACAGATGGAAAATTTATATAAATTCTAATAAAGAATTGACAACTTCCTTACATTTTTAACAGGGCTGATAAGGAAGAATGTTATCAAAATTAACTAAAAATGCTAATTTTGATAAAGTGGCAATAGCAACATCATATAGATTGCATATATGATAAGATTTTGTACACTATTTTCAATTTTATAGTAACTATGACTTTGCAGACCATAGCCAGACGGATCTTTAGATCAGCAAAATTAAAGTCTAGCACAGTAATACAATAAAGCATAGTGCTTTTATGGATGTATAAGTAAGTTAATATTTTATTACTTGGAAACTGTGAATTGTATTTGTTAGTTATGAGAATATTTGTAAGTAAATGCTGAGGGTGCAAACCTATCTTAGCTGTTTTATTTATTAAAGATTTTACAAGATGCAGGAGCATTCACAGCTTGACCAACCAGGAAGCATTGCCAAGGGTTCCATTCTGTAGAAAACACTGGCTGGTGCAGTAAGAAAAAGCCACGATGCCTAAGCTATTTAAAACTTTCTTACATTGTCATCAGTAGCTGGTTTATCTATTATCACCTCTGGAAGAAGCTGTCCAACAGGCGATGTAGGAACAGATGGTCCACCAACCAGGGAAACCACCCCATTGCAATCCACAGTGCTGTGCATCTTCCCATTCACTGGAAACACTGCCAGCATCCTGGATGACCTACTGGCCTGACTAATGTTACTGTTGCGCCGTTCACCGTGTCTGCGCGGCACAAAGAGAGAATCTCTTCTGCTATCATTGTCTTCAAAAGTGCTGTGCTCATCATCAGCAAAGTCATTTTCTGATCCTACATCCTTTGCTCTACCTCTGAAGCTGAAAAGACTTGTTCTGCTATTGCGCCTTGGGGAAAACAGGGAGCCTCGAATGCTCAGCAAAGACTGCAAGGAAACAAAATTTGTGATTATTAGCTGGAAGCTTCAAACTTAGTAGTTATTAGGATAGCATAAGGTTTGGGGTTTTTTCTTATATGAAAGTAACCATTTTTCTCAGAGGCTATGTCTTTCATTATAGGTATATTTTATAGACAGCAATACCACTGTTCATGGATTCTTAAGACAAAACAAATTCTGAACACTCCTTTCTACTAATGTTAGTTACAACTGTTGAGTTGATTAGTCACATAATACCCATCAAGCAAAAGAGGGAGTCTACACGCGCACAAACTCCAAATATAATTGAAGCAGGAAGAAATATGAGGCTATCATAATGGAAAAATACTGCAGCATTTTAATAAGTCTAGATAATATATAATCACTCTAACACCCCCCTCCCTGAATCAATTAGAGAATATTTAGATATGATTTTTAAACAACCCTAGTACAACCATAGTAATACAAGGTTACATTTAATTCTCTACAGGACATTCTAGCAGCTGTAGCACTTTCTCTCAAGCACTAGCAATAATAAAGTTTAATGAAAATCACAGTGTTTCCTTTCTTTAGGCAGTAGGGTCATATTACAGTACCAGGCAGACAAAGTTATTTTGTAACAGGCTATGATGCTTTAAATATATCCTTCTACTAAAAATAACTATATGCAATACCTGATGTGGAGAAGAATACTTCTTTTCATATGTCAGTCTGTTGCCTTCAATAGATAATCGGAAACCTTTCCTTCTGATGCTGTCCTCTGATTCAGACTTGTGAAATTCATCTTCATCTTTTTCCTCCCCTCCAGACTGTTCTTTCTGTTTTCTTTTTTTCCTTCTATTTCTCCTCTCTTTTGCACTCTTTGAGCTCAGTTTTGATGCCTCTGAGGAACTTTCTGAGAGCCCTCCTGCTTCTCCCACCGCACTAGGCTCCCTAGACTCCGCAGATGCCGTTACTGCTGCTGCTGCCACTGCTGCTGCCTGCCATATTGCAGAATGAATTTGTGTCACTGAGCAAATCACAACTTTTTTAAAAATTTACTTTAATTTTTTTAATTTACAGAATTTCTAGTACAAAAACCCTGGATCTGTACACTTTCCATATGATATCTCTCTTGGGTTTTTTCTAATTGTTGTTACTCAATTGATTCAAGAACTGTGTTAGTCATAGACACCTGCCACCTTTCATGAGCAGTTTTAAAATACAAAAGTCTAACAGACTGTATTAATGACACTAGAATAAGACATAATGAACAAAATATATACCTAGTTCTGTATAGTCCTTCTTGATTATGGTTGGATTTTTCACAGCGCAATGTCTTTGGTGCAGAATCTCTGAGCTCTGTTATTTAAAGCCCAACAGAGTGTTTTATAACTCCAAACTCAGAAAGCCAAGGGTTAATATTCCTAGCAAAATTACTTCCATACAATTCTTCATTACTACACCATAAATTATACCTGAGCTGCTTCTTGTTGTTTCTTCAGTTGTTCCAGCATCTGTTGAAATTCTGCCTCTTTCTGCTCTGCCTCCTCCATGGTTGCTTGATTCTGTTCTTCATAGGCCATGGCCACCACAGCCAGGATCAAGTTGATCAGATAGAAAGAGCCCAGAAAAATCACCAGAACAAAAAATATCATGTATGTCTTCCCAGCAGCACGTAAAGTCTGGAAATAAGAACACATTTATAAGCATAGGTTAACATAAATTCCATTTTTCATATTTTTAAAATTAAGATAACATAAGAAAACTTCTTTCAGTCCCCTTGCATTACTGGTACAAACATATTTAGTCTATTTTGCATTAATTCTCACCAGCTGATAAAGATTTTCCCAGAAGTCTTGAGTCATCAAACGAAATAGTGACAGAAAAGCCCAGCTGAAGGTGTCAAAACTTGTGTAGCCATAATTTGGGTTTCTACCAGCTTTCACACAGGTATATCCTTCTGGGCACTGCCTACAAAGACACACTGAGCGTTACCTTACACAGTTATTTACTATTATCACCTGGAATATCCAGGAGAAGATTAGAATTAAAAAGTAGATTTTTCTTTAATTGGACTAGAAATAAAAACAGGTGTGATCTTCAGTAGAATTTATTTTAAAGAACAGTAGAAAAATTAACCAGGCAAGGCACCTAAAGATTAGTGTCAAAAGTTTAAGCTTTTAAAACATAGTATTCAAAAGAATATTTAATTTTACTTAAATATTAATTAGATAACATCTAACATTCGTGTCAATGTCAATGTTTGCTAGTGATTGAGCTTGTCAGTACTTATATGTACAGCCAGAACTGCAAAATAACATGCATTTTCCAACTGCTGTGTCTGTTACTTCTCGTCCAGGCAGGAGCTACACTACTACCAAATTACCAGTTGATTCATACAAAGACTAAGCTCATCTAAATAACCCACTGAGCTCTGACCAGGAACCCAAATCAACAGCCAGTGTAAAATCCTACTATTTCTCATGTGAAAGAAAGAGGTCACTCCAAATACAGCCCCCCGTCAACTGCACATGTAAAGAACGTGGATCTAATTTGTACGTGGTGGAATAATACGATGGCATTTGTTCTTACCCTGCATCAGAACTATTTCCACAAAGCAGAGCATCATTTTGCCCTTCCAGAAAATAAAAATGACCTGTTAAGAAAAGAATTTTAAACCAATTATAAAATTCTGAATACAAAACTTTTCTTACAGCTCTGTGAAATAAACGGTCTCACTCTGAACCTTTTATGGTGATTTCAGATGCAATTTTAAACAAGCAGGACATTTTCTTCAGTAGGACCATAACTTTAGAGTAAACAACAATATGAATTGGAGCAAGTGCTCTCACTCATAGCAATAGTGTTAAAATGCTAAAATGTACTAAAAAAACCCCTTTTCAAATGCTGCTGGATGTAGATGAAATCCACAATCCTCCCTTCAGTCTGATCATTGACCTAAATCACACTTCATGAAATATGAAATAAATAAAATTTAAAAAAGACTTATAACTTATTCCAAGCTTTCTGATCAGTATTGCCAAGGGTTCCAGTTTGTCACTTACAAACACTTGTGACAGTTATCTAATATGTAAGGTCTGCAGAAAGCCACCCAGCTGCTGAAGGCTCTGTTATGGTTGTGTACACACTGCAATTAGCCTCCTGGGTGGTATGAGGGCCCTGGTATGGATCTAAATTTAACTCAGACAGAATTACCGTGACAGTCGCCAACTTGTGTAGGTAGGATTTTAGGAGTATATGATGAAATTTTTGACCACACTTGGGTAAATTCCACCAAATTACCCTGTAGCAAACCAGCCCATAATCTGTACCATAATCCTGTATTTCAGTGACATTTTAGATGGTTTAAACAATAAAGACATTGACCTGTCTATTCTTAGAAGAATAAAGAGATGAGGCACAAAACACTGTCCTTATTAAGACTCAGTTTGACTGTATCCTTGAGAAGTGCTTTGCTTTTTCACCTCAAAGCAGATGCCTACAGTTACTAAACTCTTGATTTTGGAAGAACTGTCACAGTAGGAGCTTCCTCCTGTATTAATGACCTCCCAGTTTGTCACAGGCTTAAGGATGTGATCTATACAGAGTGAGACCATGTATCTGGTATCCCATTTCCAAGGGAGACCAAAACCATTGCCTCAGGATGTCTGTAAGGTCCAGGTAGGGACATGGTAATACTCCCCATAGCACCTCCCCAGCTTCCAATACTCCTGAAGCACAGCAGCTTCAGAGTTAAGGAGGTAATTTTTTTGCTTCCCAAGATTTCCTCCCACTGGATTTCTTTTCAATTGAACTGGTCTGTTGGATTCCCTAAAAATTATCTCATCTGAAATGTTGCCAGCAGAGTGAGTTTAAACTTGACTGTTACTGTGCCTGCTCTGCTGCCCAGGCAGGGTTCCTACAGAAGCTAATGAATTCTGAGTCTAAGGAGGTGTCACAAGCTGCTGGCTCAGCACATTGATCGGTGCAGGAGGGACACTATACCCTAGGCAGCTGCATGTCTCCATCCCATGAGCAAAATTCATCATTTGGAAAAGTTAGGGTTTAAGCTGTACAGAGACCTTGTTCTGACACACTGTGAAGGTGCCTCATGATACACCTGCATCTTAGAGGCAAAAATCTTCTGTATTGTGCAAAGTGCACAACCCTATGTATGGCTGCTGTCATTCTGGGCTGGTATGCATTGCAGAACTGCACTGTGCTGAAACACAGTCTGCAAATACTAAAGTTAGCTGCCATGATGCTGACCCCTATGAGGGAAATCTTATTCTGCATTATGTCAGCTAATCATGATTAAACCATGCTGGAAGATAGCAGCTGGTTGGGAAGAATGCAAACTTGACTTGATATAGTTTATATGGAGCAGTCATGATCAGTACTGCATCAGCTGAACTGAACTGCTAAAATAGGTTCTCTATTCAAGTTCTGTGGTTCAGAAGATATGGTCTGTAAGCATGCTGTACTTGCCAGCCCTGCAAGAAATAATAATCACTCAGGTTTTCTTTGAGTGCACTGATACAGCAATGAGAAAATATTATCATGATAGGAAAAGTTTTATAGTAACACAAGATGTATACACAAGCAGTATAAGTACACATCCCTAACTATTATATTATAATAGTATATCCCTAACTAAAATATTATAATGATAGGAAAAGTTTTATAGTAACACAAGATGTATACACAAGCAGTATAAGTACACATCCCTAACTACATCCAAAACTCTGAACTGTATTTTACAAAAGTAATGTGAAAAGTTCCTCACTATATCTAATGTATATATTTGGCTCCACTCTATTTAATTGGGAAATGGGAAAAAATCCCTGGTAGGTGAGCACTTTATGCCAAAGGAATTTGCAGTTGTTTGGATAGACCTGGGGTAATAACTGAGAATTTTATCAGATTTGCTTTGTTAGGAAAAGAAATAGGGGAAACAAAAAACAAACAAGAAAAAGAGTGTTTGACTCACTAATGCCAGGAGTGTTCACAGAAAATTTCTTTAAATGTTATTTTTAAAAAATGAGTTCAGAGGCAAAATTAGGAATTATATGTCTTTTTTTTCCCCCACAGTTTATACAACTTTTGCCATAAAAACTTCTATAGAGCCTACAAAAGACAGTGCCATTGCACTGCTCTGAGCTCTAGAGAAGTCCCTCTAATTCTCTGTCATGGTTTTAAGATGGTTTCTGAATCCTGTTTTCCCACCTGGAAGAAGGGAGCAGGAAGTTATGAGAAGGTAATTTTTTTCTTTGAAACTGCTGGTAAGCAAGGACAAGCTTATTAACTTCATAATAAGACTCATAATTTCATTATAAATTTCATAATACATATGAAATCCTGTGTAAATATACCAAAGGGTTAAGTAGCCATGCAATAAAGCATTTTCTGTAGCTAATTAAATTCAGGTTTGTTTTTTAAAGTCCTTCAGGTCTTCTTTAAATCAAATTAAATCAGAGGTTGAATTCATAGATTCTTTATTAAAAAGCAGGAAAATTAAGTTTGACCTTGAAGTCTTTGTCTTTATTAGGAGACTTTGCTTAGAAATTTTTATGCCTGATGTCATGGGACTTCCATGAATTCACATGTTCAATAAAGAGAGTTTCACAAGACAGTATTTTGATTTAAGAAATTCAGTTGGAAACCCACCATAGTCATTGATCAGCTGTGTGATCACACAGAAACTGTCTTACTTCTATTTGAAATTTGCTTTCACTTGCAGCCATTCAACCTGTTATATCTTTGCCTGCTAGATCAAAGACATGTCTATGATGAAATTTCTGTTCCCCATGAGGTTTTTCTCAACTGTGATCAAATCACCCCTTAAACCGTGTCTTTGATGTGCTAAGTAGGTTGAGCTCCTGGTCTATCTTGGTATAAAGCATGTTTTCCAACCCTTTAATCATTCTACTCTTTTCTGAATGTCCTTCATTTTTTTAACATTCTATCTATATTGAACTTTATATAGTATTCCGGTAGCAACTGCAGTAGTGTTAAATACTGGGTGATATTGCCTTCCAGGTCAATAATTTATTTATGTGAACAGGATACTATTTAGCTTCTTGGCTGCAGAGCTTTAGCTTTAATTTTTCAAGAGTCCTACCTGCTCCCCAGTGTCTTAGGAGCCTTAGCCTCTCTGTTACTAAGGGCTTTCCAGTTACATTTCTACATCCTGCCTCAGCTGCAGCTCTGCAACCTGTCACATAAGCTGCTATGGTGGTGTTTTCCAGAGCCCCTGTGGCACTATTTTCCCTTTATTCTCATGCTGGTTTCATGTTGCTGTTGTTCTCACGATGTTACACATAACTGTTGCCACAGGTACTCATGGGAAGCAATTGTCTCTGCTGTGAGAGTCACTCCCTCTTTCTCCCCATTTTTCCTACTCCTTGCTTGTAATTTTTTTTTGGTTGTTTATATTAGGTGACCTAATAACATGCATAGCTTGAAACAAGCTTAAAAAACAACCAATCATGCAGCACCTGCTCTGATCAAAGTCCTTTCCAATTAGTGGTAATGGCACTGAAAGCAGGAACAACCTGTAGGGAGTTTGAGGAGATGCTAATGAAAACGCACAGTTGCTATGGGAAAAGTATTATAGAGTGATCATCACTGCACTGGAAAGGATGGATACCCATGGGAGGAGACTCACCTGGGGACCCCACCACTTCTCAGCTGCCTACTGTGGTCAGTTTTCCCTTCAAAAGTAATTTTCACTGTTAGAGATGATGTGTACCATGAGCTACAGTCTTTCTGCATGTGTACTTGTCTCAACGTGAATGGTGCAGCACTGATTTTAAGATAGGGAGCTTAGGTTGTAACCTCACTTTTTACTGTACTGAATTGCATTTCTTTATCTATTCTCAGTCTGTCAGACTGCTCTGTATCAGCAAAAATGACTGGAAAATCATACTGTGGGAAATTATCAAAATGGAAAGATGCAGCAAAACAACTTCTGAAGAAGTTTTTCTGAGATTCTGCTATTCAAGGTTTCAATTAGTCCAGATGGTGGAAGAATGCATATCAAATTTGGAAATGGTACTGATCTGAGTAGGACTGCAGTGAATTTGGGGAAACAATTACACTTTAAAAGGTCCATGGAAGTTGGAAAAATGGTCTTAAAGCATAGGGTGACGTTCAGGATGAAATAATGAACTGTTCAGATACCAAGTAGGAACTCCATGAGGTCTGTAAAAGACTCAGGAGGCAAGCTGACCACAAGCTGAACAGGATTTAATGACAGTACAATTATAAAAAAACAAGTCTTAGCCTAGGATATATAAACCAGAAGTATGAGTTACTATGTTAACATATAATCCTTCTCTACTTTGTATGTCTGTTGTGGAGGAGAAATGCCTAAATGTGGGATCTGCACTTCAAGAAAGATACTACAAACAAGAAAGGACCCTGATGAGAGATCAAGATCTTGAAAACAAATTGTAGGAGAAAAAGGTTAATGATTTGGCTTGCTTAGCCTACAAAAAGACGACTGAAAGAGGAGAGAAAACAGCGCATGGCAACATAAGAATAAAAACCTACATACCTCAGAGACCGTGATTAATGTTAGGGAATAATTTGGTTTTGATGCCTGTGGTGAAGTTGATAAGATCAATGAGGTTTAATTGCAGCAGGAAAATTTGTTAGGCCTTAAAAAACCCTTTCTAATAATGATAGTGAAGCACAAAAAAATGGATGAATCGTGAAAATTGAGCAAAGACTCCACTACTGGAGTCCTCATCAGAAGTCAGAGATCTCTGATATCTGTCAGAAATGATACAGCTATGCCTGCTTTGGAGTATGGGAATGGAAAATGTTTAAGTTTATTAGGTAGTTTTAGGAACTCCTTTGGACTTCTTTCTGTCTTGGGGGAGATGTGGATTTGGCAGAGGGAGCTGAGAAAAAGAGCTGTAGAGAGACTATGTTCCTTGTTCCCTTGTCCATGCTAGCCTTTGGAGCAGATCTGTCTTAACTGAATGTATCATCCCTTCCCCTTCTAAAGAACTGGGTCAGCCACAAATCACTTCAACAAGAATTATGATGACAATACTTACTTTCATCTTCAATGTAACCCTTCCAATCAAATGGAGTCACTGTTGAATTAACCAATGTGCCATTTTCACCTATGGTGCTGTTTATCTGGGAAGTAATATTTGTTTCCAGAGTAAAATTGTCTGGAGGCCACTGCAGGCATTTATTCCTCAAGTTGCCCATGAACAGCTGCAGCCCTATTAGTGCAAATACACTCAGACAAAACACAGTCAGGATCATAACGTCCGAGAGCTTCTTCACAGACTGAATTAGGGCTCCCACAATAGTCTTCAAGCCTGCAAATGCAAAGGAATTTTTATTTTGATGTTCAGACATTTTTTTTAAGCATAAAAATGACAGTGTCTCCCAGTAAAGTTATAAATTTCATGCAGAAGCCCAAATAAATGATTGTAATGTCTGTGAAATAACATTTCTGTGAAGAGCTTTTCCACTTGTGAAAATGAATAAATAGCTGAAATTTATGTTCATTTGAAATTGTGAATGGAATGAGTGGCATATATATCTAAACACTTGTTTTAATGCTAAAACAAGTGATTTTTTTTATTCATGCCATACATGAATCTCACATAAAAGTCTTCTTTCCTTTTAGTTGTCAATACCTCTTGCCCCAAACCTTTGCTACTATCAGTTTTATAACATACTAGATTTAGAAGACAGTTGGTAAAAAGCCTGTTCAACAATAAATAGGATTAAAATTTAATGCTATAAAACTGGAAATGGTTTGGAAAATTGTAGAATTTTAAGATAATAAATCCCCCATGCAATGCCCATGCTATTCTTTATTATCTTATTCCTTCAACTTCTTACTAAGTCAACATTTGAAACAGTTCTATTTTTTAGACACAAATATTCACAACAAATACCACATAACATCATGTAGGTAAGATACACATGGGTAAGAAAACTTCAGGGTTACTGATATTCATTGAATGTGGAGAAGAAAGCTTGACATCATACGATGCAAACCACACACGCTGTGTACTGCAATGTCTCATGCAAGAATCTGTTAAACTCAAAGGCTGATTTCAAAAGGAAAGAGCTCATGTTAAAAAGCAATGAATCAGAGATTTCAGTGAATACTAATATCTTCTGATTCCTGCTTTTTTGTGGAAATAAATAAGACATGTTTAAAAAATATGAATTCTGTTTCAGTGAACTAAAGTCAGCCTCAGTGTTTAACCTAGCTCTCACCTGGAATGACTGATATAGTTTTCAAAGCTCGGAGAACTCTGAATGTTCTCAACGCTGAGACATTGCCCAGGTCCACAAACTCTGTCACATATCTGTAATAGGGGAGTTCACACACAAACACAATGACAGGATAAAAAGGAACAGTTGGGAGGTACAAGGGGCCTAACACCTTACACCAGTTACTTCTTACCTGGGATTACAGAAATAGTTTTCAAAGCTCTCAATACTCTGAAAGTTCGAAGAGCTGAAACATTGCCTAGGTTTACAAATTCTGTTACATACCTGTAGGATTAAATCACAGTTATTCAGAATTTAGGCAAAGTTTATGCTACTTACTTGGGTCTTTCATCAAGACCGCTTTGGCGTTTTTAGCAAAAATTAAATAGCAACAGTCAGAGGTTTACCTTTCACTGCAGTTTGCCTTGCATTAATATGCTTTCAGAGCCTTCAGTTAAATTAAATGTCTCTGAAGTGAATCACAGTGATTTAACTTTGAAAGCCTAAAATTTATCTAGTCTAGATTGGTAAGTTTGGAGAAGGAAGTCAAAGGGATGCTCCTTTTCTGCTCAGAGAAAAAAATGCAGGACATGAAATTAGCCTCTCTAATACTAGCTGTACTAATAATGGCTTCTGCAGTTCATGTTTACATCGGAATAAGCATTTTAGAATGTGAAAATTGTTTCAGACAAAAGTAAATCCACACAAGAATTTCCATTTCATTAAATTGGTATGCCCAGATACTAATTTCATGCCCTTTTTGCCCTTCACTTTCCAAGAAAAAGCATAAAACAAAAACTTACGCAAATGTAATGACAGTGAAGTCAAGCCAGTTCCATGGGTCTCGAAGAAAAGTAAAATCTTCTAAGCAAAAGCCCCTTGCAATGATTTTTATGAGTGACTCAAATGTGTAAATTCCAGTGAACGTATACCTGGAAAATATAGGAAAATTGAATCAAAATAAGTAACAACACTATGCATTGGTATTTTGATAAGAACTTGATGATCAAATGAAAGAGTTTTTTATTTCAAAACTGGAAAAGAAAATCTAAAGTTAATTATATTTAACACATATACTTGTGTATTTACATGCATTAGTTGTGACCTGCTGCTGAAGTAGATCAGTACTGATTTTAATAACATTAAAGTAAATAAATCCATCATATAACATATTAAAAATGCATCAGTGACACTCAATTTAAAAGTGTGCAACACTAGATCAGTTACTGTTAACCATTTTAAGCATAAGTTACTGTATACTGTCTAAACCACTAACATCTAAACCATCTAGTATTGACTTGAAAACAGGAAGAATGGAAGCATGCACTGAATTCTCACTTTAGGGATACCTGTTCTTATATGCTGTCTTTACCTGACATGTGCAAATAGACGGCCATGGTTCTGCTGTCAATGCAGTGGTGTAAAGGGCAGGTAAAACCATTGAGTTGGAGCTCTCATGAAGATGAAAGAAAACTAGTGGAATCCCAGTAGAATACTAGCTGTAAACAGCTTTATTTTTTTCTACCCAATTATTCTTTTAGATGGAGATTTAAATAATTATTCAACTTTTGTACATCATTTGGAGAGGAAATAATAGTAGAGTTTCATCATAGTTCCTGCCAGCATGCATGACTGCAGTTAGTGGCATGTTGACTCCCAGAGGAACAGTCAAAGGTATCTTTAAATAACACAGGCAACTTACTCTACATTCTTTGTCCAGTCTGGAGGATTACTCATGGTCATAAATACACAGTTGGTCAAAATAGTGCACATGATAAGCATGCTGAATAATGTTAAATATAGTTAAGGAAAACACTGTAGTACTTCATACAATATCACATCAACCATAGATCCTAAGTACAGTAAAATATTGCCACATACACAAATCTTTTAGACTTTGGTAAACATTGCACATTCATTTTGCCTGATCTGGTAGTTTTTCACTTTAGTACATTAAACTTTAATATTGGTCTTGATGTTCTGATGCTGATTTGTTAATGTTTTAATGTTTTGTTTTCAGCTGGTACTAAAAGGCGAAGGAGATGGTACCCACAAGCCTGGGAGGTAATGTGAGCTGAATAACAGCCAAAACTGAAATAAGTAAACCAATATTCTTCTGCAAATTACATACCTAACATGACTGAATAAGCATTAGTCTTCCTTTTTTACAGTACTCGTACTAAACTCAACAGCTGACATATGCAAGATAAATAAGTTTATCCTATTTACCCTAAGTCAGAGCTGTAGAGATAGCACACACCACCCCAGCAGAGCCAGTCTGGCAAAAACTCAGAATATTGGTTTAAATTGCTGAAGTGACTGTATTCCATGTTTCCCTGTTACTAGCTCAGCTGTATATGCTTCAGTCAGTGAAACAGAAATCCACAGAGAGCTCGCAGATAAAGGTGAATAATTTTTCACTAGTATTTTTTTGTCTCTCTCAAAACACATTAGCATGAAACAAAAATTCTCTTGCTCTACCAATGCTATAATTGGAAAATGGTCAACTGCTTAAAAAGTTTGGAAAACTGGTGAAAATGAGAATGGTAATTAATTTGTAGTTAAAGTTCCAGTAAGGTACAATGAGGTAATCTGGGACTGTGAAACCCAGAGTAACAGTTCAGAGGGGCTTGTGGTAGGGAGGGAGGTGGAACAGACTACTGGGACTCCATTGCATCAAACGCGATGTTCTTGGTTTGCAAGATCACTGGCTCTATGGCGTGGTCCTTCCCTTTTCATGGCAATACAGTGAACTATTCAAACAATTGAAAACACTGGAGACCATACAAAAACCTGACTCAAACTGCCCACATGATGGCAGCAAAATGTAAGAACGCCTATACCTTGATGACAAATGCTTAACTCTGTTTTTCTTTAGTCAACTCTTTAAATTATTTGTTCCTTAAAAATCCTTGCACTGCCATAACTGGCAAAGAAGCTTGCTGAAGAACTTGAATTTTTAATTTTTTTAACTTTTTTTTTTTTTTGGTTGGTTGGTTTTTAAATCAAGTATATGGCGTTTCATTGTTAGAGGTATATTTTTAGGAAATGGACAAAAAAAACCCCAAACCAACTAAAACCAACCAAAAACCAACCCTTCACTGCAGGTGAAGGTTGAATAGGAAAAGTAACATCTCAGCTTAAAGTATGCAGCAAACTGGTGCAAATATTAAGATCACTGCTTGCAGCTGCTGAACAATTCAAACTTCATGTTTTCAAGTAAACATTCAAATCAAGAGCTGAGATTTTATCACTATGCAGTGTATTACCTATTTACAGATAGCTATCATTCATACCAAAGGCTACGGGCAGGTCCTTGCTCGCTGTACATAACTCACTCCATCTGCGAGCTTCATGACAAAAGTGCTGTTGACTCTCAAAGGGAGCAGATGCTCAATAAGGGCTAACATACTTTGAAATCCCATATGGGAATCTCAATTATAACTGCCACATTCCATATCGGTGGTTCTACACAGCCTCTTTCTAACACTCCTTGAACTCTGCAGCTCTAGACACTGCCACCTTCCTTTTTATGTCTGGTCAGCCTCCTACCTATTCTTACCTTCTCTTCCTTTCCTATTAATTGCCAAAGTCTGGCCATCTCCCATCAGTTCCAAACTCTACCTTACCTCAAGACATGCACACAAAAGCAGGAAAACCCAAAAGGTAGAATACCAGGAGGTGAGTCAGCAGAGCACAAGTGAGAGAAATTAATGCTACTACCAGTTCCAGTTTCTGGCATTCCAACAGGTAATTCCTGGCAGTGAGGAAAAAAAATGACAGGGAAAGTCTCTGAGCACTGGGAAGAGAGACACTGTTTCTTTGCAGGGGGAGCAACATCTGACCATGTGTCTGGACGCTTTTGATCAGGCTGCCCTATACAGAGGTTCAGATTTTCCAACCGTCGTGCCAATTTCCTTGTTCTCAATGCACATCTTTCACACTGATAGCGAAAGGCACCATTCTATTATAATGACCAAAATGCCAAACACCCACCTCAAAACACGAAGGCAGTAGAATTTACTGATAAAAGTCAGAGGATTATTAAAAATAATAAACAACATTACTCCCTAATCTTTCTTTTATAGGTGGCTAACCTTGTGTAAGGAGACGAAATCTAAACAGCATTATGGAACCTATTACGTGGTTCTCAGTTAAGCACATTCATATTTGCAGTGTTTGTACCATACTGAATTGAGAAAAAATATTATAAGAACCTATGCATCTATTCTTGTGTTTAAGATAAAAGAAATAAACACACACATGTCTATATCTAAGATAAAAATAGCCCATCCCATAGTTGGCTGGTTGGAAAAGAAATCTGCTCAAATAATGGAAGGAAATGTTTTCCTACAATAGAGCTAAATTACATGATCACACAATCAGTTAATAGATAGAAGGAAAAATACCAGACTTGCATATTTTTTGTTAGAATTGCTTTTGTTCTGACTGCCATTAAGACCAGCTGACCTAGATATGCATATAACTAGGAAGAACTTGAAGCCAAAACCAAACTCAGTGATTAGTATGGCAGTAAAAAACATTACCTGCAATTAGCACAGATGCAAGGTTGGAAGGTATTGTAAACCAGAGTCTATAACTTGAATGGATAAGCATTCATTAAAGGCTTCTATCTGACAGTATTTGCATTTTCTCAGCAATACCGCCACCATGTTAGTAGATCTCTGTCAGGTCCCTGAACTACTGCTCCCAGGCGCTCCCTGACTCCTCTCCTGACAGTTTCATCCTCCCCTATCATTCCTTTAACTTCCAGCTCAGAGGAAAAGCTTTTCTGAGTCAGCAGCAGCCTTCCTTCTTCCTTTTTCCAAAGGCCTAGAAGATTCTGCCAGCAGTCTCTCTAATAAGGCTTTTGCCTCTGACTAACTGTTCTGTCACACAGAAGTTTTAATGTGGTGACTTCTTTTCCCAGATTTGCAAGAGAAGCACACCAAAACCTCACTTGCTAGACATTCCCATCAACCTATCATGAACATCAGCCACCAATGAATTCTTAAATCCATCTGCAGATTTGTACAGCAGAATTACTGAAATTCAACATAACAGGTAAAATGCATCTATATGACATATATTTTCTAGTATTTATAAAAACTTACCTTGTCTTCCACTGTAAAATAAAATTAACAGCTCCTGAAAACCTTTATGTATAACAAAATAGAAACAGTTATAAGTTTTCTTATTGTCACTCATTGTCAAATGTGTAACATTTTGAATGACCACTGAAAAAGGATATGAATGTACCAAAATTTTAATAGCTATTTTTCTAAGAGGATTGAAGGGAGTTAAAATGTACAGGGCAGAGGTGGCACTGAATCGGAAGATTGCCTTCCCTTTATTCAATACTATGAAGGTCTGGAAAAGAGAAAGAAAAAGTATTTTACAAGTGTTTATTCACTATAGATGCTTATTTTAAAACTGTTCCTAGTGACCAACCACCAAAATTGTGAATTTTGAATAGCTAATACACAAAAAACGTAACTTATTTTTAAATAAAACTTCTTTCTGGTACTTACCTGATGTACCTGACATATAGAAATATAATTTTAAATACAGAGCGTTCAATTAAATAAACTTTTATACTATTTCTTCAGTAAACAACCTTGGTATCCATGTGTTTCTTATAAAAAAGAGTGCAGAAGTTATTAACCAAAATTATAATTTTAATTATGTTTTCACATAGAAAAATCTTTTTTACTTATTGTTTGAAGGAAATCTTACCTGTGAATGTTAATGCTGCATTAGTAAGAGAAATCCTTAGAGGAACTGATTTAATAGGCTACCCATTTTTTATTCTAGTCTGCTAGCAGTAACACAACATAGGCATGGTTGTGGAGCGCACTGAGGACTGCGGACATCTAAATACACCTTACCAGAGAAGAGAAAGAAATACATCCCAGATGACCACCCCGCACAGGTTTACAAGTGTGAAACTTTCCCACAACACACAGAGTTTGTTAAGCTTAAATTTTAACAGCAAAAAAGCCTATCAAATTTAGAGAAACTTAAAGGCATCCAAACCTTAATTCAGAGAATTGTAGAAGACTCCATATGCTGAAAGCTTGTTTGTATTTCCCAAATGAATCCATGAGCCAAATATAAATAGTATGAGAGCAAACCCTTTGCTTCCACCGTAGGCCATTGTGATTGCAATGGCATTAACACTACAGCATGGGAAATGATGACTATCAGGTTTCTTTGTGGCAGTACGGTGGTCTTCAACTACGATATCAATCAACTCAGTAACTCAGAAGACGTTGCATGCAGTGGAAGGGATGATCCAAGGATTATACCCTAAATTCAAACTGAATTAGAGATGTTGAAGAATCTACTCAAGAGAAATGTGCAGAATTATTATTTGTTTTGTCAGCATTGTATATGTCATCAATAAACTATGTCAAAGCCTCCTTGTTTTTCATTACATTTCTGATTAAGGGAGGTGTAAACTAGAACGCCAGTGGCAATACGGGAAAGAGAATGTTGATCTCTTTTGGTGCCTGAGTCAAGCTTTCCTTCAAGACTATAAGCAATCAGAATACAAGGCTGGGAAGGCTGGCAGACAGAGATAATATGACAAAGTTCAAAAAGGATGATTCTTCAGTCTGCTTAGATTTGGGGAACTTAGTATGCATGGATCATGAAGTACAGATACAAATCTCTAGGAGCACCCAGGGAGTGGCGAGACACATGGAGATGAGGATTTCCACCAGTCTGTGGCAGATACCAAGTAATGGAGGCAGAGCAGAAGCAAGGATTGAGCCATGAGGAAAAGCTGTCCCTCTCCCAGCTCACTTGCTGGTTTCTTCCCCAAGCTGTCACTCCAACATAGCTCTACACAGAACACCTTCCTGTACAGATCAATTCCCTTAAGACTGAGGGACATTAAAGGGGAGATTTTATATTGTCTTTTGTACAAACTCAAGGAACAATAAGAGAGATGTATTTGATTTCCCCACTTCTGCACGGAAAAGGAGAAACTGTATGAAACTGAGGACAGTGGGATAATACCTGAACTAATGTTCCTGAATTACACTTCCAGTTAGGGATCACAGATAACAATGACCCTCAAAGCCTAACTGCAGATGACCTAACCATAAATGAAGCTTTCATTTTAAATACTGAAACACCCAAGCAGATGAATGAATTTTTGGCAGTGTGTTAAAGCCTCACAGCCCAAGAGGGAAGATGAGTTTCCCCTCCCAGGTCTGTTCCCAGCCCCCAGGACTCACAGTTCAGAAGTCTCCAGGTTGTGCGCTTGGCTTGTGTAGCTATGAGGTAGTTGACAAAATACATTAAAATCACACTCCCTACTAACTTTGTATCTGAGACTATACCACCTACGTTTAGTCAACCTACATTTTTTTTTTTACATCTTTGAACACAAGCATATTAAACATACATCTCTCTTCTAATGTGCCTTATGGAAAATAACAGCATGCTGGCGCAACTCCAATTTCAGTTGGAAGCTGCTGCTATTTTAGCTGTTCTACTTTCTGCTGCCCTGCATAGCAGAGCCAACAAGACTCTCAAATTCCTACCTCAGTTTTAATTTTTCACTGAAAGTGTCTTTGTGACTTGAGCCTTCAGAATGGCTTTGACGGGTCTCTGACTTCTACCCTTAAACATGAACTAAAATCGTATCTTATGCCTGAAGAAAAAATTAATAAATAAATACAGATAACAGCTGATATCTATCCCGGTTTAAGATTCATTCCTTGGTAAGCCTGCTGTATCTCACTCCAGTCTCATCCCAATGTGTAGGCAGTGTGGATGAACATGAAGTGTACCCAAAGCTGTCAGGATAAAGCAGACATTGAGAAAAGCTAAATAAATTCTAAACAAATTGTAAGATTAATGTTCCTATCTGAAGGATTATGTATACTTTTCAGGGCTTAGGTTTTACAAAGTTCCTTAATCATTTTATAAAGGTAGGAAACCTGCTTACACTCAAAGTACTTGAGTATGAATATAAATTGAAATAAATCCCGTAAGAGAAGTGCCTGATTTGCTACTTTTGCATCTGTAACCTGGATCCTAGTTCTGTAACTTTTGCCATAGTTAAAATAAACTCAGAAACTGCATTCTTAGGAGGGCAAAGAAGGAGACGGAAGATTTTGAGAAGATGCAGCTAAGAGGGAAGAAGAGGCCACACTGAACAAAGGTATTGTCTCAAAGAATCCCTTAGAACAAAGAGTTCCCAAAACCTTAATTTCATCCTCTCCTTCCTCCCAGTCAGATTTAAACATAATTTCTGGAAGTCTACATTTAGCAGGATGACTGCTACTGCGCTGCATTCCCACATCCTACAGTTAATAAAACATAATCTAAGACCTCATAGGACCTTCTGAAAGACAAGAGATCACACACTCTTGAGCTGGGTTCTTAGCTTCTCAGGAAGCCCCCCTGGGGGAAGCTGGGACAAGCAACTCATGGCATCTTTGAGGATGGCATTTCTTGGTTTTGTGATTATCTTTTGAAACCATATTTTCTAGCAAGACCTTAATTTTTTGCTTTGCTACAACTTTTCACTTATAATCATAGAATGCTTAGGGCTGGAAGGATCTTAAAGACCATCAAGTTCCAACCCCCCTGCCATGGGCAGGGACACCTCTCACTAGATCAGGCTACTCAAGGCCCCATCTAACCTGGCCTTGAACACTGCCAGGGAGATGGCATCCACCACTTCCTTGGGCAACCTGTTCTAGTGCCTCACTACCCTCACAGTGAAGAATTTTTTTCTTAATATCCAACCTAAATCTAACCTCTTCCAATTTAAATCTATTTCCCTACATCCTATCACTAAATGCCCTTCTAAAAAGTTCCTCCCCAGCTTTTCTGTAGACTCCTTCAGGTACTCAAAGGCTGCTATAAGATCTCCCCTGAGCCTTTTCTTCTCCAGGCTGAACAACACCAACTCTCTCAGCCTGTCTTCATAGGATAGACGCTCCAGCCCTCTAATCATCTTCATGGCCTTCCTGTGTACCTGTTCCAACAGTTCTATGTTCTTCTCATGTTGGAGACTCCAGAACTGGACACAGTACTTCAGGTGGGGTCTCACAAGAGTAGAGTAGAGGAGGGAGAATCACCTCCCTTGACCTGCTGGCCATTTTTATGCACCCCAGGATATGGTTGGCCTTCTGGGCTGTAAGCATGCATTGTCGGCTCATGTCAAGCTTCTCATCCACCAGCATCCCCAAATCCTTCTCTGCAGGGTTGCTCTCTATCATATCGTCTCCCAGCCTATATTGATTATGAGTATTGCCCTGACTCAAGTGCAGGACCTCACACTTGGCCTTGTTTAACCTCATGAGGTTGACATGGGCCCACTTCTCCAGCTGGACCAGGTCCCTCTCTAGATGACACCCTGTCCTTCTGGTGTGTCAACTGCACCACTCAGCTTGGTGTAATCTCCAAACTTTCAACCTCACCATCAATGTCCTGAAAACTATAAAAAAATATCTGAAGTCACTAGTGCATTCACCTTTTCTGATGTAATGAAGCCAATTAAAGCAATTTTTTAAAAATCTTTTTATTTTTGCATCTCACGGCAAGTCTGGGAATTCCAGGGGTTTGATCTGATTAGGGACTGATGCTACCAAATGCCAGGACAAAAGGAGGCACATTTTCTGACAGATATCATTCAACATCCTTCTGGCAACAGGCAGGGCATGGAGTGGCAATCAACAATGCTACACCTAGATTATAGTAGGAGGAAAGTGAAGAGAGACCCATTTACTTTTACCTATTCTTTCCTTCCTCTTTAATGTAGCAGCCTAGGTTCAAGAGGCAATAGCCAGCCCTTATAGTATGAAACCAAGTGGACCAAATTTTGATGCAGGTCAGAAGCTTAGGGGTTCCAGATGATCCATTCTCTACAGACAGTGATGTGAAACTACTTGATCCTTGGTGATGGCAGCTTCAGCATGAACAGGCAGTCACTATTACACTAGAACACACAGATTTCCACTTACACAGAAGTTAAATGTAAAAAATGGATAAAGACCAAGTTATTTTTTTTCTCAGTTTGGGAGTAACAAAAAAAAAAAAGCACATTATTCAGGATGCTAAACGTCACAGCTCTGGACAGCAGCACTGCTGACCACGACAGTCAGCAGCATTTCAATAAAATAAAATCATAAGAATATAAGAACAGATATTGCATTGTATGATAATAAATTAATTATGTTCCAAAGATTGTTAAAGGGTACAGCTGTTGGCATTCAGCCCATGATGCAGTATAAATCAATAATCCTATCACATGTGTAAATTTGCTATAATGGGCTATTCTGTTGTCAAACAGGGGATGTAATTTCTTTCCCTTTCTTTTCAAGTTCATATTAATATTGGGAATAAATACGTCTTCTTTGGTTGTAGGTTTTGCACAGAAGTCCAGTTACAAAACCATGAAATTACACCTATTGTTTTTGTTTCTCTTAACAGGTTTTCCTATTTTTTAACTTTTCAGTGTTGTAGATAACCATTTCTATTCCCATTTTGAAACCTTAGAAGCCAAACCATTATATTTTCTGTCAATAAATCAGGCATAGTTTATGCAAAGTTCTTAACAAATGTCTGTCTGAAACAACACTGGCATCTGTTAATCCATATACTTGTCCTAACCCCTTCTTGCAAATAATATTTTCCTTCATTCTAGTGTTTTTCATTAGCTTCATATTATTTCAGATAGATACTTCCCCAGACAGAAATATAAAATCTCTAACTATTGTGCAGCAGTTGTCAGATTCTTAACACTGGCAGAGGATTGACTGACACTGACTGACTCCTTGGCTTTAGAAGGTGGAATTCAGAAAGGGATAAAAAGAAAGCTGAAATTTTAAATGCTACAGAGGTAAATGCATTGAACATTAAGATTCCTTCAAGTCTTCCTGGAGATGTTCACTTCTGCTTCAGGCTTTTCTCCTTCTAAGACTTGCAGATTCTCAAAAGACAAGTGAAACAACATAAAAGTATTTCCAGAATTCATATACAGCTAGATAAGAAAATTTAGGAATTTGATAGCTTAAATTCAGATTACTGATGTAAAATTGAAATAAATGTTGGATTTCTGTTAGGAAAGTCTATTTTTCTCCTGTCAGAGGGAGAAAAAATAGAGTTGTAGTAGGTGAGAAATTTTTGTGTTGTCTATGACTAGACAGGGCTGTTTCTGTTCCAGTCCTGTAGAAGATTAAAGCACTTGCATAGAGAGAACATGTGGACTTCATCAGAAAGATGTGAATCCCAGTGGGTATGTGACTCCCTTGTAAAAGCATTGAGAGTGGAAATAAAAAGATTCTTTATTTCAAATAGTACAGAAACTTGAATATGTTCAGCTGGTTTCACTCCACTTCTTTCAACTCTGTCATCAGACCTGGCTGATGTAGTAAATTTTCAGCTCTATTTGTGAAGGGACTGAAAGGGTCTTCCAATTCTAAGAGCTCTAGAGGCATAGCTGTAGCTCATACCTAGCATGCATCTGTTTCCACTGCAACACGGACAAGATCAACTGATCTGATGATAAAGGTCTGGGTTGAGCTCTGGGCAGGTAGGCATATAGTTATGTGTGATTTTGTATCATAAACAGACACAGTACAGAACTCTACAAGGCCTGCTTTTATAGAAACACATCTTCTATCCTTCTAAAAGTAGAACTGTGATGTAAAGATAAATCTTCATACACCATGAATGGCAGATAAAGGTCTTTCAGAGTCATCAAATAGATAAGATAAAAATATTGTTCTTTCACATAGTATTTTCTCTCTTCTCAAAATAGGACTCATAAATCATATGAAATTTAGCAAGCTAAAAGACACTTAGAACACGGCACTTTGTGAAAATCAAAACAACTCATCTTGATAAAGTTTTCATCATAACAGTAACTAACAATTATCACCCAAGCTAGCTATCACTATAAATTGGGAACCTTTTCAGCTGTATATGGGTTGTGCAACAGAATCATGCTGAAAGTATTCGCAGCTATTAAAGGCCAGTTCCACCAGAAAATTTATAATCAGTTTTACACTCCCCTTGTATTTTCTGCTTATCCATGTGTTCCTCTATTGATTCCATAAATTCCTTTAAAATTTGCTATCAAAGCAGATTTCTAGGAAGAAAATGTACTATGCTTTGTGTCATGCTGTCACTTTTAAATCTGAGGAACCTTAGAAAAAGTCTGTTGTGTAGGGTGCACTCAGTTTCAATACATCTTCTTTTTATAGAAGTTTGTAAAGTACATCATCTATTATGTATACTCACATTTGTATAGGTATTATATATTGCTTTTAATGAAAGACAACATACTATGTTTCAGCTTTGCTATACATGTTCCTTTGATACAAATTCAATTACATCAAAGGAATATTTTTTATGTAAATTGAAGGAAGAGGAGGAAAGTTTAGTAACCATTAAGGATGATGGATTTTGATCTGTACCACAGAGGACAGTGGGCACTTTCCCAATGATTTAGAGAGCAATTAATAGAAGCCTATATTTTTTCACACTATTTATTTATACCCTGCTTCATCCATTATACAACTACTTTATACAATCAGTCATAATGCTACGTTTATTGCCAATTTGATGAATTAAATGTAAAAATAATACTGCAAAATTCCTCTTTATGTAAAGCAGGAGGACCAGTGTGCCAAGAGCACACAAAAGTAAATGTGTTCAAAACCACACATTAGCTAAATCAACTTTTTGTAACTGGAAGACATTAAATATTTATTTATTAACTTTCTGGAAGGTAGAATGTATGTATAGCACTAGCATCAAACATGTTCTGCTTTTGTTGTATACCTTGTCCTTTTAGCAGCGCTCAACTGTTTCCAGAATTACATTTCCCTACATGGTTGCATATTAACAGACTAAAGTAATGAGCTATATTACCCACTGCACAGAAATGAAATGAAAATAATAATAAAGCACTCTTGATGCTGGCATATGAACAGGATTGATATTAAACTCACTTTTTTATTGATGTAATATGGGTCCATGTCTTCCAAGGGTTCAGACACCATTCCTGGAGGTATGTCGCCGTATATAAATGGAAGCGTTTTTCCTGCCTCCAAATCACTGTTTGGCTTTGGCCCATTTTCATCATCATTGTCTTTACGATCTTGTTTAGAATTCTTAGCTTTTTCTGCAGCAATGCGTTGTTCAATAGCTGCAAGAGACTCTCTAGTGAAGTATTGGAAGCTGTCTGGTCCTGGTGGTACAAGCACTGACTGCTCCATCTTTTCATCCTGCACATTTTAATTACCATTTATTCTTCTGCATAGGAAAATACTAAAAGAAAGCAGAAAATAAAATTCAAAGAAAGATGTTAAAATCACCAAGTAAGAAAGATTTATTTTTAAATGCTTTTGTTTATACTGTTATGGAAGGTTTAAATATACAAAAATTAGAACTATGTAAAGAAAAATAAAACGAGCCATTTAGGTGATGGGTTTTTTCTGTGTAAGATGTACTTATGTGGTTCTTCTGAACTCTAGGACTACAATGGTCTTTTACTCCAAATAAGGAAAAGCTTGATACTTAAAAACAACTAGACACATTCTTTCCTGGTAACTCTGATTATCTTAAAATCACCTCACTTTCCTCTGGAATTGAGCAGAATCATATTGGTAACTATAAATAGCACAGTTCATCAGACCTAATGCAGAAATTTCCACTGAGTAAAGAGTAACTAGAGTAAGGAAGAGTACCAGAAAACAACGACCGTAGAATCAGAATTTCTAGTAAATAAATAAACATCAACTCCACATATTATGAGGTAGTAAAATAGTGGTTCCAAGTGAATTTTTGCATGGGTAGTTATTCTAGATAAGAAGAACAATTGCCTATCTTAATTTCAATTTAATTGTTACTACATATCTGGTTCTTTATTCAATAGCTGCAATTGGATAATACTGAAAGTACTGTTATATACATATTTGCAACTGAGAAAATAAACAGACACACAAATGAGATGTGAATTTGGGCAAACAATGGTGCATATATCCCTCATGCCTGAATGTAAAGGAATATCTGTGATCTCCACCCATCGCTGGGATCCTTGCGAAATGATCAGTCAGCCTTTCACAAGACTTACAGTTCAAAGAAGGACAGTACTTACTGAAGTTACAAGCCAGAGATATGGAATGACAGAGAAATAGGAATACAAGAGATAGATGGGTGAGCAACATATTAAAACAAATTAAATGGTGACAAACAAAACCAAGAATTATGGAAAGAAGCTGAAAAAAATGAGGAAAACAAGAGCAAAAAATGGAAACGGGAGGAGACCATAAATGAATGAAGACAGAATCAAGGAAGAAAGTGAAGAATGTGAAAAGAAAAAGAAATAGGAAGACTGGAAGATTAGCAGTGTAAAAATGCAGAGAATAAAACAAAGAAAAACAGAAAAGTGTGTGGGAGAAAAGAATATTGGGAAAGGAGTAGGAAGGGAAGCATATATAGCTAGGATTACATTAGTATTTAGGGAAATTTGATAAGGAAAATAAGAAATTAGATGAGAAATAAAGGGAGAATAAAGAAAAACATAACTGGCAAATGAAAGAGAAAGTCACTAGAGTATATTAAATAAAAAAACCCAGATCCTCCAGATTAATGCCAGGGTGAGCACAAATAACTTAATCACACATATGTACACATATGTATTGAGTAGTCATATATAGTGGATAAAATAAGGAAGAGGGGTCAAAGTGCTTCTTGATTTCTCAGAAAAATTAAAAAACGTATTTCACCTGGATGTATAGAAAGTATAGAATCAGCACCACTGTCAGGGGAATGGCTTCTAAAGAATTGACGTGGCACATTTCTCACTGTAAAAAATCAAAGGGCAGTAATCAAAAGACAAAGTATTGACCCACACAGTGTGCAGACTCATGCCAAAACCAGTTCTCTAAAGCTTTCTTTTCTTTCTAATCCTGAAAGGAATCAGAATCATCCTGTTCTCGGTCCATTAAGAAAAAAAGAGGATATAAGAAAGTGTGTTTCCACCAAAAAAAATTTAAAATTCTCTCTTCCTCCACACAGAGAGTACCCTCCAGAAATCCCCCAGCTCCTCTCATGGCTCTGTTTACTTATCAGAATTGACTCTTCAGTCTCTACTGAACAGTTATAAACTCATAGCTTGTATGTTCTGACACTTAACATTCAATCACACCTTTGTGGACACTGGGATAGAAGCAAAAAAATCTATTAGTCACACCACTGACCTTGGCTGATCCCCAAACCGATCCCTAAATCAATCCCTGTGAGTGGCACCATAGTGTGGGAAACAGATCTCATACTAAGCCACAATTCAAGTATTATGGGAGCCACAGCTGTAGGTGTGGGTTTCAGGGAGACACACAGACCCAAAAGACAATAAGGCTTTCCTTTCTGCTTAGTTTATTACTCAAAGGAAGAGATGATGATCTTCTCTTCTGTCACTTCTCTCACAGCAAAGATATAATCCACATGGGCACCAGCAAATGAGGCTATGTAGCCACCTCTGCCTTTCCCTCTCTTCCTCACAGTGAGATTCAGGAGGCTGGATTTCCCCTTTGCCATTTTTCCTTTGAAAATTCTCTTCAGCATCCAAAAACCCCCACTGTATGTGTCACTCGCTGTTCCCTGCCATAGTGGCCAGTGAGGGCACAGCAAGCCCAATGAGTCCAGGCGCAGTGGGAGGCAAGGGCTGGACAGTAGCAAGGGCAATCTCATGTTTTGAAGAGGAAGGAAACCAACAGCCAGTGAGTAGTCAGCAAAGGTGAGCTCTGACGCCACATGGTGCTCTCAGGACCATGTGAAAGTCCCCAGCTGGCATGCAGAACAAAGAGGTAAGCCTGCAGGATTTGCCTGCAGGTGCCCAAACCAAGCTACTTCATAGCTATTAGTTAGGTCACAATATCATTTGATTCAACTACTGAGTTTAAAACCAGCAAATGCTATAGGCTTTCCTGTATTTTTTCTGGAGAAAAGAATATTATTTTTCTGTAATTAATCCTATAAGGTTCTCAGGCTTGTCAAATGTACACAGACCAAGCCAGATATATACCTTTAGATTTATCTAAATCTAAGTAGGCTGTAATTAACACAAAATTTCAGGAGACTAAGAGAAGATTAAGTACTTTTTATCCTCTACTTAACAGATTAGAGGATGATATTTCAGATACATTTTCATTTTTGCAAATGGAAGTCTTCTATAAATTTAAAAGTCAATTTTAGCTACATACAGAATTCACTACAGTCTTAATCTCTAATCACTTTCATCTGCCATAGCATAGTGGTTAACTGAAAGGTGTGTATTTCCTAATTATAGTTGAAGATGATGGGTAACAATTGATACCAGGCTAGTTAATCAACTGATATTCTGATTTCTATCAAGTGACTTATTAAGTATTAATTTAATAACTGGAGATTTCTTACATGACCCAAAAGAACTTTTTCTTTTTAGCATAGCACTGGTAATTCAGCAGGGAAAACCATATAAGAATACACAAAATATAAATTTCTTACTAAGTTCTTTCCTACTCTCTTTGTGAAGATTTTTTTCCTCTTCAGCTCCAGTTGTATTTATGTGACTTTCTCATGAGCAGTGTATCGGTAGATAAAACATTTCAAATTTTGGAAAACAAAGTACTCAGAGCATTTGAGAATAGAATCATTCTGCTACTTCTTAAATTTTCCAGGAAAAATGATTCATGTGTACTTTGTAATATGCATTGTTGCAAGCCAGATACTTGCAGAGCACACTCGATATACTCTGTGTGCATGGACCATCTGTAAACCACACGCAGAATAATCCTGAAGTTATTCAACTGCATCTGTGTTACTGCACAACACACAGCTGATCTGCCCATGCACATTAAGTCTGTAGCATACAGAGCTACACTAGGTTAGCTATCCCCACACCGACCATCTGGGCAATATGCATTCAGTTAGTTCAGCACTTCCCTGATGGATGTGATCTGCTGTACATCTCGCATAGTTGTGTATCTATGCATACGTAGACAATACCTCAAGTTGGCAAATATCCATAGTTTCTGCAAATTTCTAGAGTATTCAAATTTCACCTAAATAAATGTTTTAGGAAAAATAAAGGGGTACATCAGCAAATAGATAGAGACATTGTATCTTGTTTAACAGTGATTCCAGACTACCAGCCTTTGAAAAACCCAATTAGATGATACATAACTCTGAAAAAGACACAAATTTGAACAAGATGATTATTTCCTAGCCTGATAAGCATCTGGTTTTCTGCTAGCTTTCATGTTTTTCATCCCTTTATAACAAACAGCAACAAGAGTTTCTGGAGAGTTAGTTCAGAAGGATCTTAGTAAACATGTAGAAGATACTAGAGATACCTAAACTTTAAAAAGCTAATGACCTTATATCACACATATACTTAAACCTAAAACTGTAACATGATCTGCTATTTTATCTTCTGTGACAACACCTATGAATTAAAATATAGCTTCCATTTGCCACAGAATGTAGTGAATGTTGAGATGCTAAAGTTCGATGGGACTCTATATGCTAGAAATAGAGGAATTTGATCATAGACCAGCTCCAACACTGTTTGCAGTACAACAGTTTGGTTCAGCTTTATACTTTTACCTTCATAAACACCTAAAGCCTTACATAATCACCTATTCAGATACAATATCTGAATGCTGAAATCAAAACTGACCTGTTCCTGTCCTTCAGGTGCCAAGATTCTCTGCACTATAACTAAGCCAGCAGTTTGTCTTATTCAATTAGCATAGCCACATGATTAACTTTAAAAAGTTACAGCTTCCCAGATTTATTATAAACCAATGTGCCATGTTTTCTAGAACACACTACATAGATACTCAGTTTCTCCTATGGTAAACACTGTAGGTGCTAAGGAATGCAAACATATTTCTAATTTAAAATCACAGAATCTTTAAGATTGGAAAAGACCTCTAAGATCATTAAGTGCAACCATCAACCCAAAAACACCATGTCTACTAAACCATGTCCCCAAGTGTCACATCTACACAATTTTTTAATCTCTCCAGAGATGGTGATTCTACTACCTCTCTAGGCAGCCTGTTCCAACACTTCACAACCCTTTCGGTGCAAATTTTTTTCCTAATATCCAATGCAAACCTCTCCTGATACTACCATTTCCTCTTCTCCAGACTAAACAACCCCTGTTCTCTCAGCCACTGCTCCACAATGGTATTTTTGCTCTTCTGTTGGCCTAGTCTTGTCACAGACAGATAAACATGTGAAAGTCATGAACTAGAGAATAAATATGCTCTAGAGAATATTGTTTGTTATTTACTTTTGTTGGTAAAACCTTGCATTCATTGGAAGTGGTGGTAAATGAATACTTATGCCTCCCCCACCCCACTTGCTTTTTTTTGTATTCTTCAGTTTCTCAATTCGGTGAAAGGCTGGTGCTCTGGTTTGTGGGATATGAATCTGTGTCCAAGATAAAGTGGAAAGATGAGTACAAAAGGGAGTGCACATGAATGTTTCAATAAATCCATTGCACATTCTTTTGCACTGCTACTTGAATTAATGACTCACAGTACTCTATGTACATCACAAATATGATTTGTTACATTTGGTAATGTAAGACATATCTCAACAGTAATAGAAAATAAAAATGACACAATCAAATCAAATATTAAGAAATTAGCAAATGAAACTAGCCTGTTTTCTCTAATCTCTCCCTTTGAATTTCAGGAAGGCACCCTTAAATGTCTGTACAAACTGCTATTCCTTGCAGTTTCCAGCACTGAGAAACTGATTGCTAAGGGAAAACTCAGGAAAGAGAATTCTGCTAGAATAAGCAGAATTTCGTCTTTGCCCTTCATTTTGCCCTTGGCCTGGGACATACATTATGTTTTTGTGTTTGGCATAAACTAACAAATTAGTTCTATTAAAAATCATGCATATTACTATTTTGAAAAAGTACCAGAGTAATAAAAAGGAGCATTAATATTTTGAAGTGCTCTAGATGCAGTGATGTAACACTGGTAACTTCATTTTTATAAAGAGACTAACTAGGTATTTGAGAGGTTATCTGCAGTATGCAAAAGGAACATCACCTCACTGATTCAACACACAACTAACAGACCACAGCTACTACAGAATGGAGATAAGTTAGTGAATCAACATGTAAACTCAGAGAACCCAAATCTCTATAATATATAACTTCTCATTGTTTAGTTGCAGTTTATTGTTACTTTAGATTAATCAAATTCTCATTATGATTCTTATCTTTAGAATACAGAATAAATATAAATTGCCTTCCTCAATGTGTGGAAGAAAGGAAAGATGGTATGGCCATCTACTGCAGCTTTGTACATGAGGCCTTGTGTAAGGAGAAACCATACTTCCTTCCTTCACAGAACTGAACCTGTTTCTGGCCTGTTTATTTTAGAGCTACTACAGGTAGGAAAGGCAGGTAGGAAATCCAAAGAAACACACTTGGCAGAAGAACACAAATCAGAGAAGAATACTGAGACCATGCAACTTTTTATGACTCCTTGTAGCTCATATAAAATTAAATTTCATTCTCATGAACAGCTTTATAAAGGAAACATATTGGCAGACTGATAATAGGATTCTCCCACATATTTTTCCCCATATTCTTGATGTTCCCTCTTGGCATGGACAATTCAGATCTGGGCACGAAGACTTCCTTGCATTATATTACTTGGACTTGGCTAACTATATTTATTTACTTTATATTAATTTTAAATAAAGGGTATATTATACTGCAGACATCACAATGGGACATTGAGCTATAAATGAACTATCTGAAATACTGAAAGCAGTCAAACAGTACATACTAGGTCAAGTAAAAGTCTATGCTTTGCCGCTACATATATCCATTACCTAAACTGACAGACAAGTAAAGTAATGGGCATAGGGAAAGAGTCACAGAAAGGGAGTAATAGTAATGATGGCAGGGGATGATCACTATTTAGTTTGCCAAGGAGTTGCTGACAGCTATGGGTAGCTATGTGGTTTAGGAAGTCAGGTTAGTGCCCCAGTCTAGGCTGCCCAACAGCCAGAAAGCAGAACAGATAGAGATAGGAAATATAGTTAATGCTTGGGATATCCACACTGTTGTATAATTGCTTAGCTTACATATCATTACTTGACTATCTATGCTGAAGTTCCTCATCAGCTCCAGGGAATTCAAAGCCGCATTATCCATCCATCAGCAAAACCCTTACACTACCACAGGCAACAGACCATCTGATCTCTCCTTACAGTACTCTGCCCTCACTAAACAGGACTGAAATCAAGATTAATGGCATAGAAAGAATACCCACAAGACAAGTCGAACTTGGCATCTAAATGATAAGCCTTCATTTGGGAAGGGAATCATGGCTTCTTATTTCTCTGTTTTATCTAATAAATTCACTTGAGAAGAATCAGTTGAAAATTGCCAGAGGTGTATTCATAGCTGAGAAGAAAATATATCAGGAATAACTGTGGAAAAAGAGGGTTTAGTTCGAGTTTTCACTCGCAATTAATTTCTTCAATTCATGAAGAAAACACAAACCCAAGTTTTGAAAAATAACACAATTTAAAACAAGCCAGCCCTCCTGAATCAAGCAAACCCCCATGATGGGAAAACAAAAATGTGTCCTGTGCACTCTCTGCATTAGGAAGTGTGGTCTGCTGCAGTCAAAGCAGGATTTTGTGTAGCTGCAACATTTCTTCCCCCTAATACCTAGATTCTTAATTCTATCCTTTTTTCTTGGTTAGCGTAAACCAGAAGACCATGTGATGTGAACACAGCATTTTATTTGTCACTATTAGCTATATATATATGCATGCATTGTTGAGATTGCTATTCTCATTACATTTTTTTAATGTAACTAATGTATCTCTAGGCCAAAATATAGCAACTGTGTTTAGCTTTAGATTAAAAACAAATAGCTTGCTACTGCTTACTGCTTTGGCTTAATTGCATTAGCTGCAACCAAGTAATTTTTATTTTAGAAAGCTGAAAAGCCAAAATTAGTTATGCATCTCCATAGGAAGAAAAAGATGTTTTAACAGGAGAAGTCACAATGTATCTGCAGTACTACTCCATCTGAGCAAACACATTTTATAGGTTAGAACTACTGGACTGCTACCAAGCTGAATAAATTCCATACTTACTGTGTTACTGCAGCAAAAGACTGCAGTACAGAGCAGCAATCTTTTAGCTCTCTTTCATTCCATCAAAGCAGGGACCCCTTCTACTGGCAATCTACATTACTAATTCAAAATTAATTTTCTCAAGCAAGGTATTAAACATCTGCTTCCAGTTGCCTTAGCAAACAAAACAGCACCTTTCTTTGGTTAAAAAAATGAACAAAGAAATGAAGACTGTTCAGTATAAATCATATAATGTTACTGATTCATTTTACATTAAGGTAAAATTGAATTTAAGACAAGATCGAAGTTCTGGTTTTGGCATATTACCACACTTGGGAAACAAGAAACAAAAGCTGATGGAAACCAGATTGCTCCATACCCTGGAATGATGTCAAATTCACATAGCTAACAAACTCAAAGACATCTCAAAAAAGTTAGTAAATTATGACCTTTGTGGGTTGCTTAACCCCATTAACAGCATTCTGGTACTTGCTATCTCATTTGGGCACTATATAAGGGCCAGTGCGTCACCATAACCAGTAGCCTTAAAGTCATAAAACCAAAATGATTTACATTCTGAAAGCTTTGGGCATAGTGAGAGGAGGCAGTATCAGCCCTGTTTCACAGGTTGTTGGTGCGGTGCGGTGCAGTGCAACACCCAAACTGAGGGGCCCATCTCAAATATTGCCTTTGAAAGGAGGGATTGCTGAACTAAGGAGGGATTGCTGAAGTAACGGGAGATGCTCAAACCACATACCAACTCTGCAGTCTCGGCACTCTGCCACTGCACAACTTCTGTGTAGCTCCTGCGTTCACCACCCTCTTCTGCACCTAGCAGCTAGTCTTAGGTTTTGTGAGATGCAACAAATACACAGGCTACATGAATCAAGTGTCTGTCAAAATAATTTATGTGCTATATGCTAATGTCATGCAACATGTGACACAACATATAACGTGGGTCGGTAAACACATGGTATTTTTCTTGCCGTTTATGTGGGCAAGGCCATAATCCTTTTTGGTTCAGCTGAAGCCTTGCATCTACAGTTCTCCTCACATGTCCTGTAGTCCTGGGATTCTGAACTCATCAAGAAGCACTCACTTTACCAACAGTAAGAGGACTGATTCCGCTATTTCTTAGTAGGCTGCTTTCAACTTATTAATAATTTGCTAATAATATGTGACAAATGGCTTATTACTAGAAGATGAATAATTTCTTTTTACAGTAGCCTAATTAGTGTCTCACAGACACAAATTTATTTAAATTCATAAACTGTTTTATATATACATATAGCTCTCAAAATGTCTTACAATAAAAAAAGTCACACCACTGCTGCAAAGAAACTTCTTCCAAAACACCCACCTGATCAAAAATAAAGAACTCTCAACTTCATTCCTGATTGGTTTGGAACTGATTTTTAACAACATTTGAATTAATAATGATAGCCCAACGTAACTTTGGAAAGTTCTCATTAAGTGGGCATTCATAAGGCCATCATGTTTCAATCTTGTGTACAGGCATGGCTAGATATGGCAGCAGTCTTGAGATCTGACTGTGCTCAAACCCTGGCGTTGTGGGTCCTAGATGTAATACAGTTGCACAGTTAATTTATTCTGTCGAGTTTTAGATAAAGTAATTCAACATCTAAGAATTATTCCTGCTAACAATCAAGCAAGCAGGCATGTTAGAGCTAGTTTACATCTCTGCCTTCTTTTGCAATTGAGGTTCTGTACTTCCCATAGATTGCACATTGCCTTGAAAAGTCTCTCTAGCACATCTCACAGGCAAAGGCTGTCCTACTAATGGCACCTCTGGTTCAGCAGCCATCCTAAAATCCCAGCACCAATACATAGTCCCATGCTCACTGCATCTTAACAGATTCATCCCAAAGCATCATACTTCTGATGCTGGTGCACAGTTCACCAGTGAGAAAAGCTGCAGCTGAAGCATGTGATTCAGGAAAACAGCATTTGAATCGAGCGACACAAAGGCTTTTCAGAAGTTCTTGATATGGTTATGCATGACTCTGAAGAGAGTAAAAGAGATAAAACCTAAACCACTCCTCCGTTACTACTTCTTTGAATTTCCTAGTAGCTCTTAGATTAATTTTAGGGGTTTGGTCTGAGTCATTAAAACTTTCTCTCATACAAGACTTTTATCAAAATGGTCAAAAACTGCCTCTTGCTTTTACTATTCTCAACTCCTGCATCAGGAGACCACCTGGTCATCTTCATCAGCGCATGAAAACAAATCCACAAGTTTGGTCTTTAGTTATCATACCACTGACTAGAACGATGTTTCTTGGTCAGTTCTCATTCACAAGCATGTCAACTGCATTCTGGTGATTAAATTTCAATTTTTTTACTGTAGTGATGCTAAGATGAAGGCTAAAGGTAAATTTGTTTTTTTTGCTTGCACTGTTTCCCTGTGGAGCAGCCTGGAAACTGTTCCACAGCTTGCAAGCCTGCAGAAGAACTGCTAAATCTAGATGACATTAAAAATTGTGTTATTTCCTGTGTAGATGTGTCATCAGGCCTATTTACACACTCCATCCATCCAATATTCCATGCAGCCGATCCTGGGCACAGATAAGGTCCTATGGTCACTCCAAGAACATCTCTAGGGATTTGTGAAAACTCTGGCAGTGTTCAAAGGCCAGATTGGATGAGGCTTTGGGCAACCTAGTGAAGGGTGTCCCTGCTCATGGCAGGGGGGTAGGAACTAGATGATCTTTTGAGTTCCCTTCCAACACAAAGCTTTCTATGATTTAATTAATTCAGATCACTAGGAACATCAGTATCCACCTAGAGTTTCACGTAGATACTTCATAACATGTAACACCATTTCATATAGACATGGAACACAGCCCAGAGAGAATGGATTAAACCATAATATTGGTAGTTAAAAGGCTTTAGGCATAAAATCAAGCAAATATCTCAGAACAGTAAGCTGTAATGTGATAGAAGTTGCTCTACATGATATTTTCAGTTGCATAAAGGAGAAAATCTTGAAAATTCCTAGAAGCAATGAAATAGCTTTTGCTATTAAATGGTTAATTGCAAGCAGCAGCAGCATCTGCTGGCTCTGCCACACCCTCCAAGCAATGCCTTATTGTAAAAAGCTTCAGATTTGCAAAGAAAGGCATAGCCTGGGAATCAGTATTGCTGCGGGAGCAGTGGCATGACAGCCACTGAATGAAGACCATTAGCCACACTGACTTTTATTTAAAAGCAAAGATTTCAACTTTTTTTTTTTCTTTTGAGGTGCTGGTGAGTTTTCAGTCATTTCATATTTTATATTCTTGCCCTACAAGAAATGTTCAGTATGATTTTTTTAAGATATAGCAATGTAAAGATATAATGAATAATCCAGTCAAAAGCTAGAAGTGATACAATTATATACTGTGAAATCAAGTGGTATTGGGATTTGGGAGGTTTGGGGGATATTTTTTATCCTATGGTTGGTGAAGAAGAAAAATTAGATAAATGTGCTTCTTTAAAATAAGTAAGAATATATTATGTGCAGAGACTTCGAATGTTTAGGAGTCCACAACATTTAAAATCAAGTGTTAATAAGTGCACTGAGAAAACAGACAAAATGTATAATGCAGGTGACATCAAAGTTAAAATATAGTAGAACTAAGGGAATATCACTGAATACAATGTGATATTTAAAAATGGAAACCCAAGAATCAGAAATTTCTGAAATATAGCTGTATACATCAAAATAGTATAAATTACAACAAATTAATTACAATAAATTACAACATAGTCATTCAAATTCTGGACCACTTCTGAAGACCTGATCATCTACTAAAAAGCAAGTGAAATTTACTTTATCAAGTATAGTACCAAGCTATGTCATTTAAAAATAAAATTGTAGCACGTATTTAGTGGTTATTTTGAGAAGAAACTGTTCTCAAATGTAGGTCCAGAAAGATAAAAAGAAAAGAGGATTGAGATCTGCAGTTTCTATAAAAATAATTCAGTGCACATAAAACGTGCAGTTAAATCATGGTAATGATGCTAATGCAGTAATAAAATATTTAATAATTTTAAAGGTTTCTAACTCGCATCCTAGCTTGAAATGAAGCCAATACATTACAAGGTCTGTATCATGGGAATCTGTTCATGTGGAGCCACCTGTAAGATGAGAACTCAAACAGGAGCAGCAACATGCTATAGCGGAGACCACAGCAAATAATGGCAGGTCTGACTATGAGCAAACCACATCTCTTTCAGCCTCAGCCTTTCTGACAGGGAATTAAGAATTTACCCATTTAAAGGATTTGTGACTGGTGATTAAAATACTGTCATGTATTTATGAGAGAAAATGAGATGAGAGAAGCTTCAGCCACTCGAACTCCCAGAGTCAGGTATTGATTTATAATATGCCTAGCTGAGGAACAATGCACAGGAGCATTCCTTGGCATGTCACTCTTCTCTGATCAATGCATCTGAAGACAGGGCACCATTTCTTACCAGACTCTGACAGCTGCATAATGTTTCTGCAGGCGTCCTATATGCAACCCACATGCACTTGTATCAAGAATCTCACAGTGAGAAGCCAAAGTAGGAAACTTCTTTCTATAAAACCATTTTTCAATGCACTTGAGAGAGGGCACAACAATGGAAATAAGTGCACTACATAAAGATTTTCCAGTATTAAAAAAAAAGTCCTTAGTATGTGAACAAAGAACACTGTTAGAGAAGAGACTGATAAAATGTGTAGGTTACAGTTTTAAGGAATAAAAACCCATGTAAATCTGAGGGAAACATACACAATTTAAAAAGTTTAGAAATGATCATGTTGCATTGAGTATGAGCCAATGACAAACTGAGGATTTAATATTTATAAGTGGAAATTACATCAAAAAAACCTTAATTTGGTTTTAAGGAAAAAGACCACAGAAAGTATAAATACAGGAGAATTTCCAGGGCTTAGGAATTCTGAATAGGAGTTGTTTTGTTATGGCTGTTTCTCCAGTTTTCCGTATTTATTATTCTCAAAAATTCTTGTGCTTCTCTATGATCTAAAATTGCATCAGGACATATGTTTGTAATGTAACAGTTGAACCCTTGATCCTTTTGAAGTTGTTCTCAAAACATGCTATTGACTTAATTCCTGCAGCTTTTAAGACCTAATTAATGTGTTTGATTTATATCTTGAAGAAGAAATCTGTTTTGTGCTAGGTAAAAATATAATGTCAACTCAAACTCTTATGTCTTACCTTGAAGTTGAGACACATTAACCTGGAGGAATAATTCACTTTTTTTTTTTTTCCTTTTACCTATTGAAATTTTACCAGGTGACTTTCATATGTGCTAAAAAGATACAGTTTCTTTTTCTGAACATATTTTGATATTTCATTTAAGTAGAACTGATGAATAAAAAAGAAATGAGAGATATCAGTATTAATGAATACAAGTTCCATAGCAAATCATGTAAATACACATATATCAGCCATTAATCAATAATTAGTTTTTTAAAACTGTGTAGAGTTTAAAAATAATCATTATGCTTATGAGGTCCTCTGTAAGTGACAAACAGTGCTAATTGTTTCTCATAATTTCAGTTGTGGGATGGTGAAATGCTTTTTGCATTATGACATCTAATGTCATACAACGTATAATGTCATTGGAAATAATTGCTGTAAACCAACAATTCTCAAAGTGGGAAAAGTTGAGGATGGGGGCAGGGAGTTAGTGTGGAGAAAACCAGTTAAAAAGGTATGAAAATGGCTTTAAATTTTTTGCTCTCCCTTTCTCTCTTACTTGTCTTGCTCAAAATTTTTTTCTCCATGAGATCTTTTCACCTTTCTGGCAAGTACATGGAGGATTTGAATTTAACGTTGTCCTTAAGTAAACAGGTCCTAAGAATGAGTTGCAAGTGTGCTCCCTCCCTCCCTGTCTGCTCCAGCCTCCCCAGGCAGTTGGGCTTGTTGGAAGCAGGGTGCTATGTGGGGAGTGTTTGGGACTGAATAGGATTGGGCTGGGTTTTCAGGCATGCAGGTGCGAAGTCAGGCTTTCTGCCAGGCTGGGTGGTGAGGGAGTTCTTGGGTTGAGTGAAGAAGTTTGGAGCAAGCCAGACCACAGGGAGATGTGAATGTAGCCAAAATATTCCAAAATCAAAAAAAGATCAAGATCAAAACTGTTACCACTGCAAAATACAGTTACAGATAGATGAGAGTGTAGAGCACAAGGCATTTTTTTTAGTGAGAACGCAATGATTTGATACATAACAGATGGCCAAAGCATAAGACTAAGTAGGTACCTTACACAGACTGTCCCCTCAGTGACTATGTCCCTTAAGAAGAAAGGACCTCAGTCAAAATACACCATATATTACAGTATGAAATCTTAAGATGTCTGTTTTGAAATATGAGCATGCAGATTTATCAGCAGCACTATGAAATTTTAGAATTCTGTTTAATCTTACTACCTATTTGTCTCAGGCTACATAAACTGCATTTTGTCACAAGTTGCTCCTGAGGCAATAGGAACCTGTCCATATTGCCTTTTCTAGGAAGTCTTCCTGGATTTGGATGCCACGCTGCTTACAAATCTCTAAGTTTGTGGCAGCAGATATCTGAACTTTTCAAGGTAGATGTGCCTCTTGAGTTACTTTTGGTTTTGTGTCCTGAAGAGCTGAGATGTATTCACACTACAGGTAAATGTGTTTACACACTTTTGAAGACTGCCTTTTCAGAATAGCACCAGATCTGTCCAAACCACATGGGCTCTGCTGAAAGCAGGCAGAATAGATAGCTGCAGCTATTTTGGTCTCCCAGCTCCCTTCAGAAACATCCTATTTATCCTTTATGTAGTCCAATTGACTCAAATTGTAATTATTTCAGACTTTCTTCCAGTGTCATTGCTGGTGTAAGTGTTTTCAGTTTCTAGCTGGAGTGATTCATCCCAGCCTGAGTGCTTAACACAGCAGCTTGGCACATGAAAGCTAGCAGCCAAGCCTAAGGGCTGCTGAGGTTAGTCATGTCTGTGCTACCAGCAGTCATGATAAATCTGACTCTTACATGTGCCAAATGAGTTCTGGAGCCAGACTATGTCTAAATCTTACTGTACTTTTCCCCCTCATACATTGCTAAGATACACTCTTTCTTAGCCATCCACAAGGTTATTACTGTCAAACAGTCTGTTTTCCATCATGCTTACAAGAAAACAATTTTCTTTGACCTTATTAAACAAAATGTGCTCATGTACAGGGTGATTTTCTAACTAGTTGCTTAGGCTGTGTTATCCTGCTGGATAAATTATCATAAAAGAGATTACTGGTTTCCTCTCGGTGGATCTCTGCAGCCTTCCCTCATTATCTCCGGTTCCATTTTTTAGACATTAACTCCATTGCTCAAATTTTCAATTTACATCAACATTGTGCTTTCAAAGAGTCACAGTCATGTTTAGGAGGCACAAATACCTGCCAAACTCTCTCATTATCCTCCTTTTGACCTCCTCTTTTTCAAAATACCTTCCAAAACTCCTCAGGCTGCTCAGTTACCAAAGCTATTCCTTCCCCTTAAAGATGTTCTTTCTCTTTGTGCTTTTTGATTATTTTTCCTTATACCCATATTGTGTGCTGGTTTGGGCAGTGATTCCCTTTCTCTCTGTGTTTGAATAGAACACGCAGATTGGGGTCCTAGAATCCCTATAGGATCTCCTCCCTATTAGAGACATACAAATACCCATATGTATTCCAGGCAACAGGTAATGTTGAACACAAATTGAAATAGACCTGGATTTGGGTAGGAATCTATAATTTAAGAGGTGTTAAAGTTAAGGATTTTGTTCTTTAGAGGACTAATACGAAGGAATGCTTTCACAACTATAGCCTGACAGAACCAGAAAGCAGAAGGCTTTTAAGAACAAAGTTCCCAAAACTTCCAGAAGTAAAAATACACCCTACAGCACTGAAAAACAGTATTTTAACTGAGATAACATACCAATGACTCAAAAAAAATTAAAATTCTCTCTTTTTTCAATTCCACAAAACAGTTAATAATTACAGCTCCTGGAAAGCCACCTGCACTAGATTCATTACACAGAGAAAAACAGATCTGCAGACCTCTAAAGATGGGAAAACTGCTTATGCTGTGCACTTCAAAATAATGCTAATCACAGTTTCACAACTCACAGCCATTATTTAACCATTTTCACAATCCTTTCTCATAGAAAAGAGAGCAAATGGCTCATATTTTCTGTCTGGAATTCACCTGAACAGGCATCTAAAGGCATAAGCCATCCTTTTCCAACATGCTAAGCAACCAAGAATTCACACAAAAGTCCATATGAATTTTTTGCCACTCTGTTCTGTGACATTGCATTATTTACCTAAGCACTGAAATATGAACTTAAATACATAAACTTAGATCTACATTATGAAATTGCAGCCTTATATCATAGTCAATCTTACTTCAATCACAGAAGAGAAAAAAAAAAAAACTCTTGTCAAAATCGACTAGTTCCCTCCATTTTAGCATCCCACAAAGCACATAGCCCAGAGAAATAAATGTAATCGCTGAGACACCCATGGAAATATGTGCAAAGAGGTCAAAGAAAAAGGGAGAGAAATTTTTGAGTAAGACACCGTTATTACTATTAGACAGTTAAATAGTACTTAATATACTGAAGACTGAAGTGTCTCAGAACAGAAAACCAGCTTTTTAAAAACCAAATTGAATGTTCACTACTCACAAGCATTTTTTTTACATTAAGTCATATTTCCTCAGGTTATTTTTTTTCCTGTTTATCCCCAAGAAACACAAAGCTATTAGCCAAGAATGAGGCATGAGGACATAGGAGAGGGGACACTGTATGAGCTGCTTTGCTTTCCCTTGTTAATATGTGTCATACTTTATCATTCTCTGTCTTAAGCAGTATGAATTTTTGCTTCTTCCAGCAGAGCCATTAAGTGCTGGTTCAGGATTAGTCTGAATTTAGACTCCACAGATGTATAGAAACCTGCCTCGAGTGGAAAGTGGAGCACATGTCTGAGGTCAATGCCCACAAGTGACCGACTCACAGCCAGCCTGTGCATCAGCTAGAACACATGTAACCCAGAGTCAAAACTACCAGACACACTGTCTAAAAGATATGAGAATTTCTTTTACCAGGCTGGAGCCCTAGAGCTCCCATAATCTCTAAGAATCCTTGGGATTGGCATCATACATAAAAATTACGAATTTTTAAAAAAGGGGGGGGCTACAAAATGTGTGTGCCTTGCTAAACTGGTGCTCATTATCAACTCTTTGTAGTAATAACCTAAGCAAATGTGGTCGGTAGCAGACCAAAAGTTACAATGGTTCTTTCTAGGTTGGGTTGCAGTTTGTGCATGAAACAGAATGGTAGCACCACTGCTAATAGTGTTGCAAAACATTTTCAAAAAATAATTCCAAACTAAAACCTTAAAAAAATATTTGAATGATCTTCAACTAGAATTGTACTTTAAAAGTACTCAAAGTAATTAACATTTCTTTTTCTAATCTCATTTTACACATATATCAATAAAGCTGTGAACTTCTGTCTACTGTGTGTCCCACTCATAAAATATGACAATATTTCCATCTCAGAACAGGTAAAGCCCTCATACCTGGTGATATTTTGATTAATACAAATATTTTATAATTAATATACTTCTATATATTAGATATTTTATAATTTAGATTTCTATTTCTACCATTTTTTGTATTTTGGTTTATAGTTGCTCCTTATTACAGACAAATAGGCTAGTGACATGCTCCCAACCTGTACTCCTAAAATATGGTGGAAAGGCATCTCTGGAGATCAGCTTTTGTGTTAGAATAAAGATATTTTACAAAATTTTCTCACACATTTGTAGCCTGGGTAGGTGTAAATTCTGCTTCCATAAAACGTTTCATATTTGCTTATTAGGGTTGAACTAAGTCCAGTTTGGAATCTGATTTAGCAAGACACTTTCTAAACCGGTCTTGCATTTCTTGTATTGATTAACTGTCTTCTACACTACAATTTGTAATTTAGTGGTAAACAATCTATCTGAAGATGTGTCCCTCCATAATGTTGACTTTCATGGAAGAAGAAGCTGCAACATATTTCAACTTTTTTCCAACTATAAACTTTCCTAAAGGATACTCAAGACAGTATCATGCTGTTTCCTTTGCAATTCTTAATTCAGAAGTTAAAATTATTTATATTTACTTAATTAACACATTAATCCAGCTTTTTAATTTATTTAGCTTATTCTAAGTCCATACTCAATATTTGCACAATAAAATGTTTACATTTTTCCGGGAAAATATATACATATTTCATTATGTGTATATTTATATGAGCAATATTTTCTTTCCTCTGTAGCTTAGAAGCCAATGCATTAACCAATCACAAGAAATAGTCCTAGATCTAGGGACATAATTACTTGTCTTGTTAAAAAGGGCTGACCTGGGCGCACTTTTCACTTGATTTAGTTTCCCAAAAAGTTTATGGACATGACCCAAGAGTTAGCACACATCAGAAGGCATAACCTGCTGACAGGGTGCATACAGTCACCAGGTTTTTAAGGACAAGACCCTTTGCAGACACAGGATATCTCAATGTCAGTTGAGATAGTCCTGAAAGGATAGTAATGGGGTCATCCCTGCTGGTCTACCTCCTCCAATGTGTGACAATTAAATTATATTAGTCATTAAATGTATATTATTCTCCTGAAAATAAGTAAAAATCTAAATGTCCTTCTCTTTCCTCTTTTATTCACACACTCATTATGGTTAAACAGTAAAGCCTATTTAATCTGAAAGAACTCGAAGGGACATCTGTTCTTTCTAGATATATTTGAAACATTGCAGAGTATATATACCATAGAATAAATATTTTGAGAGGATGCTTACATATTTTAAGGATATATTTATGAAGATAGGTTTTAGGAGGTCTATTTTGGACCCTACATAATTTATTATGTACTTTTCTTATTTGTTGTACTTCAGATATCTACTACTTTCTGTAGACTCACAGAAAAAATTGGGTTAGAAACAAAGATCAGAGGTCACCTAGTTCATGTCCCTGCCCAAAGCAAGATTGCTATACCAATTTCCAAACAGATGTTTAATCTAACCCCTTCCTACAGTCCTTCATAACAAATTTCAGATTCCTCTATTGCAGCTCTTCACTAGCATCTTTATTAGAAAGTTCCTCCCTATGTCTCACCTGGATGAGCCCGTTTCTTCCATATTCACTTCCTGCCCCACCCATTATGGACATAAAGAACAGAATTCAGCTTCAGCATTCAGCTTCTAATGATCCACCAAACACTTCCTGTCTGTTTTCATCTATACACCTATTCCAGGAATACTATAAAGCAACTAAAAGAGCACTGCTGAGACATTCCTAGGAGGAACATCTATCATTTGCCTCAGATATCTCAGTCATGATTTCCTCAACACAAATGAATTCAACAATAATTTGAAACAAAATGGTCAGAAACTTTAAATCATTAAAGAAAACTGTATTTCTCACTCTGAAGGAAAAAACATTAAAAAGTAAGTAGAAAATGGAGTCCAAGGAGGGATGACAGGATGGAAGCATTGCAGGCAAATACATCTGGAACACAGTCAAGTCATTGGCTTAATATGCACTTAAATAACCAAGCATTTAAAGGCTTCCTTCAGATTCATTACTTCTGTTAAAAGTACTGTTAGTTGCTGCTTTGTTTTGTTGATTTGACCAGTGCCACTATTAAATACAGCCTACTTGAGTCACACAGGTCTTTACATTTATTCCTAAATTTTTATTGCTGACCTTGACAGTATCCGGGGGTTTACTTGCTTTTGTTTTGTTTTAACAGGAGGATGATCTTCAGCTTTCACTTGTATTAAGAAGTCATGTTAAAAACTGTGCTGAAAGCAGATTAAAGAATCTCTTTAAGGAGCAAGAGAAAGATGAAAAAGGTTGATCTGCATGTTTATAAGGTACTGAAATAAATTACCAAGAGACAGGCCATGAGATGGGCTAAAGCTTGAAAGCACAAACTGAGCTCAATGTTTCTGAGATGAAAAATAGAAGGGTTGCATTTTTTTTTTCTGTCAGACTTGTGAAAAAAGAGGAAATTAATAAAAAGATGGATGGAAACACTTTAAAACAGAGGACTGGAAAGATGGGCTGAGATGTGCTAGGCACTGCTGGGACAGAAAGAGATGGAAACTTGCATTCTGAAAAAGCAATGTAACGAGAATTTCCTAGCACAAAGAAGGAGGAGAGAGTGAGCTTCTGGGCCTCATAATTGTAAACAATAAATAGCACAAGGACTGAGACAGAAATGTGTTTTTTCAAGTGATATTTAACATGGCAGGAAAGAGCACTACCCAGAATTTTGGTAATAAGTGCAAAATAAAATCAATTCTTTTTGACAGAGCTAAATAACACATTAGAACAGCATGAAAGGAGGCCTGGAACCACACACACTGGTGGAAATGGAAGAGACAGAAATGATGACACACTAATCAGTAAAACCAGGAATCCTGAAAACACTGAATATCCACGCACTCAGTAAGACATCGCAGTGACGCTTTAAATCAATATTACCATTATTGAATAAAAAGAAATGAGTGTATTACACAGAAATTAGACTAACTCCACTATGGAAACAGTCATGATTTCTGAGTCAACTTTTGTCATTTAACTAATTATTTCACCCACACCAAACTTCCAGCTGTTTCCATCCAACTGTTATATGTTTTCATGGACAGGAATCTAGAAATAAACTTACAATTAGAAAAATGGAAGTAAGATGTGCCAGAACAATTGAGCTTTGCAGAAAACATTTGAAGAATTTGGATGTTAGTCCCTATCCCCCTACAATATAAGGTTCAGTCAGAAAAATCAGTTATAGCTTTGAACGGTTAAAATTTACTCAAATGTTCCATTTCTTTCCATTTTAGAATATTTCAGCTTTTTGATTTTTTTCTCTTTGAACAATTCGATCTCTTAAGTGCTCTTAAACATTATGCTAAAACAAACCCTAACAGTATTCCGTATCTAGTATTTCAAACTGATAGCATAACATTGCATTTCTCAGTTTACAAGTGTGAATATTTATTGTTCAATTTTTAATTTAGTGTATTTTCTGCTGTATTCATTTTGGCCTCAACCGGAAGTCTATCGGTCAAATATAGGTCTCTTGGGGAATTCTAGTCTCCTATATATCAGCTGCCTTCAGTGGAGAAAAAGAAGATATGTTCCTGCTATCATAAGAGAATCAACAAATCTCTTCATGATGTTTATCCCAAATGATCCAACATGTTTCCCCACAGGTGAGTTAGTACTGGTGTTCAGAAAATTAATAAAATTAAAAATATATATATTAATCCAGAAGAGTATCACAATTCTAAACACACACACAGGCAAGCTTTCTGCCTCTTTTTGACAAAAAGTTGCAAAGACGTACCCACTTCTGATTACTGCCAGAATACTTCTCACCACCAAGAGCAGGAAAACCATCACACTTCTTTAACTTGGTTCTTAAATTGAAGGTAGCCAAAACTGATAGACAAGGATCAGTAAAAATACCATTTAAGAGGCAAAATCCAATTATAAGTTCCGTGGCTTTGACCCCTAAATAGATCTGTTTCTGTCATTAATGCACGAAACCCTTACAGTAGAATTCATATGTTGGAAGCATGTGATATGGTATGGATAGAAGCAGTGACGTCATCCTTAAAAGTCAACAATCAGCTGTCCTTTAACATGCCTTGGCATTGGAATAGTACATTGAAGAGAACCACCATAGTGACAGAGATCCTAAAGGTTTTCTAGTTCAAGCCACCTTAATTTTAAAAAAGAAATAATCTACGTTTTTTTTAGCTTCTCAACTATCTCAGCTGTTGACATTCACAGCTTCTGAAATGTCAAAGCAAGTTTACCTTGTAATATGACAATTTCAATGTAGATTTCAGTGATCAATAATTAAGCACTCCTGCCCCTGATATGGTGTTTCAAACATATCATGGAATCATATATCCCATCAGCTATATTCACCTATATAATTTTTCTGTAAGTCATTATAGGCAGACTTAAAAAATTATTTCTTTCTGATACAAGATACCATGCAAATTGCTTCTGTTTTCCCTGAATTTCCCCAGAACTGTACTGATTATACTATGCCTTATGCAATCCAAACTTGACATTCCTTGAGACAGGTTAAAGGTCTTGCTTCTCTCTATCCCTTCTCCCCCCTACTCCCTAAAGAAAGATTCTTTAAAATAATGATAACTTTCTATGACTCCCTGGCAAACTGGGGAAAATCAGTTTAACGCTGCCTGTCTGTAATTTGCTTTCTTGTGTCTAAATACTTCAGCAAATACTCAAGATCACACAAACCAGGCTCAACAGAATAAACTAACAGGGTGTCAAGTCTTGACAGCAAACATCCTGTTATTGTTTCACAATAGATTCTCAAAGCCATTTTTAGCACAGTCCTGTACTTTTATTAACACGTTGGTCAAGCCTGAAAAACACAATCGGAAACACTTCAAGAATGCAGCACTAATATCAACCAGTATGGCTCAGGAGTTTGATGCCATGATTACAAAATAAGAATTTCTGTAATATGCACAACTGATCAGGTTTTCAACAGTGATAGAAAACACCCAGCTACTTTCAAATATAGCAGAAGGAACCACAACAACTTTTTCGAAGTGGGGATGAAAGGTGGGTGGGTTGAACAGACAGCCCAATCCCAGGTAAATTAGTTCTGTGGGAGTCTTTTAAGCACATACCTCAGACAAGCAGCAGAGGAGAAATCCATTTTAGAAAAGACGCTGAAAGAGCTCGATGTTCACCTGGCAAATTTCTTGTGCTGTTTGAAAAAGCAAGACGGTTCAGATTATGAACCGAGTTATATCTACACCATTACAACCAGTCCTGATCAGCATGTAAATGAAAGCAAGAGCTTCTAGCAGTGTACCTGATCCAAAATATGAAGGCTGGGGGAGATAGAGAATAAAAAAAGAGGAGGGAGCCCTTTCTTCCTTTGGTAAATCACAAACATTTGTGTAAAGCATTTAGCCCTAAAGCAGAGCTTCTCCATGGGAAGGAAAACTGTACACTCCTGCAATGCTAGGACTTTGACTATACCATTGCTTGCTTTAGCCTTTTAACATGTTTTCCATGTGAAGGAACTCTGTTAACTTCTAAACAGATCAGGGGAAAATTTTTAAATATTTTTTTTAAAAACCACCCCCACAATAAACTGGCAAATAACCAAAAACATACAGCTAGTGAAATCCATCTTGTAATAAAATGCTGTCCTATCAAAATGAGTGCAGCTTTCTAACATTTTTGAAAACACCAAAAATGGATTTTCTCCTTAATTATATGCTTAACAATAACTACAAAGCACACATTCAGAAATATTAAAAAAAAGGGGGGGGGTACTTCATGCAGACAGTTAGTAAATGAACTAAGGTCTAGGATTTAACATCTTGCTGGCTTACCTGATAAAACATGAATTTCAAATATATTATCAGGAAAAAAAAAACCCAAAAACAAAACCCAAGATATAATGATGATGAAATGCTTGAAATGTTATCTAATAAACTTGCTCTGATTTGTAGTTCCAAAAGATTACCAAGTATTTATAAATTGCTGCATTCTCATTGGGAAGGGAAAAAAAAAAAAAAGAAAAGAAAAAAAAAAAAAAAGACCTCTGCAGTATCCTCTTTGCCTCTGCTTCATTCTCGGGTTCCTGCTCTGAGGCTGGCTCTGTGGCACCCAATAGAGATCAGCAAACATCAGGAGAAAAAAAAATACAGAAAAAAGGAAAAAAGAGGGGGGATGGGAGGAGGTGGAAGAGAGACAGAGGAGGGTGAAGAAACAAAGCGGAGGGGGGGTTGGGGGGGGGATGGCGGGGTGCGGGTAAAGCGTTGAGCCATCATCTTAAAGGACAGCCCCATCTACCGGCAAAAGAAACGAACCGGCTGGAAAAGATGGGTTTTTAAAAGATTTTCTTACTTTAAATGACTCTGAAAATGTGCAGCCTCATGTTCCCTCAGCAAGGGACAAAGGGCAAGGGTTGTGCTGAGAAGTAGACCTCCTTATCCAGGGTTAAACGAGTAACAGTTTTCATTAATTATCATTCTTATTCTGTCATTTTTTTGTCTCGGAAACATGAGAAGGAAATATTTTGGTTAAGGGCTGTCCTGAAAGAGCTGGAAATCTTTCCTGACAGCCCCTGGCATGTCACAACGAAATGCTACCTGTCTTCTCTCTCATTGTACGCACCCACGGAGTGGTGGTAGATGCAACATTGCCAATTGTGGTTTTCTATCCAAAAGGAAAAGAAGGGGCGGGGGTGGGGAAGAAAAAAGAAAAAAAAAAAGAAAAGAAAAAAAGAAAGGAAAAAAAAGTCTCCTGTGCCAGTCATATGATGTGCCCATCCATTGCAAACTGCATTGCCAATCTCACAAGCCCGGTACAAGACTGCCACGTCAGATCTATACATTGCCGTGTATTCAGATGACAGCTGCACAGCCAAATCTGGAACCTGGACAAAAAATGCTTCTTTTTAAAATTCAGACTGCTAAGTAACAGTAACCACTAATATGAGAAACTCCAGCTGCATTGGATCAGCCTCAGCTTGAGCTAAATCAGACAGCATTATATAGTTCTCATTTTGCTTTCTTCACAAAAAGAAAAAAAGTGGAACTGGGATGGCCATCAGCAAACACTTTTGAAAACCCTCCTTTCAGCCGTGCTGGAGGAGGATGGGTGCAGTATGGTAGGAAAGGAAGAGGGCAGTCACTAAGAAAGTGAGAGATGCACAGAAGAAGGGCCAAAAATAATACTGCCTTTCTTTCACTGTGTAATACAATTTTGGCATGTAAAGACAGAAGAAAATAAACTTAATTAATACTTGTATGCAATAAGGCTGTCATCTATGATCTGCCAGATATTTAACATGTCAAAATCCAATTCAGTGACTCCAGGCAGTTATTACGATTTTGATCCCCTACAGTCAATTTCGGTTTTGTTCTGATACGGTCTCTTTAAAATATTTTTACATCATGAGGTTTTGACTGCTTAAATTTACCCTGAATCCAAGCTATTTGAAGCCAAATTTATTTACCTCCCAGTAGTGGTCTGATACGCTTGGCCCTTAACAACAAGCACTTGGAATCTCTCAGTATAATACCTAACTTTTAAGCATTTATCAACATAGAATGCTATGAACAATTGTTCTAACAACAAAATCTAGTATCATAATCTTTAAAATATTATAGTGATTGAAAGAACATAGCAAGCAACCTTATGACACTAAATATTTAGTTAAAACACACCATAACATATTCAAATACTAATACTCAAATGGTGACCCAAAAAGGGCAAGACCAAGCTGGATACAGCCATACAACCCATCTCCTCTGAATGTGCCTGGGCACTGATTTAGAAGTACTTCATGTGCTTTTGTCTTTCGCTGCTGCTATGATTGCCAGTTTTGAATCTAGCTTTTCTGCTAGCACTATTGGTGGGCTGCTGAATAGCTCAGGCAGCTCCCCACCACCCAAGCACAGTTCAATGTTATGACCTTGAGGTAGAAAGGTCTATAAACTACTGTCGTCTTATCAGCTGGTAACACATTCTTCAATGGTTTAAATTCTTTTCCAGATAGAATTGGAAAAGCAGAGTTATTTTTTTCCCCACACATTTGCAAAGTTCTTTGGGATCCTGAAGAGCATTTGCAGGTGACAAATTACTTGTAGGGCTAGTCACACCTCTGGCTCAGAATCATCCTTAAAATTTTAAATACTGAACTGACATTCAGGTACTATTGCCAATGCCAATTCATCATTCCCAGAAATATTTCTGTTCATGAAGGATGTTTCTGGAAATGATGAATTGTCTGGTGTTTATAAATACAGATTTATCACTAGGTAAAAAGGCAAAATGTTTACTCATCTTGAAGTTTTAATATGAGTTCCTGTAATCTGCTACAGTCTGTCTGACATTTTACAGGCATAGCTCCTTTAAAATATTTGAAGTGAAATAAAGACCACAAAACTAGGAGGAAGCTGGATAGCTCAAACAATAAATACAGGATAGTAAAAATCTTTGAGATCCCTCAGGTGCCTACAGTTTTAGTCCTGAATATAACACTGAACACACTAAATTTGCCAACAGTTTAAACTTAATTTTAATGTATTATGAAAGCACACTGTTCTCAGTATTCCTAAACTGTCCTTTAAACATCACTAGAGGTGCAGCATAGGATGCTTAATGTGACCACTGACTCAAAGAAAACTCCTAGTGTTACTAACAGAATACTGAAAGCTTTAGTAAAACTTCATTTCTCATGGCTAAGATTTCACTGGTCACACTACTGTAGCCAGGTGGTCAAGTTCAGTTCCACCAGCTTACAGTGTCAGGAAAATGGATAGTTTGTGATTATCTTCACTAGATCCTTGGTTGGCTTCTTGAACCCGACTGTAATCTGATATGGGATGTGAGAAAGTAGACTATCAACACAATAGCAAATTCTTTCCAATTGCCAAAGAGGAAATCCCTCAAACACTTACACTTTTCATGTTTTGAAGTTAGACATTGCACCACAATTGCAGAAAACAAAAGTAAAGCACAGATTTCTCAATCATAGCTGCTCAAAGTGTAAGATAAATGGAAAATTAGAAAATAATACATGGTATCCCCTCTCTCCCCAGAAAAGCAACTTGTCTTTTTTACTGTTTCTAAGTAAAAGGTACACTGCTAACAGCTAGAAAAATAATTTTCAAAACCAAGCAAGTCTTGGGTACTCAATGCATTTACTTTCAAAATTTTTGACAATTGCTTCCTGCAGGTGGTGACAACTTTTTCCATCCTGGGTGCCTGGGGAGCAATCATCTTAATGGGCATGGGCGGAAGCAGCCATCCAAAGTCCAAAAGACAGCACCTCCACTCCCTGCATAGCAGGCTCATAGTTGGCAGGCAAACTTCCATTGCAGCCTTGGGGTTGCAATCTTGCAGATTTCAAATTCTGCAGACCCGACTAGTTGCATTAATGGAGACCTGTGGTCCACTTCCCCTCAATACAGATTTTAACCAGTCCTACTCTTGGTTCTGCCTCAGGAGTTAATGTGCAAATGATCAAGAGACCTAGTGAAGAACAGCCCAGTGAGTTTTTGTCTCAAGTGTCACAAACTGCCTTCTTTTAGTGATCACCAGGCACCGGGTGATTCTGGTTTTATTCAGCACATGGACGGATTCATCTGGAAGTCCTTCTCTCTTAATCTTTTGCAGCACAGTTCTCTCTCTCAAAGGGACCCATAATGAACTCCAGCTGAAGACAACTTTTTGTCACTATCCTGTTTCAGTATTTGTGCTGCAAATTTTATAGTTATGTATAATCTAGAGAAATCTTTAAAATTATTTTTAGACCCTTAGTTTTTCAGCCATGTCAGTACCCATGCAAGCAATAATGCAGAAAACTGTGTTCTATATATACAATTATTAACGCAGTAAGAGTAATACACTTTTTTTTTTATGGCCATGTCTGAGGTTGGTTTTTTTTATCAAAACATTAAGAAATCTCCCAAGTCTTTACACTATCTCTTTCTAGTGTTCTAGGAATGAATTCAGAGAACTGCAGTGGGTGTGGAAAAGAGTCAATGGAGTAATTAATCTAATATCTAAGGAATGAGCCACCCAAGATCCTCCATGGACAAGCAGGTGATAATCCAGGTTGGTTTTTTCCACTAAACTAATGAACCAATTGTACTGCAGTCACAGAAGAGCTATGCAAGCAGTTAAGGTAGGAAAACATAATCATGGAAATCCAGGAAAAATGACATGGACTGTAGTGACCCAGAACAGAAGATTGCATCCCACCAGCTTCAATGAAAAGAGAGGAAAATGTCTGAATAAAATAAGTAACTTTTTGCAGAAGGAACAGAACACATCTGACAGCTTCTAAATGGGTATCTTCGGAACAGATACAGCCCATTTCTACAGCAATAGATTTTTGTCACATTTGGAATGCTTTTGTATGCTAGATGCAAATGTTGGCAGGTTTGAACAAAGATCTGCACTTGTGTCAGCCCATACTTACCTAGAAAGCTTGTGAATTTTACTATTTCAGTCTTACATTTAGATACTACATGAGATAAACCACAGATGCTCCTAGTCTCTCTTTTTGAATTTAGCATTAACTTAGTGTATGACTGTAATCACAATATTTATCCAAACTACTCAAAATGGGCATATAAAATCTGAATTATAAATATCTTTTTAAACTAATAGTCTAACGTATGCTCCTATACTTCTTATATGTTATGGAACACAAAAATTAATTTCACCCTTGTTTATGCTTTACACATTATTCTAAAATAAATTATTTCACAAACTTTCATACTGTTTCCATGGTCCTCAGTTTTAGTGACATTTCCATGGCTATGAAGAGAGCACAGAAATTCCCTTGTAGGACAGAAAGCTCCAGTACTGTGAGAAGCGAAGAGAAAAGTTTGTCAGAAACTCAAGCTGCATATTATGATATGAGGGGACATAGAGAATATTGAAAGCAAGCTACTGCTGTAGCCATGGGTTGAATAATTCCAGTAAACCACAGGAAAATACCAGGAAGAGGCTCTGACCACTAATGGTTCAAATTCTCCATTGTTACAAGTTCAAAACATACCTTACAGTTCATAATCAATTTCTCAGACCCAAAGTAATATAGCAGAATATAGGAGATATAAATGCACAGAGGAAACATCGTTTTCTGACACTTTGTACCCTCCTGAAGCATCTGCAGCTTGATCTGCTAAGTACTATGTGTGCCCTGCTATGAACCATGATGCAAAAAATAAAAATAACATTTCCAGAAAGCCACCATACGTTCAAAGACAGCAAGTCTTTTTTCTTTGCTTCTAATTGAATAGATTGGTTATTAATACTCCTTAAGCATGAAAGAAAATACCGCAAGCACCCACACTTCAAATGGGATGGCACACAGTGTTCTCATATATAATAGAAAAACTATTTTAGAACACTTCAGGCAGCAAGAAACAAAGAATCCGAGGTATATAATTAAAATAAAATGTGGCACCTCACAATTTTGTTCTAAGCTCATGTATTATGTTATTATTTTAAGAGTTTTTTTGGAAGACATACTTCTGTATTATGAAGTATAAAATGCTATAAAATATTATACAATGTAATATACTGCATTGCTACAGATGTAACAAAAATTAGCTACATTTTTCCTGAACCTAATTTGTACAATGTAAAGGCACCATCCTGGTATTTCTATAAAATCACAGCATAGGTTTACATGACTGCCATTAAAAAAAAAAGAAAAAAAAAAGTAATTCAGTAACTGGTAAGATAAGACCATGGTGAAGAGGCAATTGATTCTTGGCAGATTTTTTTCCAGAGAAAGAGAGCTTTTGTAGATGATGAGATAATGATAAAACAATTCACCTCACTTATTAAAAAGTGTTTAAATGAAATTCTATCACTTATTTCTAGAACAGTGTGAAGAACCACTAGTTTCTAGTGGGGAGGTGGGGGACACACACCACATTTAAAAGACTTTCACTCCTTTCCATTAAATATTAGATTCAATCTGATATAAGTAGATAATCTTATATTAATATTTAATCTTATTTTGATGTAACTGAGCAGTTACCTATTAGGCGTGAAAATTTTGTAAATGCAATATTGTCAAGAGAAAAGAATTTGCATTTTTAATTGTGTTAATGGTTTGACACTCATTAACATAATTTAATAAAACCCATCAGTATTTGTAAGCTAATATATTCCATTAAATCTTGGTAGCAATCTAGTAAATACAGCTCACTGATACAATGATGAACAAAGTTTCTCTCAGGTATTTTTACTATATATTCCCCTATATTTTTGATTCATCAATGTGTCAAATTTATATTATTTAGTTTTTACAAATTGCTAACTGCTGTGAAGTAGGTGCTACAGTACCAAGAACAGCAAGTCGCTGTCCAAGGTACTGCACAGAAACACGAATTTTCTAATTAATCTCTCAAATACATTTAAAATATGTTCACATTTATTTTAAAGTAATTTCCCATAGCAAGCAAGCTAGCCTTGTTGAAATTCCCTACATGATACTGCAGTATGTTATGCTGCTTCTTTCCAGGGCCTCTTCTGCTGCATTCCAGTATAATGAAACATACCAGCACCTGACAATTCTCAGCATGTGTAATTTGTTTAAAGACAAACCCATTCTATGTTTTGTTACAGACTGATTTTCAGCAGGGTGTAAATACAAAAAAATTTCTTTGAACTCTACATGGTGCATGAAAAAGAGCTACCCTCTAATATAAACCCTGCTAATATGGGCTGTTCTGGCATTCTGCAGAGCAGTCACTAAATGTAATTTTATCTGCAGTACTCACCTTATGTATTTCAGAGGCATATAGACTTGTGCATTAATGCAGTAACTAGCAAAGAGTAATCTGGATTTGATTGCTACTTCAAAAAATAACCGAAGAGTGCAATAGAATTAAATACTTCTTCCCCCCCCCCCCTTTTTTTTTTGTTATGTTTAATAAAGGAAGTATCTTTGTAATTTGCAGGGCTAGAACAATGCAACAGCCAGGAACTGCAGTAAACCTCTCAGAGCTAATAGCTATATCCAATAACGCATTCCCACACCACCTTCAAGCAAATGGATTTCATACTCTGCTTAATCAGTCAAATTAACAATAATCCCCATACGGTTAGAAAAGATGTTTGTTAAACAAACCCAAATTATGATTTATTTATTTTTAAAGTGTCTTAAAGCTGAGATGCCTAGAAGAACTACTACTCTGTTAATTCAATCATGCTGACAGAGCTAGTTTCACCTAACAAATTGCCTCTGCAATTCACAGCATGGCTGACAGCTATCTGCATAGAAAAATAGCACAGTAACCATTTAAACCATACAAAAACATTTACCTGAGAAGATGTAGCAAAGATCAGGATCCAGCTTCCAGACCCCATGAAGCATGAAGCTGAGGGAGCAATCCACTAGCTTGCTCAGGCCAGCAGTGTCTCTCCTACACTTGACCTAGACTGCCTTACATAATGAGGAATCAGTGCTGTATCCTGTGTGGAGGAGCAAGCTGAATGTCATCACTGCCAGAAGTAGGGAGAACTGGCAGCAGGCAGGCTGGTAGTTAGCATGGAGATCACGAAGTCTGCTTTCCCCGAGTGTTCTGGGAGAAAACACAAGAACAGCTCAGAAATGCTGGTGTCATTCCTCCCCTGGAACAAATGACCGGAAGGAGCGAGAGTGTTACAAACGTGAGACAGCAAGTGCTAAGGCTGCATCTGTACCTGCTACCAAGGTAAGAGAATTCCTGTCACACTGTGGCTAGAGGACTGCATAGCTGCAGCTAACAGGAGAGAAACAGCACAGCAAAGTAAGGAAGGAGAGACAGACTGCTGCTGCACATACTTGTCTATGTGGTGAGTAGAAAAAAAGCAGTGGTATAAGATAAAATAGTGGGATTAACTTGCAAAGGGAAGGTCTATTCCCTTAAATAAATCTTACTGCATGCAAGTTAGATTCTGGAAAAATAACCCTTTGTTTCCTGTTTTACATAGTGTTACAGTTAAAGTGTGTGTATTACAGAGATTCTGATACTTTTAAGAAAATGATGGGTAAGATACATTCCTGGCTGTGGATGTTTACAGTGATTTCTGGCATTTCTTTGCCATTTTACGGAGAGAAGCTTTGGGATAATAATTAATTTGTTGCTATTTGGATCATAACAGCACTTCCTGTGTGGAGGGCACAAGAGGAGAAACAAGTATCCAGGCTTAGCCAGCAGTTAGAAACCTACACAGCCTTGTTGTTCACAAAAAGCAGCTTTATATTAATTAAAATCACTGCATATAATTTCTATTCCATATTTTATTTCATTTCAATACTTGACTAGTAAGAGTCTTAAATACTGATAATCCATATATAAATTATTCTTGAATTAATATTTTGAGTGATATAATTTGTCCTTAGAAGAGAAGGCAAAGTTTTCACCGAGATGGGACATCTGGAGTTTTCTAGTTATATTTGAGGCAGCTTGATTAGGCATGATCAAGAGTAACACAACCAGTCACAGCTCAGTATCAATTCTTAATGACTATAGTAACTCAGGGAGAAACTACTGTTTAATAATACTTAATACTCCATTTTATGAAACTAGTACTGCCCTTGATGGTCTTGTTTAAAATAAACGGATTTGGGCAAATGAGTGAAATAATGGACATAATTTTCAATACAGCTCTGAAACTAGCCAAGTTAAAATCCTGAGCTCTATTAAATACAAGAAGAAAGAGGAATTCAGAAACAACACTGCTGAAACATCAAAAGATGAGTGACTGAAAGTTTTAGTATCAAAGTGGAACATTGGCTGGATTTTACAGAAGTCAGCTTAGGTACAGGGACTACTATACTCAGGTATGCCCTTAGCAGAATAAACACAATTTGAGGTCTGATCTGAAATGGGAAAAAACAAGGTGAAGGGGATAAAAAATAATCCTGTTTACATTTGTTTGAAAAATCTATTTTAATTATTATTTTTCTTTTATAAATAAGCACACAGTGACCTTTCTAAGAAATTTGATCCAAAAAAAGTGTTTGAGTGTCACTGTTTTTTAAAATGTTTTCCTAGTCTCTTGTTGAATTATTTTCTTTTTGCTTTTTTGATAGTGGAAAAAGAAAACCCTAATCCTAAAACAAGCCCCCCCAAAACACCCATGAAACAAAGATCAGAAGAATTTGGTAGAAAAGGTGGGTCATTAACAACTCAGGACATATTAGCTGTAGATCTAAAGTAAAAATAAAAAAAAAGAAAGAGTTTGATACAGCTGATTCTATCTTTGGGCAGATGATGAACTAGATATTCCTTCAAAGTTCTTCTAGCCTTCTTTTCTATGATATTGACTATGAAATGTATGTCTGATTGCAGGACAATGTCTGCCTCATTATACTATTTTGTCATGATGAGAAGTAAATACAAAGTAATAATTTGTAAACATTAAATTATTTTCATTCAGAATATTCCTGCAAACAATTTTTGTCTGGAGTGTAAAAACTGTTTACCTCTCTCAGGAATAAGCCAACTTGTTCTTCCACTGAGCCACAACATTTTTTGGTTTACAATAGTTCCTGCAAGCATTTTTGGTCTAGATGAACTTCATCCAACCTGCCAGAAAGTTACACTACCTTAACACAAATTGATGTAGAAACTGCTGACACACAGGACTCAGCACAATACTGGTAGTGTGAGCAGTAGAACTTGATAGTGGTAAGAAAATCAATTTCTATCACTCTCAAATATGAAATTCATTATTCTGATCCCCTAGCATTTCTAAGATTTCTGTCAAGTTAAAGTTAATGCTGTTTAAAAAAAATCTTTCAAAACCAGTTTTATTGTTTTGCAAATGACTGTAGAAAAATGCTGCTGATTGGAAAAGAAGAATGGGCTGGACTACTCATAGGTATGGAGATGAAAATATGGATGTTTGAGGAGTACAAAACAATCTCTTTTGCTATACCTGTCTTATGATGATAATACTACTGATGTTTTACAGAAGACTGTAAACCCATGAAACATGTTCTAGAATTTTTCTTCTATTGAAAATGTGGGAGTTGAAGTTAACAATGCTTATCACTAAATTATCCTTACTGGCTGAGTTTATGTCCACAAGGTTCTTTCTATTCCACGCTGCAATGAAGGAAGCAGTATCTCATAGACATTGCTCCTGCCAACAACCTTGAGTAAACAGGAGGAATTTTTTTTAGACACCTTGCTCTTAAGATGCCTTGCACATAAATAAATCATTACTTGAGGTTTGCTCATACTAAGATAGATTCCATTTGGGATTTGATGAAACATTAAAATGCTCCAGTATCACTGACTGGAGAGGCGTCTACAATATCTTGAGGTGCAGGTTTTCGGTTTTTTCCATCCTTCTCTGACCTTGCTTTCTTTTCTTAAAATAATTTCTCCCTTGTGTTCCTGAACAACTTTCACAAGTGATTCATGCTGAAATGAGTAAACAGCAGCTCAAAGTCTTAAAAAAAACACCAGACAAACCAATACCAAACAAAACCCTGTATTTAGATCTGATACCACCTCCTGTTATAAATATGGGAAGGGATGGGGGGACGGGGGTGGGTATCCATATAAGAGTCCTTCACTTAAGTCTCTCTGAAGAATTTGACTGTTTCAATGTATGTGCTACTTCCATTAGCAAAAACAATAAAGGCAAACCTTGTATCTCCTAGCAAAAAGTTTTGATTTGTATCAAATCAAAACCAGCTCAAGACCTAAATTTACTCTATATGTATTTTTTTATTGTTTAACCCAGCCACATCACAATGAGGATCATTGGAGAGCTAGTCAAAGCAGAAGATTTTTCTCCTTTAGTTGACAAGACTTCCTGGAGTGTCCAACTGATGCCAATATTCAAATAGGCAGAACTACAACTCTAAATATTTTTTGTTATTAGATGATACCTTACCAATCTTGCCACTGCATTAAAGAGCATTTTTAAAAGTAGCTACATTCCCAAATATATTAACTAGCATGTTTTTGATGTAAGATGTGGCGATGCTTTCAAGTTTCCTTTCCATAGTATTCCACAATATTTAGTAATCTATTACAAGAAGATCCCTAATTTTCTTCCAAATTCTGAAGTACTGCAGCAATAAGTGAACATTGAATTCTCAAATTCGGTACAAACTCCTCAGATAGGTATCACTAATTTCGTACACATGTTCAGTTTCTGATTTTTAACATTATGCATTATCCTAGAAAATACATGGAAAATTGTAACCCAAATAAGCATAAAAACTTTCTACAATTAAACCATCAATACTGAGTAGGTCAAGGTCACAGTAATCTTAATATTCATGGACCATTCTTTGACTTCTCTTTGTCATCTTTTCCTCTGCAGTAAAACTAGCTATGATAACTTTTTTGATTCCCTTCACAGTTTTTTTTTTTTAAGATTTAGGGCTGCCTACTATACCTCTCAGAGTGCCTATAAGCTCATTTCCCAAGTCACTATTTTTGTGCATATACATGTTGTAAATCTGCTCTTTTGCATCTTAATGCTAAACAAGAATGGCAAAAATACGACAAAATAAAGAAGTTAAAATCGAAAACCCAGTTAATTAAGCGTTCAATAATATGCCTATTTATTCTGAGTAAATGAATGATCTTTATCAACTGAAAATCATCAGAACTGACAGGCTTTTTTGTTGAATTTTGTTCTGTCAATTATTTCAGGATGCTGAACTTAGATTTTAAATTTTATTACTATCTCCCTAAATTAGTTCTTATGAACTGAAGAGCATGAAGCAAGAAACAACTTAGTCTCCAAACAGTGTAAGTTGTAAGTCATCCATGAAAAATTTTCTAGAAATTGCCCTAGTAGTACCTTGAACTCCAACCCATGAGTTAGTTATCGGTGTCTAAGAACAATGTCAGGTAAAAGAGATTTATGGTTCAACATAATAAATGTACCATCAGCACTAAAAGTTATAGGGCACTTTTTTTTTATTATTATTTTTTCCTCCCAAACCCTCCTAAACAGCCCATAGTAGGCATCATTTGTGATATTGCTTCAACACAGACACAAAACTGCCTAACAAAAAGCATTGAAAAACCTACAGCAATGAAAAAGTTCACAAGACTGGCCATCCCCTCTAGCAACACATGAAAATACAATCAGTACTGACTTTTAGCCAAAAGGCATAAATTCATCACTTCAGTTTCATTCTGAATACAAATAACTTATTTTTTTTTCTTTCTTCAGTTGACATGGGACCTGGCCCTGTCAAAGAAACTACATTTAGCCTTCATTGGGTTTTAATCTCTTTATAATTCTTTGAAATGTTTATACTTCTAGGAGAAAGAAAAAAAACCAGATTTGCTTCTTTATAGAAAAGTCATACTTCTTCTATTTTTTTTTTGCCAGAAATATTAGAAGTATTCTTAACAGCTGTAGGGTACCAAAGGTGTGGGTGAGCTGCTAAATGCTGTCAAAATATCTATTTGGTGTCTAGGTCAGAGCATGACCCTTTTCTTCAGTTCTCTTACACACTCTAGGACTAATAAGAATGAGAAAAGTGTTTCTGGTGAAAAATTTTGACTTAAACATGGAACCTGTGTTCAGTGCAAACCTTCTTTGAAAGTTGAGGACAGTCCCCTGCAGAGTCAGAGGATTCAGGATGTTGTCAGTTATAGTCTGCAGCTCCTATGTTCTGAGATTCTCCACTTCAGTCCTTGGCTAACTGATATGCAGTGTATTATTTATGTATATAGCAAAATAAATCCTTGCCAACACTCTTTCTTTATGTTTTGCATACACATTTTACTTACAATTTAAGGGCTCCCATGTCTAATGTAGAGCTTAGAAGCACGACCTATACGCCTTTAAAAAGATTCGAACACTGCCTCATCTAAAGGACTAAAAGTCCTTCTCATTTAAACATTTGTTTTACGTGTCAAAATAAGTTTTCATTTGGCCATTATTAATTTCTCTTTTGTATAAGTAAAATCTCAACTAAGAAGAATTTTAACAGGATAAAGAGACAAAACTGTTATTTCTGAAAAACATTTTTTTTTTTTTTGCTTTTCTTGCTCCTCATTTTGAAGCAGTTGTGTCTGTTTTCATTTCCCTGTGTAAGCAAACAAGCTGAATGTCCTTGTAAGCCACTGTGGCTTGCTGTCAGTCAGTACAGAAACAAACAAACAAAAAAAACCCCCATAAACTGACCAAAGCAGTTCAGAAAATGCCTTGTCTTTTGAAGACATTGGCTCTTTATGTTAGACTCTTTGGGACTGACTGTACAGTGTGAAGCAATGAGATCTCACAAAACAATATTGCAGAAGTTTTCCTTTCTTCAGTCATTGCTAGTGAGTCATTCTTCACGATTCAGCTATAGCTATACTCAAACCACTGTGGTTTTAGAGGTCAATGAGGGAAAATACTTTTCCTATTTTTTCCCGGTCATCTCAGATGAATTCAGCAAATTTTGTTATTTATGGCGCTCTAATGAAACCAAATTCTTTAACATATATATACTTCCTCAACAGTTTTTCATTTTTATTGGAAGCTGTAGTGATGTGACCTTGTCTCTACTCTTCATTCAATCACAGTGCACTATCGAGATGCCTATCACACGCCTGTCAGAGACCATGTTCCTCCCAGAACCAGTATCTCAACTTATGTCAGCTTTAATTCATTGCCTTGCAAAATTAAGGTTTTAGTCATCACATGTCTAAAGGTGGACTTACGAAGGAAATCAAACAATGCAAATCCATCCACTCGCTTGCCTAAGAACAACTGGTTGAGGCCACCTGAAAGTTCCAGGTCTAAATAGAGTCCTTTGGGATGGGATAGAGCTCTCTCTCACAAGAGATGTGAGGATTTCTGTGGCACTCAAATAAAAACATTAATATGACTTTTGGACTATAACCACAGCCCTGTGGTCTCGAACATTCCTGTGGGATTTCTATTTTGATTCACTGGCTTCTTGGAAACAGTGGGTTTTCCACGGAACTTTCCATACTCTCTTCTTCAAGACTAAAAGAGCAGGATCAAATAATTTTAATTTTTTTCCCTTTTTAACATAGGACTTCTGTGATGACATTAATTATATAATTGCTGCTTTCCTAACCTTTACCCTAAGTAGGATTACTCTGATATAAGTTATATACTGATACTTTCCTTTTACACCCTCTGTCCCAGCTTTTGTTACTGAGTTTGAGTGGTAATGTCAGTCTAGAATTGGAACAGTAAGTTACAATCTGCCATTGCATTTTCAATAGTAATATAGAAATGAACACTAATCCCTATTACTTTAGTCAGTTCCAGCCACTTTCAAATAGAGAAGTCATTTTAAGCAAAAAAAAGTTGGCAAATAGAAACAGCACTTTTCCACTGAATTTCAGGCCTTATGTGCTAGGATGCTTAGTCTGAGCTTCACTCCCCTAGATTTAGCTCAGTTACCCCTCTAATGAAACCAAGATTTATTTATTTTGACTGAAATCAGAAGGGGATGAAATAATGGTGTGACAAAGGGCACAGAATGAAGAGAAAAAAATGCTGCAAGTACCTCTATGGGGAAGTGACTGCTGGGTGAAATGTATCTGCACTGTGGAAGAGAGGAAGGGAAAAGACCTTGAGAACCTTTTTCTGCTGATCTGAACTGTAGCCTCAAGCCCAGAAAGCACTTTAAAGCTGGGTTCATGAGGAAGATGCAGCTAGCACATTCCCACTACTCCTTCAGACTACGTGTATATTCCAATAACTAGCTAATCCCGAGTGGCTAATTTATACTGCCTCAAAGCAACTCAAAGAAAAAAGAATAAATAGAATACAGTTGACTAATTTATGCATCAAGGAGAAGTTTTTTCATGACCTCTAAAGGACATAATTTGATTATTACAATCTAAAAGCAGAATTGTTCCTATTAGTCATAGGAAAATACTCTTTGAAGAAGAAAAGAGGAATCTCTAAATTAACAGATTCCAAAATGGAGGTGAACAGTTTAAATCTGATTAGCTGTGAATCTGAAATAAATGCCCAGACCAGTTCTATGTCCACCACCTTTTGCATTAGCGGTTCCAATACTTATTTACAATATACTGCATTTTACAAGGTGAACCCATCTACTGTCAACCGTTGGTCATTAGGTAATATTATTCCATTGTCAGACATGCCAGTAAGTCCCAGTGTGATACTTTCTGCAGCAGTCATGTGCTTCTTAATTTTCTCTTCAACAAGTTCATAAACTTAGTTCAGGCAGTTTAAATCTCATTGCCAGTCCCTCAAATCACTTTAATGGCTACCTCACAATTGGTTAGTCAAAATCTTTCTTGAACAAAAGGCACTGCTCCCCATTCCAGTCATCACACCATTCACATCAGGCTTCTTTACCAGACTTTGAGGTGATTTTTGCTTTTAAATCTTTCATTATTGTTTCATTTGAAAATGAACTTTCTTACTTTGCATTTTGAAGCCCCAAGTGATGTACCTTGAATTTGACTATATTCAAATACAGTGTTTTCAACTCAAATTTTTAAACCAGACCACCCAGCTTGCCCTGGAATAGCAACCTGCTTCATTCTTTTTTCATGTCTTCTGCAAACTTTACTACCAAAAATCCTTCCAGTATCATTTGTATAACTGACAAAAATAATAATTATACCAAATAAAGAACTTATTCCTAGAGAGTCCTTCCTAGAAATATCACTCAATTACATCACCCTACCAGTAACAATTTCAAATCTATTAGGCCAGGTTGTAGCATACCTAACATATTCTCTATTACTTCCAAAGTGTTTAATGAATGTATAATACTTAGGGCCTTAAACCACGCCCCGCCCCCCAACAACTAGGCTTCTACAATTACCTTTTAAAATAAACAAGATTTATCTTTGTCCTGATTTCCATAAGTACCACTGTAACCTCTAACCTTTTTGTTGCTCAAGTCCAAAAATCTTCACTATTTTACTTGGAATTGACATTCATATAACTAATCAATAGTTCTTCAAAACGTAATTTCTAGTGTTTATAAATCTGAAGTAAGATTGGCAGACCTCCAGTGTTCTGAATGTCACATTTTCTGAGGCATGTTGCTAGTTGTGTTGATATGGTATATCACTTTGTTCATCAAGCCTTCACTGATTAATCTCATTTATTTCAACAATTCACATACAGTAATAAAATTGAGTCCACGCCTGATATGTCAAGAGAGCGTTCAGAATACAAAAAGTAAAATTGTGTATGGTTTCACTCATTTTCTTCTCATTTTGCTAACAAAGCATTGCTTATCTTTCCTCTGCCACTCAGTGAAACACAATCTACCCTTGACAGTCACAAGGACTACTGTTAGTGCTTTGAATACTGAGTGTGCATTCACATTTGCCTTTGCACTATACTGAAAATTCTCAGAAAGTACTTTGAGGGTCTCGAATTATTTTAATATAATTTGAGCACATATCTTTATAAAGACAAACTTCTGGGGGTCACATCATTGTCTGTGCTCACTGCATGCCACCCCTTTAGAAAAGGTGTAACTACTGCATTAAGTGAAATGTGGGAGTTTCTTCAGATGACAGTAGCAGGAAAATATTTTCTGTACTTCTAGCAATCTTTTAACTGAGATTTGAAACAAGAAGTAAAGAGCAGCAGCAGGCCTGTGTAAGTCATAACATGACTAAGGAATGATTCTTGAAAATTTGGTTTAATGATGCTCTACTCTCCCGGATATATGTATTGTGTTGCTATTTTGTTAAAGTTTCAATTTTCAAAAAATTTCATTACAAATAATTTTTTGAACAGTTCTTTTCTGATCTACCTTTGAGATAAACATACAAAAGTATTGTTCTGGACCTATTAAAAGTGCTTGAAACCAAAATGTTTTGGACATTGCCACCATAAGCAGTAGACGGTGAAGTCTGATAATGCCATTGAATTATAATTGAAGTGGGTTTTAGTGCACCCCAGGAGTTTTTCTTCAATTCCCTCAAGACCAACATACAACCAGGGGGTGCCACAAAATTGCCCCAAAACATATAAAACTAATCAGTATTAAAGGTGGTTGTCCTTCTTAGGGGGCATCACACTACAAAGCATAGTTCCTCTAACGATTTAGGATGTATCAGTAATGTTTACCTTGATTTAAATGCCTATCTGGCTTTCTCTAGATACTTCATATTCAACAGGACCCTGAAGTGTTAGAATCACCATATTCTTTGGCTATGAATAGCCACTAGAATCCATTACCAAGATTCCTTCAGCACTCCTCTGGGGAAATTTCCTCCCATTCCCAAATACCTTTGCAGTCTATCTGCTGTAAATATATACTTATTAGAGAAAGAGGATTCACACAGTCTCTGGATGAATGGTGAATATCAGACAAGTTAATACAGGTTTTTGTGGCGCTGAGAATTCATCATTAATATAGGTTGGGATTTCTTGCCTGCAGGGACAAGGATCTCTGCATAGCTATTGCGTGCCAAGAGCTATTGATCTTAATTTTTTATTGAACAGAAACTGGAGGAAGCTGAAATAATTATAGACATATAATGTGACAATCTCCCAAAGGATCTTAAGCTTGTAAAAATAATAAGAAAAATAATTACTAAAGATGATTTAGATTATTTTGAAATGAAAGCTTACAAGCAAAGTGGAAAACATTTTTTTTTTAAATAAAATAATGATCTTTAAAAAAGATAAAAAATCCCTTAGTCTAAAACATTATCTGGCCTACTGAAATACCAGTAGGAAAAACCTGTATTTCCTATATAAATAAATTTTTCAAAAACCAGAATAAATAGCTGAATAAAATGTAATATATAATATATATACATTTTATAATATATATACATTTAAAATTTTGAGTTGTATTGTTTTCTGTGCATTAAAAATCCTAAGCTTTTAATAAAAACATATTATTACATAAAACTATGTATGGCATTTTCTACATGTGTGTCTTATCTGTATTTTTAAGGTTTCGCTATTGATGTTTTAACAGCTTCTTGAGGTATTCCCAGGGTGCACCTGTGTGAAGCTGCCTGCTGTTAATGCTGCATTTAGCTTTCTGGATTGCATTTGCAGACTGAAGTCTGAAGCCATTACAATCATTATTTTTATATCATTATTTTTCCTACAATTTGGCAGGGAAGAGCACAGTCATTTTTAGTAATGTAAGTCAATGAAATATACTTACTAGCTTATGTTAAAATTCATTTAACCCATACAGCTGGACACCTACTCTGTTTGGGAGAAAACACCCCAAACTGAGCAAATTATTCCATTTTTACTAGGCATTATCAAACCATAATCTTTGGCAAAAACTTTTAGGTTTCTTCCTCATGTGACAGGTACTCATGTCTAGATATGTATTTCTCTGTTGTTCAATGCTCACATGTTACAGTTCAATTACAGAGCTTGATTTCCCCACAGATGCTGTAATAGAGGATCACAGGGACTGAGGAGCCTTTACTACGACCTTACCTCTCAGTGTTTTCTTGCCTGTACTAAAATGATTTGGAGATAAAATCTAAGCCATATCCAGATAACACAGCACAGGAGATATTCTGGGAATGGGAATTCCTTTGATCATAAGGAACAAGAACTGATCAGAAACACAGAAATTTTGTGCAGCCAAAGTAAAGGTATATGTGTGTGCTTCTGTGTCGGCGAGTCTCTAGAGGAAAACATATGCATGCTGTTTTATTTACCATAATAATCTCTTTATCTTTCAAATATACCTGATGCCTACATTTCTATTTTCAAGAAGACTGAAGCATTATATATTCCAGTAATTTGAAAATCAAAGCGGAAGAAGTTTCAAAAGATCTTAACCTATTGTTCAAAATCTCAGTGAGCAAATATCATTAATTTGATGGACCATAATACCCAAAGTTGTTTTCTGTAACCCTTTTGCTGCTCAAATATTAGTGAAATTAGTGTTTAAAAACATTTTTGCAGTGTTTGAATGAAGCTGAGGCCTAATTTTACAAACTGCCACCTTTTAAAGAATTCAAAAGTCTTTTTCCAGCACTCTGTAGATGTTGTTTGCTTTTCAGTGCTCTGTCTAAATGGTTACGAACTAAAGTAAGATTCATTCCCCTCCCTTTCCATTTATGGTGCCCAGAAGGTAGCCTGAACGCATAACTGTAAAACTGACTACATAGTCAAGAGCTTCTGACATGGACAATACACCTGTTGTTTTCTTTGGCCTATTCTATTGCCCTTTCAGAGTTGAACTGGTTTTTTTTCATCAGCTGATCACCCGCCATTAGCCACATTTTACAAGAAGCTATATTTGGATCAGTTTGGTATTCCTCCTGGTCTGTTCCTTAAAACAAATTTGAATTTGCTGATATTTGTGATGCTTTTAGATTATTTAGAAGACATTATTGATATTATTGATACATGGATTTGAATACCTCTCTGTAAAAGGGTCTGAATGGTATGGGAAGGGTTGCAATGTTAATGAGGAATATCTGGTAACATGAACTGAAAAACGAAATAATGAACTGAGTTGCCGTGTCTTAATTTTTCTGAATTGTGCTTACCCAATTCCAGCTGACACTCGCACCTGTAGGTCTTCCATTTGGGAATTTGCTGAGTGGATGGTGGCTAGGAAGCTCTGATTTAACAGAAGAACAGGGAAAAGATTTAGAACAGTATACGTGGAATTCCTGTTTGGCTAAAACATTACCTAGATTTGTCCTAAATTCCGATATACTGAACAGGAGGAAGTTGAATAACTCCAAATACCTATCACCCCTCTTAGAAGACAGGCCCCCTTTTTTCAGTCAGCACTCCTGAGGTACTGAAAAGCTCCAGGCATTGGCTCACTAAGTTGATGTTTATGGAACCTGTAGCAGCCAAGCAGGGAGTCTTCTGACTCATTTGTTCTGACCTGGTACATCCCTCACCCTTCAGTTAGGATCCTCTAGAATGACCACATCCAACCCTTTTTTTCCATGTCCTCATTATAATCTGCTGACTTGTTAACAGTCCAGCCTACTACAAGTGAAGCATACAGTATTCGGAAAGCATTGCAGAGATGCTTTGTGTTTGTCATGATTCAATTACAATTTTCCTTCTATGTCTACTTTTTTCCAGAATATTTTTGTCCCTTTCCCTGCAAGCTTCAGGTCACCCACTTCCTCTTGCCTGTTTTTTCCTACCATTTTACCCTTTCTTTTTAGTTACAAAACTCCCTCTCATCCACCCACTTCTCACTATATCACTTTCGTACTAGTTATGAAGTCTTCCAAAAACTGGTAACTATGCTTGGGAGTCTGGAATGAATGGGACAGAGAAAGTAGAACTGTGGACAAAAATCCCAAATGTATCATGTACTAATTCTTGAGAGGAAAACCTACAAACAAAATCAGACATATTTTATTTATAAAAGTCAGTGTAGTGTATATATTTTGTTTCTTCAAGAGAATGCCACCTTTGCTTAATCTATCAATTCCCCCTTCCCCCCCTCCAACCACAGCAAAGTCATAAAACTTTCTGCCTTACCGAGAACAGAGACTAGTCAGAGGCCTTTCAAAGTAATATTATGACTCTCCAGCTATTCAGTATGCATCAGCTCTGACTTGTCTTCCCATCCAGAGATTCATTCTTTCTCCTCCTGAGGAGATTAACTTGAAATTTGATAGCTTTCAAATATGGTTTGAAACCTCAAATAAGAAATAAGAGCAGTTGGGACCAATTGTTCGGAACAGTGAAATCTGTCACACTGTATATAGCCAAGCATAGGCTGACAGTTCTTTCACTCTGAACTGGGTAATGTGAAAGTCAGTGAAGAAAAGTTACATAACCTGCCTTGAAGCCCATATTATCTGAGTTTTAGAGAATTAGAACAAAACACTAAGAAAACTGTATTTGTTGTATAGGAAAAGAATTAGTTGGTTCTGCTTATCTTCTAAAGTCAACTCCTCCAGGGAGGGACTGGATCTTTGTACTTTTTACAACATCAAGTGTGCTGCAAGCACTTAACAATTAATAATGAATAATAAGTAAATGCAAAGATTGCATGAAGTGCCAGACTGACATCTCTGGAGAATCCTCCTGTCTATTTATATAGAGAACAGGCAGAGCGGCAATGCAGGCTTGTTTACACTGCCCCACAAATCACTGATGCATTTCACATAGGCTGCTGAATGACCATCAAATGGTAACTGCTCACAGTCACTAGAATCCTAGAGAGATTTAGACTGCTGGCTTGATATTCTAGAGCTAGAAGTGGGGACTGCATCTCATTATGAATCACAAGAATGAAATAGCATCCTTTATGTTTGATTGTATTAACACTACTCTAGCAAATAAAAGTTTTGTTGGGTACACCAAAAAATATTGTAAGTAGGATTAGAGGAACTACTACTTGCCTGATGTCAGTTTATGTGCCATAGCAAAGTAACCTGTTTGCATTTTCGCCTGATATTTTTATTTTACTTAGCATGTCTTGTCATTTTCCAAAATGCTGAGGAACATAGGTGCAGCATAACTGGCAATAGGTAAAATTCTTAGGTAACTCATAATCATCCTCTTTGAATTTCCTTTTAAAAATATTGGTATGATAATTTTCAAAAAAACCTGAATGAAGTAGAAGAATACTTCATTCAGCATTGTACTTACCAGGATGGTAGAGTCAGGAGACAGGAGGAACTTCTTCATGCTGTGCAGAACTTATAAAACAACAAAAACCCACCCACCAAAACAGGAAAAAAAAAAAAAACCACCACAAACAAAACAACTGAAATTATTTCCCTGTGTCTCCATCATTCCACAGAACAACAGGTTTGCCTTCACATCAGTTGTTTTGTAATTAGTAAAGCAGCAGCAAATCAGGCTTATCTTTATTACAGCCACCAAAAATCAAAACAGTCTTTCTCATTACACAAATAATGGTAAAAATAGGAGTAGAAGGGTGGCATTGTGTAAATGTACCCATTTGATTTTTCACTGAGTCAAGGACAGGGCTCATGTTGAGGCAGGGTAAATAAAATCAATCTGACCAAAACAAACTCCTGCAGACCTATTGCCCCGTGTCTCTGCACTGTGAGTGTAAGGGGTTCAGGCACAGAAAGGCACAAATGCACTAAGATCTATGTCACCAAATGTTGAAGGCACTCAGTTTGTCTAGACACTCTGGCTTTTAGGAAAAGATGTTGCAGTGCTTGCTATACCCCCAGACCATAGCTGTTACTTCTAGAGAAGAACACCTATTTTACAACACAGAAGTCTCCTGCTCTGGCTCTCTGAACACTCATGGCTCCTTCTCTGTAAGGCAGGTAGAAATGAAGTCCCCTACAGTTAGTTTGCTACATTTGGTTTTGCTTACCAATAAAATAAAATTCAAAGTAATGTTTTTCTGCTTTGTTTGTGTGCTGATAACTTCACACTTGGCTCACTAATCATGTAACAACTACAGTAGTGAATGACTTCACCCACTACACCAGCCATCAGCCTGGAGATTTTTTTGCTGTTCCTGGCTATACCATGCACTAGAATTTCATTTGATGGTTCATATAATCAGTACTCTAATTTCACCCTGAAAAAAAATTCATCAAAATGCAACTATGTCTATTGTACTTAAGAAATTGCACATCTATCATTCACCTTGAAATAACAAGTTCACAGGCACTATTTTGGTTTTGTTGTCCTCCCCTTTACTCCCCAAAATATTTTGATAGTGAATATTAGTGTGAGGTGTTGCCTCTTTTTTTTTTTTTAATATTGAAGTTCATTATTTGATCCATTTGTTCCACACTTGGAACAAAACCCACAAAAACTACAGAGTCACTACCAATCTCTGTTCCTACAAACAGTCAAAACAGCACTAACAGGGTTTTTTATTACTAGTTACAATAATATGGACACTTTTCTGAGCAATAACATGGACATTTTTACACTTTTTTGAAACTGTATAGTGAACAAGGTATCATTTTAGCCAGTACATAGTTCTGGATTTTATAGTCTTAATTTATGTTTGTAAACTTCTAAGGAACCAGGAGTTTACTGAATTTCTCAATATTCTCTTAGAAGGCATCAGCAAAATCAATGGATCTCCGAGAACACAAACTGCAAAAGGCTGCTGCTGCCTGACAACACCTGCAAACTGCTGCAGAGTGTACTGGCTGCCTGCTTCAGAAATTTACTCCCCTGGTTTGCAGCCATGCTGCAGAATTAATCCAGTCTCTCAATTTTAGCCCCAAAAATCTTGGTGTATATATATTGACCGTGGCATCCAAATGAATTATTTTTTCTATTTTATTAGCATTTGTGTAGAGTCAGGAGAGATCTAATTTTAAAGCCTTCAGTGTCATTTTTTTGCCATATTCAGAATTCCTGGCACAGAGCCCAAAGATGAGGTAGGACGATTCCATTCATTTGTAGGGGAGTACTGCTTTAATTAAATTCTTTATTTTCTTAGGAGTTTAAGAGGCACAGTAATTATTAGATATAAGTATGAGTTAGGTTAATCAATTATTTTCAGATGCAAGGCTTAGATAATCATATCAGAAACAGTGGTTATTCAAACAGAATTTATGCATCTTCTTTATCATAGAATCACAGAATCATAGAATGGCATGGGTTGGAAGGGACCCCAAGGATCATAGAGCTCCAACCTCCCTGCCACAGGCAGGGACACCAACCTCCAGGCCTGGATCTACACAAGGCTGCCCAGGGCCCCATCCAACCTGGCCTTGAACACCTCCAGGGACGGGGCATCCACCACCTCTCTGGGCAGCCTGTTCCAGCACCTCACCACTCTTTCTGTAAAAAACTTCCCCCTAATATCTAATTTAAACCTCCCCTCCTTTAGCTTTAGTCCATTCCCCCTTGTCCTGCCATTATCTGCTCTTTTAAAAAGTCGAATCCCCTCCTGCTTATAAGCTCCCTTCAGGTACTGGAAGGCTGCAATGAGGTCCCCCCGCAGCCTTCTCTTCTCCAGGCTGAACAAGCCCAGCTCCCCCAGCCTCTCTTCATAGGGGAGGTGCTCCAGCCCTCTGATCATCTTCATGGCCTCCTCTGATCCCTCTCCAACAGTTCTACATCTTTCTTGTGTTGTGGGCCCCAGATCTGGACACAGGACTCCAGATGGGACCTCACGAAGGCAGAGTAGAGAGGGACAATCACCTCCCTGTCCCTGCTGGCCATCCCTCTTCTAATGGAGCCCAAGATACCATTGGCCCTACGAGCTGCAAGAGCACACTGCTGGCTCATGTTAAGTTTCTCATCCACCAGAATCCCCAAGTCCTTCTCAGCAGGGCTACTCTCAAGAAGCTCTTCTCCCCATCTGTATCTACGTCTGGGATTCTTCCAGCCCAAGTGCAACACCTTACACTTGGCAGTGTTGAACCTCATTAGGTTCCCCCGGGCCCATCTTTTATGAAAAGGTTTATTGCTGCTATGAGCTGAATTTCTTAAATATAATGATTGATAAGGATTTTGATGTAGGGAGAATATCTCATAGTTGCGCACATGTGGAGGTAACTTGTCCTGGGTTCATCATATCCCTATCTGGTTCACTTAAAAAAATCATCATCTGTGAATCATTGTTTTCTGCTTAGATATAATCTGCTTTCTGATGGCATGACTCAGGTTGGTAGGCCAAGGAAGCCAAAAGTGACAAAAAGCCACAAGAGGGGGGATGGCAAGATGCTAAAACACCTCACAGGTCATTATGTCTTAAAAATATTATCTGTCCTCACAAATATAAAGAAGTGATTTGAAAAATACAAATCCCCAATTTTGACTCTAATTACCTTAAGGACAATTAGTTTAGAAATTAAAAGTAAAAAATCAACTGCATGGTAATAAACATGTACACAGCCTATTTTACAATAAAAGTTGTGGAGACGTTTTGTTTCATAAAAAGATCTCTGGAATTCAAAGACTTACCTTTCATTGAATAAAAACTCCTTTAAAAAAATTAAAATCTCTTCTGATCCCTGGAAAACATAACTATGGTAAAGACAGTTATGCATGATACACTTTCAAGTTATGTAAATCCTGAAGAGGAAATCATATTAATCCCTAGATTCTATACATTCTTCAGTAATCATTTCTTCTGCCTGCTCAAAATCCATAAAGAATCTGAACTTAACACTTTTTTTTAAATGAGTCTAAACACTCACAGATCTTTGTGCAACAAATAATACCTGAACACGCAACCAAAAGATGAAAGTCAACTTGAAAGTGAAGGTAAATTCACTGAATGGATGACATCTTATCTGTGACCTTGGATTTTACACAAAGGTATTTGTTTATGGTAGTTGCTCCCAGACATTTTGAGCCACAACAATGTGTTCTCCTCCTAACTTACTAGGTCACTGCTTCTGCCCAAGCCCACTCACCTTGCTGCCATCTCACTGTCCCCCTGCCTTTTCATGTCAGACAAAACTATACTACAGCTGAGTAACAGATGAAATTCCTCTGCTTGGAACTAGAGCAAAGTCCTCCTCTTTTAAAATGGATGTCGCCTGTGTTGACTTTCTCTACCTCTACAGCCCTCTAAACATTCATTGACAAAAAAGTGGGTTTGGAAACTGGAATAACCAGAATGACATCTTGAGGGGTAGCACTGTCTATTATTTAGGTACTGCAGTGTAGTCATATTTTTGTGTAATTATTTGTGGCAAAACTGGGAAAGGAGAGGTAATGCTCAAGAAGAGTTATAAAGGATCTGGCTCTAAAAAATCATCACTCATAAGTAAGAGAATTTATCAGCTATACATCTTTTCTTTCACCTACAGGTAGATGAAATGAATTGCTGATATATCAGTAGCTACACTGCTGCAGTCTGCTTTGGAAGTGACAAATATAGGGACTAAGATGCTGAAAGAAGAGAGCAGTTTTCTGGCTAGGCAAAACTTGAAAGAAAATAATTCCTGTAGTAAAAGTAAAATGATTGAAAGACACAATTAGGAAATTTTTCATCACACTTTTGAAGCTATAAAAATAGCTGCAGAAGGCATGGAAAATAAAGCTATGCAAGCAAAAGCTACTCCTAGATATATTTTAACTGGTGATTAAACTCAAAGAACCTAAGAGCTATGAGGGGACATATCTATACTGCTGACACAGTTTATAGCAATACAATACCAGACAATGGTGTTTTTCACATAATCTTCTTAACAGAGCAGAAATTTAAATAAAAACTGAAACTTTAAATATTAGTTTTCCACAGACATGTTGTTCGTAAGTCATAAATCATGAAGGTTCTAATACAATGGTGCTGAATTTCTAATTTTCCATAAATATCTTTGGGTTTTCTTTGGTTGTTTTGGGTTGGGGTTTTTTGCTTGTTTGGCTTTGGTTTTTAATGAGCATCAGTTTATAACTTAGAAATTATAGCAGAGAGAAATATTTCAGAAAATTGTAACACCAATATATTATATATTAGCTGATGCTTGATGTACAAGTCAGCAAGCATTTGCATAGAGGTAAAGACAGCAGTCATGCTCCAGGGAATCACTGAATCATCAGAGGATGGTGAGGCAGGTTAACTAGTGCTACCTAACTTCTGGTCTCTACTGAGCTATGCACTCAGTGGAAGCTCTGGCTTCTCATCTTGGCAAAATCCTGCCTAGGAGGAGCCACTCACAAGTACATTCTGAAGCCCATTCGGTTTCTCCTAGTGGACTTACCTGGTAACCAGTTACCATTTTAAATAAAAAAAGCTCAAAATAAATTAATCATATGGCAATTTCAAAAGAAATAACATTTTGAGAAAATTGATGAATATTATCTTAATAAGAAAAATTCTATTTTGGCAAAGTGAATTTAATACACAAAGTGAAATTCTGTGGAGATTAAAATTGAATCTTCATCCATATTACAAAATTGACAAACTACCAATTTTAGTTAACAAATTTCTTGGGTTTAAGAACAGACTATGCCAAGGGTTTAAACTGAACATACACAGGATTGGGTTTGTCCTACATTGCTGTTTTGCCACAGAATACCATGAGGTCTGAATTCTGACTTTTAATTCTCATCATTCTTGTTTACTTTGTATGTCTGTACAGTGAACTTAATAGGAAAATTATCTAGGTTGAAAAACTTTTCTTCCTCTTACTGTGCTTTGTTATCCAATCTAGTCTGTTGTAGGGTTAGACAAATGGTTGTGCAAACCTAGAGAAAAGGGGAGGTCAGGGCTACTTTCACTTACATTGCTTACGGCAGTTAAATATGCTTGTGAAACTATGGCCTAATTTAGACATTTTACTTGAGAATTAGTAAGGATAAGACACTTTCAGAGATGTCAGCTGTCAGAAGTGCTACTGAAACAAACAAAAAAAAAAACCCCCACAGTGAGTCACCAGCACCAGATCTCAGTTACCAAAGAGTTCTCTAGAATTTTAAAGAGGGAAAGACAAAGCCACAGATATGCAAAATATACCCACTTAAATTGAATTATGATTGTATGGTAACCAGGCTTTATAAAAGTTATGGCTCAGTATTATGCGTACTATAGTCACACTTAATCAAGAGATCCAAGAGTAGCACGCTACATTTCAAGGAAAGACATACCGGAATACTGGGGGGGAAAAAAGTCTATAAATTAAGATAACAATTTTGCATTGACTATATGCAAGGAATGACATTTTCTTTCTAATCACTCAATTTCAGTAAAATACATTTATTTGGTAAGATTTCATCCTAACACTTCTCAGTGTTCCATTCACTGTCTAGAAGCTGTGTTAATAAGTTTCTTATATAAAGCCTGAACATTAAAAGTACCTAACAGTACTATAACAAATTCTTTTCAAAAACACTTTGAAAAGGCTTTCCCAGAATGCCTTTCACAACTGCATTGTGAAAGAACCGCTAAATTAAGAGTGTATCCTAGAAGACTTCTCAAGCCACTTACAATAGTCTTCAGTTATACTGGAATATAAATGTCTCCATGTTTTTAATCTGCTTTGAAAGGCCAGACAATTCTGGAGGGAACAGTGCTGATAAAACCAATGAGGTGACCCAGCTCCTCCAACTAGCTGAGAACAACTCAGATTAGGAAAGCGCAGTGGGATATGGAATGTTAACTGAAATAAACTCCAATATCTGTGACAGTAATAATTGATCATGACATGACAGTGTAATTGACAGTAATAGATCTAGATTGTTTTAGACAAAATTGCAATAATTCCTTAATACATACCAAAACTGATCAGAATAATCCAAAACCCCTTGAGCATACATTTTATATAAATAAAAAGATGTATTGCAATGGATTGTCTATAATACTACTGATAAACCAGTTCAGTTAATACAGTCTTTGACACTTTGGAACAGAAGTTACTGCCCAGCTTAATTTGTTCCTTTCCTTTGTGTCCTCACCTCCTTGTGAGCTTTCTGAACTGAGTTGCTGCTTCTCTTCCTTTCCATCTCTTTCCTTATTTCCCTCACCTCACACTCTGGTCAACAGTACAGAGCAGAAAAATGTGACAGAGAAACCCTGACTCAGCCCCAAGAGAGTTTGCCAGTTCTGCACTCAAAGCTTTCAGCACAGTGTGCAGCGTGGAAGAATGATTGGTTAACTACTGTGCTTTTGCAAACAGATGCATTGAAGGTTTAAGGGAATCAGCTAAAATTTAGTTTAGCTGGGTAATACATTTGGTATTCAAGATCCCTCATGGTCTCTCATCACTAGAATGGCCATGAGACATTCATCAAGGAATGTTTTCCAGATCGGTATCTCTTACCTACTTAGAAAGACTAGAAATTTACATTAGGCTCTATGACATTCTACTTTCTTTGTTTAGTTTTTTTAAGATACTTAATGGTGTATAAATTAGCAAGATTTATAGAAGTCATTGGGCACTATAAGAAGTTACATTTGAAAATGGCCTGGCATTTAATTATGTACTAGAAACTGTTAAGAAAACACAGTGAAACCTAAAGAAACTCACAAGTTTATGAATAAGCCAGATACTTTACAAAAGTCCATATTTTCATCAGATGGGACATATGTTTTAGGACAAAACTCATCTTAGACTTGACCATTGTGGACAGCATAGTGTCAAAATCAACTGTTGGTGCCAGCTGACATTACAAAAAACATTATCAAAACAAACAGTAGCAAAATTGTATCTAAAAGCAATAAATACCTCTTTTTAATATGTGTCTATCCCCCAAAAAGTTACTGGTAAAGATTTTGAAAAGAGCCATTAATAAAGAAAATCCCTTATCTAAGAAATCTTACTTTTGAAAGAGTCCAAATCATCAGTTTTGAAAGAACTACAGTGACAATGATAAATATTAGAGAAAGCAGTTGTAAAATACTACCTTGGAAAGACAGGTCTCATGTACTTGAAGTAATTGCTTTCATTTCTCCTGTTACATTCTCAGAGAATTGACAATAAATTAAGAAAGTATACTAAATGTAAATTCATTTTTAAAAGTTTCCTACCTGCTTGCTTTACCTTGAGATTATAAATCTTATTGATCATTAACAAAATAATGCTAAATCTGTGACCTCTTGTTTATACATCAAAATTAGCAGTAATAGCATATGTTGCCAGTCTTTGGCAAAGCCATCTAGAGAAAAATTACCGTCCTTCCTCAATATTGTACTGTTGAAAGCATATCTTGTACTCTTCCTTAGACAAGGCAATAAGGAAGCACCCACTTTACCATAAGGTAAAGACTGAGTAATTTTATTTAGACTATAGAGCTAGAAAAACTAGAAATACTTCTCTCTTAGGAAATCCGTAACTGGAAAACAGTTAAGTCAGTGTATATCAATATATGCATACTTGATTTAAAATCTCTGGAAAGCTGTTGCCGAACACACATTGTTTACAGTATTTTTCCAGCTAGATCTAAGTGTCTATACTGAAAAAATTAGTTTTCTTTTTTAGGTATAATTGAAATCATATGACAACTGCTGCCAACACAGCATACTATGCACACTGCTTACCTGTTCTTCCTTGAGACTCCCACAAATCTATTTCCATAAGAACAACGTTGAAATTAAACTCAGAGACTGTAGATTAAATGCAGTTCTGAATATTTTTTATGGTTTTGTTTTAGCTTTTATGCTTTATATACGAGTCAATACTGACAAAAACTTTCTGATTCAGTTCCTTTGATTTAACAGCCTGGAAATCTTTAAAAGCTAAGAACTGCACAAGAATTTGGGTTTTGAACAGCGTCTCATTGACCAGGCTTGGAAGGCCTACAAAATCAGCCTTTTCCTGTCTTTCAGAGGGGAAAAAATGTTTTACTTCATCATGACTTTTTAAAAGTTCATGCCCACCAATCTGAACAGTCATGCAAAGTGACTATTAAAATGGTTACTATCCTTTCAACACAAACATTCTCGCTTCCTTGTTCTTTCAATTTTCATACAAAGGTAAAAATTCTGAAAGATTGTTGCAACATGGCAGATAAATGAAATTTCAGGTAAATGCTTTTCAAATAAATGAGAAAACAAGAGCAGTAAAGCTGGTGAGTTTACAGTGCTCTTGAGCACCACTCCCCAAATACTTTTATTTCTGGATGTACACACAGCTCCGGACAGAGGCTATCATGGGCCTACATTTATCTGTCCACCTATTCATTACCTCATAAATCACATCTAATTTCCAGTCTCAAATAGTGAGAGCATGAGCAGCTGCCTTCCATCTTCATAAATATACCCGTATTTGCAGCAGTGCTGCATGAACCTTTGACAGCCATCAAGGCCATCAAGAAGAGAGAGGTTACAGGGAATCCAAATGCCTACAACTAGAGAGAGTATTTTAACTTTTTGCCTGCCTGAGATCATGAACATGATCATTGCCGGCGTAGTCTGGTTTGCCTTATGTGGTGGATGCAGTATTTACTAAACACTATATACAGATACTAATGCAAGTATTGCTGCAGCATATGGACTTATAGCAACTGTATATCTCGGCAATCAAAAAGTGCCACATGACAGGGGTTGCTATGGTATCTGCAGGCATGACATTTTTGTAAAGCAGTACTGCTAATAGCTGTACAGCATGGAATTCTCTGACCATTTTTGAACACAAGTATTACAGATACTACTATGAAAATAGCTTATTACAACATTGTTTCAGACATACATTTTCACAAAAATATGTTACAGGGTTTTTTAATCAGCTGTGAGATTCTAAAAAGATTACCGAGACCGCAGTTAAAGGCAAAGTAACATGGTTTTGAGACAATAGAAAATGCAAGTGCAGAGCATGTCTAGCACTGCTGGTTTTGATTGTTATAAATTGTTTATGAAGTGTCATTCCTTATTTTCATCAAAAGCTTTTCTTGCAGCAGAGATCATGTGTGCTTCAGCATGCAATTTTCCCTCTCTGGAGGGATGAGAATGTGCCGCAGTTTACTTTGCTTGGGTTACACTGCAGTACACTTTTTTCTTTTTTTTTTTTTTTCTTTTTTTCAAGGCAAGCACAAAGATATGTCTGTTTTGCTGTGCGACAGCTCCCACTGATCAGCAAGGAAAAATAAAATAAAATACACATAGACAAAACCTAGCTGGGATCAGAGAATGTGTACCATCCCCCACTGAAAATGATGTTACTAATGCAGAGGTTTGTGAGTCATTAAATATTCCCACACTGCAGATATGTCCGATTATTTCTCCTAATGTATTATAAAGCTAGATAAGCCTTTCTGAATATATACTACAGAATGAGTATTATAAGAATTTTCTATGTCAAAAATATTAAAAAAATTAAAATGCATTTTTAATAATATTTTGTGTCATCTATGACTGCTTGCCATGTAAACGCCAGAGATGCTTTCATATGTGATTCTTTTAGAAGGCTGGGGTTGTTTCATAGGTGTCTTGTGGAATTAACTGAATAAAGCCTAATACTACAAATACAGTTAATGCCCTCTGCGGAATTCCACAACGCATCAATACCCTTCAGCCACATTTTAGTAATCTCAGGTAAGTGTGGCAGTTCTTAATCAATGTGCTGTCAGTTTTGGATGTAGAGTCACATGCTCCCCTCCCAGCCCTCCCTGAGGGTACAGAACCTAAGTCCAAAAAACTGCTGCCCCAGTCACAAAAGATATACCAACAAAGCTATTTGAAGACCGTAAGGCAAATCACCAAGCTTTAGCTTCCTTAGTTCACCAGGGCAAGCCGCACATGAAACCTACAAATTCTGCGGAAAGCTGTGAGCTCTCCCCTCTGCCCGTGCCTGCAACCTGCACCGGTGGGTTCCTGCTGGGGCTGGACACCGGGCACTGCACCCCGGCATCCGGCAGGTGTTTGTGCCCTCTACCGGCCGCAGTCACGCTGCGCTGTTACTGCACAGCCCGTGCTGCTGACAGCTAGGGCAGAGGCGCTCGTTTACCGGATCTGACGTGTTTCCACTGCACAGCAACACACATTTCTGCTTAAAAATAATACAAACACCAGCCAGAAACGGCCTTTTTACAAAAGGCTCTCTGCCTGCCATCCTCCCCTTTTATATTTTACAAGTAACTTTGTATGCTGGGTGCAGAAGTCTCGTCCTTAGAAGTGAAACAGAGTTTTGTTATGGAGTTGAGCAAGGCCAAGGTTTCAAAATAATAGAACTTTTCCTCTTTTGTGTCCTAATACACGTCTGTTTTGTTGAGTGGTTTGGTTTTTTAGTGGGGTTTTAGGGGTTGGGGGGATTGGGGGGAGGCAGGGTGGGAGGGGCAGGTTGATGGCATCTTTATGAAATGAAATACATTTCTGGGTTGGGAAAAGGCAGGGAAGAAAGCTCAGTTCTAAAAAAAAAATTAAGGGCTCCTTTCTTAGTAATTTTTCATTCTCTGTGCAACTAGGACAGTAGGAGTGCAGTGTCCTCTGATTCTAGTTTTGCTTAACACTTTGCATTGTGGTATATGACTGACCCAAGACACTGAAATATCTGTCTTACATTAAAATATTAATATATTTTATACCTCCATGTTAAGGAGGAAGACTGCAATTCAACTGTGTCTTCCATAAATGCAAATATCTTCCAGGTATACTGGAATAATTTCAAAGATACATAAGGATGTAAGTTTTTCAAATATATACAACTTGAAATCTACAAATATATTACTCTCTTTGCAAAGGACCAAAAAGTCTAGAATTTGAGCCAACAAAAATGGAGAATGATTTCAGTTGGATGATGGTTTCAATAAACATAACTTTAACCATGAGAGAAATTTTATATTGTACAATGATTTTACGAATGACCTCCCATATTTCTGCACTCTACCAAATCTGTAGGAAAATTATTGCACGTACACTTCATGCATATTCCACATATAATTTTTAAGTTAACTACGTACCTCTCAAGCACTGATTTAAACCAACTTTGTTCTTTAAATAGCAATTCAAGAGTATGACCAAGATATTTTAAAGCATTTACATTACTGCTTTGTCCAATTATCTTTAGTGACTAAGAAAAAAACCCATCCATTTTGGACTAAAAACCAAAAAAGTTTTCATTCAAATCAGATACAGCTACTAAAGCAAAGCATCCCAACAACAGGGTGAGCAGTGTTTGCTGCATCCACTGCTCAGCAAAAATGTGGAGACATACTCCACTGGACTTGGCCACCACTGGAGCTCTTCCTGGGAAACTTGTAAAAATCTGACAGAAAACCACATAATTGGACTGCAATTCTGACTTTAGAAAAACTTCTTTGGTCAGCACAACATAAGCATCCCATTTCATCTAGATGGTGACAAGTTGGTATTGATCTAAGTCACAAAGCAATCTGTGATTTAGATATCTAAAACACACTGCTTCACTGCTAAAGTGCTTAATTTTTCCAACCATTACTTGTTAATGGGTATAAGCTACATACAATAAAAACCACAAAGACTAAAACAAGTACATAAAAAGATTATTTTTATTCTTTTGGGTTTGTAATGTAGTTATTTTTGGTAAAACAACTTCCTGCATGCAGTTCATCAGTACACTATGAGCCAATAATTTCTAGAAAAGCAGGAGCCCATCTATATATTAGGGTTTTTTTAAGAAATGCAAGGCATTCTGCTGTCCATTGCACAAGTTCACTATTCATTCTCATGAAGAAAGATTTTGAATAACAAACTATGTTTAAAGCACTTCTACTGCAGTATGAATCAAAGAAAAGTGGACTAGGTGAGACTAACACCAGGGAAAAGTAAAGGTTCTATGACTAAGATGAGCCTGAAGACTGGCAGACAGGGTTATAATTTCAAAAGAAATCCTTCTATCTTTCTTTTTTTTTTCACATACAAGGACCTACTGAAAGAGAATATTGTGCATTTCTTTTAAAATTATTCCTTACTAAAATGTGTCCAATATAATTAGCAGAAACGTAATTTCCAATTCACATTTTATCTTAGGATTCCCAACATTAAAGTGTCACAGAGAGACAGCAATAAAAATTACTAACAACATGAAGATATGTTTAGTTTCTTATTATAAGTATAAAATGTTATAAAATAAAACTATTTTCAAAATAACAAGAATAGATCAATAGATATATTATAAAAGTTTTTTTCTAGACCCACATTTTAAGCAATATATTTGTCCTGTGTAGTCTGATTATTTACTGCATTTTGTGGATTACAAAACTCAAACAAAATAAAATCTAGAATAGCTGCAAACTATTGCTTACTGGTATGAGGAATGATGGTCTCGGCAAACAGTTTTTTTTCTTTTTACCACTCATATGTCTTCCCACCTTAGACTTTAACAGCTGTAGGGTAATAGCAGCAAGCATGCATCAGTACAAAGCTTCACAATCATTTGGAGTATTACAGATTATATTATCTACTGAAATGTTCTAAGCTACACTTAGGGTATTTTATGCAATAAATACAGTACTTAGGTCACTGTCTCTTTGTTCAAACAGGTATCACTGAGTAAAACAATTGATTAAATAACAGAGGATATTTTACTTACATATATAGCGTCAGCCTTGATGATTAAAAATGCCATCTAAACCACAATGCAGGACAAAGCTGATTTAAATACACCTTTTTGGTTATCTCAGCTTCCTACAGATTGCGTTATATATAGTGGAAACCTGACTGAAGTGCCAGTGGGGGATGGTCAAAACCACCTCTGATGTATGTATTTTGTGTCTCTGGCATGACCCATGCTTCCAAAGTACGGAAAATTAAGCCTGAGGTATACATTAAGGTAGTATTTATCCCAAAAGGTATTCTGCTATCAGTTTATACATGTAGCTTTGATTATTGTCCTAAGGTGTTCACATGAAACAAGAAGTGTAGAAACAGACCTGGAATGAAGTATGGAAGCTACTCATGAAATTACAGGGTCTAGAGTTAAAAAAAGAAAAAAAAGACTAACCCTTTTTTTACTTCACTAATTTCCTGTAGGCACAATTTGGCATTTGCAGCATTTCTTACGACAAACTGTTTAAATCTATCAGGAATTATGAGACATCTTGGACTCTGAAATTAACTTTTTCATAGTTTCATGTTTCTCAAAACAGAAGTTGTGTGTTTATCATTGAACTTTATAATGAATTAAGAATTACTAAAAAGTACTAAACATAACTATATTAAAAACAAGATACTAAGCTACCAACCTCTTTTACGTGAAAAGTACTCCCTTGTTTTGCTTTCTGATAAATTCACTAGGTATACTCTGATCTTTTCTTATTATTTGTTGTTTATTTGACCTAGGATCCTGAGTTTCAATAATCTGGAGCACTGGCTTTCTGCTTTTAGAAGTGGATTGAAGAGAACTATGTTCATATTATAATGCCATAATTATGTATCTCTGACATTTGTGTTCCTCTGCAGGAGTATTTAGTTTTCTTCTCCGCACAGCAGAATTACAAATAGCAGTATGTGAATTAAAGCAAGTAAGATCATGAAAAAAATTGACACACATAGAAAATACATAGGAGATTAAATGTACATAGTGGATACACTTATTCCGCAAAAATATAGACTTATTAGGACTGGTAATTTTGCACTCCATTAAGTGTTCCTACAGTCCAAGTAGAAATTTTGTGTCTCCTCGCCATTAGTGCCAGCTGAGAATAAAAACTTTTTCTGGCAAGGTTATTTGCCTGTTGAAGACCAAAGTTTGCTCATGAAGGGTCATTGTCTTGTACAGGCACTGGCTGTAGTAGTGCATAAGTAAGTAAAATCTTGTAATTTTGGCATAATCCTCCAATAAGAGTGCTATGGATAAAAATGTCAACTTGTCAGGCTTGTGAGCATTCATCATGGAAAACTTCTCTATGCCTCTTACTTTTTATTTCCTTTTCTGTCTTTCCCCTTGTCTTCTTTTTCTGATTTGTCATCTTCATATTTTTCTTTTTCTGGTTTTGTTACACTATCATAAGAAGGAGGAGATGTGGCAGATGCAGACACATCCATTTTTTCTGGAGGTGAGTTTTCACTTAGCTTACCAATAATTGTATCTTTTTTGGTAAGCACATCGACCCCATCGTTACGATACATAAACGAAAGTTTCTTTACTGACTGTCTTAAAAGATAACGTCTGTAAGCACGCTGGATGATAGTAGCAGATACCTCCTCCTGTTTTCGTTTTAAAGTGGTTGTAATTGGCTCATAGGAAGCTTTTGAAGGATTGGCTGCCATAAACCGATCTTCCATCTGTATTCTGAGGGCATCCATCTCATCACTTTCCCCCAAAACGCGCTTTGTGAAAGCAAACAAGATGTCAAGGCAGTGAATTCTGTCACCGCTTACCATGGGCAGATCCATTGCAATCAGTTGAATTGTGTTTGGTTTTGGCATATTAAGAGGAGGATCCAGAGAAGCTGCAAAATCAGACAGCTTACTGTATTCTATGAATTGTGTTGCACCAGGATCATACTTCTCCCAAACCTCATAGAACATCTCAAAGTCATCCTCGCTCAAGGGTTCAGCGCTTTCTTCAGTAGCAACACTGAAGTTCTCCAAAATCACAGCAATGTACATGTTCACCACTACCAGAAACGATATGATAATGTAGCTGACAAAGAAGAAAATCCCAACGGAAGGGTTGCCACAGTCACCTTTCACTGAGCTCCCGGGATGTTCTTTGTTTGGGTCACAGTCTGGCTCCTCACTGTTGAGAATTGGGTCAAGCAAACTATTCCAGCCAGCAGAAGTGGTGATCTGAAATAGGCAGATCATGCTGTTGCCAAAGGTTTCAAAGTTGAACATGTCATCAATCCCAGCTTCCCTCTTAACATAGGCAAAGTTGGACATGCCAAATATCGCATAGATGAACATGACCAGGAACAGCAGCAGCCCAATGTTGAACAAGGCAGGAAGAGACATCATCAAAGCAAAAAGCAGCGTGCGGATCCCCTTCGCGCCTTTAATGAGACGCAGGATTCGGCCGATCCTGGCAAGCCGGACGACTCTGAACAAAGTGGGGGACACGAAGTACTTTTCAATCACCTTCGCTAGAAACATACCTGTGAAACATGAAAATTAAAACAGTAATGTTTCATCACAGATTACATTTTTCAAAGTAATGTATGAACAAAGAACAACTGTGCCTGTGTAGCTGGTGAAAATTATAATTGCAGATCAATTTTTCCCAGCAATCTTAGAAAAAAGGGAGCAATATTAAAATTAATACAAAATTAAGAAAGCAACTAAAGTGTATTTCCTAAATAATCAGGAGAAATTAAGTGTTTCCTGTAATCTACACTCTTGACAGAGATTATGCATTTAATACATATTTTATTATATTTAATTTTGAATATAAAAAAGTCTTACCTACTATTGAAAGTATAACAACCACAAAATCAAAAATATTCCAACCGATGGTGAAGTAATAATAACGGAGTGAGAACAGTTTGAGGACACACTCTCCGGTGAAAAGGACAACAAAGATTAAGTTAATCCAGTATAAAATATTTTGCATCAATTCACTCTGGTCATCTGTTTCTATCATCATGGTGACCATGTTAAGACAGATGAGAACCATAATGGTGATGTCAAATGCTTGCTTTGTTACTATATCAAACACCAGACCTTGCAATTTGTTCTGAGGGAAGAAAAATAAAAGGTAATAGTACTTTTTACATAACAAACAACCTTTTCCTCCCTCACATTTCCTTCTTCCTCCCCCAAAATATACAATGAAGCAAATTGGTGAAAAATCTAAGAGAAGTACTGTGCAGTAACTTCTTTATTTGCCATCTCTTAATTTTGCCCCTCAAAACGCAAAGGATTTCTATTTCTTCAGACTCTGATTCTCAAAAACGTGTACATGTTTAAATTCAGAATGAAAGGTTAACTTTAATTAGGCCTAAACCATTTTAGTTAAAAGAAAAAAGAACTGATAGTTAATGTATTGCTGCAATTTCTTCCCAAATGCAGATGACAGAGTAGTAGGACACATTACCCCTGGTCTAGGGATAGGTTTTTGTGGTTTCTTGGATCCCAGTTTCTTCATTGCATTGTAGTATTTCTTCTGTTCTTCTGTCATGAAAATGTCTTGACCTCCAAGGTAAAATGATAAAAATAGAACTGATTACAGCCAAGCCTTTAAATTCATTAATTCACAGGATTGGTGAAGAGCAAGAAAAGGGTGAAAAGCCCCGCAACTTCTATGTATTTGCTGTTAAAAAACAAATTACCTACCTGACGATTCAAGTAAATATGTAAAAAAATCCTTGTAAAAATATACATTCCATAAACACTTACAAATCTAACATCATAAAATCCTCACTGTAAATCAACCAACCAGGAATAAAAAAGCTTCAAAGGCAGAAAGTTTCACTGAGATCTGATACGCCTTCAGGAAAACAGTATGAGGAGAAAGAAGTTACTGAAGTTACTTTTCGGGATGCATGTTTTATCATTTGAGCACAGGTATCTCAGTTCAGATGGGCTTTTTGCCACAATGATACTTTTATAGCGTATCTGAGGCTTGATCATCCCTATATTGTACAGAGATCGTCAGAAGCATGGGGACACTATGGGATTCCTTGTCCTGGATAAGAGGATAATAGCCTGAGTAGAAGACACTGGTAGATATAGAAACACTTGTCGGAAGTACAATTATTGCTGATTTTTTTATTTCCATGCATTTATTTGTAGCTACATTCCAGGTATGGAAGATGCCAAAGAAACAACATTTGAAAACAATTTTTAGTCTCACAGGTGATTCTGTGACTTTGTCCAATACAGTGTCAATCTTACTCAATATGTAAGGATGAATTTGTATAAAGATATGTTTGACTCAGCTGTGGCTACACACAGACTTGAAGAAGTCAATAGAGATCTTGTTTAGCATGCCCTCCTCATAAGCCAAATATTCAAGTACAATTCAGTTCTTAGTAAGTGTTTTGGATGAGAAAGAAGAAATTAATTTGATCCTTATGATGGAAATGAGGAGATCGTAACCAGTAGGGAAATTAAAAAAAAAAAAAAAAAAATTGACAATTTTCTTTCTCTTGCAATTTCACTACTAGCTCATGAGACAATTTCCCAACCCTCTCTAATCTTACAATACAGCACAGTAGTTCCAGCATTCAGCTTGTCTGTACTGGCCTCTTTGTAATTCAGCGGGTCTTCATAGTATGATATACATTATCTGTTTATCACTTTTGATACTTGTAGTTTTGCTTATTCTCTTCCTTCCTGTCATCTATTTGTTTGAATGAAGTCATCTGAATTTTCACATAGCTTTGTCACAGCACTATAAGGGTAAGTGAAAAGCAAATCACAACTTTCTGATGTACAATGTATCATTGGGCTGTACAGTGATGTGAGAACACTCGGACACAGAGTATAAGCTTAAATTACTTCAAATGCCTCAAAAAGCAAAACCTTATTTCATTATTTTGAATAGAGTGATCAGAAATCTTAATAGCTGATTTCTTCTTTTTCTATTACCATGAGACATTTCAGACATATGTTTATCCTTACATACATTTGCTGAATGCATAACAACAATGAAGAGTTGTGATAATGGTACATGATACTTATCTTCTTTTTTTGTTGGTTGAAGTTATCTATGATGACACCAATGAACAAGTTTAGGGTGAAAAACGATCCGAAGATGATAAAGGCAACGAAGTAAATATACATGTACAAGTTGTCTTCATATTTGGGTTGTTTCCCTGTCTATGTATCATAGAAAAACAGCAACAGATCACAAACAACAGTTAAGACAAATTACAGAATACCAAGCAGAAACAGAGTTGCATCCAGATGGACAACTACTTGTCAAGGTGGAGAAAAGCAGCCTTTTTGGAGCATACCCTACACTTGCCCTGTCTCTGAACTTGAAAATCTATTTAATGGAGGTGTCTGCAATTGCACACACTCCTCCATTCCTCCCCTCTTCTGTCTGCCAGTCCCTTTCTAATGACTCTTGACGTTTTGTGTAATTACTAGTAAACGTGTCAGAATGAACAAATCTTGGTAAGCAATTCAGTTCCTATGGACTTTATGCAAATCAGGAGCCAGATAGAGAAAAGATGAAAACAAATACCAGCATTAACAGGAAAACAGGCGAAATTCAGCCATTTTATTTTTTTGCAGTCACTAGAGTCTGCAGCTCTACATTAGCTACTGCAGATGATGTCACTTGATTATTTGAGTTATTTTTGGAGACACAGGAAAAGCTTCTTTCCTCATCTGTATGATCTCAGTGACATAAATCAATAGGAAAACAGATATCATCAATTTTGTTATTTACAGATAATTTACAAAATTAGTAATACTTTATGCAGATCTACTGCTACAATTTTTTTACCTATTAAAAGTATATGCACTTAACTACTTCATAGTGCATAGATTTGTATAGAAAATTTATCAAGGTTTTATATTTTTATTCTTTATCTTTTACATTATTTCAATTGACATTCAAGAAGTATTACAACAATCTTATTTTTTTTCACTCTGTAAAATTTATATTGCACTCACTTCTCTAGAATCAACTGCAGCGTACATGATCTCCATCCATCCTTTAAACGTTGCCTAAAAACAAAGTTTGTTAATATTTTCTACCAAAGCTCCATTTTGTAAACATTTTAAATAAAATTGTCTTCTACAATATTGTTTTATCCCCAAAAATAAAGAGGGGTATTAAAAGTCTGGTAAGAGATGAGTGAAGTATTCATAGGAAGTAATTTACTGTGGAATATTTCTTCCTAATACTTAAAACACTGAACAAACCCTAATCTTCATGTAAATTTATATAAGCTTTATGTATGATGATATCTGAGCATAACAGAAAGACTGCAATTTATACCAATGCTCTCAGTCCTAAGTTTCTGGCTACCAAAAAAGTGCAGGACTCCAAAAATCAGCCACCATGGGTTGGCATTTTTCAGACAGAATATGTGAATAGTCCTAGAAGAAACTGAAAAAGCTAAGTAGTCCCAAGAAATCTTAAGAAAATTACAGAATTATAGAATGGTTTGGCTTGGAAGAGGCCGTTAGAGACTATCTAGTCCAACCCTCTGCTATGGCCAAGGATATCTTTTTACTGTATCACACACTTCCAATGATGGTGCATCCACAACTTCTCTGGGCAACCTGTTCCACTGTCTCACCACCTTGTTAAAAAAAAATCCTCCTTACAGCAAATCTGAATCTGCCCTCAAAAGAGTTCAAAACTATTGACTCTTTGTCCTGCCAGTACAAACCTTTTCTCTGTGTCTTTCATATAAGTCCCCTTTATATATTGAAAGGCCACAATAAAGGTATGATATTTTTCTTAGCCCTCCTCTGGACCTACTGTAAGAGGTCCTTGTCTCTTACCATCCACTCACAAGAGTCGAGTAGATAGTGAGAATCACCTCCCTTGATCTGCTGGCCGCACTTATTATGCAGCTCAGGATATGACTGACATTCTGGGCTGCAAGCATGTATTTCCAGCTCATACCCATTTTTTTTGTCCATCACTATCCCCAAGTTCTTCTGTGCAGGGCTGCCCTCAATTCATTCATCCTCCAGTCTGTACTGATGGCAGTACAAAACTGGGGTTTGCCCTCCCCCAGGTGTAGGAATTTGCACATGGCCTTATTGAGGTTCATGAGGCTCACATAGGCCCACTCCTCAAGCCTGACAAGCTCCCTTAGGATGGCATCCTATCCCTCTAAACATACGAAGTGCACTGCTCAGCTTAGTCATCTGCAAACTCCTGAGGATGCACTCAGGCTCATGATCTATGTAACTGAATAAGCTATTAAGTATTATTGGTTCCAGTGCACACCATTGAGAGGCGCCACTTGTTACCGGTACTGGTTTTACTTGGACATTAAGCCACTGGTTATAATCACAGAATCACAGAATAACAAAGTTGGAAAAGACCTTTGAAGATCATCAAGTCTAACCATTCCCATCCTATGCTAAACCATATCCCTCAGTACCTCATCTACCCTTTTTTTAACACATCCAGGGAAGGTGACTCAACCACCTCCCTGGGCAGCCTGTTCCAGGCCCTGACAACTCTTTCAGTAAAAATTTTTTTTCTAATATCCAATCTAAACCTGCCCTGGCACAGCTTCATGCCATTTCCCCTTGTCCTATCTTCTGTCACCTGGCTGAAGAGAGCATCGCCCACCTCTCTACAACCTCCCTTCAGGTAGTTGTAGGTGGTGGTAAGGTCTCCCCTCAGCCTCCTCTTCTCCAGGCTAAACATCCCCAGCTCCCTCAGCCGTTCCTCATCTGATTTGCCCTCCAGCCCCTTCCCCAGCCTGGTTGCCCTTCGCTGCACTTGCTTAAGGACCTCAATGTCCTTCTTATGGTGGGGAGCCCAGAACTGAACATAAGTCTCTGGAAACAGCCATCCAACCAATTCCTTTTCTTATCCATCCTGTGAGCTATCATATTAAGTAAAAAAAAAGGTATGAGCAGTATATTTAGATGAAACTTTACATATCTTGAATAGAATGGTTCAGCTAAAAGTACTGCTGTCCTCCACATTGGTAATTTATTCAAATACCTAGTGCTATGAATTAATTGCTACTGTTACTCCCTGGAGCAATCAGATGGTAGCCTACTAGCACAATGATAACTACTAAATACTACCAGTTAGAGATTTTTAAAGACAGGATAATTACCAAATGCTTTGAGCACAAATATTTTCCCAGAAGCAGTTTGTCAAGCAAAACCGATTAGGAATGTTGTGTCCTACTGACTCAAATTTACAGATACTGCCTCTACAGAAGGCTCGTGTTTAGAACTCTAGCACTAGTAAATTCTGCAACAGCTCTCCTAGAGTTTAAAACCAAGCTAACCATCCTACTTGACAAGAACAGACAATGAATGGAGTGGGACTAGTAAGAATAACAAAGAAAAAGAGAAAGGAAAAAGAAATTTAAAAATTTTTCTAAATCAATAATTGGGTTTCTTGTTTAATAATCAGATGAGCCCTAGGATGTATCTATTTGACTATCACAGGAAAAATTTAAGTGAACATAACTAAACAGATCAAGAAAATAAAACAAAACTCATCCTAGCTGCATTTAATTTCTTTTACCAGATACTGTATTTTTGTAGAACTTGAAAAGGCACTAAAGATTGGGTGCAGAGGAACTTTATATCCATCTGGTAGATATTAGACATTCCTCCTCTTTCAAAATGGCCACAGAATGTATCAGATTTTTACCATAATCAATATTAATAAACTTCATAGAACACAATTAAATAAAATCCTATATCCATTCAGATACTGTAAAATAATACTGAAAGTTAAGGAATTAAATGTCACTTTAAGATGTAAAACTAATTTATCTAAATTTATACACTTACTACTTGAAGCAGAGAAAGATAACCAGCTCCAACATTGTCGAAGTTTACTTTCACATTTTTCCACCGAACATTCCCAACAGTGCTCCTAAGATTTTCACACATAGTTACATTATTGACTTTCTCTGGTGAGAAATCCTCACCACTTGTGGTGTTAACACAGTGATAGAACTTGCCAGCAAACAAATTTACTCCCATGATGCTGAAAATTAGCCAGAATGTAAGACAAACCAGAAGTACGTTCATAATGGATGGGATTGCTCCAGTAAGAGCATTCACAACCACCTAGTAAAAACACACACAGAAAAAAAAAAAACGCTTTTTTAAAAACAGTATATAGAGCAATAAAACTATTTTACTTTCTTTTTTTTTAAACTCTAGCAAATGATTTAATTCAAAACATTAAAATATGCTGGCATAGTGCCAATAGAAAAGGAATAACACATTAATGCAAACATGCTACCATTGGCCTTGAAGACAGGCATGCAGTTCACTTTTCCCCCATGATTTTCTAATTAGACACATTTTAATAGATTTGTTTTAAAAACTATTTGGTTTTTTGCTTACCCTCATGCCTTCAAAGCGTGACAAAGCTCGTAGAGGTCTCAAAGCTCTTAATGTTCGGAGGGATTTAATTGCACTGAGTTCTGAGAAACCAAGGGCAGTAGCTACTAAGCTAACCAAGGAGACCTAGAGGAAACAAACAAAACATTTCATTCTTTTTTTCATAGCCTCACAATAGAAATGTAATGCCTAGAAGAAAGAAAGCTTTGATCTGGATATCAGAAAAAGTTCATAAGGACCCTAATTTTCTAGCAAGCATAAAAAAAAGAACAAAAAATTTTAAATATAATGGAACATTTTGTGCAAATTTCAGAACAGTTTAAACACAGTGAGACCTCACTCTCTAGAATTTTCATCACAAAGTGCTATTTAGAATTATGCACATTATACCTGTGCAAAATGAAGGGCAAGTTAGATAAAAAGAATCTGAGTAAAAGCTCATCTTCCCAACAAAGTCTGGCATAGCCAGAAATGTACTGAAAACCTAATGCCATTCCACCTGACATGTTACAATATTAAACAGTGCCCTATTATAGATGCAGCATGATAAAACGCTGTATCAGGAAGCAAACCTGTAGCATTTGCTTCCAATAATTTGCACTTAGAATAGCAGATACAATAATTCATATTGCCTGCAGATGGTAAGACTTGGAAGTGGTATATACCCAGTCACAGAGGACTCTGATATGCAAGATTCCTAACTGTAGACAGCACTATCCTGAGAAGTGGAGTTGTGACAGAGTTAATTTAATCATGAGCTTTGGCTTATTGTCTCTTCACACTACTGCAATTTGGATATTTAAAAATTATAATATCAAGTACCAGAAGATCTATGTTTGCCTCCATTTGGCAAAGAGCACTGTTTCCATTTTGAAGTTAAAACTGAAGTTAAAATTTCTAAGTCAAAGAATAACCAAGAAGCTGGCAGGTAGGTTTTAGAGTTACCTGCCATAGAATTCTGACAGGGATTCAAAAGTAGCAAAAATACACAGACCAGAAAGAGAACCTGGCTATTTTTTCATGTCTTTTAAATGTTTCGTGCTTTTTGTAAAACACACAAACTAGGTAAATCCAAATTAACTCAGGGAATTCAACATCTGTGCAATAGATGAAATACAAGCCAGTGATCACTACAGTGCCTTATCAAGGACAACCATATACCTGTATTTTTTAAATGACCCATCTAAAACTTTAGATAATTCAACTGCTGAAATAATAACAAGTTAGGCCATGTAGTTCAAGAGAATATTTAATTTAAAGAAAAGGAAAAAAGAAAACTAGAAGATCTGGTAAAAAACCCTCCACATTTATTGAGTGAAATGACCTTAGTTTATGCCACCAATCTAATTTCTAACTCAGCTATAAAACTCAGTTTTAGAAGACTGCTCATTCAATTCAAAATGTTAGACAAACATTTAGCACAGAAAGCATTAATTCATCTGAATCCATCAAGACCTTAAGATAATTATGCCTTACTTTTATAATCCTAGAGAAGATAGAGGAAAAAATACGGTTCAAATATTCCTGTTAGATAACTGTATTTTCTTAGATAATGCAGTTGTTATATTTGCACTGCAATAAATCCTCTTCCAGCAAAATTAGCACATCTCTACTCAATGATCCCATAATTTTATGTTTCTTTGGGAACCAAACTACAATTTAACCTATTGCTTTCTTCTGCTTTTATTTTTGAGAGGAGAAAGGAGAGGGAATATAAATCATCTCATCAGATGGTGCTGATGGCAATTAACACTTAATTCTTCTGTTACCATCTGTGGATGTGTGTGTATGTGCATGCAAGCATTTTTAATTTTTTAATAAATAATTTCCTCCTGTTCCTTACATATGATCATGGTTTGGACAAGTGATAGCAGCTCTGAAGTTTCTTTCACATATATAAGTGCAAACTGTAACATTTCTGTGATGTAAAATTAAAAAATAACAGTACATACTATCGCCAATACAGTAAATGCAAAAGGTGTATTAAAAAAAGGGTAGAGGTAAAAAATACACTTTAATAATATGTGACAGAATCCATCCTACACTTCATTTTCACTTTCTGTCTTGTAGCTACGGAACAGGCATTTGCAGAAAAGCAGATTATTAACTTAAGGTGGAAACATCTTATTTTGGATTTATTAAACTTTGTGCTTTGGATCATTAAAATGCCTTGAGATTTATTTCCTCTTTTAACATTATTACTCTTGTGGAAGTGACAGTCTAATCCACAAGAATTTTTGTAAACTTTAGTACAGGTGAATTAGCAGTTTTCTGGTGAGGGTCAATGATGTCTGTCTCTCAAGAGTCTTCCACTCCAGATAGCTGTCTCCTGTTGTATTTATATGTGAGGAAGCCTTAAGAAGATTTCTTTCTTCTAAGGGTCCAAGAAAGATGTCAAACACTACACAATGCCACATTTGTTCTTTTTCAGCATACCCTTTGAACTCACACATGGAAGGCTGAAGAATACCAGCAATTGTACTTGTTACCCAGTTAATTATCCTTTTCCAGAAACACTATGAGCATCACAAAGGGTAACAGTTTTTTGTTTTGTTCTGTAAATTCTTTCCCAAACAGGGACAGCTAAGGGGTTTAGATGGATAATGAAGCACTGGAACAGGCTGCCTAGAGCAGCTGTGGCTGGCCCCTCCCTGGCAGTGTTCAAGGCCAGGTTGGTTGGGGCTTTGGCAGCCTGGGTTAGAGGAGGGTGTCCCTGCCCATGGAAGGGTGACAGGAACTATGTCGGGGTCTTTCAGGTTCCTTCCAACCCAAGCCATTTTGTGCTTCTATGATCCTACAAAATGGAAATTTATATATCACATGGTTCTTGAAATACTTTTAGGATTCCAAGATAATGTAAGTGAGATTTGCCCCCATTCCTCCTCTTCTGCTGTCATCTGGATTTTCCAATGCTACTCTCCCCTTAAGTTCTTTACCAGTGATTCATTAAGCCCAGGATCAAATGTCCTATTGCCAGCCCCATGGGCTCACTCAAATTTCCCTTTCCTTTCTGTGTCTGCTTCCTTCTTTTTCTCTGTCACCAAATCAAGAAGACTGAAGCCAATCAGCTGTGTCCCTGGCTGGGACCCAGCACAGTAAAACGCAGGCAGGAGTAAATATAAAGGCAGATTCAGTTACTCACTGAATAATTACAATGGAATCTTATTCACTTGTATGTTATATTCGTCTCTTCTAAACTCAATTTATATTCTTTATTTTCTCTCTATATATGTATGAGATTGAAGTTACATAAAAGGAGCTGCCTAAAAACTAGAAATAGACATCTTAGAAAGTATAGTACCTACATCAACAATCAGGAAGTCCAGCCAGCACCAAGCATTAGTGAAATAAGTTTGAAAACCATAGGCCACCCATTTTAGCACCATTTCCAGAATAAAGACGTAAGTGAAGATTTTATCAGCATAATCCAGTATGATTTTTATAGTCTTGCGCTGTTCAATATATATATCTTCAAAAGCCTGTGAAAAATGGATTCATGTAAGTCAGAAATTTGTATGTCTTTGCAAACTAAAAATTAAACCAAAAGAATGGAATTAAAAATTGCAAAAATATTCTGGGAATTTAGGTCCAAACTCTCTTTAAAACTAACTTTACATTTTTTTCTTAATGAATACTGGTATCTTATAATACTATCTTTGATAAAACTTTTTTTTATAGGCACTGTTTTTGTGGGTTTATGTTCTACATACCAGAGCACCACTACTGAGAAGAATCATGAAGACAATGAATGTTTCAAACCAGTTGTGTTCCACTATCTTGTAGCACGTTTTTCGAAGGTTCCACCAGATTCTTCCTTTTGTACTTTCAATACTGCCTTTACAACATTTAAATTTCCGTATACAGCCTAATAATACAATGACAAATTGTTATATAGTAGAACGTTCATTATCCTGAAAAAGCAAGATCACTCTTAACTGGCTCCTGTTTCATGAGGTAGTTCATGCTTTGAATTACCATATCCTACTTAAAGCATCTTTACCTCCATAATTTGGTATTTTAGATGTAGGAAAACTTGCCTGTACACAATTTTTCTATTACCTGGATGCTACATCAAGCTCAGAATCAAAAGGAGTCATCTGATAAAGCTAATTTTCATTTATAAAGACATTTTAAGTAAATGGTTTTTACTTCTATTCAGATAATCAGAGAACATATGAGAACTGTCCAGTAGTAGAAACAAAGAGCATAAACATACAGCAGCTTTCATAGGAAGTAGTTTGAGAGCACAGCAGTTTCTTCTAAAAGTGCTTTTGTCTTTCAGCTATGAGCCAAACCACTGACATGTAAATACCCTTAATTTTATTATACTGAGGAATGACCTCTGCTTCAAGGACTGAATCTTTCATGACTTAAAAGTGATTCAAATAGAGATTCTGAGAGCTCTTCCATGTGGTAGAGAGTTGTGGCAATCATCCACACAACTTGCCTCACCTTGGAGAGCCCCCTACCTTATCTTGGGGCCTCGAGGCAGAGTTTTCAATGAAGCTCAGGATTCGCCTGTGTTGTAGTTTTGTGTGGCTGGGTTCTGGTGGAGAAGGGCCGGGGCTGCAGGTGTGGCTTCTGAAAGAAGCAGCCAGAAGCCTGCAGCAGGCCCAAGAGTAAACACCATCTGACTCAAGGCTGGAGTCGTTGACCAAGGGCAAGCCAATCAGCAGTGGATATAGCACCTCTGTGAATCACATTTAGGAGGAAAAAACCCACCGTGCAAGCAGCTGCTTTTTGCCACGAGAGAAAGGGGTGAGAAGATGTAAGAAATTGTACAGACACCAAGGTTGGTGAAGAAGGAGGGGGGGTGGGAAATGAAGTGCTCCAGGTGCCACAAAAAAAGATTCATCTGCAGCCCATGAAGGCAACCATGGGTAAAGCAAGGCTGTCCCCCCACAGCCCAGAGATGATGACAGGGAATAGAGATCCCATCTACAGCTTTTGGAGGACCCCATGCTGGAGCAGGGGCAGACACCTGAAGGACACTGTGACCCCCCCGGGAGTGTTGGAGCAAGCTCCTGGCAGCGAAACCTGCAGCCTGTGGAAAGACCAACCTATGCCAGGATATGTTTGCTGGGGAACTTGTGACTCTGTGAGGGACCAGGCTGGAGTAGTCTGGGCCTGAAGGTCAGCACCCCATGGAAGGCAGTTGGAGAGGAGCTAAAGCCCCGACAGAAAGGGTTCATGGAGAAGTTCAAGGAGGACTGTCTGCCGTGGGTGGCACCCCACAGTGGAGCAGGGGAAGAGTGTGAGGAATGGTCCCCAGCTAAGAAGGAAAACAACTCATGAGAAACTGACCAAAAAAACGCATTCCCTCCTTCCCTGCCCATCCCCATGTCACAATGAAGGGGGAAGAGGGGAGTGAAATCATGAATAAAGTTAAGTCTGCTAAGAAGGGAGGAATGGGGGAAGGTGCTTTAAGATCTGATTGCACTTCTTATCCAACTCTGGTTTCACTATGTGTGTAGTGTAATAAATCAGTGAGTTTTCTTCCCTTTATTCTGTGTTAAGTCTGTTTTGCCCATGATGGTGATTGCAGAATGATCTCTCCCTGTTCTCATCTCAACTCCTAAGCGTCTCAATATGTATGTTCTCCCTTGTGCAGCTGAAAAGAGGAGTGATGGAGCGACTTTGGTGGGCATCTGGCCTCCCGCCAGGGTCAAATAGTAGCTAATAGTAATCTCCTTATTTCTTTAAAAAGGCTTAATCACACAGAAACACAACCAAGTTTAAAAGACTTTAATGGGTCCCAAAGGCAGTATTGAAGTCTTCTTATGAGCGTCATTAAACTCGTATGTTACAAGTAAGTTATGAGATATTTCATCAGCTCAGCTAAAACAGCTACCACTGTGAAGAGCATGCTTTATCTCTACTCAAAATGGCTACCTCATGGAAAAATTAATCTTGTGCACAAGGATTGATAGATATCATACAATAATATTGCAATTCTTCTTTATCCTTAGTGCAAATATATTTGAGAAATGTACTTAGTTTTTAATGAAGAGATTGGTATGTTCAGTACAGACGTGCACTACAAAACAATTTTGTTTTTTTAAAGATGAGTGAAATTATGTTTCAAATTACAAGAGTCCTAGCCTAAATCAGATGTGTCTTCATAACAGTAAATGAAAAAGCATGGATAGGATAGGAGAGTTAATCCCGGAACATATTTTGTTTTGAATTATTTTAATCATAACCTAAAAGGACAAGATCTGTAGTATCACAAAAATGGGAAAAACATTCATTTACAGTAAATTTCAGTAGTCCCACAAAGGATACAGCAATGCAGAACTAGAATAAATGAAAAATTCTGAAGATATGCAAATATGGTGTTAAGACTTCCTTCCTAGAATAAAAATATAGGATCTCATCCACCTGTTTCATCCCACACTGCATTTATGTATCCCCTCACCCCGTAAATGGTCTAACATCAAGATAACAACTCTTTCATGAAGTAAGCTATCAAAGATCTGAATCATCCGCTGGATTGCTTTCTAGCACTGTGAAGGGACCACAAGTAATCACATGGTTCTGGTTTAAATTTCTCTTTTACGAAACCTTGGAGATTTCAACACTGAAAACATAATTTAAATCAACAGTATTACTCTGAATCAGTTTACAGAATTGTGCCTAAAATTTATTTTAAAATATTATAAATTATCACATAATCACGCATCACAGAAATGGCTCCATGGACTGCTCTACAACTATGACAACATACAAAATTAATTGTATCATAAGACTTGACAAACTACGATCCAGACTGCTGTAGCAAATAGCTTCTTTGAACTGTCAAGACTTGTTGCAAACCACCAAAATGGAACCGCTAAACTCAACTTTAATTCCCGTACCTTCTGCAAAACATACCTTCTGTAAAGCATGCCTGTAGCTCAGATGCTTTTTCTGGTTCATTTTCGGCTTTTTCTTCTCCAAAGAGAGCTAAATTGACTGTACTTCCTTCAGATGAGCTGGAAAAATTTAGCTTCTGAAAGTAAAATGTGGTAAGTTATACTTAACTAATATTTATATTTTTAAAACTGTAATTAACTTCAAGCATGCAACACCGTATGCAATTAATAATAAAACCAGTATTTGTCACCAGAAATACACACAGACACCCACACAGAGCAGTCAATGCTGTTGAAATGTGCATCAATCATCCACTTTCTACCTAGAGATTGGAAGGCACATCATGTAATCTTTCACGGAATTTCAGAATTTCTGGTCTAAATATAGTAGTACAATGTTATCACTCATCAAAATTAACTACTATTAAGTAGATTGTCTGATACTATTTATCTTATTCTATTTGTTTTCTTCTCCACTGTTATCTTTTTACTGTAATTTCTCAATACATTTTAAACCAATACCAGTTTTTACTATATGCTTTAATATGATGTATGTTGGTAGCTACTTTCATTACAGAAGTGTCCTCAACCTGAAGACAGTAAATCCTGACAGCAAGAAACTTTAAATTGAGAACTGCCAGAGCATACAATCCAAGAGAGAAAAATAGCAGACTTTTTAAAGACTGATTTTAATTCAGTGCCCATTATTCATAATACAACAATAAAACAAATTAGTTAGCTCTTTTTCACTGGCATCTTACACATCAGTATGATGCAAGCTAACCACTTATGACAATTTATAATATAATTTGGTTACCCTTGACAACAGAAAATTTAGATATTTTAAATTTTTTAATCATTCTTATGATCCATACTCAAAAAATGCTAAAATAAAATCAGGATTAGTATGGAATTATGAATTTGAACATGACCCTCGACAAATTCACAAAGCAAGTTAAGCCTGCCCTATCTTAGCCCATAATTATCACTATCATATGAACTACTTTTTATGTTTTTTTCATATGTACTGCTAAGTTTCAAAAAGAAAAAAGTATGATAAATACATTTCAACTGGCATTAATTTGCATTCTCTTTTGCCAATGCACATATGTATTATATTGTGCATTCTGAAACTACCCATTACTCTGGTACACATACCTGTACAGGTAACACTCAGAAAGGAAGGAATTATTTTGGTTTGCTTTATTAATTAAAAGTACATTATGTCACATTAGTACAAAAGAAAACCAAACAGACATCTAATAAGGGAATATGCCTTAATTTAATTTTTATTCTGTAATCTGCATTTGTATTGCAAAACTCCATAATCTAGAAATTTTAAAAGAAGGTCCAGTGTCCTGTACACTTAATCTGAGTATGAGTACCAAACTAAGTTGAAGTAGTTTGGATCACAGCATTCTCTGACATTTTACAACATTATTATCAAGAAGTATAAACCTTCAGTAATGAATTCACACAACTAAATGTCTGTAGGGAATGATGTAAGCACACTCTGTAAACAGCCTATTTTTTTAACACCATTTTAATTAATTTAGCTAGTCGTGAATGATTAAGAGACATTTAAGATACAAAAGGAGACAAGATACAGGCACAAGTTACAAGTTATATTTACATCTCAGTCATGAAATATAAAAGGGCAAAATTATTTTGGCATTAAAAATGGGGAGGAGGGGGGCAATTTTTGTGAAAGAGGACAGATAATTTAACAAAAAACCCTAACCCAGTGCTCTGCACTAACTTGTATCAAAAATTATTCAGTAATATTGTGTACTTTGCTGCTAGTTTAGAAACTGATTATATAGTTTAGAACTCTCAAATTACTCATTTAATGTAAACACCTCTATTTTAGCAGCATTAATTTAAAAATACTAATATTCACAGCAGAGAACTTCTCCTATCGCTAATTATACCGAACCTAATGATAGCACTATACATCATCATTTCATTCACATGCTGCTTTCATCATCCCATGACATAGCATATATATTGCAAAATGCTGCAGCAGTGGTAAGTGAAGTGAAAAAATTACTAATTTTAAAAATATACAATTTTTAAAAAGTAAGGAAGTTTGGCGTCATATTGCTAATAAAAATTAAAAACAACATCAAGTACCACTGGGTCATTTGAACTGTAAGCTACTTAGTACACTGTCTGAGCAGATGATATGTATTCAACTGAAAGAACACAGATTTTTAATGAATTAACAAGATTAAAAGATGAAGAACCATGAAGGGAAATGAAACTGAAAAGAATGTGTTTAGAACATGAAGTTTTGTATCTCATTTGATACATGGTTGAAGAATCAAAGATTAGAGATTTTTTTTTTTATTTTTAGTTATGAAAGGCATTTTTGACTCTAGAAATCAAATTAGAGGCTCAATTAACTACTTTGACATAAAAGGACAGGGAGCCTGGTTCCCTCTTTCTTCTAAGGACAGTGTAGAATATAATACTGTGCTTGAAGAGTTGCAGATTTAAGTAAACTAATCTACATAACTTAAAAACAAAACAAAAAAGGCATGCATATCTATTTAAAAAAATCCAAACAAACAACAAAACCAGTATCACCTTATTACGCAAGGCAGGTTACACTAAGGCAATGTAACATCCAAATTAAACAGATGCAAGTATTTTTCAGTCAAATGATTACACCTGTAATCTGTTCTACACCTGCCCAGATTCATGACAGCAGAAATTTGAAACAGCAGAAGCATCATGCAAACTATATTCATCAAATCTGAATGATCCCCCCATACTTGGCACCAGTAGAATGAGATACTATCACATTCTACTCTCCTCTACTTAAGTGCCTTTTCTGAAATTGTTTGGAAAAATCCTTAGAAAGGTATTTTTCCATTCTATCTATCTTTCTAAATAGCTTACATGCCCCTCAGCACAGAAGTGAGACCTGAAATATTTCCAATATATAATACAGTTCAAAGGAATACATGAAAGATAATGCAGGATTCCACAACAAAACCAAGTAAACAAAATTTGCATTTTGAAAAGGAATAACTCAATGACCCCTAAATGGCAAGTTGCAGAACTGCTCAATTAATTCAAAGAGATAGTCAGGAATAATAAATACGTAGTTTGGTACAATTAAGGTTTGTTTTACAGTTATGGAGTTCCTGAGTTTAGAGGCTTTGGGAAGGTGATAGTTTATATTTTGTCTTTCTAACAATTGTCTAAATTTTATCCTTATCCTGGATCTTCCTAATTTTTGTATTTCCTTCTTGATTCAACTTCTTTACTTATATTGTTTTAAACCATCCAGATTTATTTAGACACCTATGTAGAATCCTACAGAGACTTTTTGCTTGAAATTATGCCTTACGTCTATTTAAAAATGAAGAACTGTGTTTCCAAATAAACAATTATTGATGATGAAGAGAAAAACAGATGTGACTCCCTCACTTGCAGTCCTACAGACATACACAAACTTCATGGGTAGAATATATCAAAATTATTACATCCATATTCCAAAGGACTATGCACATGTATAAAAAAATATGTTTGAATGTGCTCAGGAATGTATCCTTCATCCTATTTTCTAGCTTTTCTTACATGATAAAACTGGAAAGTAAGTAATAAAAACATTGTGAATAAACATGAAACAATTTATATCAAAAGATATAAACATTTTAACATACAAGTAATTGCACATATGTAACATTACAAAGGCATTGGTCAAATGAACATGATCAGAAAATGTTCATAAATACATGACAGCTAAAAACATGGTTGAACAGATGAGCAGAAGTCAAGTGAGGATTCACTTTCCATTTTCATAAAATTATAAGCCATTAACCTTTTTAAAACTTGAACGTTCTTGATGCTTAATCAGTCAGTTAACAATAATACAAACCTACAAAGCATGCAGGTTATGCCACGGAAGTAGTACAAAAAATATCAAAGATGTAACAAGGAGAGAGGCACATGTCGGGGTTGCCCTCAACCATGCTGTGACACGAGCCACGGGACTCATCTCACAGGGCGCTGCGCATGGTTCCACTACACCGCAATGAATGGGGAAAGTATATTGTAGCTGAGTAGCATGCAGGCCGATCAATCTCAAAAGTGATCATATATGTATGATTGGGTTAGGTAACCTGTGTAAACGTGCTGACATGTTGCTCTGCCTGGTTAAAAAGCACCAGATCTGCATTCTTGACTGATCCAGCTTGAATTTACTCCTGTGAGAAGTAAGAACGGTACGCAATGAAATTAAAGCACGGTACCTTTTAGGTTGTGGAAACAGTGGAAGCATGGATTCCTACTCATTTAAAAATATGTTTCATAGGTATGTCACACACATATGCAAAACATAACGTTTATAGTTACGGATTAGAGATAGAAGCATCTACAAAGGCACACTGAAATAGGTAAATTAGCAGAATATCTGAAGCTCACAGATGTATATTGGTCTTGTGTCTGAACTCAAAAATAAACAAAAATACCCAAAAAAATCCTCCACCCATAACCACTCCCACCCATACAATAACAAAAGTAAAATGCAGATACACCCATACTAACTATGCTACAGCTTTAAGCATCCTCTAAATAGTAGCAATTAGTAATAGAAATACATTTTTCTTGCATTTTATTTTCAAGTTTATTCCCGGTCTTTACTGGATGCTAAATATGCATGTGAATCTGTGAATCTAGGATACACTTACAGAAAGAACCTGCAGGCAAAACAAAACAAATCAATCACATCAGGTCAAACACAAAAAATTCTGAGTAAGCAATCTTCCCCAGCATCGTTAGCTTTTTTAACTGCATGACTTAAAAAAAAAACAACAAAAAAAGAAATGTTTCAAATAGTTTAAGGGACATTATGGATTGTTACAGATAATATAGATATGTAAATGTAAAACCAAAACATCATAACTAGCATTAAACCTGTAATTTCCTCAAGTACCTCACATCTATCCCATCAATCTGCTTATATAAATCCAATCTCACTTCTCACCAATGACTCCTCAAAGGCTCATCAAATAGCATAGCCCTCTAACAACTCCAACATAAACGGCTCTCATTTAAAGGGAAAGTCTCAAAGAGCTGAAATAATCCACAAACGAAGGACAACTTTGTTACTGACCATGAAACCTTTTTTCTATTAAGTTACATATCTACTATGATTGTTTTTCAACTATGGCTAGTGGGTTAAAATTACTGATGTTTGATCTTGAATATCAGAGGTGAGAAGACATAGATTTTTGTATCCTAATTCTTAAACACCAAGTAATGAAGAACAAGGTATCTTCAATTGCTGGATAATTTCACCCTAAGGGTTAGATTTAACACAGTTATCACAGCAAGAGTAAATTACCTGTATTCATCAGATAGTCCTTCCACAATCCAAGTTTTATTAAAACACACTAAGGCAGCCAGTACCCTTTATTCAGATTAGTAAAATGTAAAAGATGCCGCAGCTGTTCAGCAGACACTATAGCTTACTTATAAAGCACAGTTAATACTTTAAACAAGTGATGAATATTGTTTGCTTTGCTTTTAAGAGGCATTTTATTAAACTAAGTTCTCCTCAACTGTGAGGTCAACATAATAGATGGAGTAACTGAACCTCCAAAAAGTGGATTGTACAAATGAAGTGTCAGGAAATAAGCTGCTGAAATAGCAACTGAGCCCAATACTATTGAACACTGTAGTCTACAATGAAAGAAATACCTGAAGAGTCATTTTGTTACACCTTTCAAATTAAGGTTGAATTTAACTACACTTTGGTAGAACAAACTTACTTTTCTAAAATTTGGAAAGACTATGGGCAAATTCTCTGCCAGGTCAAACCAAAGCAACCAAAAACCTAGAAAGTCCAGAACCAATCAAATAAAAAAAAAAAGAATCCCACTCCCAAACTCCCAAAGGAAACAAAAAATTCAGAGAAAGCAATCCAGGTTGGAGTACAGCTGTCTGCATAAGCAGGGACACTTCATTAAGGTCTTTGTGTCTTCTGGTGCCAGGGAGCCGATCCCCAACAGTCTGCACTGGAGTTAAGAGCACAGCAATCTGAATTTTCAGTGTGTCTCCCAGGATCCTGATGAAATCCATGATTTTTCTTTCCCTCTTACACTGCAGCTGCTGACAAATGACTACTTTCCTAAAACTGACCCAGTTAAAGGTCAGGCAGTTGTCTGAAGTGACTAGTTCAAAATTCTCACAAATAAGCAAGAATTATTTTTTTTTTTTCATTCAGTAATTCTACTTTTTCTTTATAGTTTTTACTTGACACATTAACCTTATAGTACTGACATTGTTCCCTGGGCTTTCCCCCATCATTTTAATTTCAGAACTCAAGAACTGTTGTTGGTGCCCTCTGTAGCCTAAATTAGCACCTTTGTTAGATTATCTAATACAAGTAATGCTTATCTTTGTAGAATTCAATGAACTTTAAAAATCAGATGCAAAGGGGCATTAATATACTTTAAACTGCTACTGAAAAATATTAGAGAAGATATTAAAACTTTGACCATTAGTTCATGGAAATATTATGATTATTTTTTTTTAAATCATGTATTTTGTATCTGTTTAATTCTGTATGTTTATACTAGCTTGCCTATTCATATAAAAATGTGGAAAAACTTGTTTTTCAAAACCGTTTTATAAATGGGTTTGTACATGTTTATACAGTTCTGCTGGATTTCCTACTCCCTTTAGCTCCACTTTCCCATTTCAGTTTATTCACTCAGTACAATACAACAATCTCATATCATAATTGCTTTCTATTTATAAGCAGGAAGAGCAATACTATGAAAGAATACAATTGGTATAATTAACTCATAGAAAATAGAAAATATTTAAATTTTACCTCCTTGCTTTCCTCCAAATCTGAGTCACTGCTAAACTCTTCTGTATTTAGATGTTCAAAATCAGATTCTCCAACAGCTATTGGTACTGTAACAGTAAGGCCTGGATTGTTTATGAATGATGTAAAGTCACTGCCACCTACGACAGTGGCCATTCCATTCTCGGTTTTGTGGTAATTCGTATCTATCCTTAGTTCAGAGATGGTACGGTTGGAAATGCAATGGTCTCTCTCATCATTCAACTGATCTGCTGCTGTTCTTTGATTTACAATAGCTTGTTTCCCCCAACAAGACTTTTGGACACATTCACCTGCTTTCTTCTTCACATAATCTATTCCCTTCTGAATTCTTGCAACAGCAATCTGTAAATTGTTCATTTCATTATCATCCTCCGTAGGAGAAAGGCTATCTGAACTAAATGAACTCAGCAGCAATGCCAGAAAAAGGTTTAATACCTAAAAAAACAAAATACATTAATAAAAACCAGATGAATTTTCTCAATTTTTCATTCACACTTTTTCTTCAGTCAACAAATTTCAGTGTTCTCTTCACTGTAAGACAAGAGATTTGCAGAAAATCAGGAGTAAGTGGCTGTGGTACTAGTAGTAATGTATGGCTGGTTTAAACATAATTATCTATTCCTATTGCTAGAAGTTTTATTTTAAAAGAATACCTCCACAATGGCTAATTTAAACTCTCTTTTGCTAAGGACAGTTGCCTCAAGAAAATATGCAGAATAACAGAGGAAGCCTAGGTAGGCACTGAGAAAAGCAGCACAGAAGGAAGTGCAATGGAGGCCTCTAATACTGGTGAGTTAAAACATTTTAAAAGACAAATTTATACACAGTAAAGTACAAACTAATATAGATCTGATGCTTACCTCTGCAAAGAAACAAGAATAAGATATAACACAGACCACTTTAACAATGTCTGTAAAAGGCACTTAAGAAATAGGAAGCAAAAAATGAAGAGGTAAAAGAAAGTGTGAAGCATTTGAACCTGGCTTTTTTTTTCCTGCAGAAATGCTGCCTTTCAATTTGTTTCCTTAACCTATTTGTATAAAAATTTGGCTGTGCAGCAAAAGCAGAGCTAAAACCAGCTTAAATTTCAGTATCTAACAATGTTAAAGCAGACTTTCAGACAGGCAATAGAAGAAAAAGAGAAAAAAACAAAGCAAACAAAAAATAATTCTGGCTATATGTTATTAGAAGTGATGTATCAATTACTGAGAAAAGGCTCTGCTATGTCTTCTGCAAAATGCTAACTCCCATCCTGGCAGCATAAATTTTAAGGTGCCTTTACTTTCCTCTCTCTCTCTAGGAAATCAGGAGTAGCTCACAAAATTGGAACACAACAATGTTTCTCTCTGTCACCCATATACTCTGAATTGCACCCTTGACCCCTGAGGGAAGCCATCCTCCAAGCTGAGGATTCTCTATAGGATCAGAAATCTAACAAACAGAAAACTCTATTTCAGAACCCATATTTGTGGCAAATTCAAAATTATAACCCCCCTGTATTTAAATAAACACTTTTAGTACTGCTTTAAATCTTCATTACTGTTTCTGTTACCTTTCTTTCTCTAAATGAATTCTCAAATTATTTTGGCTACATACCACTAAGTTTCCAATCACCATGACCATCAGGAAGACAGTAAGGCACATAGGTTGGCCTGCAACCTCCATGCAGTCCCACATGGTTTCTATCCACTCTCCACACAGCACTCGAAATACAATCAGGAAAGAGTGGAAAAAGTCATGCATGTGCCAGCGTGGAAGTTTACAGTCGCTAGAAATCTTGCAGACACATTCCTTGTAGCTTTTCCCAAAGAGCTGCATCCCAACCACAGCAAAAATGAACACAATGATGGCCAGCACCAGGGTCAGATTACCCAGAGCTCCCACAGAGTTACCAATAATCTTAATCAGCATATTTAGTGTTGGCCAAGATTTTGCCAGTTTGAAAACTCGCAACTGAAAAACAAAAATACAGAGACGTTATTTGCACTAGTTACAAAAACACAATAGAAACAATAGATTATGAACTTGCACCTCTTAGCAGTAACAAAAAGAAGAAACTTCCACATGATTCCAACAAACATAATTTAGACAAAACCAAGAGTTTAATAAAATCCTCATATTTAAAGCTTAATGGATGTGAGACTTTGCTCCCTTTTCCTGTGTAGCATTATCTATATTCCTCTCTACATGAAAGAAACACTGGCTGAATTTGTTTGGATAGTGAATTCTGAGCATGGTATACATCTTAATCATTATGTGCAGAAATGAATTAAATAAAACCGAACAAAAGCTCAACAGGATTCTACTGAAAGAAAAGAAAGGATTCTGAATGCCTCGAAGAATGAGGTATGTCCAAAAGAATATTGCCTCCAACACATTTTACAAGGTTTAGACAGACCCAGAGTCTGGGGAAACACCCCCCCCCCCCCAAACAAGATACACATTTCAATCATGAAGGGGAAAAAACTAAAAATTACTCTCTTTCTTACCCATAATCCAACCAAAATCAAAAAGTTAAATATTTTTTGTTGTCAGGTAAAAGCAAAATGGGAACAGACAACATAGTTAAGTTCTCATTTTTAAAAAAAATATTTTCTAATAAAATAAAGCATTCCTTCTTTTTGCCAAGGGGAAAAGAAAAATAAATCTTTAAAATTTAAACCCCATAACTTTATATTTTTTACATTTTAAAAGCATGCTTCTTGCAATTCCCAGATATGGAAGGAGACAGAAGACTACAAAATATTTATTTATATGTCTCTCTTGTGCACTAAATAAATTGTACACTTCACTGTGCTTTACCCCTCCATGTTAAATCTATTACGATAACATTACAGGTACTTCCCTTGAAAAAGTACTTAGCTGCTTCTGAACTAGAAAATTGCACACACTATTCAATGATAACACAATTTTGTAAAACATGCTTGCAGAGATATCCTGTGACACTCATATACACATAACATTACTAGAAAGTGTCTTATTTATATGAGTACAGTTAAAATACAAAATATAATGCATTAATTGATGCAGATATAGTATCATTTATTTACCAATCTGAATGATCGGAGAACGGACAATCCATCCACATTTGACAGAAAAAGCTCCACCAAACTAAGGGTAACTATAAAACTATCAAAAATATTCCAGCCAACTTGGAAATAATAGAAAGGATGCATGGCAATTATCTTGAGAACCATTTCTGCTGCAAAAATTCCAGTGAAAACCTAAGGGATGAATGTTTATTGTTACTTTATAAATCAGTATGAATAAGTTGAACCAGCAGACAAAGAACAATTTAAAAGAGAAGTAACAAACCTGTTAAGAGCTGGACATCAGTAAGGAAAACTATCACATGCTGAGCCTCACAGAGTGGTGGTAACACCAAAATGAGCTGTAGCATAGCTAGTAACTTTAGTTGAACCTGAGGTACATTTACTGAGTAATGAAGAATAAACTATTCCTAACAGGCCTCCTGTTTGATCCTCATATCTGCCTTCCATCTACTTAATCTCCAGCAAGATAATAGCAGTTGCTCTTGCCACAACGGATGCTGCTTTAACAAATGTGAGTGGAAAAGTATCAGTTGGTTATAAATTGGGAGTGTTATGTGCCATTAAACAAAGTCTTCATAAAAATTCAGAGATACAGCAAGCACATCTTCTCTTTTTAGCTGCCAAAAAAGGCCAGTTATGCTGAGGGTTATGTATGAAGTAAAACTCTTTCCCACATCTGGATGCCTCTGATGCCTTACAAAACAGAAAGCAAACAATGGTTCTGAAAAGGGAGTAAATTCATTGTATATACTGTGGTTGTATGACCAACCACTATCTACAGAACTGCAGAAATAATCATCTTCTATTAGAAAGATGAGCAAATTTTTTTAAAAAACAGGAGCATTTCCAGTCTTTAAAAGATCATGGTACACAGTTGAAAAAACAAGAAATCAACTGCTGAAACTACATCTGTATTATAGTCTCATTTCAGCTGACTGGGAGTAAACACAAATGCTTACTGGCAGAAAGGAGCACAGCTCAAAATCAGACTAATATTAAGCTAGCTTATTACACATAAAGTAAAAAATGGTTGTGTTTCTCAGGTAAAACATGCAGGCATGATCACAAGACAGCCCTCTGCAATAGCTATTGATCCTCACCTATGCGGCTTCCCTGTCATCCTCAAATACATCCTGAATCTATTTTACACAGCAACATGACACAATTATCTTCCACAGATAACGATCTCTGACTCCAGTTTAAGGTGAAAACGTTGAACTAACTATATATAGGCTAAAAGTATCAGCATGTGATTTAAATGTTGACACATTAACAACTCTGGGCTTAAACCCGAGTATATTCCCAACATATACTAGAACTTCATATATTCTAATAAAAGCACAGTTTTATTATATTGCTACATCATAATTACCAGAATTACCACTTACAATAAGCACAGATTAAGAAACATTGCAGATAACATTTTCTACTATAAAACAAACCATCCTAAACCTGACCTACCAGGGAACAAAACCCAACAGTATCAACAGACACTCTTGGAGTATATCACACATTCTTTGCCTTCCAAATTGTTAGGGACCAATTAAGGCAACGTTCTTCATGGAAATACAACAGAAAAACATAAGAGTACAGAATATTAAAAAAACCCACCCAAGTCTTTGTGTGTTATCAATAACACTTACAGTAGAACAGACCTAATTTGGTTCTTACTCTTCTTGTTATAGTAAACAAAAACAAATGAGGTTTCTTTTGGTTTCATGTCATCCAAACTCTCACTGAAAACTACATTTGCAGAAATTTTAATAGAGACATTTTAATATATAACATCTCAGGTGGGATTTTCAGACTATTTTTAGTACAATTAAACCTTTAATACTCATTTTAAGGGATGATGATAAAAAAGAAACTCTGTTTCAAAGCAAAATCAGGTTCCACCTATATAAAGTGATATAGTTTGATGGACTTACCTGATTTCCTATTTTAAGTACATTATTGAATTCGTCAGTCATTGGATAATGTTCCATGGCCATAAACAGCGTGTTTAAAATTATGCAAACAGTAATAGCCAGATCAACAAGTGGATCCATTACAATAAATTCAACTACATTCTTCACTTTTAACCAGGGCTCCCAACAATTCCAAATTAAGAAAGTGTGGGCAAATTTATACCAGCAAGGTGGACATTTTTGTCTGGATTCTTCAAGTTCTGGGGGGAAAAAGAACAAATGTATACTGAACAAGTTCCAGAGAAAGTGAAGTTAAATTTTTGTTTATCAAATATTTTTTGTCTATCAAATAATCCTACTCAAAATTTCCTTATTATTATTATTATTAAGTAAGGATTGGCCTTTAATTTTCTGTAGCATTTTTACAGTATAGGTAGTGGAAAATTTATCACAAGATATTTCTTTCAGTAATGGCATTGTGAAATATGAATAACTAGTATAAAACTCATAAACATTATCTATTTTAATTAAAATGTTTTAGATTAACCTACTTTTCAGATTCCTTTATTTCTTTTTTCACTATGTACATGCACTTTTGTGCTATTACTCACTTTGTGTATTAGTTATGGCTACATATTTTTTGTTGTCTGTATTTGCACAGTGATAAAATACCTTCAAGCAAGGCTAAGAATATCTCAAGAAAGTTCTCACATCTGCGGTTATAACACACCTTCCATTGTATTTGTGATAATGCCAGCTATACTCATGGCTCTTTGCCTTAAATTGGGATCCTCCAGCAACTCCATTGGTATTTGGTATGAACTTGTACGCCTCTTTTTTATTTCTAGTTCTGTAGTAGTGCTCTATTTAAAAATAAAAAAAAAAAGAGGTTCTTTTTTAAAATACTCTATTTTTCAAAATTGAAAGCTGTGTTATAGCTGTATCATTGATCGCACCTCATTTATAAAGAAGCTTTGAAAGCGTGAACATGGGTAATTTCTTTTTCAGTAAATTAAATAAATGCATGAAAATGAAAGTATAATAAACTGCAAGAACACTACAAGTGTTCCTGAACCTGTCTAATGCTGTCATTTATCTAAAGATTTTTGTTTCAATAAAATAAGGTTTCTATGCAAAAACATGCAACAGATACCTCTACTCCATTTCTAAAGTAAATTATGGAAAAAGAGAAAACTGACCAGAAGGAGAAAAGAATGAATTAGCATGTACATCAGGGTTTTTTTTAATTATACCCTGATCCTAGGCAGTGAAAAGGTCAGATCATTTCTGAGAAAAAAAGTTTTCAGAGTTTCTAAAATGTCAACATAATCTACTAAGTCTATGCTACATTTGTAAAATTCCAAATACATAGACAGGAGAAAAAAGCAGAACCAGAATATTACGTTTTAGAGAATTTGGAAATATATTTAAAGGGAGGCTAAAACCATAAAGAAAAAAAATCAAAACAGCATAATAATATGCAGACTGTTTAGAAAGCTTAGCACCCTATTTTGAGTTCTAGCAGTGAAACATTATTAATTTTTTTTCACTATGCATCTGTAAACCCATTTCATTACACTAAGATAGGCAAAAGCATTCACAACTTCTCAAGCACTTTCAAAGCATTTCATTCCATCAAAACATTGTCTGGTGCAATACAGAAAGGTCATGAAACCTGGAGTAATTTAAAACTTCCTTACGTTGTCATCAGTTGTTGGTTTATCTATTATCACCTCTGGCAGAAGCTGTCCAGTAGGCGACAACAGACCTGATGGTCCATCCACTAAGGAAACCACTCCATTGCAGTCCACAGTGCTGTGCATCTTTCCATTCACTGGAAACACTGTCAGCCTTCTTGATGATCTACTAGCCTGACTAATGTTACTACTGCGCCTTTCACCATGTCTGCGTGGCAAAAAGAGAGAACCTCTTCTACTCCCAGTATCCTCAAATGTGCTGTGCTCATCATCAGCAAAGTCATTTTCAGACCCTATCTCTCTTCCATATTCTCTAAAACTGAAGAGGCTTGTTCTGCTACTACGTCTGGGAGAAAACAAGGAGCCACGGACACTCAGTAAAGACTGCGAAGGAAACAAACAAAATGACCAGCTGAAGATTTTAAACAGACAAAATGCAAGTATATGTATTAAAAAAATAACACATTGTATTCCCCAGGAATCTGTCAGCCCTATTTTTAAATATAGTGCCTTAAAGGTATGTTTCGGGGACATGCACTAGAGAGTCATCTGAATGGGTAAATTTACAGTATATTTAAAACAAATATTGGAGAGAAAAAAAAGAACATGCATAAGGTCATAGCCATTTCTATCTCTGTAATAAAGTGAAGAATCAAGAATTCTAGAAATTCTAATGATCCACATAGACCAGGAATTATGTTAAAAGATATATATACGCTTAGTCTTCTACATTGATACTTTATACATTTTTTTTTTCCTTTTATGAATTAAAAAGGGATTTCTATTTCAAATTCACCAGGAAAACACAATGATGCTGTGGATGTTAAGACCCATCAAATCCCAAACAATAAAAGAGAAAGATCAAAACACTTGTTCAGATCACTCTAGAAAATAATACCAACAGTAATAGATCAGTATTTAAAACAATGCAACATATTTTTCCTTGGGTGCATTACTTTGCAAAGTTTCAGTGAATTTTTCTGGATATTACAGTTACCTCACAACCCCCCAAACTGGCAACTGTACTATTCACAGTACCTGGTGTGGTGATGTGAACGGCTTCCCATAAGCAAGTCTGTTTCCATCAAAAGAAAAACGGAAACCTTTCCTTCTGATACTACCATCTGATTCAGATTTTGGAAGCTTTTCATCCTTCTTGTCATCCTCTTCTCCAGAGAGCTCCCTCTGCCTTCTTTTCTTCCTTCTATTTTTCCTTTCTTTGGCACTTTTTGAGCTAAGCCTGGATGCTTCTGAAGAACTATCTGAGGGTCCACCAATCCCACTTTCACCACTGTACTCGGTCATCTCTGCCACAGCTGCTGCTATTGCCTGCCACAATAATTATATGTGACACATTACAGATCATGCAATTTTTAAGGAAAGGTATGGGACTAAGATTCATATCAAATCACTTCTAGATGTGTGACAAAAGCCTAGATGGATTTGTGCAAAACTTCAAATGGAATTCTGTAATATGAGTTAAAAGAAAAGGTCAGTTATGAAAGTTGCAAATAGAATGGAGTTCTTCATTGCATCCATATCACGGACTCAGCCCCCATTGTGTACAGCATTCTGCTACAAAGCTCCATGGAAAATACCTGAAAACTAATAATTTTACCAATTAGAGTGAATGTAATTGGAAAAAAAAAAAGCAAGCTAGTCATACTACAGACTATGTTAATGTAGAAAACTTACAACAGTTTAAAATAACTTTAAGTAACAGCTTCCTGAAGTGGCTCCTAGGAAATCAACTTTGGGGTACTACATCCAGGCTTTGACTCACTGGTGGAAATATAACTAGCAAAAATTAGTCAGAAATCTGTCAATATAAATTTTAAGCTCCAATTATTTCTAAGCTGAGAATCTGTCCAATCATGATGATAGGTTACTAGATACTACCCCTATATAACAAATATTTATTTTAGAATTATTACTCTGATTTGGGGAGTACTTTTTGTTCTCAGCTCAGAAATTCATTAATGCTTTAGACACCATGCATTTAAAAGCAATAAGAAAACACAGAGAAAGCAGTCTAAAATACTTTTGAGCCATGTAAAAGAATGGCATTTTTTAATATCTTTATTTATTTATTAAAAGAACAGCATGCAACAGGATATACTAAAGCTCAAACTCTTGTTCAAAAATACCTGAGCTTCTTCTTGCTGCCTCCTTAGCTGTTCAAGCATCTGCTGCAAGTCTGCCTCCCTCTGTTCTGCTTCAACCATAGTTGCTTGGTTTTGTTCTTCATAGGCCATAGCAACCACAGCCAAAATCAAGTTAATCAAATAGAAGGAACCCAGAAAAATGACCAGAACAAAAAATATCATGTATGTTTTGCCAACGGCTCGTAGCGTCTATAGGAGGAGAAGAGAAATGATCCACCTGGTGAAGACATGCATCAGTTCTGCAGTTCATGAGCATTTACTGAATTTGAAAATTGCAAAGGTATTACTGTTCTTCCTTCTGTAATAAGACCATGCAAGCTTTCTGAATTACTAAGTCATCAACATAAAAGGAGAATTCATGTACGTGAAAACCATGTTTAAGGATTGTGCTGCTTTAAGACAAACCTCTTCTAATACCTGAAAAGGATTTGGGATGAAAGTAATTGAAACACATCACAGGTTGGATGCACAGTATGCCTAACAAGTATTAGCATGCATTCCCCTTGACATAATGAAAATAATTTAAAATTCACAATTTATTAAAAAATTAAAAGACAATATTTATGATAATTAAGAATTTTGCATACCATATAATAAAAAGCTATAATAAGGAATTCATATCAGGACATGCATTCTTAATTATCAAAAAGGGATTCAATGTGCAGAAATTAAGATTCAGATTTTACTGTCACAGAATGTATTTACAATTTAAACTCTTAATACTGAGCTTTTGAAAATATGATCTTATCGTGAGGCACAAAATGAACACTGTAAAAATTAAATAAAGGATCAAAAAACTCTCATGTGCCTCTTCAGAAATCATGTGAGATTCTGTAGTAAGTGCCCAAGTATGCTTAATTCTGCAGCTGAATTTGTTTCCTTTCCTTCATTTTCAATGGCCAACAATAGCATTGGTATGGAATATAACTACAACTGGCTTTCCATGATTAATTTGAAGACAGTAAAGCACAATTTAACTACACACTCACCAGCTGATAAAGATTTTCCCAGTAGTCCTGTGTCATCAGTCGAAACAGTGACAAGAATGCCCAACTGAATGTGTCAAAGCTAGTATAGCCATAGTTGGGGTTTTTACCAGCTTTCACACAGATAAACTCTTCTGGACATTTACTAGGACAGCAAAAAAAAAAAAAGAGGAAAAAAGTAATCCAATGCATGAAAAAATTAATCATATAACATTAAAATTGTTTCTAGATTATTGTACCTTGAGCTTCTAAGGAAGGTTCATTACATCTAATCTGTGAAGAGGGCTGCTATTTGTGGCTTATCACATTTTTATAGCGAGGAAATGAAAGAGAGTTGGGTTTTGTTTGGTTCTTTTTTTTAAATTATTTTAAAAGAGCTGGAGAACAGCAAACAAGTGAACAAAAATGTTTGTTCACACCTTCCTTCACCATTACACACAAAATAAAGCTTACTCCCAGCAGTGTGGTATTACCTCTGCAGATACTGCTTCAATGGAAACAATGTATTTAATTAACACAGAGATTCCATGAGGTGGATAATTCCATGGGATAAAAAAAAGCATACATATTTTAGGCTCGATTTCATCTTTCAGCAGGGCTGGCATACCAGATTTCTTGGTTTCATCATGATTGTGAATTAGTCACATCAAATTCAAAAATTCTACAAATTCCTCAATACCAAATAACCACCACAGTGACACTTTTATCTCCTGAAACTATACGTATCAGTTTTGATAGCAGGTGCTCCAATCCTGATATCAACTGTAGGCACACAGTTTCAGTTATAACTCCAGTCTTCAAGAGCCAAAGGGTTCTTGCCTCCAAAACCTCTACAGAAAAACACTATAAAGATTTCTTTTTGTATATTTCTGTATATATTTAAGGTGTATTTACACAGACACACATAACTAATATTTATTTACATACATACACACAATGTTTACAAATAAATCTATCTTTAAGGACCTAATCAACCAAAACCAAAGGTCTGATGAATCAGCAGACTATAGAATTATGTGACTTTGTTACAAAAAATTGTCACAAAGATAAAGAAAGGCTGCCATATACACAGCCCACTGAAAGAAGTCTGTCAAGACCAAAAGATGTCTCCCCTAAAGTTGATCATAGATAAAAAATGGCATGAAACCCATGTTAAAGTATGTTCCTAAATCATTGATAATGCAATATCTAGCTGCTGAAATTGATTTTTTTGAGTTACATAAGCTATTTTTTAAAATATTTACAACAAGTACTTTTTCATTTAACATTTTTACTCTGTAAAACATTTATTTACTATGAGCCATGGCCACATATCATTCATTGTGAAGTTAGGTAGCTAATTTGACTTTGTATGTTTGGAGTGACAGTTTCTACACTTTGTTTAGATGGGCAGTACATAGTTTTCAGTGTACCTTACCCTGCATCTGAGCTATTGCCACAAAGCAGATAATCCTTTTGCCCTTCTATGCGATAGAAATGACCTAAAGAAAAAATGAGTGACATGATTATAAACAGAAGGAACTATGCTAAAGTTTAAGAATTCAAAATCTCCCATTCAAATTTTCCCAATAAGAGGTTCACTGTTGAACTGGCACAGCCAATCTGGTAAGTTGCAAAATAAAAGAATAAAATAAAAACACAATATAAATATAAAATCCTTGAATAATGATTAGAACAACATAAATTGCACAGCCTCTGCTTGAGTCATGGTAAAGACCGAATATCCTTCAAAGTTTGATGTTCAATAAAATGAGAGAAAAATCACAAAGCTTAAATTCCTTCTCTTATTCAGTAGGTAGATTTTAATCAGACAATTAAACCCTACATTACTTTAAAAGGAACTATTTACAAGGGGTGGCTAACAGCTTTGAAGTCAGAGCAACATTAACTAGCACATCCTGTGACTGAAAATATGAAGTTAGAATTTAAAAGTAAGATGGATTTTTCCAATGACACTGTTGGAACAGCTGCTTCACTAGAAACAACTCGACAGAATTTTCCTTTTAATTGTAAGGTGGTAGACGCCAGAAGCAAAGAAATACATTTTGTTATTAATGACTGTACAGGCCTTACAAAAAGAAAAAAATATAGTTAGAAAGATGGTAAAAAATTGGGAAAGTTGGTATGAGTGAGGACAATGTGCATTTAGAGGGACCTATGCCAGCTGGAGGAATGGGCCGACTGGAAAGACAGAAAATTCAGCAGGACAAGTGCAGAGTTGTGTACATGGGAAGGAAGAGCCCCTTGCTACAGGCTGGGGTCTGACCCACTGGGGAGCAGCTCTGCAAAAAAGGTGCTGGGGGTCCTGGCAGAGAGAAGTCAAGGTGAAGGTGAGCCAGCAGCCTGCCTCCCGGGCTGCATGCAGCACAGCTAGCAGAGTAAGGCAAGTGACTATCCCCCCTCAGCTCAACGCTCACTAGGCAGTACTGAGAATATTGTGTCCAGGTTTGGCCTCCCCAGTGCAAGGAAGACATTGATAAAGTGGAGCAAACTCAGCAGAGGGTCACCAAGGTCACGAAGGGGCTGGGATATTCACCCTGTGAGCAGAGGCTGGAGGGCCTGACTTTGTTCAGCCTCAAGAAGGGAAGAATACACGAAGATAAGAGGGCTGTAAAGCAAACACTTAAATCAAATCTAGTGATGCCAAAATCCTAATCCAAAATCAAGAATGGTACTTACACAATGTTAGAATAATTACAGTTCTATTACTTCCATTATATCATTAAAGCTGGCCAAAACTTTTAAGTACTCAGATACTGATCTAAATACCAGCTGCCAATACATTGACGTGTGGATCCAAGATCTGTGCCTATCTTTTTTAAAAGTAACTCTGGCCTTGTTCCTTTATAAATGAGAACATGTGGATGTTAAGAAATGTCAGTAGAGCATATCACACTTGGTCACAGCAGACCAGCATATGATATGCCAAAAGTAATATTAGGAGGGCCCACTACTGAGCCCAGTGAAATCGAAATTGAAGTGGCACATACAAATGGTTACAAACAGCTTACAGGAGAAAGGATGAATATAAGCACAACTAGATGGAACTGCTTTGCCTGCATCAGCACACTGTAGAGACTCACAGAAAAGTCAACAGTCATAGCATGGGAAGCAACTGACATCAAGGGATTTAGTTGTACTATAAGTCTTTAAGATTGATACTTAGTGGGAAATGGAAAAAGAGAATCTATACACTGTACTTTAAGAGAGTTTGCAAGTGTTCTACAGCATATAAACTATTGCATAACATTGTGCACATAGCACTATCACCATTCCATTGATGCACTTCTTAAGCAAATAAACTACCTAAAATGATAGACTGCACAGAAAATGTAGAAACAGCCACAGAATTTCCAGAACTTTTAACAATTCAGAAGTACAGAAAGAAAATCTAAAAGTACAGAAAACAGCAGATAACTTCATTAATGTCCATTTCTAAGAAGGAGAGAAATATGACTCATCAAAACTCAGCCTGTAAGAATTGTATTTTCTTTTACTCTTGGGTCAGTGAGTAGAAAAGCTAGCATCCATTATTCTACCAATTTATTTTTTTCTTTTTTAACTTAAATACCTGAATTTTACAATTAATTACCATTTACCATGTAAATCCACTTCCAGCACAAACGCGCACATTAAAAAAAAAAAATCAATCAGTATTTTGGCAATTAAAAGTTGTGTGTGTATGTGTACACACAAAACTTAATTTAGCAAGTTACAAAAGTATTTCTTACTTTCATTCTCAAGGTAGCCCATCCAATCAAACTCCGTACCATTGAAGTACGGAACGAGGTATTTTTTAAAGGACGTGGAATTTTCTGATGGCCATAACAAGCATTTATTCTTCAAGTTGCCCATGAACAGCTGCAGCCCTATTAGTGCAAATACGCTCAGGCAAAACACAGTCAAAATCATGACATCCGAGAGCTTCTTCACAGACTGAATTAAGGCTCCAACAATAGTCTTCAAGCCTGCAGAAGCAGATTTTTATTGTAATATTAAACATTCATCTAAGATGGAATGCAAATATAAACTACTCCAATACACTATTAAGTATCATGCACAGCTTAATAAAAATTGTCTTAAAATATTTTCCAAAGGAAAAAGGTACCAGTAAGTCTCATAGTTCCTGACAAATTAAAGTGAAAATATGAACGGAACTGAATGGTACACATTCCAAAGCACCTGCTCTTGAAATGAAGAGGTAACTTTTTATTCATGCTCTCTATACAGGTAACTAATTGTGAAGAAAATTATTAATTTTATTTTCTTCTTGATGCCTCTTGCTCCAAATCTTTACTGGTGGTGTACTCCACTATACAATATATTGATTCTGTAACAGCAAACAAAACCAGAACACAATTGCATTGTAGAAATTTTAATGACTGCACTCTGTTGCATGATATCAAACTGGAGGTGGGATTTGGTGAAGATAGGCATCTTATGGTAATGCATACATCATGCAATTCCCATGCTACTCGCTTATCTTATTCCTTTGTCTTTTTCAGGGATTCAACTTTTACAATACACAGAAATTTTCAATCCCAAACATCTCTGATAAAGAGTAATATTCACATTAGTGAGAGAAAAATAAAAAGATAACTAATTTTGATCCTTAATGCGGGAGAGAAAATTTTACATCATGAAATGTGTCCATTACATACACATTCAATTTCTCATGCAAGAATGTATTAAACTCTGAGGCTGAGTGTTTTAGAGAATTAGAAAAAGGAATCAAATTTATTACTAAAACCTGGATGCTTCTGTTAAAAATACACGTTTCAGCTTCTGTGAGATTTCAGTCAGCCTCAGTGTTTAACCTAGCTCTCACCTGGAATGACTGATATAGTTTTCAAAGCTCGGAGAACTCTGAATGTTCTCAACGCTGAGACATTGCCCAAGTCCACAAACTCTGTCACATATCTGTAGTGAGGGATTCCACACACAAACACAATGACAGCACACACAAAATTAAACAGAGGTGATGTAATGGGCCTACTATTTTACACAGTTACTTCTTACCTGGGATTACAGAAATAGTTTTCAAAGCTCTCAATACTCTGAAAGTTCGAAGAGCTGAAACATTGCCTAGGTTTACAAATTCTGTTATATACCTGTAGGATTAAATCACAGTTATTCAGAATTGAGGTAGAGTGCATACTACTTACCTGGACCTGTAATCCAAACTATTTTTTCTTTGGAAGGGGCAATTTTAAAGGAAAGGCTTACATTTATATTTTCCTGTTGCAAAGAAGTTTTCCCTAAAAAACACCCCTTTAAGAATTTAATTGAATGCAAATTAAAAGCAAAAGGGATTCCCCTGATTTTGTTTTGTAAATACTATTTTAAATTGATTTTTCAATGGTAACTTCTCTTTGAAACTGAGATAGCCTACCAATTCTGATGTATGATATGTTAGCATAAAATATTAAAATGGAAAAAGCTGAAACACAATTAAGGAGACTTCAACATAAATGGGCTAAAATAAAATAAAAAAAAAATTACAGGTTCAAAACCAATTCTAACTGATATTTTACTTTAAAAAAATTGTATACTTACGCAAAGGAAATGACAACAAAATCAAGCCAGTTCCAGGGGTCACGAAGGCATGTAAAATCATTTATACAGAAGCCTCTTGCAAGGATTTTTACCAGAAATTCAAAAGTGTAGATTCCAGTGAAAGTGTACCTATTAGAAACCATCCAAGCAGAAGTTAAAGATTGTCATTCAGTGATACATCACCACAGACATATAGGAAAAGCACTCCAAAAAGTGATTAACACCTGTATCATAATAGCAGTTACAAACTCACATAAACTGACTGTTTTCCCACCATTCTTCTGCAAGATAAATTGATTTATTTATTTTATCTGAAACATATTTTTACAGTTTCTGGCATAGAAGATTTTGAAATTTCAGCACAAGTAAGAATCATCAATATGAAGAAAACATTTTTCTTCTCAAATAAAAATTTCAATATGCTTGCCATGTCAGAGATATGTATTTACTAGGATTACTTCAAGTCTGACCTGGGAGACTTCAGAATGTCAAACAACAATCCTCAGCAGGGGGATTTTCTTTAAAGAGACCGTGCCCCCCATTTTTACATTTTGTTACACAAAATGAAGCTGCTTCATAAAGGCTATAGAAAGCATCTTCCACACTGGAAAGTTTCAGGTTCAATAGATATTTTCTTCCTTTTTTCTTGCTCTGTTTTATTTTTCCCCCTCAATAAAAGTGCTAAAGAACAGCTCAAGAGTGAGAATGCATAAAATCATTACTTGAACAAATACTCTAAAAAGGAGTTAATTGGAATTTTATTTAGGAAAAAAAGGTTAATATCACAGCTTCTTTCCTCACTAGAGCTTGAAGGTCTATGCTGCTTTGAGCTGCAGCTAGGATTAAACTCCAGGCTAGAAAAAGGAGAATATTGGTATTACATGCAAGACTAAGTAAAATTACATGGTCCAGCTTTTAATTTGGCCTTTCATTTTTAAGCCACTTTAAAAAATTATTAGTTAATTTAAGTATACTTACTCTACATTCTTTGTCCAGTCTGGAAGGTTAGTCCATGTCATAAATACACAGTTTGTCAAAATAGTGAGCATAATGAGCATGCTGAATAATGTTGACTGTAGTTAAGAAATATACTCTTTATTAATGCTGAATTAAATGAGGGATTAGCTAGGCTACAGAATAGTGACAATTTATATGATACAAATTAGTTTACCATCATTAAGCAACGTCATAAATAAAGCAAAGATGTCCTACAACAATGATGGCTATAACACTAACTGCAATCTAGGTAGACACGCTGTATATCTCTTCCTCTGAATTTAATCAAAGGGTCAAAGAGACAAAACTTAACTCTGCTTCAATTTGACTAAAATTAATTAAGAGCAGGAATACATTTAAACACTAACCTAAAAAACCCTACTGTTATTAAATATTGAAAAAGACCCATAATATTTTTTAACAAACTTGAAAAGGATATGAATGAACCAAAATCTTAATAGCTACTCTTCTAATAATATTGAAGGGAGATAAAAGGTACAAGGCAGGTGTGGCACTGAACCTGAAGATTGTCTTCCCTTTATTCAATACTATAAATGTCTTTAAAAAAAAGAGGGAGGGGAAGAATATAGGAAATTAAGAACACATGTTAGCAGCCAAATTTATTTTCAGTAGAATTGTAGTGGCAAGTATCAGATTCAAATTTTCACACAAGCAATGAAAACTGAAGACAATGCATTCTCTGTCACTGTGCTCTTAAGTGAAATCTGCATTCAGAATTTTCCGGGATTATGTAATTACATTAAAAATATAATTTCAAATTGGTAATTTTTAAAAAATTGGCTATATTATTTGCATTCCAGATCAAAGTTATTAATGCAAAACAAAGCAGCTAATTAATCACTTATGGAAACTTACAACAACTCTTTAACCACTTCAGCTCTGAAATAACACAGCCTTGAGTTTTAGCAGCTTTACCACCTTTATTGCCCGTGCATTGCTATTACCATCTGTGCAACCATTTTCGAGTATATCTAAGTGATACAATGAAACTGTGATCTAATGAAATTTTAATTCCATCTACATCTCATAATTATTCTCCCAAAAGGCTAATGTCCAGAAATGAGCAGGTTTTAACATTGAAATTGTATTCAAAATAATTAACATGATTATCACACATAGTATAACTTTCAAGCAGGGCCCCACACCAAAGCACTTACCACTTTACAGTTCAACAGAAGCATTCTAATTGCACTCTTATTATAAAACACTTACTTTTTTATTGATATAATATGGATCCAGGTCCTCCAGGGGCTCAGACACCATTCCTGGAGGAATATCACCATAAATAAATGGTAGTGTCTTTCCAGCCTCCAAGTCATTACTTGGCTTTGGGTGATTTTCCTCATCAACATCATCTTTATGCTCATCTTTGTCACAATGAGACTTTTCATCAGCAATACGTTTTTCAATAGCTGCAAGAGATTCTTTGGTGAAATAGAAGAAGCTGTCAGATCCTGGCGGTACCAGCATTGCCTGTGCCATCTTTTCATTCTGCAAACTTTAAATGCTTTTAGGCTCTTCTGCAAGAAGATCCTGGGAGAATATGAAAAGAAAGAAAGAAGAAAAACAGAAAATAGCAAGAGGAACAAAAATCCCCAAGAACAGCATGGCCATAAACTTTCTCTCTTCCAATTTTAAAGCACTATACCACAAAGTATTTGAATTAATTGTCAAATACTTAATAGAAAATTAGCTGCCCTAGCTTTCCCAAAATGGTAAACAAATACAACTTAAAAGAAAATAAAGGGAAAACAAGCAAACAAATCCAATTTGATTAATACAAACCTCACAAGAGAAAAGCATTCACACTTTCACTAACCTAAATATCAAGTTAAAACACACCTTGTTATGAAAAAGAACATAGCTATGTATTATGTCAGTGGCTACAGGTTCTAACATGGGGATTTATACATCAAGTTCAGACAGTAACTTCAAAAAACTTAAAACGTGTTACAATAGCAGAAAAGTTGCATCTTTTCATTTCTGATTGCAACAGTCTCCATCTGGTGGCTTACACTATGCTTGCTAAACTTATGTTTACTATACTATTAAACAGGTACTACATAAACACATTCTACATTTAAAGCCATATGCACAAGCAGAAAGCAACAGGACTAAAGTTTAGTCTTTCCCTTTTCGCATTTCCAGACTTTCATCTTCCTAATTTTTAATTGCAACTCTGGTGGTGCTATGGTCTGCAATTCAGGAAGTTATGATGGATGAAGCACTTGAGATTTATACCAAAAAAATCCATGGCACACTGTCCTCTAAATTACAGAACTCTGAGGCCGTATGTATTTTCAAAAGACCTACACGTTATTAAATTACAACAAACAGCAGATTACTTCTTTCTAGGTTTCTGTTTTCTACAGTGAGACCACAGTTCACACCCATAGGCACAATTTCTTCAGAATAAACCAACTGTATAAAGAGACATAATGGAATCCAGCTCTACTTATTCACATTGGTTGAGTGCAGGAACCTTTGTGGTGTTTGGTCTGCTTCCAGACTCCCAGCCAGCTGCCCTCCCACTTCCCCTCCTTCAGTGTGGTAGGGGAGAATGAAGTGAAAAAGCACACGCGTTGAGATAAAGACAGGGACATCTCCAATTACTGTCATTGGCAAAATAGACTAAACTTGGGGAAAAATAATTTACTACAAATTAAAATAGATTTGCATGATAAGAAACAAAGACAAAAACCTAGAACAACTTTCTCCTCTTGCCTTTTTTTTTTTCAGGCTCAACTTCTCTCCTTTATTCTCAACTCCTGTACTTCCTCCCTCTCCGAGTGGTACGCAGAGGATGAGGAATGAGGGGCTGGGGTCAGACTACTGCAGTTCCTTTCTGCCACTTTTTTCTCCTCACTTTTTTCCCCTCCTCCAGAACTGATCCTTCCCACAGGCTGACAGCTTCAGTATAAGACTGATATAACATGGGGTCTCCCTCTGACACAATTCCTTCAAGGAATACAGTATCTACCTACTCCAGCATGATATCTTCCCCCAAGACTGCAGCATGGATATGTGCTTCTCTATAGGCTGCAAGGAAATACCCACATCACCATGGCCTGTCCCACAGGCTTCCAGGGAATGTCTGCCCCAGCACCTGAAGCCCCTCCTTCTTCGCTCACCTTGGTATTTGTAGGGCTGTTTTTCACACTTTTTTCCTCACACCGACATGTGGCAGCTGGCCATTTCTTGGATTCGTTTCCCCCCAGGCGCCACCGTCCTGGCTGAGATGCTCAGCCATGCCCTGCTGTGAGTCCACCGACCCGGCTGGAACTGGCTGTGTCCAGCACAAGCCAGCCTTGGCTGGGAGGCTGGCAGCCTCCCTCTCCTGCCCAATGCCCCCTCAAATGGACAGTGCCACAGGCAGCCAGTACAGAAACATGAATGCTGGTCAGGGTGCTGTGAGGCCCAATTCCCAAGAAGAAAAAAACTGAAACAGATGTAGATGAGTTGCTCTGTTTGCTACAGGATTCTGCCACTGAAAATGTCGCAGACTGATCCTGTTCTACAGATGAGGTGAGAGTTGGCTAAACACATCTTTTTTTCTGATCACAGTACAAGTGTTGGGGTGTGCTGGGTAGGAAGAAATAATAACGACGTACTTTTACATTAAGTGTAACAGCTCTTAAGTTAATTAACCCATGAAACCACAAAGTCCAGAAATCTGCTTCTTCTAGGTTAACATGAATTCAGGAAATTTTCTAATTTTTAACAATTTTCCAGCAGGAACAATTCTCATGGGCATGCAACCTGATGTCAGAGAAGCCATTTCTTCAACATTAGCCAGTCAAAGGTACATTGAGACTTCAAATCCCTCCTTTTCAGCTGTGCTGCAACAGGTGCTGAGCCCTTCTCAAATATGCTTTACTACAGTAAAAGACACAGAAAACGGATCTTTGAACAGGCTAGTAAAGAGATGAAAAATTTCCTAATAGCTATAGAAATCAGACATTTTTCATGTCAGCCACAAAGCACTTCAGGAAAACACAGAAATAAATGTTTTTTCTGTGGAACAGAAAGCTTGAGAAGGGCAAGTCTTCCTCCATTAAAAAATGAATAATTTCATCCATGACATGTTAAAGTGATTCACCATGCTCAAATGAAACATTTGATTGTTGTTAAGACCTCACTGGCAAACCCTTCTGAAATTCATAGCATCAGTGACCCTGAAGATCTACTGAGCCGTGCTTGGACTAAGAATCAGCTGTCTCTCAAAAGGTACTTTTCCTTCAGAAGCTCAATGACATCTGTGGCTCTAAATACCCAGGGAACATTCACCAGCAAAGACAGTTATCTGTCTTACAAGGAAGGACACCAGGATGCTTTTCCATAAACTTCACTTTTACCCAAGAGCTACAGTAATCCAAGTGTTATTAAGTACCCCTAGGTCATTTGAGTTTACAAATCTGTTTTTCAGAAATAAAATGGGGGAGGAGCTATTATCTGCTCCTTTATTTATAAATTGAAAAGTAACAAGGATTTCTTTAGTGCAGTCGTGTGCTTTTATATAATTCAAAGAAAGATCTTACTAGCAGGGGCTTTTTTTTCTACACCAAGGTGGTAGCAACATTAAGTTAAATAGGTTTTCACAAAAAAAACCCCAACATTCCTAAATGGTATATTAACCAATATTGTATGTGTTGTAACAGATTCTGAGGACTGCACTCACATAAAATTTGCTTTTTTGTATTGAGTGATGCAAACTACCGTTAATATATGTGCAGCCTACACAGTTATCTAAATTGGTTAGATGGCTGCCCAAACTCTTTTAGAACCTGAAGAGACGGGAGAGCAAATACAGCAGTGCCTTGTTATACTCAAGCTGCTCTTTATCAGCTAAATACAATACAGCATTTTCAGCATATCTGCACACCACTGACCAGTCCACCAACATGTGGGGACATACTTGCCAGTCTAAGAGATACTTACACAGCTTCATGTTTTGATTACTATCTTCAGAAACAAAACAGACAGAAACTAATTTGCCAACAGAAAGAAAGGGGAGAGGCTCTCAGAATAAGACAAACGTATCCCTAATGTTCAGCTAGTCTTTTGAAGGATATTGTCATTAGTTGGAGAAAGACTTTACAAATCTTTAAAAATAGTTTTGTAATCAACTTTATGATTGTAGACTCAGAAGGTGATGAATGTCTGCAGAAAATGCTGGTTATTAAACACATACTCAAAAAATGTCACTAGCTGTTATGTCTGTCTATGCATTTAAGCTACATTCACTCTTTAGAAGTGTATGTAAAAGTTCATGAATGTTCATTTTATCAAATACCTCAATAGCCTTATGGCAGTTTTTTCTGAGTTCTTACCGATGTCATCAGAATGAAACCCAATGTTTCCACTTGCATTTTCATATTCCATTGCATTCAGCAAGTGTTAAGTGGTATTCTTAGGGCAGAGATGAACTCCGGTATTTCTCTCTAGAGACAATACAGCCAATGACTGCAGCAAATATCTGAGTGTTAACGTAAACCATAAAGAGTTTATTTTCCAATACATAAGAGGAATCTCTTCTAATAATGATTTACCCTAGCAACCTAATCACAACCCATACTGGAAAAAATCGCATACCTATTAAACACAAACTGAGTTACAGTTCAGTACTGCAAATACATGAACTTTGTAGCATTGTGGAGCAAACTCATGCCAATTACCTAATGGAAATTGGTTCATCCCAGAAAGAAACTGAGTAAAAATGTTATGAGAGTGGATGGATTAATGATTTAAATGTTCTCCCCCTCTTTTCTGCAATCTTGATGGCGTCTGTATTACAAGTGCTAATACCAAATCAAATCGGAAAACAAGAAATAATGTGAATCCTCAAGAAATCCTCAAGAAATCCTCCCACCACCAAAACCCCACAGAGGTCCTTCTGAAAACTTTCACCCCCAAAAAGAACCCCAACATTAAAAAAAGCCACAAACAGTAAAAAATGGAAACCAACAGAGGAAAACCCGTTTTCTCAGGATACTATTAAGAAATGGGCTTCCAACCCAACACGGCTGCATTGTGCATGTAAGCCTAAATGGAGACATTCTCCATCAAGCAGGACAGATAAAACAAGTTATAAATGAAAGACTGGAGATGACTGCTGCATATTGCTGACTATCTAGTAGCACAGCACTAAAAGGAAACTCCTGAGTCCAAGAACAAGCCAATAACACGTGCTTCATTTGAACATTGCTATACTCTTAGGGACTGTGGTTGAATTAGCAAGAATAATTACCTTTTTAAAGAATGCATCTTAATATGTACATAAAGAAAAACATGAGGGTCACAAGTCATTTTAGGTAAAATACATCTCTCATTACTCCATTTTTTACATTTGACAAGTAAACAGATTGCTGCTCCAATACATACTGCACTAAATTGCATTAAATCTAGTCCTAGATTATTTTACGGGTAGAAGTTTGAAGTTTTGAGCTTGAGTCCACTGAGTGCAGGGGGGTGGAGGGGAGTTGAAGAATTAACACATTGTTTGAACTTCTGATAGGACACTAAAAATAGTTTCTATTTACAAAACTAATGATCAAGCTTAGATCTAAACCATGGAGTAATAAACCTTCAGTACTGAGAAAGTATCTCCCACACAGACACAGTACATTTATCTTCATATTTTTCAGAATTAGAAACATCTGCTCTTATTCCTCCTCTATATTCACTAACAATAATTTTTTACTATTTTATTTTCAATGTTCTCAGTTGCATAGTACACTTCTTCGTGCTATCTGAACAACTTGAATAAAGCTTTCAGCATATTAAAGAAGCCAGGTGAAATTATTAAGTCTCAGTAACCATTTAAGTCTCACATGTATGAAAAATTAATTAAAAATAAGAAGCTACTATCATGACAGTAGGTGAAAATGTAAAGTGAAACTCAATTAGGCAAATTATCAAATTTGGGAAGTCATAAGGAAACCTACATACAGTCTCTTTGACGTGCATTTGGTGAATGTGTGCATATAAATGACTGACTATGGCTTTTTTCCAGGGATATTGAATTTTATTATATAAATTAAGACTTACATTATTAACTGTTATATTGTCATTCAGTGATGCAGCCTTCAGACTGTTACAGTTTCTATAGAAAACAAGCTGGGTTTATCCCTGCTATTTCAATATTACTATTCTGTGATGGTTTGCAAATAAAAAACAGGCTATAATTCAAACCCAGAAAGTTCTCCGAAAAATTGATTAATCTAGAAAGCATCTGCTGTAATCAACAATTAAAAATCTAGTGTTCTTCCTTCTCCCCTCAAATAATTTCCTGTGTAGATGCTAACAGTACATAAACTATTTGTCTACTTATAATGCTAAACATCAATAAGAACTAAAACATTTCTGAATTATTAATTGCTCTGAGATGGAATAAATTAGACCTATGGTACATCTCACCCCTGATACTTCTCGGCAGGAGACTGCAGCAATACAATATGACTAGGTAGCACAACTCCTTTTACACAAAATATTTTGCCATGTCTTTAGTTATTAAGTTGTTTCTTTATAGCTTGTTCATAAGAATAATTTTAAGGGCCAAAACTAACACCCATGGAAGACAGAATGAATTTCTAGTCGGACCTAGGGATTCAACTTCTTATATGTAATTCATCTTACATGACCTATATATTTACAAAATTATTCCAAACTAGGTATTTTCAATTCAGTAACCTCTCATTTCAATGTATGAATATATATTAATACTCAGAAAATATCTGAAAAAATTATTAATACTATGTTAATAATAATGTAAGAAAGAAAAATATTTAAAAGGTAGAGGATTCAACAGCAGATCTTAAAAAGAAAAAATGTCTCTAATATAAGTCCATTTTTAGAATCTGCAACCACTTAGGCAAACTGATCTTCCTCTTTTCTTTTACGTCACAAAATGGTTTTCATCAAGTGCAGATCCAGGAAATTCACTGTCCCCAAACAAGCAATCAAATTGTTGATGTATCAAACAGACTCTGGAATAGTGCCAACACACTGCAAACACACAACATTTTAATTATTATTGTTGCCAATACAACGAAAACCAGTAAAAAAAAAAAATGATCTGCATTGTCAGAAACATGACATGCACATATTTTTATTCCAGCAAGTACAGGATTGCTGTTATTCACATGAGTGACTACTATGACCTTTTTCCAGATCACAGAAATACTACCCAAAATTTCGGGAGGCTGCTTCTAGTTAGGTCCTAATAAGTCACATAGCCAAGTCCCTGGATAAAAACAAGTTTAGATCAGATTTGCTCCTACACTAAGGTTTTCACTTCCATTGCCCATTCTTACTTTCATGTACTTACAGTAAATTGTATCATCTCTTAAATTTTCATCTGGTAACGTGTTCGAGGAAACTTTTCTTTGAGACAAATTATACCAGTCATTGAAAGCTATTTTTACTTTTTTGTGTTTATGTTACTTTGCAGGACAGATTTGCATTTGTAAATCCTGGTGTTTCGTCTTGAAAGGTTTCATTACCAGTGTGTGGTTGGACTTTTTTTTTTTTTCTCTTCAGTTTTCCAGATTCTTCAGTTTGCTGCTGTATATATGTGTTGTTAAATCAGTGTACATCAAAACAAGTTGTATTGTAGTTTCCAAGACAAAAAATTGATAATGTGTCTAGTTGACCTATGCTTCAAAACAGTTCTCTTTTATGACACTGAAGATGATGACACCGAAGATGATGACACCAAGTAAACTACATTATAACCTTTGCCTTTATAAGTTTGGATAATTTTTCTGTGTAATTTCACAGCTAGGACAATGTCAAAGTTCTTAAATACTGTTTCTATTTGTGGATTTAAATGATCATGCATCTAACTATCTTTTAATCATTAAAAAAAGAATAGAAATATTAAATATCTCTATGTATACCACATAATAACATTCTGTAGCTGCTTAGAGATTTAAGCTATGAAACACTATTCTCTACATGTATTTTCAAATAATTATGTTACTTGCACAGTGGTTAGTTTTCCTGTGTTTATTAGCTGGAAGAGAATGTGAAGGGCAACCATCACACAGAATAAATTTATTTTCTTCACACAGAGTACTTCTAATCCAGTAATTGTGTTCAGCTACGAAACTCAACACACCGCTTTTTTAGCTGTATGAACTCTTCAGGATTTAACTGGCAGACTCCCCAAATGATAATTTAAATTGTATTTTATCCAGAAATTGTATAGACTTGATACTGTTCCCTTTAACTCTTGTAACATTTTGCATCAAGAGAAGTCCACGAAAACAGTGAAAAGAACTTTTTCTCCCTTGTACAAGAATAAAAGTTTTAGAAAAGGCAGGTTTAGCAGGATGTTTAAAGGGAAACTGAAACCAGTTCTCCAGGAGGGAGAATTCTCCCGAATTCAAATTTAAATGAATAAAAATGTTAAAAAAAGACAAAACTCCAGTTAATTAAAAAAAAAATAAATACTTACTCTGGGCCTGACATACAGTATAAGACCTCAAAGGTGTAAGAAAAACAAGAATGTCAGCGACAATACTACGAGTTACTTTTCAAAGATAGATTTCTTACATTACAGATTTGCTGCAGTGATTCCAAGAAGCCACTAAATAACACTTCCAGAAATAAAGTACTACAGTACTTCAAGATTAAATTTTCAGAAGCTCTATGTCTCTGATTCCGCCTTCACTAAATGAATACAGCTGCAGGAGAAAAGCAGGTATCCTTGAAATGAAACTGTGAAGAAAAGAGTTGCTTCAGCAGGCAAAAGTATTGCTTTAAAATGTTCTGCCTGTGTAAAATCCAGACCTTTTCAAAATTCTTACAGATTACAGTCTTGGCATCATGACCACCATCACATGTGGTCACTTCACATTTTCTCAGACAATGCAATTTTAAAAATTAAAATAATCTTTTAGCTCAAAAAGAGTATCTTTCAAGGAATAATCTTTCATTTCTTTTTTTTTTTTTTTTTTTTTTGTGGAGTGGGAAGAAGTATACAGAAATCAATTAGTTTTGGTTTGTTTGTTTTTTCAAATGGGATCCTGACAAAGCTGTATCATTCTTGATCTTGAAGGTCTTTTCCAACCGAAACCATTCTATGATTACGGGGCCTCTAGTCCATAGAGTAAGAGTTTAATATTCCCATACATGTACAAAGCAAGCCAGAAATTGGAAAATATTTCTCTTAAATTCACAAGTTCACTTCTTATCTGTCAAATGCTATGTTACAACTAACTTAAGAACTTGGGTCAAGTTCTGGGTCTTAAGTCAAGAATTCTTATTTAATTTCGCATACATATGAGAACCAAAGCTTTTAACATAACATCTAAATCTAATTATGCAGATCCTCCTTGCATAGTGGACCACTTAATGGGAGACACTCTGCTACTCTGCTTTCTCCCACAGCAGAATAAGCATAAGTGTTAGGTTACGTGACTAATGTTAAATCAGTTTAATCTAAAGCTACTTGTAACTTCCACCAACATGACGGAGACTAAAAAAACCCTGACTTATGTTTATAGTAGTTAAGTCTCCCAAACAGTCTTTGTTACCAAGAATGAACATTTACACTCTGAGACAATAAGTGACATTTCTTTCCTGAAGTAATGGAAAAATGACAACTTTCACATGAAGAGAATTTGCTTTGCATTACAGCTGCATGTAAAACCAGGATAAAGTTTTTAACGTGTTTAGTGATGTCTTTTGAGGACACATTAAATGCAAAGCAGAGGCATTTACACATGCATAAAATGCAAACTGCCTGCAAAATAAAATGGATAGGGAGACAAGATACATAACACCTGTCCTAACTTCTACATTAAGTTGTGAGAAGCCTCACTGATAAACCACAGGCATGATACTTCTCTGTGTCAAATGCATTCATGTTGAATTCAAAATCCAAGATAGTTTTAAACTTCTGTTGTCAGAGATATTTAAGAATATTGTTTTGTGAAATTAAAGGGGAAAAAACACAAAAAGCACCAAAAAAAAAAGTAAACCAAACCCACACAGTTACTCTACCAGTCCTACAGGCAGCACTACACCACTAGAGAAAGTTTCAGTTAAATCTCCCCAAAAACAGTGCTGTGAATAAAGCTGGTGGACTGAAAACATTCTGTTTTAGGCTGAAACATTAATTAGTAAGTCAGAGGATCTTCTCAAAAAATGCTGAGCATCAGAAATCTCTAGGCAACAGTCAATGTTGCAATAAGCAATCACCATTAAAGTCACACACAGAAGGCCAGTCTACAACCTACTGGTCAAATCAAAGCAGTTCTGAAATACCTCCACTTCCTTGAGAGCTTGAATTCTGGGGAAGTGTATCTACAAACAACGGCAATCAGATTATTTCAAACAGCATAGACAAAGAATATGCATTTCCTTTCACATATAGAAACTTCTATACATCTCTACATTTAAGAATTTTCTGGTCTCATTGCAAAAAGCAGGAGTATCTGAAAAAAATCTAATGGCCAATCTAATGCACCAAAACAACTGCTATTTCACAAAAAGTTTATGACCTCCTGTATCTATAAAGATATTATTCCCCTGCTTTAAATTACTGATATTCTGCTTTTCTTCAGAAATCAAATGCAGAATTTCCTTCCTTGAGCATTTAGAACTTGTATCTGCACAATACAAGCAAGGAATTATCTTTCTAAAAAAATATATGATTTACCTGAAATTTTGAATGATACAATCTTCTAAATGAGTCTCCTCTGACAGAGAGCAACTGAACATCAAGTAAATTGAGGAGGAGGAATTAGGTCATACTGCACACAGTATCAGCAAACCTGCTGCAGTGAATAAAAGGAAGTGAGCCTCTCTCAACTATCTGCATTCAGTCCTTAAAAAAAAAAAAGCATTTCAAGATATTCCATATGATACACTGGTTTTAACTTTGTTAAATCAAACACAGTAAGAGCTTTAAATAACCTATTTTGTTTACTGTTTATTTCCTTGTTACACAGTGATACTGCTGATGATCAAATATATTTTTCTGTTAATCAGAAATTTCTCAGGCACAGAGAACTGAGCTGTTCTAAATAGCTTGTATTAGCTGACGCAAACAATACGGCTTTTCTTGGATTTGCTCATACAGACACATGTTCCTCACAGTGTAGGCCACGAATTACTAATACCTACACAGTTCTGCCCATGACCCTGGAAGACAAGGTAAATTTACCAATTGGTTATTCTTATCAATCATTACCTATAAAGCCATGGCACAGGAGAAGCCAAACATAGCAGATAGAAGCAAAATGTCTCAAATAAATTATTTAGTCCATTAACAGTGCTATTTGAGGAGAACTCTTGAATGCCTACAGTTGAACCTCTGCATCTGTGCCTGGGGGAACCCCCACATCCCACAGAACTGTCAGTAGCAACCAGGCCACAATAAGATCAACCTCTTTGTATTAAGAAGGCAACTTGCTGGATGTTGTGTAATGTATATGTGACTGATTCCAAGAATCCTCCTTGCTAAAGACAAAATACACAAAACATTTACTAAAATAATAACCTATACCAAACAGTTCGTGGAAAAATTAAGACAACCCAACAACCCCAGATTCAGTTCTCTCTCCCTCATGAAAATAAGTATATAATCCTCCCATTAAAGATATTTTCACTGCAAGTTAAAGGATTTAGGGCTGGGAAGAAGAAAAGAAGTTTAGAGCTTCTCCTTTTTAAAACGAAATGCTGGAATTTTCACAGTGAATCCATTCCTGATCCATTAAAATATCTCCTCTCAAGTTTCATTTACTATCCAGAGAGACTGCCTCAGTGGCAAATCAAAACTGCTCTACAATTGCTCCAGAGCTCATAATTTAGTATTAATCAATTATTAATACATTAATAAATAAATTACAGGCACACGATATTACAAAAATATGTAAGCACTTTGCAGAGCAACAAAATCCCACACATCCACATACATGGGATTTGTAATTAGTTTGGCTCCTACAAGCATGGAATCAAAGGCAAGTGTTAAGCCACATATATCAGAATGTTCCATGTAAATTACATGAAGTTTGTATGTGACTCTCAGACTGCAGAAATATCTCCAAGTGATTTATTCCAGCTCATGCAGATGCACCACTCATGATTTTTTTTTTTATTTCAGACTTGCATAGTTCAAAATTTTGTTATCACCATGCCAATAACTTTACTGTAAAACTGATTTAAAAATAAAATTGAGTGCCTTATCTCTATTAGCTAAATGTCAATGTACTGGATCCCTCTGACTGTACCAATACTGTCTTTACATGAATGAAGCTTTCATTAATGCAGAAAGCATTAAGTCCAAACTTAAGCTCAAAACAAGGCAAAGCTTACCCACGTTTTATCACCTACGCTAAGAACTCAGTAGGTCCAAACAGTCTGCTCCAAGTTTCTTCCCCGTGTCCCTCCACTGCATCTCTGCAGGATCTCCCAAGGTACTGTAGTCAATCCTCCACCCTCCACATCCCTACTTACTCCTTAGTCAAGCCCAGGCTTCTTGTGCCAGCCCTCTATTAGCCCTCAGCATGGTTTGTGGCTGTGTTTTACCAAGTGGAACTCGTCAATATTTACTGCAGGTTTTTGATGATCTGTTATCAAATTTTCATTTCTGTTTTTCTGGTTACGTATTGGGCCATCATTAATGCAAGTAACCACTACAAAGCAACAGCACTAAGTGATGGTAAACCAGCACAGCTCCCAGAAAACTGCAGCAGAAAGCTTCCCACCTAAGCAACAAATATTAGAAAACTTGTCTTGAATAGTAATAATTAAAAAAAAAAAATAGAGTAGAAAAGCGTAACAAAATCCAACAAGATATAAGTTAGTAACATACTGCAGAAGCCAAACCCATAGAATCACAGAATCATAGAATGGCATGGGTTGGAAGGGACCCCAAGGATCATAGAGCTCCAATCCCCCTGCCACAGGCAGGGCCACCAACCTCAGGCCTGGATCTACACACGGTTGCCCAGGGCCCCATCCAACCTGGCCTTGAACACTTCCAGTGATGGGGCATCCACCACCTCTCTGGGCAGCCTGTTCCAGCACCTCACCCAGGTTTTCTCCCTCTGTAAAAAATTTCCCCCTAATATCTAATCTAAACCTTCCTTCCTTTAGTTTTAATCCATTCTCCTGTTTCCTGCCATTGTCTATCCTTTTAAAAAGTTGACTCCCCTCCTGTTTGTGTGTTCTCTTCAGGTACTGGAAGGCTGCAATGAGGTCCCCCCGCAGCCTTCTCTTCTCCAGGCTGAACAAGCCCAGCTCCCCCCGCCTCTCTTCATAGGGGAGGTGCTCCAGCCCTCTAATCATCTTCGTGGCCTCCTCTGATCCCTCTCCAATAGTTCTACATCTTTCTTGTATTGCAGGCCCCAGACCTGGACACAGTACTCCAGATGGGGCCTCATGAGGGCAGAGTAGAGAGGTCCACTGGATTTAAGACATTAAAAAATTCTCAAATTCTTAAAATTACATAGACTCTGTTTTCTATCTATCATCAAGCTCAAAACTTTGTTTCCTCTAGGCCATAGCAGCAAAGCATATGTCTACCTATAATACAGAATACAGTTTTCCACCAACTGAAAACTGCTGAAATTCTGAAGCAATCTTTAAGTTTATTTGCTGTTACAGATAACATTGCTATGACATAATAAAACACAACGGGATTTTTATTATATGCTTTTAACATTTTTTAAATTATTAATTTTGTTTCACCTTGATTTTCCATGGAGTAAACGTGTTCTGCAAAATGGTCAGAGAGCATAAACTGAACAGACACATCCTTTGAAATACTTTAGAAAGCAAACATAATTTGCTTTGTTAGAGCTTTGTCACAAGCTTTACAGCATGCAAACACCAACTGCATCAGGTTTTCTCCCTCAAATGGTGAAAAATAATAAGATGCTATTTTCTTTTTGCAAATAAGAGAATAGAAGGGGGGAAGGGTTGGAGCTAAAAAAAAAGAGCAACAACCTCCCCACCGAGTAAAGATACAGGAGGTAAAAACTGGCTATGGAACATGAGAGACACATAAAGCAAGGAGTACAGCCAGACCTCTTTCGGTTCCTCATTCTGGCCAGACAGGCTCCCTATACCTCACTTAATGGACTCATTAGTGTAATATGAGTCTACTTTTTGTGCCTGTCTAATTTCCTAGTGAGGCTCAGCTGCTGTTCTGCAAATGGATACAGGCTGGAGGTGATCAGTAAAACCTGGCTTGGGTTATAATGCTAGGGAGGCAAAATTCCCAAATCCAGTCTATGTCTTTGTGCAAACACCCTGAAAGTGGAAAACCCTATCAGCATACATCATCACAGAGATGTATGGCAGAATGCTCTTGTAAAGGTTCATCTGTCAGGTTCAAAAAGGATTTATCACCTCCAGTATATTATTGAATTTTTAGATGCATCAGGAAAATCTGTTTACTTGTGACATCCATTAAAAAGCCACAGAAGCGGAATAAGCCTGTAAAATTGAGATGAGAGTTCAATACCAATTACTCCTTTCAATTCAACAGCCTAGAATGCAGTGCTGTGATGCTGTAAGAGATTTTGAGGCTGTCAATCTCACTGGCAAAATTCCCTATCTGCTTCCAAAGAATATGAGAGGATGAGAAGGAAAGCAAGAAGTCTTGACACGGTAAAGAGAAATCGCAGGAGATAAGGACCACAGCAGACATGTAAGAGAAACTTCATTCTCATGACAGAGCCTTGCTAACCTACTTAAAGTTCTGTACACAGTAATAAGACATTTTGTTGTGACACCAGTGACATTGTTTATACTGTATTCAATCCATGCATAGAAAGCTTTAATTTCTCAGTATTTGAATCTGCACAAAAAACCCCAAACCAAACCACCACCAAACTGCAGAAACAAATGCAGGTTTTATTGCCATTTCTTAATGAATTGCAGAGGAGTGCCTTAAGAGAGCCGGGCCCCATACGTGAAGCCAGAACACAGAAGCTGGACAGAGCTCTATTCACAATGCCTGCTTTTCCACTGTATCACCTGGAGGTAAGGGAGTGGAACAATGACTGCCACCAAAACCTGCAGAAACTTGGTAACATGAGGTCTTAGAAAGGGCTGGGATGAAAGAAAGCTTGCTTATTTGGCAATTGCAATTTCCCTTTTTCTTTCCCCTTAGGCACTAAGGTAGATAGTGTCAAGTCTGTTTATATAAACTGCACCTGAAAATAAACATGCACGAGTAGTGGTATTTATGAAATAATGAAATAGAAGTACTACTAATTCCCTAAGCTTGTAAAGTAGTTCATAAAAACCTGCGAAATAGTATGAGTATTTGACAAACACAGAAGTGCTTGCTAATCTTTTACTAAAGAGCTCTTATTTTGGCCGCAGTTAAAACATTTGAATTCACATTTAAACCTTAACATGACCTAGGCTTTGAAGTTTCTTAGATTTTGGTACTATCTAAAAAGAACATTATTTGACATTTAATCCATTTAGACAGTTCATTCAGAGATAAAAGTGACCAGCTAGCTTTTTCTGCAGAAACTGTAAATTTGCCTTAGTTTTATTTTAGTAATTATTCAACTATATGATTTCTGAAACAGAAAATGAAAGCACTTCCATAGTTGAAGAAAACAGATATTCACAGATGTATAGGAACGTGAATTGAGATACAAAAGGCAGGACTTTGCAGCAGACCAAGCCTGGAAACTAATTACCAGTTCTGAATTACCAGGTCTACAAAGCACTTACATTTTTAAAAGCCTAAATTCTAAGACAAAATGGAAGATGTAAATATTTATGTAAATAATGTAATTTGGTTATTTTTAGTTTGAATTTAAATCAGTATTTTTGAATGAAAACCTTTGGACACAGCCTTTGACTTTACTAAAATTTTATATCAAGCTGGAACTGTTCATTAAACTTCCATTTAGATTATTTCATCCTCTTTCTACAGTATTTTACTATTACTGATGAACTACGTATTTTAAAAAAGAAAAAAAATCTCAGTTACACTCAACTGCAGCTTTACTGTCAAAAAGCAGTATGACCTACAAACAAAAATATAGTAAATAGAGGAATTAATCCTGTCATCTGCATATTCTGTCCTGACCAATTCAATTAATTGCACAATATTAAAGATTCACTTGTAACTATAATCACTAATGCAAGATTGTGCCTTCTCTTCCACAGTGTAGCTGTGGAGTATCCACAGACATGCCCATAAGCAAAGGTGCCAAATCAAAACATGCTAGAGATACAAAGAAACTCATCAGGCTGAAGCAGAAAATAAATATATATGTTAGGTAAACAAATATGCAGAACATGGTAAGAGATTACAAACAGCATAGCAGTTAGTGGATGAGAGGAAGGATTGATGGCCATTTTCCTCATGTGACATTTATTACATAAAAGAAAAGCAGGCACCCCCATCTTCATTGGTTGTAACCCAAATGTTAACCAAACTATTTCTAGCATTACACCAGGGGCTGAAGAGATGGGAAGCTTTTCCTTTGGTTTTCCTACAGTTTCTAACAGTCAGACCTATTTCACTGCAGAATTTCTTTCTATCAAAGGAAAAATGATTGTGAAACAAACTTGGAAAACAGGTTGACTGAAGTGTTGGAAAATGTTCTGGTGAGGCTAGGATGATCACCACAGGTCTCTCTCACAATCAAGTGAGTCCGGCAGGAGCCACATCCCATCTGTTTTGCTCAGGGATGTAATACTTTTAAATTATTTCTTTTTCTCTCTGACCATGGAATCTTTTCTGTAAACAATGTTAATTCACTTAGTCTTCATCAATCACTTTCAGACATTTGTGTAATCTTAAGGCAGAACAATGGAACTTCAAGGCAGCTTTGACAGTAGTTTTCTCTGGGGCTCAAATCCAGAAGTCTTCATGTATTGGTTAAGTATTTGTCCCTCCTCATCCCTTTTTCTTCTTGGCTGTCTGTTTTACTTGGTTATATAGTGTGAGACAGGTCTACATTAAAATTTATCTGACTGTACATCCAGTTGGCAAGAATACAACAGGAAGCCTTTCTCCACTTGCACAAAACTACACAAACCCCACACCACTGGAGGCTCTAAAGGACAGACAGAAACACGTCTCGTTTTCATTTACTTTTCGTATTTACTCATTTTAGAAAAATTACTCCTGTTCTGAATTGTGTAAACAACAATAACAGACAACAAAAAATTAAGTGGATTAGATTAAGTTATTTTACAACAAACCCCCCAAATTAATGCTACCCTTGCACCTGCAGGGGAAGCGATGAACAAATAAATGGATGACAGTATCCTCTGAAAGAAAACAAAATCTGCTGAATGAAAAAGGCAATGCAAATCTGAAGTAGTAATTTAATTTTATAATTCTTTCCACTGAATACATTTTGCCCTCCCCATTTAAATTCAGTTTCAAAATCAAGACTACACTGTCTGATACTGATTTCCAGCTGATACAAGTGGCAACATTAAAGCACAGTTCCACATGGGACTGTTGAAAAAGATTGAAATATTGATAGTTATTAATGAAGCATTACTGTTGATAAAATGAGAATGAAACCAGGGAAATACATTCTGCAACCAGCTTCATTGATTCAGAGTCCAATTTAAAGGATGTCACTGGTTTGTGCAAAGAGACACGTGTCTGCCAATAATACCTACATGAAAGTCACAGAACCCTCTGCTGGCATGGAGTCACCCATTTCCCCTGCCTTGAATTCAGCAATCCAGAGCCCTCTAAACATTCGGTTCAACAAGTCAGCTTGGGACGGGCCTCAAGCATCCTGATCCAGAGACAGATGGAGCAAAGCCTGGCTATAATGACAGATCTGTCTGCCTGTCCCTGTCTGAAAGATGTCCATGTCTGCAATATATAAAGGTAAATACCCTTTTGATCAGTACAGGCCTCACCTCACACACATGACAGCACTTCACAGACTCCTGTTTTTATTACTATATTGTGATCAGCAAAGGAGCATGGTCAGCAATCAAAGTAACCAAACTGATTTCCCTGACAGTTATCAGTGTTTGTTCATTACCAAAAATCTGGAGCCATTAGGAGTACTTCTAGGAATAACACCTGTTAATAACTTACTTTGCAGCACAAAGCACCAAATATGTATGTGCAACCTACAGGCAGATCTTTGGAAATATACCTAAAACTAGTCATAAGCATAGACAGGACAGTCATTCCCCCAGTTCTTACAACTCAAACTTGCAACTGAAAAAGAAGGCTGCATTGCAACATGCCTTTAAAAAATGATGATTTAGAGGAGCATAAAATGCTATTCCATGCAAAGGATTACTGGTAAGACAGCAGGTTACTCATTTCATAATAGTGTATCGAATTCATTCTTCATGCAGTTTTGTCATTTTAGGGGAGACTCTGGAATCACCCTAAGGCAAATATGGAATTGAATGTAGAGGCCTAACTTTAAAATCTGGAGTAAACATGGAGTTTGTTTTACCCCAGGTTTACTCCAGATTTGAGGGCTCTTTTTTTGCAACATTTGGAAGGAATGAGAAGGGTGTGAGAGGACGTTACCTCTGCCCCAACCTCTACATCAAAACTAAAGGAGCAGAGGGCAAACTGCATATACACTAAAGCTCTTGGGCAGAATGAAATACGAATTTTAAACTATTAGAAATCATCATAATATGCTTTTTTCATGTGAAAATATTTTTAAAATTAAATGCTTGTCTTGTAAACTGCTTTTACAAACTTACTGTGACAATTTCAAAACAAACTTCAGAAGGTTCAGCAACATAGCATTTGCCATTCTGCATAGTGAGACCGAAGAATTATATTCCTGGCTAAAGCTTTCTGTCCTGACTACCATTCCTTAATCCACATGCATGTTTGCAACTTTTGTACGCAGGAAAAAAAGAACCCCCAAAACCCAGCGCTGAATTAAGAATGAGAAGATCCAAAACTCAGCCCCACAGTTCTCTGCTGGCCCAGCGGAAGGTATCTTTTCAGATGGCCGTGTGAAAAGCACAAACTGAAATCAACTGAAGAAGAACAAAGTGTACTTAGGTACATGGAACAATCTATTGTTCTTTGATGTAGACACACCGTTTCTTAATACGCATGCAGTAGTGCATAGTTCCCTAGAAACAAGGGACTCTTTGCCCTGGAGTTCTATCTAGCTGCAGAAAGCAGCAATTATATCACACAACTGCATTGTAACAAAACTGCAAGCCATTCACAGAAAATATTTATTAAAAATAACACTATATAAAGCACAATATTTGGTTTTAAAAAAACCTAAATTTTGTTTTTTACTTAATTCTCCACCAATTTTTTTTCCAGGCAAAAAGAAAGCATCTGTTTCAGACCAGACCACCAGAGCTACTGTACTTCATCACACAGTGGAATGGCACTCAGCTTCAAAACCCTCTGTGTTCCTTCCTTCCCAGTCATACGGTAGGAATAAATAATTAAATCAAGTATTCATCAAGAGAGGGGAATAGCCTATTAGTCTGTGCCTGCGTCCCTTCTCCCTCGCTTCTTTACATCTCTTAGAACTCCAGATGAGGTGGAAGTGTATGTCTTTCCTTTTATCTGTGCATTTTACAGCTTAGCCATAAAAAAAAAGCTCTATGAGCTTAAGAGAAAAAGAAAGAAATGTAAGTATCTTCAAATTCATGCACTGATTTCTAAAATTAAGAGTAAAGAACCAGTATAAAAGGAATGTTACAATTTTTGGAAAAGAACCAGAAAAAAAAAAACACCCCACACTTCAAGATAAATGAGAATGGAACTAAACCAGTACCACTTTCAGAAAATCAGTTACCAGAGGCTTCTTCAGTCCCCAAAATTAAACACCTCCCTCCTTCTAAGAGACACCTATGAGCACACATGCCTGTAATGCGAAATCATTAAAAAGGCAGGGTTCTGTTGCTATTGCTAGCTCATTTTCTTTAAGGGCATTTGTATTTCTTAATTTCCTTACAAAAGACCAAGCTACTGTCATTTAACACATTCATCCAAAGATGGAAGGAACATTGTCTTTAATCTGATTGACCAGGGGCAGACTCTAAACAGAAAAAAGTAAAGATCATCCTTTATTTCTATTTGAACTGTACTAGAATCCTCATAATAGAAAAAATACAAATGGACTAGCAACTACTGTCTTTGCCAGGCACCTCTGTCCCACCTCTGCTTAATAAATGTTTTAACAATGTAAAAACTTGGAAAAAAAAGAAAAATATATCACTACTCTCTCAAATATACCATACACCTCTGTTTACCCCTAAAAACGATGGCATATGCTTAAAACAATGTGAGTTGCTGTTCTGAGACTTAGACATGCTTGATGCAATTTGCCTTCTGTTTTATTCAAGTGTGATTCACTTGCTGCCAACCGCTTCTCTTGTGGGCTACTCCTCCATTTTTCCCTGTGTCCAACTCAAAGAAATCCATGTAAATAAAGCATTAGGCAGCAGAAAACACATTATTTAAAACAACCTAAGAAAGCAGTATTTCTGAAAGGCTCTGGAAAATTTTTGGAATCCACAAAACAAAAAAGGGAAAACACAAGGCTACCATAAGTTCTGTACTCTCTTTTCATGACAGATAAAACTACTTGCAAAGCAAGCGTCTGAAAACTTTCTTGAGAATTGAATCCACTTTCTACAGCAGAAAACAAGAGACACTCAGTTACATAGCACCTCACCAAAGCCCACTTCAAGCTTCTGAACTACTTTAAATTATCATGTCAGACATACTGGTGCATACATTTCATGAGAACAGTATATGTCTTATCCCTACATAGAAAACCACTGTGATTCTTTGGAAATAAAATAAACACAGGTATTTTGCTAACAAGTGTAGGTCACCCCAAATCCAATCTGTTTACTTAGTGCAGCAAAACCTCTGGATGTCATTACTTCATTCCTGTTCATCATCCACGTAGTAGTACATCACCTCTGCATGGAAAGAAAGAACTCTGCTAGAATTCAGTGAAAGGACAAAGACGCAGCAAGATGAAAATAAAATATGCCTCTGGGGATCAGGAGACGGAAGGAGAGTGAAGGAAAGACAGAAGAAGTAAGTGATCATGGCTATTTGGTGCTGCAGACAAATGGACTCTTCTTTCATTCAATTTATTAAATCTAATTAACAAAATAATATTTTTAAGCCACAGAAACTGCTACAAAATATCATCTCTGAAACATCATTAAGTATTAGCCACAAGTATCTACACTCTGAAAGCTTTAAATCACATCTTCTTTACAACAGTCTTCATCTTACAAAGAAGAACTGAGAATTAATACATCACTTGAAGGACATACAATAGGTTTAAGTCTTTTAAGATTATAAAGGTATAAACACATAACAGTTGTCTTTACATACTAATATCTTCTTTAAATGTTCTCCAAGGAGTCACTAATTCTGAAGGGAATAACTTGAGACCAAGATGAGATCTCTTTTTTACAAAAAGATTTGTATACTCTTTTGAATGTGGGAAAATACAGTAAATCCTTCTTCAAAATACATCAGTTAGCCTAGAAACAAAAAAAATAAGATTCTGAGAATTAGGATCTATTACTGAAGCCAAATCTAAGTTAACTAACTTTCTTAATAAACATGGTAAAACGTGAAGAGCTCAAAATTATCTAACACAAAGATCTCCTATGTCATGTAGTTACATCCTTTGATATCTCTTACACAGACTAGAGGCTGTGTTGATCAGGAATTTTGAATCCAGCAGTGACGTGGCTGACTGCAGGCAGAGGTCAGGCAAGCCACTGTCTTACATCCTCTAAGACAGATTCTGTCTCTGACTCTAGCAATTAATCCGGCTACACATAATCAAAACCCTGAAGGTCCTGCATATCTTCAAATAAGCACATTTATTTCAATTCCTTTGAGATTTTCCACCTGAATATAAACCTTGCTGTGACAGAAGTGTTCCCAAATAGAATCAGGATGGAGATGGGAGAACTGGGCAAGCACAGGCAAACACACGCTTGCTGACCAACCACAACCTCAATGTTGAGGAAGCATGCAGCCCCCAGGCGTCAGGTACCAGAGAAGCTACTGATGGATTTAGGGCAAAGAAGCACAAGTCCCTGGCAGGCCTCCAGAACAGCCATCTCCTTGCCGGCCGGCCAGCTGCTCAGAAGACACATTTCTCACTACTATGAAGTATTTGCATGCTAGTTGATCAAGCCAGATGGCCAAGTAGTATACACATACTAATTAAGCATTTGGGCACTAGAAACAAAAGGCCCCTGGCTGCTATCTGGTCAAATGCTTTGACAGTGGATTTCCTCTAAATGTGCAGTTAAACCACCAGCATGGCTGCTGCAGAACTGTGTCTAGCTTGGGATAGCAATTGGGTTAATTGGGTTAGTCATAGTCAGAAGGGAAGGGTTGGAGACACAAAGGTGGCTATGGGAAGAAAGATGAGGTGTGAAACAGTCAAGAATTGCTAATGGAAAGGAGAGAAATGCAGGAAATGGGAGGGGAGGATGTGGCCTTGATACGATCTGTAATAGCCTGTCCTCTGATCTGGAAATTATTTATACACAGTAAAAATATTTGGGAAAAATATTTCTCAGAGATGTTGTAAATATTTCAAGACATACATTATATGCTCAGGAAACCTGGAGATACATTAATAAACACAGTAGGATTTCAAATGGCATAATTAAGACAAAAAAAAACCCTTGTCAATGACACTGTAGCTTAAATTGGTATCTGTAAAAGGACTGTAAAGTTATATGCACCTTAAAACGAGATCAGGTGAGTTTCAAGACTGTTTGTTATTTGCTTATTTTTCCTCCATAATATCTTCCCAATGTATTATCTACTCATTTCCATACCAGGACAATCTGTACAGTGAATCACAGCTGTCCCGACACAAAGCCGAACAGCGAGGCAGAGGCAAAGGGCTTGCCTAGCTTTTCCCAGGAATGCAGGCAGCAAGATCCACAGTCTCTCAGGAGTACCCACAGGACAGACCAAAACTCCTACAGCCAACCTGCCTGCTGCTGCTTTGGATGCAGCATTAACAGAATCAGATCTCTGGCAATTTTAAACAAGAATTTTATGTCCAGAAGTTTGTGTTAACATTGGATAACAGTTCTACAAATGCATCATCTGAAAAAGACAGGATTTCAACCTAAAATAAACTATATGCCAATATCCTTGTTAACAGAGTAACAGCCCAAGTTAACAGAATAACAACCCAACTAAACATGCAGATACAGGAGGGACTCACATTTATTATCTGTCACAAATATGTCACAAAAGCACATATTGTCAGAGGGATGTGCTGGAGCATTATCATTGTTTTCCCTTTACTTAACTTTTTGAACTTCAGACAAGTGAGTGCCACGGTTTGTCTTTCAAAGAAAGAGCCCAATCTTGACAAGTTAACAGAATTTCTATGGAAATAATTGTATTAAACTTACCTGCTTACATATCAACATATAACAAAATTTCTGTTGTTTGAGGTTTTCCAGAATACAACAGCCACATGGAAGAGAGATGACTTTTTCTTTTAACTTCTGCTTTGCTACTGAATTTCTACCATGGATTTCTTCCAAGACTTTCAGAAAACTATACTGAATTTATCACATCACGAGGGAAAATGCAACCAGTACTTAGAAAAGTGAGAAAGGGTTTAGTTCCTACCCAGAAATCAACCAGTTAATCTCATCAAAACCTTAACAAGAGGAACAAGGCAATTAACAGGAAATTTTCCCTGGTAACAGACCAGTGTGCTTTGGACACAAGTGCTTCAGCCAGCACAACCACTCAATGTTGAGAATGACTCAACTCTCTTTAAGGACCATGACATCTGTGATTATTATTGACAAATACATCCTTGTCCTGGGCTGAGTGTACAATTTATTTCAACAGGAGGGAAAAAAAAATCTTTCTTAAAATTAAATTATCCCAGCTTTCTCTCCATTTGCTCTGGATTGTATGCACATACGCAGTCCCAAAGGACATGCTGCAGAAGGCATCCAACTTAGCGTCCCTGTAAAAATACTAAATGAGTACATATGTACTTAAGGGGTTGGATCCAGGGACAGTATGTTTCCTGGGACTAGAATAAGGTGGAATGTCTTCTACATGCTATGACTGCTTATTAGTAGTAAGCATGTATGACCAATAAATTAAATTCTCTTATATGAAGAAAAAAAAAAATCTTTTCAGCATTACCTCAAAGCTGCTTCTTTGCCTTGCACAAGAGAAGTAAGTTTTAAAACAACATACTGAAGGTAAAAACTGTCACATCAATATTGCACTGCTGGTAATAAAACCTTAGATTATTTAAAGGCCTAGGAATTTGTTCATGTCTCATACTATTTATCTGCAGTTTGCATTTCTTTTAATGTGGATTTTGAAATTACACACAATCTGTTGCACTCATTTCCATTTCTCTCTGTTGAACTTCAGCTGCAAACACTGAATTTTTTTTTTTAACATGAAAGGGATAGTGCTGCTTTTGTGTCTCCTAGGAATAACTTGCCTAAGATGCTATGTAAATCTTTTATTTTCATCAGATCTGTGTTGGTATAAACACCAGCTAAATACATCTTTAGAAGACCATTTAAAAGACACAGTATTTAAAAAAAATGTAAGAAAGAAGAAAAAAAACCCAAAAACCCAAGATCTTAGATGAAACTATCTTCTTGAATCCCTGTCACAGGCAGGTGACAGGATAGGACCGTGGGTGAAGATGACACTAAGTCCCTCAGACTGGCCGATGGCCAGCATGGCCCTTGGCAAATCTTGCCGCACCCTGCTCGCACCTCCCACTGCCCTGAACCTCACAGCGTGACACACACACCAGAGCTCTGCCTTCCAACCCCGACACTCCCTCTTCCATCAGGACCAGCCAAGGAGCCGCTGCGCCTCTCACAGAGAGACAGAGCCAACATACAGCATGGATTCATACTGTTTGCCTCCAATAGCTGCATCTGGCAAACAACAACACAGAGACAGGTCAGATTCTAATAAAAAAGAGATTTTCAGTCCATTTAGAAGAATGAAATCCCATTCATTCCTGTGAAAATCCAAACCGAATCAGTCCCATGGTGCTATGCATCACAGGTAAACATCTCATTACAGTAATTACAGGTGTTTAGGTTTTTTGTTGCTAACTCCTATGCATATATTTGCTCTAAACCAAGTTCACCTGGGGGAAAAGAAAAATTGAACTTTTCTCTTTCACTAATTTATTTTTGCTTTTTGCATTCCTCTCAAACAAGAAGTGTTATTGACATATTCCAGAAACAATGAGATATTTTAGCAACACACATTATCTAGAGTGGAGCCCTCAAGTTAAATGGTTAAACCCGAATTAGCCTAAGGAAAAATTATACCGAATTTAAATTTTCTTAATGCGAATCTCCCCAGTGCATGACTTGCCATAAAAATCAACCACATGCAAGGGCTGCTTCCACCATTTGTTTTCCTACCAAGCTGTTATAGAAGTTTTTTGAAGCAGTTCCACGCATGTAGAAGAAAGTCATGACAAACCAAATCGCCTGCAGAAAAGTCATGACAAACCAATCTGGATAAACAAAAGAACCTGGCGGTACCCGGAGTGCAGGATGAGATGTGAGGGTAAGGAGGTGCAGAAGAACAATCACTGTGTTGTGGTTTTATTTTCCACACAAATACCCAGTAAGTAAGGCTGCCCGAGAGGAGAGCATCTCCTGTCCAACAGCCTCCCTGTTGCGCTCTCTCCTCCGTGCGCTTCTATCTTCCTACAGATGTGGTCACTACTGCTTAGCAACCGAGGGGGCATGACGGCAGAGAGGAAAATCCTCCATCTAGATAGAGCTCACCCTGCCCTCCTCCGCAGCTGCAAACTATCTGTCCTGGCAAATGAAGAAGAATACGTCGCCTTTGTTGCCTCGGAGATACCAAGTGGGACCTCAGACGTAGCTCGGTGTGAGCTGAATTCTCTTTCCTCGGTGGGTGCATGGGAGGAGAACATCACAAGCTGGAGACCAGGAGAACCTCAGACTCGCAATCGAAAGAGCCCCCCAAAGAAACACAAAAGAGCCGGACACGGCGGTGACGGGGGAGAGAAAAGCGACAGAAGGACCAGGGAACCGGCTGAACACGCTGCGCGCTGCTGCCCGCTCCCAGCCGCCCTCCAGGGCGAGGAGGGGCAGAGGCACTGGCCAGCGGCGGCCACGAGCAAAGTCGGGCAAAGCCCCGCAGGCAAGCCGGAGGGAAGACAACACTCACCGCTCCCATGCCACGCCGCCGGTAGGTGCTGTCTGCGCGCTGCGGGGCAGCCGTCGCCCCCGTCTTCGCCGCTCCCCGTCCCCGCAGCTCTGCAGCCGCCGCTCAGCAGAGCCTCGCCCGACGCCGCCAACCAAGGGGCCGCGCCCGCCGCAGCGCCCCCTCGCGGACCCCGCGAGCCGGGCGGGGCCGGGCGGGGCCGGAGGGCGCGGACGGCGCGGCGGGGAGGGGGCGGAGCGCTGGGCCGGGAGCGGCCGGCCGCGAGTGCGGAGCGAGGGGCGGGCTCAAAGGTCCCCGTGGGAGTAGGCGACTGGCAGTGCCGTTGGGCGAGCCGCTGCCGGGAGTCGGCCGCGTAGCAGCTTTCCGCCTGGGCAGCGCGTTTCCCGTGGGCAGCAATCCCGCTGCCGCCTGCCCGTGACCGTCGGGGCCGCGGTCGCTCCTGGAAGTCCCACGGAGGGAAGACAAGACCGGGCGCGGGAGCGGAGCGGCCGCGCTGTCTGCAGAAGGGCGCCCGAGCCGCCGCCCGGGACGGGTGGAGACGGCAGCCCCGAGGGGCGCAGGCAGCGGGGCTGCGGGCGGGCGGCACGGCCGGCGGGGAACGGGAGCGAGGGCCGCGCCTCTGCCCCGCAGCTCTGCGGCAGCGCCTCCTGCTGCCTCACGCTCCGTCCTGGCCGGCCGCGGGCGGTTTGCGGGCGCAGGACGCTTCGCTGCCGTTCGCGTGCCCGCGCCGTCTGGTGTAAACACAAAGGCGAAGCGGCTCCTCACAGCCCTGCTGGGCATCGCCCGTGTTCGGTGCTAAGTGGGGGTCCGGTTGTGGTACAAGCCTCCAGCCACAGCAAGCATGTCCAAATTGCCCTGTCTCTCTGTCCGAAACGAGCTTCTTGAGTGTCTAGTTTTCTCTTATTTTTAAATAAATTCTAAAAGTTACTTAAATTGGAACTTGTTCCCTGCAGTGTAGCAATGGTACTTGATAGCTCCAAACAATGTATATTCTAAGAAGCTGTAATTTAGTGCGGGAGACAGTGTGATCGGACTTTGCTGGGTACAACTGAAACCCTTTGGGTTTCTCTATGCATGTCAAGCTGACTGTTAAACCAAATCAGATCACATGCAGAAGGGGAATATTCTTTTTATTTCTTCTCCTTTCCCAAATAATAAATATAAATAAAGTTTTTCCTCTTTCTACTGTGTTCTTTCATTTGTTGTTGGGTTTGGGTTTTTCCCCTTATCATTTTGACAACTCAGTGCTGATGTACATTTGCTTTGTGAACACCTTGGCCACGTTGAAATCTGTAACATTTCAGTATCCAGTGATCCTGGAATAGTCACGTTTGTCTTTGGAGCAAGACGGGCCTGTAATATTCCAGATAATGATGATTATGTAGTTGGTTAGCAAGGACAATGCTTTTTAAAACCTCTGTGTATAATACAACCAACAGATTTCCTTATGACACAGAATGCTAAATTAATATTCAATAAATAATTTGTAACATTAAATAGAAAAAGGTCATTCAAAAGCATCCCCACACAGCTGTGGTGTTTTCATCAGTTTAAATGACAACATCTCTGGCAGAGGGATCTGGATTCATTACTAGGCTGCGAGTGCTCAGTGCAAGAGCTGCACAACAATGGGTACAGGCCACAGCTCATTTACTTATTTGGTCCCTGTTTTCAATCAGTCTTGGTAATACCCCATAATAATAATAAAGCCATTATTACTGTTTAATACAACTGATAGGATCGTAACTGTAATAGCTAATTAATAAGTGAAAAGTGATGGGGTTTATCAGATGGTACAACCTGTTTCCAAGGCAGAAGATCTTGGAGAAGTGAATGACAATAGTTAATATTGTAGCACCACTCCATGTTCAAAGTGGATATAGCTTCATAATCATTACATTTCTTAACAGCTGCATTGCCACCTAAGGACACACAGTGGCCTTACTATCTGTCATCTCCTTAATCCTATATATATGGCAGTGCACAGCCATGAGAAAAGCATGGATACCAACATGTGCTGAAGAAAAATGTCTAGTACCTATCTGGATACAAACAAGCCAAATGTAAGCATTAACAGTATGGAAATGGCTGCAGCTTGTTACTAGTGTCTTTTCTCCAAAAGCTAAGAAACAATTTTTGACCCATTTAGTCCTTTAGTTCCTCATCTGTTTTCTTCTTTAGGAAAGATCACCCAGAAGAACAGAACAGACTCACCCTCTGCCCACGCTTCCTGCCAAGTAACATTGTACCATACAATGCATCACTCTGCTAACTTCTCATTCATGGACATCATTAGCAAGGAGACAGTCAATAATTGGCTTCAGAAAGTCTAGCCTCTTGCATCATATTTCCAGCTTGGCACTGGGTCATGTTAAAGTCACAATGCTTGTATTAATGTCACAGTTTCCTCACAGGGATTGGAACTACATGAAATTAAAATGATCCTATTTTCTTCTCCAGCAATCCTTGTTTCTGTCAGTTATGAATTACTGCTGTCTCAGGAGCTGCTTCGCTGGTGTCTTTGCAGTGAGCCAACTTCCTTGTTGCCTGTCAACAGTCAGAAACAATATTTCATTGTATTATTTTTTATCTGCACTTATATTAGTAACAGGAGATAGGTCAAGGAGAAATGGCAAGAAGCTGTGCCAGGGCAGGTTTAGATTAGATATTAGAAAAAATTTTTTTACTGAAAGAGTTGTCAGGGCCTGGAACAGGCTGCCAAGGGAGGTGGTTGAGTCACCTTCTCTGGATGTGTTTAAAAAAAGGGTAGATGAGGTATTTAGGGATATGGTTAGGCCTAGGATGGGAATGGTTGGACTTGATGATCTTAAAGGTCTTTTCCAACCTTGTGATTCTGTGATTAATCTTTCATTCCTCTTGCTCAATAGTTGTTTTTTTTACAAAAATTGAACCATCAGATGTCACTACTTACACTGCCCAGTTAGATGTTTCTGTTGGGTGTTACACTGTCTACCACCTTCTGGATTTTTTTTTTTTACTGTATTTTAAGATAAGCCATTCAGATGGCACCCTACAGGAGAGCTGTCATGCGTGTGAACTCATTCTGCCATGAGAGGGGTCTAAAGACATCAACATCACATTCAATGCAAAATGGCTTTTGATTGTGTGAGTCAGTATTAGCATAGAAAATTTACATGCCCGAATATGCAGTATGTCATGAGGCACTGCTGCAGCAGCCCCATGAACTTCAGCTGATTCCAGAGTGCTGTTGCATCAAGCAACATACCAGCATTGTCACTGGATCTGTGATCCCTCTGCCTTTCCACACTATATCTGCCATCAGCTTGTGCCACAGAACTAGTGGACTATTATCACTGAGGTATTAAGATCTTTAAAATAGAATCATAGAATTATAGAGTCATAGAATGGCATGGGTTGGAAGGGACCCCAAGGATCATAGAGCTCCAACCCCCCTGCCACAGGCAGGGACACCAACCTCCAGGCCTGGATCTACACAAGGTTGCCCAGGGCTCCATCCAACCTGGCCTTGAACACCTCCAGTGATGGGGCATCCACCACCTCTCTGGGCAGCCTGTTCCAACACCTCACCACTCTCTCTGTAAAAAATTTCCCCCTAATATCTAATCTAAACCTTTCTTCCTTTAGTTTTAATCCATTCCCCTGTGTCCTACCATTGTCTATCCTTTTAAAAAGTTGACTCCCCTTCTGTTTGTGTGTTCTCTTCAGGTACTGGAAGGCTGCAATGAGGTCCCCCCGCAGCCTTCTCTTCTCCAGGCTGAACAAGCCCAGCTCCCTCAGCCTCTCTTTGTAGGGGAGGTGCTCCAGCCCTCTAATCATCTTCGTGGCCTCCTCTAAGCCCTCTCCAACAGTTCCACATCCTTCTTGTATTGGGGGCCCCAGATCTGGACACAGTACTCCAGATGGGGCCTCACGAGGGCAGAGCAGAGAGGGACAATCACCTCCCTGACCCTGCTGGCCACCCCTCTTCTGATGGAGCCCAGGATACCATTGGCCTTGTGAGCTGCAAGAGCACACTGCTGGCTCATGTTAAATTGCTCATCCACCAGAATCCCCAAGTCCTTCTCAGCAGGGCTACTCTCAAGAAGCTCTTCTCCCCGTCTGTAGGGAGCTCAAGCTAAGGATTTAGAGCAAAGTCTCATTGGATTCACAACTCTTGCAAGATTTTATTGTCAGTTTTACTTTGGAAACACATTCTTTTGCCACTTCATTATGAATACCACATTATAAATACCACAACAGGTGAAGAGGATAGAAAAATGTATTTTGTACAAGTGTCATAACTCGCATTTAGCCAGGTATTAGAAGACTGGATCCCATTCTGTCTGTTTGAAATAGAGCTGTTATCATCAGTAATTCTCAAATACCTGTAGACCAATGAGTTGGAAAGCTCCACAAACAGCTCTTTAGCCACTTACCATCACACATATTGTTGTATTATTTTCTTACCCCCTTCCAGTTTGCTATGGGAGCAAAGGAACTGTTTTTCACAGTCTCACTAAAACTGCAGTTGTTGGTTAGAATAACTCCAACCACAGCTATTTTCCTCCTCATAAAGTAACAGGTAAAATGTGCTACACAGTGACAAGCAACAAAAAATACATCAGCTCCTCAGGCAACTCCTTTTCACTCTTAGACAAAACCTATTTAGGACTTTAGATATAAAAAGTTGTAAGCTGACTTGCAGTGGTCAGTACTTTCACTTACCAGTGAATACCAATGTTTAAAGATGTTTAAGCCTTGGTTAAGCACACTAACACCTAAACCATTCTGTTTAATTTTGAATAATAGAAATATTTGTGCAGGATTTCTGTATCATAACTGATTAGTTCAGCATGCATTAGAGCATCAGATCTCACCTGGCTGACTTGGAGTTTGTATGCATCTCTCCCATCACATTATATTGACAGGTCCACATGAAAAAACTTCTGCATTGCTGCACATGCCATTACACCAGTGAGGATGTAATATGAAAGAGTGGAAAGTTGTGGATAGCTGGAGAATATTAGTAGCACCTTAACTACCATTTTAAAAGCACCTTTAAGTAGAAAGAAAGCAAAAAAAATCTTTAACAACAAGTAAGTTTCAAGTAGAAAATGAAGAAAATATGTCTCCTCATCAAATGGTTTTCCTAATAAATCTCCCTTCACAAGCACATCAATGTGTTTATCTGTTTCCAACATGAAAACACATAGAGTAATACCAATCAAGTTGGATCTAATTTACATATAGGAATATATGCCTGTGTTCTGACTTAAAGCCTTAAATAATCGGTATTAATATTTTAAAAATTGTTATTAAATTAATATTAAAAATTCATCTGAGCAGAGATTAGGTGCTTTTAAAGTTATTTATTTAAATCCAGTCTTGCCCCAGCTACTCACATTTCTTAAGTCTTTTTTCCCAGTTTGACTATTTTTTCTCTCCATCAGTTTTAATTGAACTTGCACAATTTCTATCTGTGATTGAAAGAGAAATCCAGTTGTTGAAGTCGAAAGGCAAAACTGCCCTAAAAGATTTTCATAGGAGTGTGCTATGAAGAAACTAAGTGCTTATTTCAAAGAAAGTTTCTATTGTCTGAAGGACATGTTTTATTACTTGTCCACCTACTGTAGTTTATTGACTGTCCACTATATTGATTTGTAAAGAAAACCATATCTACTAAGCCTCTAAAGAAATGTTGAAAACTTTAAGAAAACTTTGTGCCCACAATCTCCATAAGAGGGCACCCTTATCTAACAGCTGAATTTACACCAAAAATACATATTTAAAAAAAAAAAAAAAAAGCTTTTGGAGGGAGAAAACCCTATAGAGAGTTTAGTGAGAGAAAAAGCTATTAAATTATGGTAATTGTCATTTTAGTGCTGCTAAGGCAAGTCTAACTTAACGCATGCTTTACCTTTATATTGGTGTTTTCCTAAAACAACTCCCTTTACCTTTCCACATAGTCTAAAAGTAAAAATAATGAAATTAGGTCACTGGAATTACAAACTGGTTTTAGCACTGTCTAGTAAAGTAGGTTTATTTAACCAAGACAGACTTGCCAGCAGGAGCAGTGGAGTCTAGCTAACACATCCTCAGGCAAGAGCATCCCCTGCTGCCTTTGTTTTATCTTCTCTCACCAGAGTGAGGTCAGGTTTTCTGATAGGGAGCCAATATTGACAAGAGTGCTAGCTACTCTGTCTAGTTCAATTACTAATGATGCATCAACGATGATATCAGGGATAACACTTACATGGTAAAAAGTCTATAAACAGCTGATAAAATAATTTAATTTAAAAATTGTCATCTTTAAATGGCCAAGAGGATGTCAATCCATCTGCTAAGGTGTCCAGAAGGAAGCAATGCCATTCAAAGTGTCAGAAATGTACTTGGAATATGTGTGTCTGTTACAAAAAGCTACTGTACTGCCAAGAAATTGTAACATTTTCACTCTTCTGCTCCCCTGCTATTGACAACAAAATGAGGTTTCGCCAGGATACTTGGGGGGGGGGGGGGGGGGGGAGGGGTGGCTATAGTGGATTGGACTAGTAGTAGGATACTTGTTGCAAAAAGCATTTTTAAGATACCATAGACAGGAAGAACATTGTTAATGTTGCTAGATGTTAAAACAGTCTGGCTGTTTTCTGCAAAACCACTGTTTGGAACAGGAAACTGTAAGTTAAGCAGGGCAGACCTTGTCTCTGCAGATCCACTTAGATCAGATGAACAGCAGTTTTTAAGCAGCAGCTTTGCATATTCTGTATATGGCCACTGAAAATGTGTAGCTGTAACTGCCATGCTGTTTTTCCAAACCAGGCTGCAGATCTCATTTCATCCACTTGGACACCAGAAGAAAAGAAAAAAAGCTAAGCAAGTTGTGCTCTGAAGATGGGAGTCTGAGCAGCTTGCCAGGCATCACTCTCAAAATGGGTGCCAGCAGCAGACAGAAATCCAGCTTCCCAGGGTAGCATTCAGCTACTCTGCAGACTGCTCCCTCCTGCAATACCTGCCACATCTCCAGCTTCTACAATTTATTTATATAATCTATATTAACATTTCACACAGAGTCTTGAAAAAAGTACAAGATTCATTACCTTGTTTTCAATGTTTTGTTCTGTTGTTTTAAAAATAGAGGTAATTAAATCATGTCTGTTAATGATACATTGAATCGGAGGACTACTAATCTCTAAACATAGTGGTTGGGATCTAATTTGTGTACAGCTCTTACCAGCTGCTTTTGGAAAGTATTGCTGACATTTGCTTTAGGTGGATGAAGGATACAGACTGATTCCAGAAAAAACTTTGTCCTCTACTTCACACATACTTCTACAGCCTTTCTGTCAACCTACTGGAACTTATATAAATTACATTATCACTCATCAGCCCTATAACATTTTTACTTGCAATAATGGTTGAAAGATTGGGGAACACTGTCATACAGAAAATGTTCTTTGGTTAAAGAGATAGGGCTATGAATCTATAACAAAGTTGTTTATTATTTAAATATTAACCCACCATTAAATACCACTACATACCAAAAAGTAGAAGTGATCTTCTGTAGAATTTTTTAAAACTCCTTCACTGGATTCACTTCAGTTTCTCATTTTACTAGTTAGGAAGACATCACACACTTTCAAAACACAAAATATGTGTGAAATATGGTTATGTTTGGAATGGGGAACTTAACACAGAAGCAAGATGGTCATATCGATACCAGATGTTTAACAAGATGTAGATGATTCTAGAGTACATCTTTCACAACTCTCTGATTGGATGTTTATGCAGCATAATCCAAATAGGGCCAGTAAATTTCAGTTGGTGCAGTCATCAGAAAACGAATAAATGCTGGTGGCCATCATATTTATGCAGAAGGGAAATAATCACCAGAACTTCACCATCCAACTTCAAGCTATCTACACACTGGTTTTGCGCCCTTAGAAAGAGATTTGTCTCTCCTTAACTCCTAAAGAAATATATTTAATAATTTTCAAACACCGACCTGTTAGAGTTGGAGCCAGTGCCACTCCTCTGCAGCTGTCCTGCTTGGGATGATTTTGGGCTGCAGAGAGTGCTCTGACAGCTACATGAGTTGCTGGTGTCTACATCCGTTTGCACCCCAACAGTTTGCAAAGCATCGTGCCTGCTGCGGCGCTACGCACACTCAGCATGAGCAAGAGCTGTGCACCCCACAGAACAGGTGGCACTTACACAGGGTATGCTGTTGCCATTTCTGTCAGCATGTCCTCCCTAGGAAGTACCAGATTTTCTGGGAAAACTCCGCCCAGCAAAGGTGTTTGGAACAATGGGCTTCTGCAGTGAGCACAGCTCTAAGGGACAGGCTGCACCACGCAATCTTCCCAGGATACTGGCAGAAGCTGAAGTATTCTTCCCAGAAAGGGTTCGTTTCCAGCAACAGATTTGTTGATATGAAGGAGGCAGGGGATTTTGGTTGGGTCTTTTTCCCCACACACCTTTATATTGACCAAGTATGTTGTTTTCCCATCAGGTGTGGTTTTAGCAGAGGCATTTTGTTGTTATCGTCTCCTGAGCAGCACAAATGGGCAGAATCCCTGGAATAACAAGACAGGCATGAATTGCTAATAGGAGAAGATTAGCTACAGCTCCTTTCTGACTAGTGCTGTTCCTTCAAACCAGATGGGTTTTTCTTCTGCTTTCCTCAGGTTATGATCTCAGGACTATTCCTCGAGTCTGAAGTTACCATCCTCTGAGGAAGACCTGCTCCTTCTTTGGGACATACATGCAGTAGCACACAAAGCAAACAACTCCGATGCAGTGTTTTGGCTCAGTACACTGGTAAAAAATATATATATCTCCACCCTCATCTATTTTTAGAGGATTAAAACCATGGGAGAAAGAAGTTTGCTATCCTGTCAGAAGAAGGGTAGGAGGCTAGACAGAAATGTCCCCAGCATCTATCCCAAGGGTGTCAGACATACCCCTGTTCTGACATGGGAAACTGCCAAACCCACTGTATATTACATCATACCCAATATTATGTACAAACATGCTCTTATTTTCTTTCTGATGCTGCAAAACTATAGTGACATATCCTTTGCTCTGTGCCTGCTGCATTTCTGATGCTTTCCTTAAAACGAAGCCTCATCTGTAGCCATTGCCTTGCCTAACTCCCTGTACACTTGAACTCTGATCTTAGTTACAGAGGTGGCTGCACTGAAGAGTACATTATTACTCCTGATTTTTGTAGTGTAGCTAACATTTAAGACGAGACTTCAGCTGTTCTATGAAATACCAAGGTGCACCTTTCTGAATCTGAATCATTCCTTGAACCAGTTTTGTTGAATAGCAGTAGTTCAATGAAAAACACCACTTACTTAAAACTAAAAAAGACAGTCATTTCCATTCCTAAAGTCACAGACATAATTCACAAAAATTTAAACATACTATGTAAGAATAGTAAATGTACTGGGTGTTTTGGGTTTTTTTTTAATGAGAATGAAGGTGAAGTTGGATGATTTGACTTTGAATTTTAAATTTATTTTAAATCATAATTTTTAGTGTGAGAGATTATATTCTATTTATTTTCAGAAGACGTGGGTTGTGTCTGCTGAATTTTAGGATTAAAGTTACTGATTTCCAAAGGAAAATTATTTTCATTCAAGCTACTATTTCAAAGATTATTCATTCCAATAGGTGCAATTTACTGCCAGGAAATCTGTCAAATGAAAGGGAACTTCATGTCCCTACTGTGGTGAGCTGAGCAAGTTTCTTTAGATGCCTCTTTTACCTTTTCTCACTACTTTTTATTTTAGCAGAGTACTGATAACATACTTTTTACTGCCTCATACTTTACTTGGCCTGACTACTTTTTCACATTCTGCTTTCATCAGACCAAGATGCTTGTCAGTTATCCTAAATGGCCCAAATCCAACATAAGTGAAAATTGGAATGATTCAAGTCAGAACTCTGACACTAGTATTTATGTGTGTGCATTGTCCACTTAATTTGGAGACTATCATGTTTTCTAGACTGGCTGACAAGTTTTCCCTCCTTGCCATATGTATACATAATATAGAAGGCAGAGCTGTTATTGCAGCACCAGAAGTAAGTTTTTTGGAACTTTTTTAGATTTTAAGGAGCATCAACTCTGAAAAGTATATGTACAAAGCAAGAACAAAGCCAACAGCAGTTGACAGCTGAGACTGGAGAATCAGTAGTTGCTGATATACTGTATTTTTTTCTCTTTCATGTGTTTTATTTCCATCATTTTCCTTGTTACCCCTTTATGAAATATGACTACTAACACCTGATAGACAAACACATGTGTAATACAGTATTTACATTAGCAAGACATAAATACTATTAGTCTAAGGAACTTACCACTACTAGCATTATAAATGGCAATTAAATTATTTGTCATTCAGATTTTTTGTTTCACTATCACTCAAGAATTCAGAACATGCAAAACACCCAAGTTACCCACAATGCAAACAAACTGCAATTAATAATCTACTCCATTTACTTTTACCTCCACAGAGCTTTTAGTAGTCATGGAGGGCTTGGAAGAATTTTCTTTGAGATAGAAAACTGTTTTAAAGCAAAGCAAGCTTTCCTTATCTCCAGGATAAGGGGAGACCTTGTGGAAGCATATAGCTCAGTCTCAGTACTGATTCTAACCAGAGATATAAACGGTGATGGTGTTTTTTGTGTCCACTGGAAGCTGACCTACATTGCAGAAGTAGTGGCACTACATTTCTCAATGCAGCAGCAGGTTGCAGCGATTATCCCATCTATCTTCAATGCTACCTTGAGTACTTCTAAATATGCATTACAGCTGACAAGAGTGCAACAACAGGGCCATAAAGAGAATGTCAATAATCATAAAAAGTCAAACTTGACCTACTTACCCTGAGGTGAGTAGCATCTTATTTTCAAGCAGCAAAAATGGATGACACACCTTATCTACATAAGCAAGAGAGATAAAAATAACAGGAACTTGATAGGGAAGCCAAAAGGATTGCTATAAAATTTGAATTCAGAGGAAGGGGAGAGAATGAAGACAGTGAAAAGTCTCTCCCTTGGCTTTCATCTCTCCAGCACAGAACATTCACAATTCTGCCTTCTTTCCCCTCAATTCAGGCAGTCTGACAGGAAGCTGTGTGGCTGCGTGACTGGCTAAACAGTGCTTGTGAGGCTTTGCTGACCAGTAGCACTTGCCAAATGGGAACTTTACTTTCCCTTATGTGCCTTTCAGGTGTACTACAGGAGTAATTATTTCTATCATATCACTTGATACACACACTTGATGGCACAACCATTCTGGTTTTAGCAGGTTAAAGTACAACAGTGATATTTTTGCTTGTTTGCTGCACTGATTATTCCTGCTCATTCAGTATTATCAAGATACATTCATGTAAGAGAGCTAAGCTTTCATCTGTACAGTATCCTTCTTTTCTTTAGGGGATTCTAAGGAACTGGAAATCCTGACAGGTATACTCATTTACTATTAACCTGCTCGTACACTTCCAGAGAGGAGTATACAGATAGATGAAGAGTAGATTCCCAGGCCATGAGACAGAGTTCCCACATATTTCAAGCTTCTAGGCTGGAAAAGTTCTTGAGCTTTTGCAGTGACTTTAAGTATTGGCACACACAGAACCAATAAGCTGAGAGAATGCAGATCTACTTACAGATTTACCAAATAAGATCTGGAACAAAGGAAAAGCCCCCCAGTCTCTCTAGAAAATAGAAAAACTTAGCTCGCTCCCAATAGCTCTGATAAACAGAACATAATCATCAGTTTTGTTACAGTGGTCTCAGAAGATAGGATTAACCAGTTTCTTAGGAGCCATATTATTTAGCATCACATTTTGATGAGGAGATTTCCCCCTCCCCAACAATTCAAGCTGAATAACATCCACTGTCCATTTAACCAGCATGGACTACGTGGTGATGGATACTTTTCAACTGGGCTCAATTGACTGTGCAGCTGTTTAAACACTGAGAGCACTCAAGTGGCTGCTGAAGCTGTGTTGCTAGAGGTACTGCGTTCTGGATCGAACTCCAACTAGGAAAGAAGTTGTGTCCTTCACGTGATTTTCATAAAACATACATACTGAAACGGAGTTACAGGCTGGGTACCTCTAGAAATACAGTTTGTAGAAAAAAGTATTTTTAAAATTACACATTTTACGTCTCTCAGATAACTTTTTCTCAGGGTTTTCAGGTCTCTGTTGGGAATTTTTTTGTAATATTTATATTGGCAATTTAAGGAACATGATCTAAGCAGAAAGGAAAAAAAATAAATTAAGCAGCAACAAAACCACTAGATTTCACCCGGCTTATGATGTGACATTCTTCTAAAACAGTAATGGGCAAGGTGCTTTGACAATTTCATTGTGTTATTTGCAGAAAGCAGAACTATTTTTAAGCAAACCCAGTTGTAACTGAAAAGTATTCATGTTGGTTAATATTTCTCATGAAAAAAATGAAGTTTAAGAACCTGTTCAGTTTGCTTAGAGCATAAATAACAGAATTATGAAAGATTTTGGCACAAATTTTGCTAATGATTTGAACTTCACCCTAGACATTCTAGATGTCATTTCTGACCTTTCCTTTTCTTGTTCTTGATTTGTTTTGTTGGTTTTTTAAATCCACCTCCTGACTTCAGATTGTGTTACCTGGTAATTATGTTCAAACATCTTGTGGAGGAAGGCTGCTAATGCAGCTTTTACCCCTCTTTCTCTCACAATAATTTTTCCAGTATGCCGTACATAGCTCAGCCACTTCTGTCATGTTACTTGACATGTAGTGAAATAACCTGACAAGGGAATCTTCCAAGAGAAGGAAGGAACTGGGAAAACCAGTCTCCTCTCCTGAAGTCAGGACTAAACTCATAGCCAGCTAAGAAAACAGCCTGTGTATTAAGTTTAGCAATACAGCACATATTTTTGAAAAATCTAGAGCAAATGCTGGTTTTATTACCTTCATATTCCTCACAGGAACATAATGACACAGAAATCATTCCCCTACCCTCTGATATAAATGATGACCCTTCATTAATCACTCAGTTTTGCAAGTGTTTTTGCATATGGATAAACTGCACAACGTTGTTTTTCTAGGAAAATTATAGTTTAAATATTAATGAAGCAGCATTTTGTAAAGGATGTATTTTCTTGATTTGTTTTGCTGTCATGAAATGGCTGACTACAGGGAAAATAATGCACAGTTTGTCAAGCTGCTCCTATTTCAAAAAATGTAACTAATTCTTTCTGATAATTGCAATAACTAATATTTTGCTTTTAATCAGAAGGGGTCACCTAGGGTTTAGCTATAAGGACAATAAACAGGCATGTAGAAATCAGCTTTCTGGAGCAGCTTTATAAATCTCGATATTCAAAGAACACCTTTTTAGCTTAGATAGTTTGAAATATAAATGAAAATCTGTCCTATGGCATTTGCATAAAAACTAGTATTCTTGTCTAAGAATACATATCCTCATTTCTTATTTCTTTAAGCCTTGAATTCACTAAAATACAGTAAAATTATTAAGCAATTCGTATTAAAGATACTATTGACAATTTCATGTTTGAAACTGACAACTTTCAAAATTTGCCAAATTATCCATTTGTCTGGTTTGACATTGTCAAACTGTTTCTTATTGGTGGCATGGTCAAAGGGATGGGATGTGAGAAATACAAAGTACTTTGTCCTCATCAGGTACTTGGTCATGCACCATAACTTCAAATGGACAAAATGGCAACTTGGGAAGACTGAAATATTAAGATCTGCAATGAAAATGAATACATTTGTAAAACTTACAATGCCAGTCTCATCAAATTATGAGAAAAGAATAAATGGATGTGGTGCCATTTCTTTCTCCCCTTACAATCTTTGTCTCAATAATGAGGTATAATAGTCTGTAATGTACAGAATTGGTAGAATGCTAGTCAATCCCAATTCAGTCTCAGAGGCTTTTATAAAAAAAAAACAAGGTAAGACAAAACCCAGTTAGCATTTTGAGATCTCATATAGTATGTTGGAATAAGGTAGTACCTTGTCTCCATAATATGCCTTGCATGATAAGAACTGCACTGTTTTGGGGGGCAAAGAAAAACGAACCTTATTATAGATGTCAGACCCATAAAGAGCCAAAGCAGACCAAGAGAAACTGCTCTGAAATGAGGTAAATGGTACAGCAGAAGTCTTCACAGCTTCACAGCCACAGTTTGGTACATATGACTAATGATGCTCTATGGACTCCCAGCTGCAGAGCAGACAGATGGCAGCATACAGCCGTACATTTGTGAAATGAAGTAGAATTTCACCACTGACCTTCTGAACCAGGACCTCAGGGGCTCACAGAAACTCCATACAAGTTTGACAGGGTGTTTCACCATGATTTGATGACCTACTTACAGGTTAAAAAAAAAAAAAAAAAAGGAGATTTTTATAAAAGTGCTGCTCAATGCCCTTCCTGGTACCTCTGGTACCTTCTGAGAATAAAAATATAGGCAACTAGAGAACAGATTGCAAGAATGAATGACAAACCTGCCATAAAACAAAAATGCTGTTTATAAAACCCCAGATACAGAAGCACAAAGATATATTTGTTGGTTGCATTTTTTTAAAGTGGGATATCTGTCTGCATATGGTCTTACTGAAATCAGTTACAAATGTAGAATAACATATGGTTTCAGTTTGAATTCAGACATTCAAAGGGTTGTTTTATTTTAAAACTTTTGAGTGTTGATACTCATACACATGCAGATTTCCAGCAACTTGAGCATATCACACACCTAAACCAGGGATAACATTCATGCTTGTGACTTCCTAAACAAGCAGGACATTTGCTAGCATGTTTAGGAGCATCACGCTAGACTGTTGGTCTCCAGTATAATTTTGGCAAGAACCTTCCACAGAGGCTATTGGTAACTCCTATAGGAGTAGAAACAGTACTTTATGGCAAAAAAACCCCTTTCATTCTGAAAGCAGAACCCCCACTGCTTAGAAATTACTTGAATACACATGAGGTTTACAGTGTAAAGGAGATGAACGGTGAAAAAATAAAGTGACTCATGGTCTGCCTAAGAAGAGAGTTTATGCTGGTATCACAGAATCATAGAATGCTTTGGGTTGGAAGCGACCTCAAAGACTATATAGTTCCAACCCCCCTGCCATGGGCAGGGACACCCTTCACTAGACCAGCTTGCCCAAATCCCCATCCAACCTGGCCTTGAACATTTCCAGGGATGGGGCTTCCACAACCTCTTTAGGCAACCTGTGCCAGTGCCTCAACACCCGCACAGTGAAGAATTTCTTCCTAATGTCTAATCTAAACCCACCCTCTTTCAGCTTGAAGCCATTGCCCCTCATCCTATTGCTACACTCCCTGATGAACAGTCCCTCTCCCACTTTCCTGGAGGTCCCGTTTAAATATTGGTATAATATGCCATAATTGGGACTCTCCAGAGCCTTCTCTTCTCCAGGCTGAACAAGTCCAATTCTCTCAGCCTGTCTTCATAGGAAAGGTGTTCCAGCCCCCTGATCATCTTCATGGCCCTCCCCTTGACTCACTCCAACAGCTCCATGTCTTTCCTGCACTGCAGACCCCAGTACTGGCATCCCTTCCCTCTAGCGTGTCAACCTCACCACACAGCTTGGGGTCATCCACAAACTTTCTAAGGGTGCACTTGATCCCACTGTCCAGGTCACCAACAAAGACACTGACCGGTATAACTAGACAGATAGGATCTCTGCAGCAAGGATTTCCCAGCAGAAGTGTAAGGCATAGCAGCAGGCAAGGAGGAGGCTATAGTTCTAAAAATCTACAAGTTGAAGTAGAAATAGTTATCCTGTGTTGTCAAAAGGTTAACACCTGACTGCATAAGTAGGTAGAGCATTGCTGGGTCCTCCTCTCTTTGTTTCTAATGCAGGAAGGTAGAAGGATAAAATTTAGGTGGTTGTGTGTTTGTGCAAGGTTTTTTGCAAATGTTTATTTTGCACAAAAAGTTTCCTTTATATGGCCAGATTACTTTGGTTCAAAATGACTGAGTTTCACAGACCTGCAAGTGTTATTTCTATCTAGTATAGGAAAATATCCTGCAAATTGCAGACCAGTGATAACACTGGCACCAGTGAACACAGATGCAGGAGTTGTTACTCTTAAGATCATTAGTTATCAAGTTTTCATAGTGTAGTCCTCTTGTTTTTCACCACCTAACCCAACACTCAGTCTTTTCTCCAAGTTAGTCTGAGAATAGCTGTAAGAATGAATTACATCTCCCTTCCCCAAAGGAGGTCTTGTCTTCAGTGGAACAAGTAGCATGGGGAATCTGTTCTATTTTGTCACATCTTGAAAGACCACAAAGTAGATCAGATACTTTCTCTTCATAGCAGTCAACCAAAAATGTTTAAAAGCATCACTTCCTTTCTCCAGCAGCTGTTGGCAAGATTAGCAGGGCCTCCAGCAACATAAAGCACAGGGTATTGGCCTCCCTGCTAGAGTGTATCAACGCAAGAACGTTGTACTGTACAAAGGCTGTGTCACCCAGAGAACACAAAGTGAAAAAATTAAGATGCATATTCTTTTAGATGCATAGCATTACTTTTTAAAATGACAATGAAAACCCCCAAAACAATTTCTGGTTTAAAAGAAAACCTTTTGAACCTTCAAAATGAAAAAAAATCTGAAAAAAATCCGGTTTAAACTCCACAGACTTCAGTGGTTCATAGCTACTGTATTGTTTAGGAGATTGTAATTGGGAGTAGATCTGCTCCATGTTTTTGGAAATCAGGATTAAATTACTTTTATTGCTTTGGGAATCTTCATCCTTAAACAGCATGCAACTGCTTCGCTCTTGAATAAGGTTTGGAATGAATCCCGAGCTCATTAATCATCATGGTGTCATTTAAACTATCCAGTTGAACTGAATGCTAACTAAAGTCTTCGCCAATCTGTTTGCCAGGATGCAGGCAAAATACAGGTAGCAATGTCAGCGGATGGATTCTTGTATCTTGTTAGTTGATGGGTTGGTTATATTTTTAATCTTGGGTTTTTTTAGCTTGTGTTTAATATTATAGGAATCAAAAGCCATTTATTTCATCAAGTACTTTGCTTCCAAGCCTGCTATTCAAGTTGCCCTTCCTAGGTAAAGGTTTTTCAAAGGTAACTGCTGTTGCCTTCTGCATCCCGCAGGCATGTAGCACAGCTAGTTTGCTTTTCAAAGCTTTTCCAGCTGAGCATGGGGCTCTGAAAGCTCTTCATAAATGGCAGTGTAGTGCTGCTCAGGCTGCCCTCTCTTACTGACTGAAGCATGCTTGGAAGAAGTCAGTCTTTGTGGCTGCCCTCATTTCCAGATATGGATGGATATGGGTGGCCAATTCTATTCAAATACACCTCTGAAATCAGTGTGATTCCTCTGTCCTCATCTCTTAACTAGGCACAAACTCTGAACTACAGTTGTTCACATTGCCCTGCTAACGAGAAGGTGGGGGACACCCAGGAAGTTGGGAGAGGACACAGCTGGGACAGGTGACCCAAACTGGCCAAAGAAGGTACCAATTACATCATGCTAAGCATAAAGGGGGGCTTGTGGGGAGGGAGTGCACGGCTCCCAGATGCACAGTCCAGCTTTGGGATGGTCCTGAGCTTTATGGCCTGAGTTGTGCAGTTCAGTGAGAAACTGCATTGCATATCACCAGTTTCACGTATTTTTGCTATAGAAGTCCTATTATTGCTATTTCTCTCTCTGCTGTCCCAGTAAACCGTCCTTATCCCAACCCATAAGGTTTGCCTTTGGGATTTTTTTCCTTTTCCCCTTCCCTTCCAGAATGAGTGATTGTGTGGTGCTCAGCTCCCGGCTGGGGGCAGAACCAGGACACTGTTACACAGATTGATGTAATCTATGCCCATTTCTACAGCACTAGTTATTGCATTTTTGTGAATTCTTGCCTTTTACTAATAGCAAGACTTCAGGGAGATAAAGCAGGCAAGGCAGAGAGGTGGGAAGCTGCCTGTATCTCCAGAATTGCAGAGGAGATGGCTTGGACATAGAGGTGAAATAATGTGACAGAACAGAAAGAAATCCAAAGCTATTAGAGCATTAGTTGGATTACTTCTTAAAATTTTTCATAGTCTGTCCTATTTCTATCAGCATATCTGTAAAAGTGGCATAGAAAAATGGTCAGATTTCCTACAACAAAGCTTGTACATTCACTCCCCAAATTTCCTTTCTTCAAGCCTGTTGCACTGACATAGTGGCGGCGGGGGGAGGGACGACGACTTTGTTTTCCTTTGCTGCAAGTGAATATGGAATTGGTCAAGGTGACACTTTGGATAGAGCCAGAATTCTTTAGCATACATCTGATAAAGTGCATAGTATAAGGAAACAATTTCAATGTCATTTCTCAGCCTGCTGCTAAATTATTTCTGCCAATCAGACTAATGAATGCACTGGGTTACATTTGTAGTCCTTATTTATATAGTTAGATTTAGAATCCCCCTCATAATCCTCCTTTAAATTAATCCCCATTTGTGTCCTCATTTTAATTGCATATCTCGCAGATGCCTATTTGTATTTAAGAGAGCAATCCAAAAATGAACCATCAAGGAAGCAACAGCACAGAAAGAACATTTCACAAGAGACTATTCTGAAACGTATTATGAAAAAATACAAAAGGAATTTTTTTCACAGCGCAGCTATCATGCTGTAATTCCTGCATGAACTGAAGACTGAAGCAGCCTCTATATTCTCTGTTACAGGAACCACCCTAATTCTCTCAGGAGGGCAACACCATAGTTCAGAATCCTAACACTGCAATATCTTTGCTTAACTTCTACTATGGACATTCATAAAGACGTTTAAATAATAAAGTCTATTTTAAAGTAATTGTGCTGATGTGTCAGAGGAGGATAACATTACCTAAGAACTGTACCAAATCCCTGAAGCTGGCTCTGCACAAGCCAGCAGACTTTAAATCTCACAGGCCTTTCGTTGAGTTTGATTGATGAGCAGGGCTGCAGTGACAGGACACACAAGCTGTCTGAGCAGCATGACAAAAAAGGAGTTGAATTGAACTGGGACAGAAGTACATCCTGGAGGGAGGGGTGTGTGTGTGTGTGTGTGTGTGTGTGTGTGTGTGTGTGTGTGTGTGTGTGTGTGTGTGTGTGTGTAAAAGAACTTGTGTCCCAAAGGCTATTTTGGGTACTTTAATATACCTTACTTGCTTCTTATTAGATAACATTTCATTATCTGTCTGGCCATACTGAAACACTGCTGCCACCTTTTGATTCTCTTGGCTGTAGGCATCTACCTTTATGGGTTCGTGGCCAAAGGTTTTTGTAGTTAGGAGAGTAGTATGAGTCTTACATCTTTATGAATGAAGGCACGATGGTATAATACTTGTGCAGTCATTTCACTTATAGCAGAAATGCTCATATGTAAGCTACAGGACAAAGAAATAAATTTAAAATTAAAACAAAGGGCTGAATTATTTGGATAGTTACAGCATGTAGTACTGCCCTAAGGCAGCGGGGTAGAATGAAGAAAACTGTTTTCTTTCCTTTGATGTTGGCTATTATACATAATATAATTTTCAAATGGTAGAATCATTCAGCAAGTTTCATTCTTCTGGCTGTGTCAGCTGTTTCAGTGCTTCAGCCTGAAAGCTGTTTTTGCAGTGTATTTAAATGAAGAGGCCCAGTGATGAAGACTGTAGATGAATCTGAAGACAGGCTAACAGCAAAATGTATTTTCCTGATTGAGTAATCACCTACAGTAATTGGTTGTATTCTATTTTACATCCCCTTAAAGAGTTCCATACAGCTGTACTGGATTCCATTTTTTTTTTCTAGCGGCCTCCTTAGAATAAGTTGACAGTCCTTCATGTTCTTTGGCAACAGTTCCAAAGTGACCTAAAATTTTCAAGATATATGAAAAAAAATACAATTTGCATTTTTTACATTTCTTGATTATTTTTCCAGTGAATTAGATTATTATATATGTGATTAGTTATACCTGGGTGGAGAAGAACTTACTGTTAAATTCCCAGTATACCTTCCTCATCCCAGTTTAATAATAGAAATACTTTTTCCAGGCTATAACATTTTATCCTGCAAAGTATAATTATATTTGATGTTTTCTCTTATTTTATGTTTGGAAACAAATAATATTAAGTCAGTCATCTTTCAAAATTCAGTCTATCATCTTGGATAATGATATCATTCTGATTATCATCCTTTCTAAGATTCTGCTTAATAGTAAAAGCAATTATAGACTACTCATTTGAAAAAGAGTATAATAAAAATTCAGTTAGAAAAAGTAGTGAGATACAAACTCTTAATTTCCAATGGATTTATTTTTTTTAATTATTATTCCCCTAGTTTTATAGTTTGGTAGTTACAGAAATACAATAATTCCTGTCAGCATCCAATAAAGCATTTTAAAGTACTTTCTTGAAACTGAAAATCACGTAGTTTATACCTCAAAATTACCTTGCAAAGGAAGATGAAGAATGAACGCACTGATTCAGAAGTAATTTAATATTCCCTTGTGATATTTTGGCTATCAGCAGGATATCCTTCAAAATTATTAAGGGCATTTCATAGTTCTTTTGCAAAAGTGCACACTTTCAATATTAATGATTCAACATATTTGTGAACAGTAGTAATTTAAAATAACCTTTCTATTCCAAAACATCCATATTAATTTCGTATCTAGTGTTGCATGTGTCTTAACCTTGAAGTAGTGGTTGTAGATGGAAGAGCTGTGGGACATCTGAAGGAAACAGAAAGCAATCAGAGGAATGTTTTTAGGCTCAAGCTTAGGCTGTGCTTTGTAACTGTATTTCTTCCAAAAAAGAAAAGGTACTTGCTGCAGTCAGCATATATTTTCCATCTTTAGTAAGATGCGTCATTTGAATTTCATTTTCGTGTGAATACTTTCACCAACATCCTCCCCTGGGTACAGAGAAAACAATAAGTTTTCATATAAGAATTTAATATAAAGCTTTGTACTCAACATAACCCTACATGGTTATGATTAATGACTTACCGATTGCATTTTCATAAAGGTGGGAATTCTAATGTATCAGGTAAAATATTGGTCTCATTGAAGTCAATAACACAATTCCCACTTACTTAAGAAGTTTCAGATTTTCATCCACTGTCCTTTGATTTCGCATTGTTCTTGATTATACATTTGCTTGAGTATCCAGAAGATTATATGAAAGATGAAAAAATGTGGGTTTATCTATTAACAATCTTTTAGATTAGTTGCAAACAGTTGTTAGTTCTTAACCATACATAAGTGTTCTATCTATGCACAAAGAAATCTGGATTTCAAATATCTCTGTCAAAGTGATGTGAAAGCAACACAATGGTTTTATAACTTCTCTTATAATACTTTAGATACATACACAAATGTATATACAAATTTCAGTAGTTATATATTAATATCTTTCAATATAAAAGTGCATTTTCAATATTTGATTGTGCCATGACCTGAAGATTAGAAGGGTTTTTTTTCTCAACCTGAAAATTCTTTAAACACTCTACTAGAGATTACAGATCAAAAATGTTTTCAGTTCTTAAATAAATAATGGGTCAATCACTTTTCCACATGTGGTAAATACAGAAGTCTAATACTAAGTGAAAGTAAATTAAATACTAGAAGGGCTAAGAGATATAAAGGCAACAGAAAAGGCTTTTCAGCATGTTCTTTCATTTGGCCCATTACGGGATGTCAGTGTTGCAGAGCCAGAAGCAAGGCTGTGTGGACAGAGCTGCTTTCTCTGGCAGCAGTGTTGCCCTCTGGCATGTCAACATGGATGTGGTGTTCACTCTCTATCATAACGTAGGCACTAAATACATAAATACCAACCCCAACTTGATTCAACATTACCTGCTGATGTCCTATGGAATCCTTATAGCCTTATTTGCCTCCGTTAACTGTGCTGTTTTTCAGAGTGTTCCACTTAACGTGGCAGTGTGTCCTACTAATAATGCCTAATTACAAAAAATTGTCAAACATTAAAAAAACAAAAAGAAAAAGGAAAAATATAAAACCTTTAGGACACCAAGACATGGGATTTAAGCTTAAGATGAGCTCTGTGACTTCCATAAAACCAGCATTTACATGCAAACTTAGTATAAAGACATTTTGTGAGACTCAATATCTCAGGTGGCAGAGGGTATAGAATGATCAGAAGATAATATTAACACTATTATATAAGGTATTACACTGGTAATAATGTTCAGACTATAAAGTTGTATTTGGTTGTGTTTTAACCATCTAAAAAAAATTAAACATGAGCAATTAGATAAAACTGACCTCATAGAGAAGAGACTGACTGATCCTGAATTATAAATTACACTATACTACAAAACAAGTGCTCAATAGCATCAGAGCAACAATAAATCCCCACTACTCTGAAGCTCAGCAGCATTACCTAATGTATCTATTTCTGTGCTCAGTACATCAGTAACGGCTGGTTCAGAGCTGCCATTAGGAGACGGGCACCAGAGCGGCAAAAACGATTTGTACCTGAACAGCATGATTTTATCAGGATTTGAATGCCTGTTCCTCCCAAAGAAATGCTGGATTTGACAGGAGATAATCATACCCAATGACAGGCAGAAATGTGCATATGCAGTTGACCTAGCATAGCGAAACACAGAAACAATAATTTGTAACTGTAACTATCGCATGGAGCAGATCAGCAGTGGCACACCAGAAGCCTGACAGCAGTCTTAGAGAAGATATCCAAGGAGGTTTTCAGAATCCCATTTTATGCTTTTATGTGCAAGAAGTATGAACACAGAGATAAAAAGCTGGCACGTTTCATCTTCCCTCCAACCTGACCAGGGCTAATGAAATTCTGGCTATCAATGAAAGTAAAGGGTGATTGAATTTTGACACTCTTCTTGTGACAACAAGTGATAATAACAAAAAATAAAAAATAAAACCTTCATCTTTCATTATGCTCCAAGAAAAGCTCCCTCTGTGTTTTAGGTCAAGTTAATATTTGATGTCATTCCATTTAAAAAATTGGTGATACACACCATCATCTGGTAATAATAATTTCATTTCAGTTTGATTAGATATGCTTCAGCTTGTTGTCATATTCATTGACTACATTCACTGCAATGGGAGCATAACACTAATCTGTTTGTTTGGATTAATTTCCCACAGTCAAAGAACCAGGGAAGAAGTTATGTGCTTTTTCTGGGGTTTATAGATATGTAACTTGAGGAAATCTAGTTCTGAATCAAAGTGTGAATTTGAGATTAACATCCCTGCTGTTAACATAAGTATAAAAAAACCCCAAAAGTTCCAACAAAGTGCCAGGCTGATGGTACTTACCATACTCATCATGATTCACAAATTGATTTTCTGGCCTTACATATCTTAAAAAACAGTTGAGCTTTTAAAATATCATCATTTTTTTTTAACATGATGAGTAAGACTGAGATTTAGAGCCTCCCAGCAAATACTCCTGCCATGATCCAATTCTCGAACACATTTACAATCTGAATTCAGTTTTTTCTGCTTTACATTGTTTGTGAAAATCCTCAAGACTCCCAGGAGCATTCTTTTCCTGTGGTTCTGAATTCACATGAAGATTCTCATCTTTCAGCGTTTCTTTTGCAACTGAAGCTAATAGGAGTTTGTAAGTGCATGGAGAGGATGTAACTGCATCACAAATTCTGTCAGTGGTTGGAGATTTTTTGTCAAAATATGCGTAAACCTGATCATAGGATACAAACCCTCATACTTTTGAGATCTTCTGGTTAAATTTGTTGATTCAGAATACAGACATTAAAATGAAGTTACAAATATTATAGGTGGCCCCAGACCCATCTGTAAAACCAGACACAAATCCCAGGCTACTCGTATTTCAATATGGCCTGTATTGGCTAGAAATACTGCATGCCTTAGGGTAAAGGAGCACTTTAGGGAGAACTTCATGTACCTCAGTATTTTATGATCTTAAACACTCAACTCAAAAACCTGTAAGGAAAACAGTACTTTTCCAGCCTGCACTAGCCATCAGTCCCTCTGAAGGACTCTCCAAACAAGGGTCACCAAACTGCTGATTGCCTTGAACTGAGGCATTTCTATGTTGAACAGAGAAAAAACTAGCACAGATAATATAAACAAAGAAAGTCTGGATAACAAGATGTAACATTTACCAAAAAAATAGCTGAATATGTTCAAAACCTTATGAATTCTCACTCAAACAGGAATTATTCCCAAGACTGATAAAAGGACTTTAAATTTTATTGAAATTATTTTAAGAAGCGTAAAAAATTTTAATCTTAGAAAAGCTCCTAGCTCAGGAGATGGCAGGGCTCATTGATAGGGCTTTAAACTAGTTAGGAAGGGGGAAGGGGATATTACAAAGGCCGCTGGGGTAAGGCAGGTGCTTTGGGAGTCACAGCACGAGTTGATGGAGGAAATAGATAAATGCCAACAACACAATGGCAGACTTGGGGATGTTGCTCCACATGAGAGTAGGGATAACTCTGTGGATTACCCCGTGAACTCCTCAGTGGAGCCGCTTTTGCCCATCCCCTATCGAAAAACTCGCTGTGAGCTATTGGGGATATCTGCATCTGCTGCCCCACTAAAATGCCTATATACAAACGCACGTAGCATGGGGAACAAACAAGAAGAATTGGAGATCTTTGTGCGGTCACAGGGCCACGATCTCATTGCAATCACTGAGACGTGGTGGGACAGCCTGGATGACTGGCATGTTACCATGGATGGCTACGTGCTTTTTAGGAAAGATAGGCTAGGGAGACGAGGTGGAGGAGTTGCTCTTTATGTTAGAGAGCACCTAGAGTGTATTGACCTCCAGCTGGGTAGGGACGAACCACTTGTCGAGAGCTTGTGGGTAAGAATTAAAAGGCAGGCCAGTATGTGTGATGTAGTCGTGGGCGTGTACTACAGGCCCCCTGATCAAGAGGAGTGGGTTGACAGTGCATTTTTCAAGCAATTGGAAGTAGCTTCAAGATCGCAGGCGCTGGTCATTATGGGGGATTTCAATTACCCAGATATTTGCTGGGCAAGCAATACGGCCAGTCGTATGCAGTCCAGGCAATTTCTGCAGCATATGGAAGACAACTTCCTGATACAGATGGTGCAGGAACCTACGAGGAGAGGGCGGGTGCTGGACCTTGTTTTCACTAACAAGGATGGGCTCGTTAGGGAGGTGAAGGTCGGGGGCAGCTTAGGACAAAGTGACCATGAAATGATCGAGTTCAAGATCCTGAGTGGAAGAGGCAAGCCAAAAAGTAGGACAGCTACCCTGAATTTTGGAAGAGCTAACTTTGATCTCCTCCGAAATCAAATAGGGGCTATCCCTTGGGCTGCTCTGTTTGAAGGAATGGGAGCCTGCGAGAGCTGGCTAACATTCAAACAGCACTTCTTCCAAGCACAGTATAGGTGCATCCCTTTGAGTAAGAAATCGGGAAGGAGAGGTAGAAGACCTGCGTGGATAAGCAGGGAGCTTTTAAGTAAACTCAAAGGGAAGCAGAAGACCTATAAACTGTGGAAACAGGGTCTGGGATCATGGGATGAATATAAGGATGTTGCCAGGGCCTGCAGGGATGCAACTAGGAGGGCTAAAGCCTGCTTAGAAATTAAGCTGGCAAGGGACATAAAAGATAATAAAAAGAGTTTTTTCAGGTATGTGAATAGTAAAAGGATAACCAGGGATAATGTAGGTCCCTTGTTAAATGAGGCGGGTATCTTGGTAACGGGAGATGATGAGAAGGTGGAGATACTGAATGCCTTCTTTGCCTCGGTCTTTACTCCGAAGGCTTCTCGGGACCCACAGATACTAGACGAAAGTAGCAGTGGTTGGGGAATGAACGGCTCACCTCTAGTTGAGGTAGGGGTAGTCCAGGAGCGACTCAAAGGATTGGATGCACACAAATCCATGGGTCCAGATGGGATACACCCACGTGTGCTGAGAGAACTGGCGGAGGTGATTGCGGAGCCACTCTCTATCATCTTCAATAGGTCCTGGACTACAGGAGAAGTGCCTGAAGATTGGAGAATAGCCAATGTGACTCCAGTCTTTAAAAAAGGCAAGAAGGAGGATCCCAGTAACTACAGGCCAGTCAGCCTCACTTCTGTCCCTGGAAAGGTGATGGAACAGTTTGTTTTGGATGCCATCTCCAAACAACTGGAAGAGAAGAAGGTTATGAGGAGTAGTCAGCATGGATTCACCAAGGGGAAATCGTGCTCGACCAATCTCATAGCCTTCTATGATGTCATCACCAACTGGGTGGACGGAGGGAGAGCAGTGGATGTCGTCTACCTTGACTTTAGCAAAGCTTTCGACACTGTCTCCCACGACATCCTGATAGAGAAGCTGAGGGAACAAGGGTTAGATGAGTGGACAGTGAGGTGGGTCGAGAACTGGCTGTCGGACCGGGCTCAGAGGGTTGTGATCAGTGGAGTAGAATCTGAATGGAGGCCTGTGACTAGCGGTGTTCCCCAGGGCTCGGTGTTGGGTCCAGTCCTGTTTAATATCTTCATTGACGATCTTGATGAGGGTATAGCATCCACCCTCAGCAAGTACGCCGATGATACAAAGCTGGGAGGATTGGCTGACACGCAGGAACACTGCGCTGCCATCCAGCGAGACCTTGACAGGCTGGAGAGCTGGGCTGGGAGAAACCAGATGAGGTTCAACAAGAGCAAGTGTAAAGTCTTGCACCTGGGGAGGAACAACCGACTGTATCAGTACAGGCTGGGGGATGACCTGCTGGAAAGGAGCTCTGTGGAGAAGGACCTGGGGGTCCTGGTTGATGACAGGTTGGCTATGAGCCAGCAGTGCGCACTGGTGGCGAAGAGAGCCAATGGGGTCCTGGGATGCATCAGGAAGAGTATGTCCAGCAGGTCGAAGGAAGTGATCCTCCCCCTCTACTCTGCGTTGGTCAGGCCCCACCTGGAGTACTGTGTCCAGTTCTGGGCTCCATGGTATAAAAAAGACAGGGATCTCCTGGAGAGAGTCCAGAGAAGGGCCACGAAGATGATTAAGGGCCTGGAACATCTCCCATATGAGGAAAGGCTGAGTAAGCTGGGTCTGTTCAGCCTGGAGAAAAGAAGGCTTAGGGGAGACCTAATTAGTGTTTATAAATATCTTAGACTTGGGACGCAGGGGGATTTGGCCAGCCCCTTTTCAGTGGTCTGTGGGGACAGGACAAGGGGCAATGGCTGCAAGCTGGAGCATAGGAAGTTCCGCACCAACATGCGGAAGAACTTTTTCACAGTGAGGGTGACGGAGCAGTGGAATAGGCTGCCCAGGGAGGTGGTTGAGTCTCCTTCTCTGGAGATATTCAAGTCTCGTCTGGATGCCTATCTGTGTAATATGAGATAGGGAGCCTGCTTTGGCAGGGGGGTTGGACCCGATGATCTCTTGAGGTCCCTTCCAACCCCTAAGATTCTGTGATTCTGTGAAAAACCTGCCAAATAGAAAACAACGGCACGTTATCTAAAGATAACTTATATTTTAATTACAAATTGACTTTACCAAACTGTAAACCGATCTTTTCAGAAATGAGCACCATAGGACTCGATATCTTTATTGCAGGGCATCAGCTTCCTGAACTCCTTTTACGTAAGGCATGTGCCCTTCCTCATCCACCGACCGCCACAAGGTGTCCTCTCAGGTACTGTTCTCTAACCGAGCCAAGGAATAGGCGGCCCCTTTCAAATGGATTTTTTCCCATTAAATTACAACCTCAATCTCTGACTTTAAGTGACTCTTTCTTGTCTGTTATTTATTTCTAGCATGCATGTGCCTGAAAGTGATTTGGAAAAATACTTAGATGTCTAAACATCTGGAATATACATTGCCCTGTTACCATTGTATGGTAATGCATAAACTTTATTGCCAGATTAAAAAATGTACAGCCGTAGCTGTGTAGATTCTGTGGAGTTTAAGATTTTAAACAAAGACATCAAACAACTTTTTAATAAAGATGTCACCAGAATTTCAGATGTGCAGTAAGAATTTTTTTTTGATAGCCATCACTGCATTAATGGTACTTTGCCTCTAAAAGGTTTTCTACTCAGCCAGGAAAGCCAGCAGTCTGTCACACCTCTTTTTCTGTCATTGTTTCAGTATTTATCCAAGTTCAAACTGTGCAAAGGGTCTGAGTTCTCACTGTTTGCTTTGATCCCCTTGTTTGAACAGTTCAGGCCCTATTCTTTCCCCAAATCTCCAGGGTTTTCACAAAGTAAGTAATGCTCTTCTATTTAAACTTCTATCCCACCTAATAAATGCAATCATTACACAGAATGGATCAAGCAGGCTAGGACGGTTCTTTACAAACCAACATTCAGTGCAAGTAGAAAATGGATGAGAGGGAAAGGGAAAGAATGGAAGAATCTGTGGAGCTTTTAAGTGAAGGCAAACAAGAATTCATTAAAGTTCTTATTCTAGCCATAGTCTGTTCCCAGTGGTATCTAAGAGGGGAGACTGGAAAAGGAACTATCAAATGTCTCTGAGAATATACATTAAGGAGAAAAATTATCCATGCAGATCAGGCCTACTACATGCAAGAGTAGTATAATTTTTTAATATAGCCCTTGCTAGTCAGATTAAAATTATTCCTCTTCTTCACTCTGCAAAAGATTTGTGGTGGAGACTGTAAAAGAAAAAAGTTATTTCTTCCTGTCCTATCCATTTTAAGCCTACCAGTGCAGGACAGAAAGCCTACTAAAAGTACATGTGAACTCATAGTTGTTCCTTGGTATTTAAAATAATCAAATTTCTCCTTTATGAATTTAGCTAAATAAATGCCATAGTGAGTGAGGGAAAGAGTGAGTACAGAAATAACCAGCTTCCAAGCTTCTGGTGGGCCCAGTGACTTACAGCATTATCTTTCAGGTTACAGTGTTGAGTTACAGTATTTCCTTCGCAGCCATTAGCAGGTGGTTGCGTTTTGAGTTTAACCTGTAAACAGTTTAATGCAGGAAAAAATTACTTCAATTTTTCCAACAGCAAGGGACAACACTAACACATTTGCTTAGGCCTCCTATGTAACCAATTTTCTAGGGTCCAAAACTGAGACCAGTACCTACTATTTTAAAGGGATCTTGGGATTCTAAGTGGCTAAAAAGGTCATGAAGTCTGTTGTGTGATATAGTCAGTCTTATGCCATAGTTGCTGTACTGTTGTTACAAAAGTCAGAACTATCCTGCACAGCAAGACTTCTACCTAGCCTTTGAAAACAATGTTTGGTTGTATAAAGGTTCTAAACAGCAGCCAGTTTCTTAGAGGATGGAAAGAGGTGTCAAAAACCAGCAGCTGATCCATTGCAATCATTCTTCCAGAGGTAGATAGGCTACAGAGCCGGTTCCTTAAAAATGAGGCAGTGCCTCATTCTGTGGGTTTCTGGATAATAAGTTGAAGTATTAACATTTGGAAAAGCTAAACCTTCAAGAAAAGATGAATCAGACTGTAGGATCTTCTCTCATGTCACTTTCTTGGTTATTTTGGATCTTACAAAACAGTGTCGCTTTGTCAAATGTTTTGTTTTGCTCATCTCTGTATATTGGAAATATCAAAGATGTTTGAATAGTAATACCAAGTGATCAGATAGGTATCTGTCAAGCCCAGACATACCAGAAGCAATGATTTCCTCTGGCTGGTGTGGGACAAGGTGATTGATCAGATATTCTCATCTTCTGTGACCTCCTGTAGAAGTCATAAGCAGAGTGTTTACAGACTACATCTGCTTATTCATCCTCAGCCAAATTTGGATCTCTTAAAATTCAGAACAGTCCTATATGCATAACAGAGAAAGCTACCACGGTAATGCAGGTCCTGGGGAGAACAGCCATCTTTTTCTAGCAACAAATACATTGCAAAAGTAATTTCCAACACTTAAGCCACTATTATATCACTAAGCATCAAGTGCAGGATTTTCAATTCTTCTTCCTAGTGAAGCCTTTAAAATCTTATCCAAAATATCTCATTGGGTGTTTCATTTTTACAGTCTTTTTGTCCTTGCTGGTACTGTTACAAATCATAAAGTGTGTTAGCACAGTAACAGGGCTCTGGTTTACGTTTTTGCATGCAAGGTGGAACCAAATGCTTTAATTCTAAAAAAATAACTGTTAAAAATTACTCTAAATCCTGAAGCTCTTAAGCACTTCAAAATTAGCTCATATACTACTTTGGACATCAGAGACCATGGGAGTCAAACTTTGTCATTTACCTTGGTGGTAATAAGTCAGGTGTCTAATGTTTGCTAATACAGAAATAACATGTATCCAAGCTACTCCCCTTAGTGAGGCTGTCATTCTGCCACTCATTTGGGCACATCTTTAATTTTAGACATGGACCCATTGAACACAACTCCTGTAAATTCAGGACCTTGCTAGATCAGAACCCCAAAGAGGTTCATTTTAGTCTACAAGGGCAGCCATTAGGGAGTCTCTAAACTACTAACAAATAAGAATGGTAATATATTTACATCCCTTCTGTACTTCTTGTACCTAGAGGCAAATGATCCTCAAGATTCAGACTCCAGCATACTGCAGCCCAAAACATTAGCTGACTTGCCCAAAGTCATTCTTCAATTTAGCAGCAGAAATGGAAAAAAAATCTGTTTTTTCAATTAATATCTGTGAAATGCACCATCTCCTCTTCTGTTATCCTTCCCTTCCATTTCTGTTCTCTCCTGTAACTCCCTCCCACCCCTTTCTACTGCAAAAAGATTAAATGAAAAATGTAGAGAAAGGTCAAGGACAGAGAGTTTTGTTACTGATACTTAGAAGAGGTTTACAGTTAAGTACTGACAAGTACAGTCAGGAGTCATCCAGCTATATTCTCTTCCCTAAAAATGAAAAAGGTGAAGCATCTACCAGCAAATACATGCTATGGCCTTAGTGCATCCCATCAGTGATAGGCTATGAAAACAACAACGCAATATACTACCTTTCATTTCTCTCCTTTGTCTCTCTAGACATTCGTTTCACATACATCAAAGCATTCAGGTCGAAAAAAGCTCCATATAGTGCTAATAGCTCCAAACTCTGCATTCACCAGCTATGACACATGCAGTCTTGATCCAATTTCATCTGAGATTAGCAGTGAAATCACAGTTTCTTTTAAACCTGAAGAAAATCCTCCACAACTTAGTCTATATCACAGAAAAAAATTGAGCCCAAATGTACATATGTAACCTTTTACAGTACTGCTCCTTCAGATTTCCAAAGGTATCACTTAATATCTAACTTACATAGAATTAATAAAATGTATTAAAATATCCATTATACCAATGCATGTTCCATCAAACAAAGTCATGATAGATACCTAATTGGTTATTTTATCTTTATTAAGCTCTGGTTTTCATTACAAACCTATTAAAATTTACCATATTTGATCCTTTTGCAATGATTGTCTTGTTTTAATGAGAAATTTCTCCCAGTCTCAGGTATCTCTTAATGTCCTGCTGTGAAAAACTTTACACGATTTCTTCACAGTTCCATGAGTCTAGTTAAGGCATTTGTTAACACTTGTTAAGAAGGCAATTCCAATACTGTGGAATTACCATGTTTTCTCTTGAGAAACAGAGAAGTCCAGCTGTAGAACTTTCCCTATCCCTGGAGCAACAGGATTTAAACATTGTCCTAGAGCACTTAGTCTGTCATTTTTAATTTGACATGGAAACAATGTCCTTATTTGTGCTTTAAACATTCTGAGTGACTGACTAATAAAAACTGCAGTCTAGACTATCACCTGACTCTACCAACAGAAATTTTTCATTTTTCTCTAGCTTTCAGATTGCTATTATCACAATGAATGAATCTGCAATGCATCCTGCAGTTTCAGTAACGCATATTATGGACTGCCTGTAGTCAGTACCTGATTATGTCTAATTTTCTCTAAACAAAAAGATTTTCCTGATAAAGCAACAGTAATGTAAACTATGCTCTTTCATATACTTAGATTTTTTGGAAGCTATTTAAAATACTGAAAGGACTATCAGGGCATTCTGTTTAACCCTATAAGCACAAAAATGGGAAGTGAAACATTGAACCACTTGTAAAAACAGGATTTAATCAGATTTTTATTTTTTTTTAAAGCTCAGGTGTCCTCCGTAAAAGTCTGCACTGCCTTAGAATGTGTATTTGTTGAAAATTATTGCTGGTGTCAGTAGACTGGCTTATCTGAAGAAATGCTTTGTCCTGTACTTTTTTGTTTACAAACATTGTCAGTGGATTGCATAGCTGTTTGAATAATATTGTAGACCTACTGGGTATGAAATTGCTAGATAACATGGAAGTAACTATCCCATGTCATAAAAACATGTTGGTTTCAAATAAGTTTCAGGCCACACTCAGGGCCAATAGTGTTATTTTAACGAAGTTCTCATTGTCATCAGTAAATAATAATAAGCTATTAAGTCGTAAATTCACTCTAAAGTAGATAGCACAGAATTGTGACAGATGAGATAAATTTCAGGAGGAAGGATGACTTGTGCTGATGCGCTGGAGCGGGTTTTGCATGATCTTGGATCCATTCCAGCTCTGCCCTCAGCTTCACATAGAGCCATATACGCCCCTTTAGTCAATACTGCAATGTTATTTAGATACTTGAAGATGCAGGGAGGTATCTACCAAGGCTTTGAAAACACTTGACTACACTAGGCACTTAGATCCTCTTAGGAGATCTGATCTCAAATGTGGCCTGTACACAAAAGATAAATAGCATAAAGTCCTTGTTCAGACAATGCCTTATCTAAGAATCAAATCAATGATCACACCTCAGCAAATGAATCAAAAAGTTAAGCCAACTCCTCTCACTCCTGGGGATGGTTCACTTTCGGTAACTGACAGAATTTGAGTCACTGTGATTTAGGACACAGCCATTCAACGGCCTTCTGAAGGCTTCCTTCCCCTACACCTCGTAACTAAGTAGAGAGTTATGAACAGATATACACCCTTTCATTACCAGAATAAATCACACCATTTAACTATGGATATCCACTTCTGGTTGAGGTTTCTTCATCCTTTGTTTCCCTCAGTATTTTTAGAGGATAAGTTTATTAACGTTCTCTGGCTGGATCAGACAGTGTCATAAGAAAATTGTGAGAAGAATCATTTGTCATGCTAAAGGTAGACTTATTTTAAAAGATAACAGAATCAGTTTGGGAATTCAGAAATCTTTTCATTTTATTGTTTACTTGCATAAAGATTCTAATGAATGCAGATCACTGAAGCCCATGATCATCTGGGTCTATTTGGGAAAATCCACTGACAATAAGACTCTTTCACCTTCCTTAACCCTTCCTGGTTAAATGATTTTAAAAATCAATCTAAGTGTCAGAGTAGAAAGAAATTATATTCTAACCTGAAGTCTATCAAGCTCTAGAATTCAAGGTCCAGAAGTGTAAGTAATTGCCAGAGACATTTTTTTCCTGTTTGGAATAATGTATAAGCTTATCGTCGGGACAAATGCAATAGCTTGTGCAAGATATCTCAGCTGCTGTAATCAAAGACTTTTTGTGTAGCCAATGCACTGGGCTGCACCTGGAAATAGAAGGGAAGAGGATGAAAACAGCAGAGGATAGAAACTACAGCTATTGATTTGACAAGCTCAGATTGCGTAAATCCGCTGGACAAATACACTGTATGATGACGTACCATGTAGCCCTGAAATAATACACAAGGTCCATATCAGGATAGATCAAAGTCCTCAGGCACAGCATAAAATTGGGAACTAACAGATAGTCATGGGTAAGGGAATACGGGATACAAAACCTTTAAGGTGTCAGTTCCACCTCATGGAGGCTAAAAATCTCTGGTTTCTGATTATGCTCACCATAAAGTCTCACCTCTGTCCTTGCAGAAAACGTGAAAGAATCCCCAGGTGCAGAGCACCTGTCAGGATGGTTTTCTGGTTTTCCAACAGCTTTACAGACAGAATCCTTGGCCTTCAAGTGCACTTCAAATCACAAGTTGATTTCCCTCTAACTAAAACTAATTCTCAAGTATTCTTGTTAATGGTTTCATGAGTTATGGCAGTGGAGTACAGGTGTGGGCACTAAAACACTCACTGAATACTCATAAGCACCCAGTACTATTTATGTATTGCAAGCTCACCAAACTCCTCACGTGTGTCTACCATCAACAAGACACTACACTATGAATGCCAACAGGGGACAAGAAAGTTTTCGCTTAGGGGTAATGGTAGAAAAGGGTTCATTCTATTCCCAGGCTTTTCAACACACAACCATATAATACAGCAGTACAATCTTAGGAAAATATTAAGGAGGGGGTGAAAAATAAGATTTCCACTGCTGGGTATCTTTCAGTCATTTTTGGCATCCTGCTAGCATAACACTTTTTTTTTTTTTTTTTTTTTTTATATGGGGAAATTTCAGGAATTAATCCATCAACTTGGTCCCCCAGTATTCTTCATGGTCAAATCCCATCAGATGTGTTGAAACCGAACTGTAGGAAAACAGTATGAATTTGAAATAGTATCAGTGAACACTCTGTAGTTAAATAAACTGTTTTATCTGCAGAGAATTTGCTGAAATTGAAACTATGCTGAAAGTATTTGCTCTGATACCTTCTGCCAAAGTAGAATCTGCTGTCTTTCTGTAAGGAATCAAGTTGTACGTGACACATAAAACTTCTTATGCTGTAAAAGGATGAAAACACTTCCTTAGAACTGCTGGATGTACACCCCAACTCACACATTACAACAAGATTTAGTAAAATAAAAGCAGATGAAGCTAGAAATGCAATGTTATTGAACAGAATGGCTCTTATCACTTCTTGGGTGACTAAGTCACATGAAAAGTGAAGTATTGGGAGAGCTCCTCAAATGACCATAAAATCCTATTTCCACCCACTCAGCTAGCAAGCAAATGTTTCTAAAGTGGCCTGGAGGACATACTTGTACTACATGCCAAGAATACACATGCCAGTTTACACTGGTAGGCCACACACAGGCATTTATAGAAGGTAGAACCCTTCATCTTTAAGCACAAACACTACAATTATACACACAATATAATTCATATACTTACTACTTTTGTCCTGACCCAAGGTTATTACTACCCTTTGATCAGGAATCCTAAAGTAAACATAAAAACAGCTGGACTGGAACACTGCAAAGCTAAAGCTGAGTCTTTCAAAGCCACTGAAAATATAAACAAAATAACCTTTAGTGTCAGTAGATAAAATTTGCCTTTGAAAATTTCATCAGAGAAGATTACCTCTACTTCTTGCCAAAATATAAGCATCAGTTAAGGTTTTGAGCTGCTTAAGAGATCATGCAGGGTTTAGTTAAAATTTTGCTGGGTTGGCTGGCGCAGATGGGAGAGCCACCTTATCTTTTTCTAGGAATGCAGAGTGGAGATGTTTTTCTTTCTATCATCCTCCCCTTTCAATTAAAGCATCTAACTGATGATTTCTAGATGCAAATAAATTTCCAAATAAGCAACTGAATTTAATGGCTTTGCATGTTTAGAAAGGAACTTCTGCTTTCACACTTGAATGGGTATTCTATAGGAGTTTCTCCGAAGTGGTCTGTTAGCAACAAAGCAACATTAATGCAAATATATCTCCAGAAAAAAGTCAGTCTCCAATTTATGTATGTTTAAACAAGTACAGTTGTATAGCTGGTGTAAATTTTGAAATTCAAATGAATTTGTACATACTCCTAGCTTGTCTGGTATTATTGTAGCTATAATATAAAATGATCAAGAGAAACATGAAATGAGCATTGACACAGAAAGCTCAAATGATTCAGTGTCTTTCTGAAAACCAAAATTAGAATTACTTCTTTCATTCAGTAATAATCTAAAATAATTCACAAGAAGGATGGGCAAGAGCATGGAAAGAAATCTTAAAATCATGATGACTGAATGGAAATGAAAGTAAATAATTGCTAAAAGATCCAACTCATTAAAATGTTAGTCTTGACATTTCATGACAGTTAATGCAAAAGATGGTGTTAGTTTAACCTAGAGGTACAAGAAAAAACCCAGAAAATCCCTTTAGAAAAGAATAAAATATTTTAAACCCACGAAACTATTTAAACTAAAATCTTATGTTTCTAATTTAAAATATTTAATTTTTGAAAGGAGCCGTGGTTCTCTGTTTTACAGGGCTGCTGATTTTAATTATTCTTAGTCCAGATGCACGAGAAGAAAGCCTAAAGTTTGCTGCAAATTTATTTTTGCCTAGTGGCTTGAGCATAGGAACACTGTAAAACTCTCCAGCACATCTGATAATATTGAGGAGTAGGAGAATGTGTGAGCATCTACCTCATGTTTTCCACTAGGGAAAAAAAAAAAAAAAAAAAGGACAGCCTCAACTCAAAATTTTTGTCTTTATACAGTTTAGATCTGATTCCCCCCATATTGAACAGGCAAACACATGCCACTATTCCACAGGCATTCACAACCATAGAATCACAGAACCACAGAATTGTTGAAAGGACAATTAAGATCATCACCATTAATCTAACATTGCCCAAGTCCAGCACTAAACCATATCCCTAACCACCACATCTACACATCTTTTCAATATCTCCTGTTCCAATGCCTGACAACCCTTTTTGGTGCAAATGTTTTTCCTAATGCTCAAACTAACCCTCCCCTGGTGCAACCTGAGGCCATTTCCTGCTGTGAGGTCAATCACTACATAACACTTTGCTTTTAAATTCTTGGGAAATATATTTTCCTTTTAGTTTCAGACTGACCCAATAATCTCCCACAAGTCATAGAAACATCTGCACTAAACATCAGACAGGCTCTGTGTGTATGTGTGCTTACCATTTGCTGTTGTCAATCTTTGCTATGTAAAGATGATTCCAAATTTGAGAGTGATATCCCTAGTAGATTAAACCATGGAAGAAGCTCTTTCAAATATCTCCATAGGATCTAAGATGTCAGGACTGTATAACTCTGGGGAGTCCTCCTGTTGCCAAGCCCACAGCCACATCTAAATTCAATAAAATGGACAAATTGCTGTAGCCATAATAATACTTAATGGAAAAGGATGCCCTAGTGAGAGTACGATAATACACTGAGATGACATATCACTGCATTCTGGGAATCAGTTACCAAAACATGATATAGTCAAGGGACTTGTATGGTCCCAAATACCGCACAAATCATCCCAAATGTTGAGATGATACTTGCATATAAACACATACATATTGGCTGTATAAAAAATAAATGAATAATTAAAATACATAAAAACCCCAGACTAAAATGTTTGTCTTGTTACTTAAAACAACAGGCTTGCACAGTGCAATGAAATATTTATTCACCATGTTTTCCTTTTACTGATCTATTTTTTTGGATTGATTACCTCTGAAAGCTTTCCTGACACAAGCTTTTGTACACTGACAAAACGGAGGTGAAGTGAAGCATCTTGATTAGCTAAAATGCAGATCAGCTTCTAGTCAAGCTTAGGAAGAACAGAGAGCATGTGGTCAGAAGACTACATCCATCAAAAATTCGGGTTTAATGGGGAGAAGTAACCCACCCTCACACTTTCACCAATCGCAGAAAAACTAGCAAGAGAACACCCCAAAGGTTTTTAATTGGCTGGCTCAGGGGGTTTTTTTGAGAAAACCTAACAGGAATAACGGTTAGATTTGATTGTCATGCAAGCTGTAGTTGTCATAAAATGAATTTGCTGCCTCATAATCAGTGCTTTCAAACAAGAGCCATGCCTTAAAGCATTCCTGAGTTGCTAAGGTTATGTGTCCTTACAAAACTTGATTATAAACAGTGTACCTGGTCTATTTAAGTCCCTGAAAATGACTTATCAAAAAGTAGCAGGTTATATGACTATCTGCTGAACTTAAAAGGCAAATAGACTTGCTGCACTACTACATAGTATATTAATATCTTCCAAGGGAGTATAACATTTGACCTTCCTATATATGAGGATCTACCCCTAAGTTATAGCTTCTGAAGCATAAGAATACCAGTGCCTACATGGCACATGGAAATAGAAAAACATGTTTCTGTAACAATTACAACCATTAAGCTGCTATTTTAACTCATACTAACCAGGAGCTTTATCTGTGCATCATTAGCTTACTTTCCAATTGAACCCACTTAACTTTTAGTAATTGTTCTGACACAGATTTTCATAAGTAGTTATGTGTTACCTGCCAGTGAAATAAATGAGATCTCTTTTTTCATGTAAAGTTATGCTGTGCTTTCATAAACTAAGCCCAAAGTACACACTGAGGTTTATTCTATACATTATTGGCATTCAGTTAAAATCTCTTAGGATTTCAAAAATTTGTTTCTTCTTTTTCTGCTTTGTAGGCAAAATGTAGTGAAAACAGTATTTTCTGACAAATAAACCATTACTGATTCTGTAGTTTCATGAGTTCACTATTTTCTAATTTTTGGAAAACATGTAAGTACTATTATAAATTATTACTAAATCTTCTTAAGAAATCCACACTGACTCACAACAAAAAGCTTTATAAAATAGCTACATTATTCAAGAAAAGTAAAAGAACAAAACTCACAAAAGCCCAAACAAAAAAGTGACACATTTGCATATATATTACAGATACTACATTCCATCAGAAGAACAAAAAATTGTGTTAACCCGAAAAGATCACCATTACCATGATAATCCTGGGTAACTACAGTCTGCATATGTCAGTGCCAACTAACTGCTGAACAACTTAGAGGGAACCTAGACAGGTTTTTAGGCCTGGTCAGTCTCTGCAGTGATCTTGAATCTTTTTGCACAGGCCACCAGTCAGGTAATTTAGCTGCCTTACAGTGACCGCAATTTCCACCATGACATGGAAGAAGACACAGCCCAAACCCAGAAAGGTGAAAGGGTGAGAGTATCAGTTTTGTGTACTTTGTTCTAACACTCCTCAGCTGCAATTGAAATTGAGGTCTAGCAATCACTTGGTTCCTCCTAAATACACTATTGTTTTCTGAATATAATATATCCTCTTATAAAGTCCTTAAATAACTCATGTTTGCTACAAAACCAGCAATCCTGACATAACTGTAACTCTGGTTACAGTTCTGTCTACTACTGTATCTTGAATGAATTATCAAATATGGCTGTGAATGAAATGAAATGCCAGACTTGCACTGATGCACGGAAGACAATTAAGTTGGCTTATATACTATACCATAGGATTTCTCTAATATCATAGTAATTTCTTCCCTTCATAACAAGTGCTGCACAAATGCCACAAAGGATTGAGTAGCCCTTCTGCATCAGTTGTGTTTCAGTCAACATGTCCCTCAAAACATGCCTTATATCTAATGGCGTGTATTTTATACATGCCAATTGATTTGGTTGGTTGTTTTGGGGTTTGAGAGGAAAAGAGATCCTTTTCTGGTTTATAAATCCCCTGTGGGTCGCTTGGGAAGTAAACAATGTGGGGAGGCTTGAGGACACCGAGCAGTTTGCTCAAAGGCTATTTCCTACCATCCAATAAATAAATAAGCATCATTTCTCCAGCAGTGTCTGTCTCTCTGGATAATTACAAACAGTATTCAATGTGTCCTCAATATCACTGTATCCATGAAGATAAGGACCTTGGGAATTCAATGTCTGATACCTACTCCCTTTGTGCCAAATTCGAACAGATGCCTTGCACATGCATCTCCAGGATCAGTCACCTCAGATCTGTACACTCAAGTACTACCAGCCTTGCAAAAATAACTGCTCCTTTGCTATACAGTGATTCTTATTAGGTACATACAGTTCTTTAACAAAATAATTTATAAAACCCTTAATGCTTATTACTCACAGTATAATTTGCAAAAAATAAATTCAAAGAATTTCATTAATTCTTAATAGTACTTGTAGCAGAAGTTGGAAGGGAATACTGAAGTCTTGTAACAGAATTCATTAAATACCAAGTAAAGAAGTTGGTAGCTTTTAGTTTGTGACTATTGCAACTTTTACTATTAACTTCAAATCTAAGATGTGATCTTAGATTTCAGCTAAATGAATGTGTACTTGTTGCTTATTAACTCTACATGACAGCTTGAATCACGCAAAATGTTTCAAAATAGTTTTCTTATTACAAGACAAAACACATGGATTTTCTGATTTTTTCCTTTCTGCATCCTTAGAATAAATGCAAAAATGAGAGTTTAAGAGAGATGCAGCACAGGGTAAGGATGAGGTTGAGTATGATATCAGACTTGTCAAAGCATCAGTGGAAGGGTCACAAGAGTCATTTAAGCTCTTCTGCTAAGTGCCTAATTCAAATTCTACTGCTCAGCTAATTCAGAGTCTATTATTCCATTCATGTTTCTATGAATATCACAGTCCCTTGTACATGATAATTTGGCTTCACAGCTTCCCACTAAGGTGAAGAGAGGAAACACACACCTGACCTGATGCTATTGCCATTTGTGGCTGAAAAAATTGCACTTCAAACCACTTATGATATGTGTATTTAACATTTCCTAATGCTGCTTTGCCATTTGCCATTTTTAGCCATTAATCCCCAACAATGGGAATAGATTCTTTTAAATTACATTCCCCACTACTGGTAAAACAACCTAAAAAACACAGGTTGACTGCTGTTGTCATCAATACATCAGCTCTATTTGCATCTGTATACTGCCACAAGCAGACAGGTCAGAAACTTGAAGGTCAAAGAGTATAGGGAAGCCCAGAGGAAATATAATATAGTCTTCTATCCATGCTTTTAGGAATATGAAAGATTACGGTCTGAACAACATTATCTTGTTACTGCATTATGAACAGTTGCAAATATTCTAGATAAAATGCTACACCCATGCAAGTCGTTTGCTTCTGAAACCAGTAATTGCAATGACAATTTATGATCTCTAGTGAAAAGCAACTAATCCTTAAAATGATTTTTTAATGAAAAAAAAAAATCAGTGTGCAGTACAGACCTTTAGATCAGCTTCGTTCTGCACAGATCATTAAGGCCACAAGTTATATTCATGCTTTTTAGAGTGTTCAATATATTTCACAGAACTACAGGAACACTGGCTACACAGCCTTTTGACTAATAAAAGTCTCCAAGAGCAAAAAGCCAAGAAATGAGTTATGATAAGCACTTTATTTCCTAGATGTGATACAAACTCTGAATTCATCCCAAAACAGCCAAAGTGTTGACCTTTGCAACTGGATTCTATTTTACAATTTATAGTTACTGCTCTGTCCCTCCCCTATAAAAGAGGTGGTAACAAAACATCACACACACATTCAATGTGGTTGTGGTACAAATATAACATGGGAGAGTAAACAGCCCTTACACATCTGTCTTAGCACTTGGGACTTTTTCAGAAAGTAGGAGTAGGAGCAGAAATTTATACTGTTGTACCACGTAAACACAGATCCTCTATAAAGTCACTGCACAGCATTTTATTTTATGTAATGATTTAATTTTCTGGAAGTATTTGTGTAAAAGATAACTCAAAGACCTTGCATCAATTATACAATTCGTCAGCATTGTGTGTTTCATCCATTTTGAAAGCTGCACTACCAAGATGAAGAATCTGTTATTAGAATGCTTTATGGATCTACTGTTGGGAATGAGTTAGAGTAAAATTTCATATATAAAGCTCACAGTCACATTTTTCTTATACAAAAATTTAATTTAAGAGGGATAGGTTGCATTTTAATAAAACATCTCAGATTTCAAGTATATTCTTATGGTTCTCAAGGGAAAATGTAGCAAATGGTATTTTATGTCCATTGAAATTCTCTTGCTGATGCTCTAAGAAATATTTTCTGGTTTTGAGTGCCACAGCATTTACATTTTCAAATTATCTGCCAATCTATATTCTCAGCAGTTACTCTTGTTGTGATTAGTTTCCTTTTTTACCGTATGTTTACTATTACTCAATTGTTAAAGATACTTTGAAATGCATTCTATGACTGAGCATCTAATCCAGGAATAAGTTACATGTTGATATATTCCTGGATCATGTCCTCAGGGAAAGAATAGATCATTGATTATTTTACTTTCCACACTGTATACCTATTATATGGCTCAGTTTAGCATTAGATTTCATAACTGGTTTTGTAGAGACCTGGTACTTGTATGTAGAAGGCCCCCTCGATTAACTAGTATGTTTTTCTGACAGGGAAGACCTTCAACCTCACTTCCTGACTTCCAGTTATGAACCAAGAACTGGGTGTGATAAAACGGGATTAACACCACTTAATTGAAACCCCAAACTCCAGAGTACACTTCACTGCATGGGACAAAGTGACAGGTCATTCTTCTGTCCTAATTTTTTCCATTCAGGAATGGCAGAGACATAAGAACATGTACTTGGCACAGAGCTAAAAGAGTTCCATACACATAACAGTGAAAAAAGTCATAACTCACTGCAGGTAAGCTAAATTTCCAGAGCCTCCTCGGGTACAGCATCCTCAAAATCTCAATAATGAGAAATATCATTATTTGGATTGTCCATCTTGAAAACACAGGAGGAAGAAAGGGAGGAATAAAAAAAAAAAGCCCAAACACCTGTATAATAAACATTAATAATCCCATCTTTACTTATTGCAAGGTCTCACATATGTTATGGTACCAAATTCTCCTTTCCCTTGACAGTTCCTTATGCCATTGCAATTCACCTGCAAATGATATGATCCAGATAATTTAGCAATTTCAGGTAAATTGTGCCAGTGCACCTGTCTGACAAAGTTCTCTGTATGATACTAATTCTTACATTAAAGAAACAAAGGTTCACAGGGATGGAAATAAGCCAATTTTGTGTCAATGTTAAGAGAAACAAAGCTCTTCTAAGTAACTGCTCAGCTTTTTTGACTACAATTTAATAGTGCTTAGGTAGAAAGTATGCCTTGTGTTGAATAGATTCTTTTCAATAAATACAGGAGTCTGTTACCACTCTGGTTTAAACGTAAGAGGTGAGATGCACTACAACATCAGTAACAGTGTGTGAAAAACCTTCTAGGTCATGATGCAAAACTTACTAAATTTAACAGGAGGGCTTCCTGGTGCTCAGCTGCAAAAATATGTGCACATCTGCGTTTAGACACCAACTCAGTGTCCCAGTGAGTGACTCTTGTTATTGGTGTTCCATTTACAACTGTATGCACTTACGGACTATATTAATATGGAAACTGGGGTGCCTTTCAATATATTGGAGAAAGCTGCTGAACCTAGAACTTATGCTGAACAAATGCGGCAGTTTATGACTGTTCACCAAACCTAAAGGTGCTCAATTAAATACTTAAGTGCACCTGACTAATTGGCATGCTTGCAACGTAAAATATGTGTCACACTTAAGTAAAAGAGAATATTCTAGCATGTTTGGTGGTCTGACTATTGTCCTCAGTGAAGAACACACATATACTAACAATCTCCCATGGTAGAATTCCAGTACTGCTGGAGGGTAGCTGGAGGTGAGAGAAGCACACCCCTTACTAGAGGGTCTAGTAGAAAGTATATTACAGCCTAGCTGTAAATCATGGAATCATAGAATATTCTGAGTTGGAAGGGACCCATAAGGATCACTGAGTCTCTTCCTAATATCCACTCCCAAAAACTGCATGGCTAAGTGGTACACTAAACTTTTAGAAATATTTCAAATTGGACAGACTGAAGAAATTAACAGAGTATTTCAAAAGAAGATACACAGCAGGAAACACTTGAAGGAAAGCAACATGAGCAGAAAGAATATTACAAAGATACAGCAGAAAAGCTTTACAGAAATACACATTATGCAGATGAAACGCATTGATTTCAGTCTGCCAGATAAAAAAAAGGAAATAAATTGTATCAGGAAAAGTATACAGAGATCAAGTTGATATAAATGGTTGGACATTAAGCCATTAACTGTAGAGATCAGATTTGTATGTTGTGGTCTCTTACCCGTAATCTACATTCTGTAGATTCAAGGCAGCTGAGTAAAATGCTTTGTGAGCTGCTGAAAAGGAAAGAGTAGCACAAGAGCACTTAGGAGATGCACAGACCACAACAATGCCATGTGAACATGAGAAGTCATTGGTTCATTGCCTGCACTAGAACACTGCTTGGTTTGTCCAATGGAAAAATCCAGTGGAAATTAAGTATCGTGGAGTAGGTTAAGTTCCAAGGGGGGATTCTGCTTTATAACCTTCACAATTATTTTGTTTGTCATTCAACTTAAGGTAGCTCAGAAAACCAGTATCTAAGTTAGACTAAATATGTATGAAAAGCAAATCAAGGGCATTACTGTGTCTACAGCAAGGAAACAGTCCTTGCAAACAGAAACAGAAGGAAGAAAGTATTAAATAATTCATATAGCTGAGCACTTTGCAAAAAAATGCTCACTGTGAATTGCATATGGATAGCTGGCTTTATGACTGGAAAACTGATCTTGAAACTCCAGAAAAAATTTTTCATGTCATTAATTTTAAATTCAAAGCAATATTGAAAAGAATTGTATGAAGATCAATAAATAACTATAATTATTGAGGAAAACTATGAATAAAACATTAAATTGCAGGCTGTAAGCCTCTAGGCACTTTACACCATTAAATATATTTCTATTTTTATATCTCGACTCTCTCTGAAAAAAGGAAGAAAATGAAGAACTTTACAAGAAAATGATGATTCTTTTACTGAAAAAAAAAGAACCTTGAACACCTACTTTGTTATGAATAAAAATTGCATTGAACTGAAAGTCAGCTTCCGATACCATGTTATTTAAGTAAAAAAGAGCAGGAATTTGTTCAACAAGAAGGAAATTGCAGGGTAGACTATTTTCAATAAAGCATGTATATTTTGGGGCACAATACATATATTCTGATGTACCAAGTTTTCTGAACATCAATGTACAAAATTGAATCCCAAGAAGATAAAAACTACTCCTAGAGATTCAACTGAAGCAACAATTACCTCCTCTTCTTCTTGCTGGAAGCTCAAGGTCCCTGAAAATTTACATTGAAGGTCTCTCTGATTTCTAGATTAATTACATGAGAAAACTGTGAACTTTTGATACCTTCCATTTTACAGTTACTGTGTAGAACAAATAACTAAAAGGTTTTTCCATAAGAATAAATGCTGTATACAATCTAAAATAAATTGCAATTGAGTTTTTTTATATTTGGGGTGTACAATTTTTTAAAAAATATATATATAATTTTGTGTCATTTCATTACGTAACAACATTGCTTCAATGAATATGATGTCAGTGCAGGACTTCTGTTACAAAGGTATGTGCTGTAAACTGCATTAATCACAGAACTACTTCTGCTTCATAATGTAAACAATGTTTCATTTCTCTGTAATGGTTCTGTTTAAAGATTTATACTTACCTCATTTATTACTTCCTGTTTCTTGTTAAAGACTGATAACATTTTTCTGCCTTTTAGAGTTGTCAACTCATTCATTTTTAACTTACTAAGTAATTTCCTTCCATTCAGTATGCCTCTTTTCAAACATTTACTGTGCAAGAATTTAGTATGTGTTATTGCAAATACTAACAGGTAGTCTGCATCAACAGCCTTACGTTGCCTTAATTACTAACATCCAAGCATTAGTCAAATCCTTCTAAAAACCACTAGGCTGCACATGCTGCAGTATGACCTTGATATTGTGCAAACTCTCTTCCTCTAGACGTAAGAAAATAATCGAGTCCTTGGTTTTTTTAATATAAAAACAGTTCTATAGGTGAATAATCCATACATGTAAAAATCAAGTAGAAAGGTGGTAAGTTTAAAACATGCACACCACACTACTATATTTACTATTAATTATTGTGAGATCTAGGTATGTGGTCTAATGTTCAGCTTCATGAGACCTTCTCTCCCAGATCAAGCCTCTTTCATCATTTTACCAAGCTCTATCCTGAGGCACTGAAGTTTCCTCACACCCTTGACCTATTCCACAACATTTAGAAACCCTTTTTCTGATTTATTGTCCATATTTATTCTTGACCAATTAAAACAAATGTAACAACACATCAAGGTCTGATTCTGCATCTGTCAAAGCTAATGATACCCCTACACTGAATAGACTCCCTAATTGGCGATAACTGACAAAAGAAGCTACAGGTTTTGTTTCACAAATAAGACATTCTTCTGTGTTTGTTTATTGAAAGTTTACTGCACTGTTAGTGAATGAAAAATACTGACTATATGGCATAAATATAAAAATAGCCATACTTTCAAAGGCCAGTTACACGCAATACACTTGTAAGGATCACCAGACCAAGCCAGAAATATTTAAGTTCAGCCTTTAAATAGAAAACAGATATTAAAAATATTGATCACGGAACCCCTTCATGCATGAATCACTTCATGCACAGCATACCTTACATGTATTCCCAAAATGCAATGAGTAAAGTAATGCTGAAAAAACCCCACCATTTGACAAAAGAAGAGAGCAGGAGAGATCCAGAATACTGACAAATCCTAGAACTGTCCTGGATCAAATGAAAGATCTATCAAGTTAATTTTTCTGCTTCACACAGTGGCCAAGAGATTACTAAGGAAGACTGGAGAGGAGAGAAAACAGTCTTTAAAGATTTTTTTTTTTAAATCTCAGCAAGAACTGAGCCTGTTCAACTAAGGATTCCATTGCTTAAATACTGTAAATAATTTTCTGAGCTATATGTTATAATGCATGGATTAAAATTTAACACTCGAATATGAAGCCAGCCTCTAGCCAATGGAAAATAATAGGTTGGAGCTTTAGACAGAACTTTTATGCAAAGACAAGCAACAACTGAAAAAATACAAGAGGGAGAAGGGAAAAAGTTACTAAATTTTGTTAGTATGTTTTTCAATTGCAGTTTGTTGTACTGGACTAAGATTTTATAGATTCCATAGGACTGGCTAAATAACTCCAAAATACAAAACACCTGGTAGGACTATGTTGTAGTACAGCAGTGTTTATAAATGTAGGTAGTAACAGCCAAGTTACTAGCTACAGAAGTGATAGGTTTATCACTGAGCCAATGCAAAGCAGTGAATAGTGCTAGAAAGAAAAGCATTGTCTAATTAAAGGGACCATTAGGCTTTAAGAACTGATCTTAAAATACAAAAGAAACAAAAGAGAGGATCCCTGTTATGCTGAATCTATGTCTGCATAATAGACATTTTTAAAATTAATATTTTAACATTAATTTAAATATTTGAATATTTTAGTATTAAAAGATCACCATTAATCACATCACACATCAACAATATAAGAAAAATTGAAGAACAGTCTATTCAGCAACGGAAATATTTAAATTGTTGATATAACATGGAAGATAAGATGAACTTGTGTTTCAGTAATAAGAAGAGGAAAGAAACTACAAACAAGAACCACATCTCTTTTCTATAGAAGATGTAAAGAGAAAAGCTAATGATCCCCTTTCCTTCAGATTTTTATGCATGGTACTTTCAAGTTGACTCTTAGTGTGCCCCAGCTTCTACTATTAATGACTGAGTATGGGAATCCTACGCATTAAAATGTTTCAACAGTAGTTTTAGAAACTGCATTCTAGAATCAGCTTTTCTCTCTTCTAGACTCAGCTTTTCTCTGATAAATGTCTTTGTTCTTTACAGGTGAGTTCCAATGCGATGTGCCCCTAGTGTATAACTCCTGCTGTAAAACCACAGTGAGAATGGGTGAGTCATGATGCCTTCATTGCTCCCTAATCCCATTATCCATCTATATCTCCTCTACCTATCTAAATAGCTTTATTACCCTCCTGACAGATTCAGTCAGAAGCAGGCAATCAGCTTAGAGATCAGCACAACTGTAATATAATTTATCAGCTACATAAATTATTGGTTACCCTGATTGTAGTGACTCGTGAAATTTGCCAAATAATAACTTCTTATCTTGGTGAAATTTAAGCAGATAAGTGGAACAAATATAAACTTTTACTTCTTCCTCCATGAATTTCCCTATCTATTTCCTATAGATACATCACATCATCTGTTATTCTTTGGTTTTTTCCAATTGCCTAAAGAGTTCTGCTTTTATACATGAATCATACAGGCACACATACCTATACATACATACATGTACATGCACATCAAATGTTCATTTTATTTACGTGAATATTTGTGTGAGTTCTTCTCACTCACTCACCGAGATAAATGCACCCTGTTTTGTCAGATGCATCTTGTTCTTGCAGAGGTCAGACTGAGAGAAATCCTGGAGAAAAGGAGGCTCAGGGGAGACCTCCTCAATCTTTACAACTACCTGAAAGGATGTTGTAGATAGGTGACTCTCTTTTCCAGCCTAAGTGATTCTGTGAGATTTGAGAACACCAAGTCCAACCATTAACCTAGCACTGCCAAGCCAGCACAAAACCGCGTCCCTAACCACCACATCTACACATCTTTTCAATACCTCCAAGGACAGTGACTCAGCTGCTTCCCTTGTAACCCTGTTCCAATGCCTGAAACCCTTTTGGTGCAGACATTTTTCCTAATACCCAATCTAAATTTCTCACGGTGCAACTTGAGGCCATTTCCTCTTGTCCTATTACTTGTTACTTGCAAGAAGAGACCAACACTCACCTAGCTACAACCTCCTTTCAGGTAGTTTTAGGGAAACAACAAGGTGTCCCCTCAGTTTCCTTTTTTCCAGGCTAAACAACCCCAGCTTTTCAGAAGACTTGTGACTAGACACTTCGCTACCTTTGTTGCCCTTCTTTGGATACACTCCAGCACCTCAGTGTCTGTCTTGCAACGAGGGGCCCAAAACTGAACACAGTACTCAAGGTGTGACCTCACCAGTGCCATATGCAGATTTCCCAAGTCCTGCTGACCACATTGCTCCTGATACAAGATAGGATTCTGTTGACCGTTTTGGCCACCTGGACACACTGTTGGCTCATATTCAGCCATCTGTTGACCAATACCCCCAAGTCTTTTTCCACTGCAAAATTTTATTTATCCTGACCCAACAATCAAAGAAGAATTAAGCTAGTTATCCAACACCTTTCAGTTTCTGAAGAGCAACTGAAGGACCAACCGCATGCTAAAAAAACCCAGCACCAAGATGTAGGGAACCAACGATGAATTCTCCATACACAAAATAACTGCAGTCTGCTGTGTGCCTATAAAAAAGTATCCTAACCAGAAAAGTGACAAATTTCAGAAGGGCAACTCTTGTCCTTGCTTTCAAATGCACATTTACTTCCTGTTTCAGGTTTCAGATAATTGAAGAATTGCTGTGTAATTATTACTGTTATAGAAGAAGAAACAGAAGAGGAACAAGTGAAACCAGGGAGGGCAAACAGAAGCTGATTCACACACAAGTCATCATGTTCAGTACTTCTTGCTTGCTACCGCTCCCCTTGACAGTGGGAATACTTTGTATGCCAACTTCTGATTAGCATGAGTAAAAGCATAGCATTAATTCCCAGAGGGCTTTTAGACATTCAAGGAGAGCAGGCAACTGATCACATGAACAGCAGCAGACAATATATTAATAAATCAGCAGATCATAGAATCATAGAATGGCATGGGTTGGAAGGGACCCCAAGGATCACAGAGCTCCAACCCCCCTGCCACAGGCAGGGACACCAACCTCCAGGCCTGGATCTACACATGGTTGCCCAGGGCCCCATCCAGCCTGGCCTTGAACACTTCCAGGGTTGAGGCATCCACTACTTCTCTGGGCAGCCTGTTCCAGCACCTCACCACTCTTTCTGTAAAAAACTTCCCCCTAATATCTAATCTAAACCTTCCTTCCTCTAGTTTTAATCCATTCCTCCTTGTCCTGCCATTATCTGCTCTTTTAAAAAGTTGAATCCCCTCCTGCTTATAAGCTCCCTTCAGGTACTGGAAGGCTGCAATGAGGTTCCCCCTCAGCCTCCTCTTCTCCAGGCTGAACAAGCCCAGCTCCCTCAGCCTCTCTTCATAGGGGAGGTGCTCCAGCCCTCTAATTATCTTTGTGGCCTCCTCTGAACCCTCTCCAACAGTTCTACATCTTTCTTGTATTGGGGGCCCCAGATCTGCACACAGTACTCCAGATGGGACCTAATGAGGGCAGAGTAGAGAGGGACAGATCTCCAAGTATTTCCAGGAGTACCAAGTGACACTTGGCAAGTGACATGTTATCTAACTTCACAATACACATCTTACTGATGTTTTTGCATTTCCAAGACTCGGCAACATTTCACTCATATAAATAGTATTTTCAGATTGAATAGATTCTTACAGTACTTCTACTACAGCCAGTTTAAACCATCTTTGATCTTCTATGTATCTCAGCTGTCCAAGAACATTTCCACTGTATCTAATAAAAATAGGTTTATTTTCATGATCATCCCTGTGATATTGAAGTAGTACCTGCTTACAATAAATCAACACTGGAGCTCAAAACATCCAGTACAATTCAATACCATGTGCATATTTTCTCATATGACATGAAGGCAATTGGCACTGAGTTTACAGAATACTGTTAACTAATGGAAAAGCTGTTGTTGCTCATGAAATAGTTAAATATAAAGCCTTGGCCAGATGGCTGGAGAACAGGTTCACTAAGGCCATTTAGATCAGATAGCGTGGTGGTCTCAAATCATGTAAAAATGATTCTTGATAACCACAATGCAGATGGTCCACTTTCTCTCTTGGGATTCAAAAGGATAAGGAAAAATAATAGAACTTGCAGCAGCCCTCAGATGTCTAGAAAACACGCCAGAGCAGAGAGAATAGGAGGAGGAAGAGGCAATCCCTTGCAGTCACAGAAGTGGTGCAAGGTCTTCATCGCTGCCATTTTTGCTTATAGCCCGATTACCAGAATAGGTAAGGATCAAGAAGAAGAGCTGTGGGATAAAAGTCTTTGATCCTCTTTTCATACTAGGAATCTAAACTGATAGTCAGAACAGTAATGCTACTAAGTTGGAGGAACTACAGAGGCATCACATCAGACAGTCAAAGTAAATCCAACTATGTTTTGACACACTGCATAAATTATGTCCTCTTATGTACTACCACAGAAGGATGATAAAGAAAAACATCTTAAACCTGAAGCCAAGTCTCTAATTTGGCATATTCACCAGGGAGATGAGTGAAATCTCCACAGTCATCCAGATGTTCACTTGACACTTCTAAGGTAAATTCCTGAACTTCAGTTCAATTCAGGTCTTTGTCACTGCAAGCCTGGGCATTGCTCTAGTAAACAGCAGTTTCCAAGATAACTAAACTTGAAGCTCAGAAAACCAATGAGTCTTAGTCAGAAATTTGGTCCAACAAATAAACTGGTATATTCCTTGAAAGGCAACCATATGCTCAGCCTGACAACCCCACCAATGAATTTGTCAATAACTTATAAAGTGTTACACAGTATTAAGCAATCTGCTGGTGCTCTGGCAATAAAGTTGTGTTGGATCAGCTCCTTTCTGTACAGGCCTGGATTTGCTTTCAAAGAAAATAGCACGGAATGCATCAAATACATATACAAGTAGAAAAAGCTCAATCTCTCCAGTTTGCCTGTATCTCTTTGTGCTGCCCTAGCCACATGGAGACCAGAAACCAACTCAATTTTCCCAGCTGAGACATTGGGACTGCAACATTGGACTGCAGTCCTGGTACAGAGCCCTTCTGGCAGACACAAAGCTGGCACTTCCTCTCCGGCTCCCATACAGGAAGCACAAGGGGCTCTGCTGGGCTTTCCCTCTTCTCTGTTGGCAAGCAGCTATTTATAAACCAGTTGGAAGACTTGAGAATACCTAAAACACAGTTCTAAACTATAGTGGGTTGTCATAAAGCTAGTCTGGGAATCAAATGGGACTGAAATGCTCACATGTTCACTGTTTTGCTCAGTCTTGCCCCATAGTTATGTGTTCTACTTTTTGCTCATTCAATCTCTTTTCCTGCTGCAATTTCCAAGATTTTCCAAGCCCTTTGCTTAATGAGAACATGAAGACTTGATATTGGAATTAGTAGAAAAAGTCTTTATTACTCTGAATTTTCAAAGGACAAATACTAAGAAGGAAAAGAGATTAGGCAGCCTCCTAAATCGCCACGTTTGAGTTTTAAGCTTACTTATGCCAAGCAAACTGGGAGAATACTTTCTTTAGCTAGCTTTAATAACTTTCACATCTTTTCTCAGTTTGTGTCTCTACACAATCTACTGCTGGAACACTGCTTGGCTTAGGGACTGGCAGTTATGTATAATAATTATGGTCTGTACCACATTCTTCAAACAGAAGCTTGCTTTTTAAACTCTTTAATAGTTACATTGTTTTCTAACTTCCAATTTTGATGCTATGTGGCTGACAATGCAATACAATTCTTCTACAGCAAGCTTCTTTTTCTCAATGCTATCAATATTCCTAGAAAGCTGTTAGTAAATTGCCAGTCTCCATATAAATTAAGAGACTGAAATATGTATGTGGGTGGAGGACATGTTAAAATAATATATTCATCCCTAATGGCAATGTGGGAATAACAACTGTGCTTTGCCATTAGTCATAGCTTGGAATCACACCTATCAGCCAATAACATTTTGAAAAACATTAAATCCCCTTTCACAATTGTAGAAACATTAACTGGTTAATCCTCAAAGTTCCCCTTCCAATGTATTATTGGGAATTAACATGGTTCCTGTTCTACAGAGGAAGAATCAAGGCCGTATTTCTTCTAAAGCATGCTGCATTAGAAGATGCGATCTGCCAGTGGCAAAGCACATCATGCAGAAAACGTTCACTGTGCTGGTAGCTAAGCTAGCTCTAAGGGAATTACCTCATTGATGTCTAGAACATCTTCACTGTCAGCACAGGCTTAGAGGCAAAAAGACCAATGCTTTCTGAGTCTAATAATCGCACATGGAAAAATAAATACACCAACAATTATTCCCATGTAGAAAGAGCAGGATGTTGCCCCCCATTATCTGTAAGATAATCATGTCATTTAACCAAATGCTATTTTCAGGAAGACTTATTTAGATATTGATCTATTTTCTGAGTAATTGTTCATAAATTACTTGCCTAAAACTATTACTAATACATCTTTGTAAACAAAGCTTGAATTAGGCTTCTCTGATTCTGCACACTCTTCATTTGTACCCACTGGTGTCCTTCATAACTTCAGCAATAAGAACTCTGATTTCAGTGTTTTCCCAGTGTATGTGGAGAATCAGCCCTTATCTAAACTGATTCCCTGGAAAACTCTGATGTTTCAGGTAAAGATCCACTTGTAAATGTGCTCTTGTTCTGTTGCAGATACACCAGTGTCATATGTAAAAAAAAAAAAATTAAGTGTCTATCATACTCCATAGTTCTCTTCAGATGCTTATTTAAGGACATGTACACAGAGGAAGAAAGCAGGCAGAAGAAATCATTAGGAAATACACTCCACTTGTGTTCCTTTAAGCTGAAACACACTCTCTGATGTATTCTTTTCAAACGGCAAGTAACTGTTTCAGGTACTATTCTTCCCCTGACAGACTCACTTCTCCTTGAAAGGAGCTTAATATCCTTCTCTGGCAAGTAGAAGAGTAAGCAAGGGAGTTGAGGAGTGTGAGAAAAAGGCCAACAATGAGAGAAGGGAAGGAGAAAGAATGAAAGACATGCACAGAGCATGTCAGGGAACATGAAGGGACAGCTGCTCTGAAAGGGAAGGTGAGCTAGGGACAAGAGCAGTAACAAGGCTGGCACAAGCACCTGCCCCGAGAGCCAGGATGTAAAGTAGCAAGACCAGGTCAGGGCCAGAGATGATGGTCAGGGTCAGACATAGTCCCAATCACCCAGTAAGTCTTCAGTGATTAGGCAGGATTCCTTGTCTAGATACTAAAACTCTTCTGAATCTACCCTGGAGGATCTAATTATGAGGTTATCTGCTTATGAAACAATAACAAATGCTTTTCTGCTTATGATGGCCAGAAGACACAGCTTCTTCACCATAGAGAAGAGGCTGGCCACCCTAGCACATGCTGCCATCGTGCACCAATCATACAGAGGGTAATGCTTACATTGCAGGGAAAATGCAGTTCCACACACTAAGCACAGAAAGAATCTGGCTTATCAATTTCATTCTGGTTTCCTATCTCCAGAGTCAGCTTATTTTGAATAAAAGTCTTAAATTTGTAAGAGTCAGGACTTTCTGTGTCTTGTTTCAAAACCTATGTATCCAGAAAAATATAAGTGGATGGAGAAGCCAAAGTAAAATCCAAGATTACATCCTGGAATGTGACAAACCAAAATCAAGTTATCAGAATTTTTATTTGCTGACATGCAAGAAATTTAAGAAAGGAAAAAAGGATGTAAAAGAGACAGTATTTGAAATACCTACCCAAACAGTATTCCTACTGTACAGATGATCTGGAATCAAAGAATAGTAGAAAAAGACACTTTAAGAAGCTACCTAATCACATAGACTCATACTAGACCAACAAATACATTAGCAATACTTAATAAGAATACATAAAATGAGTTTCTTCCATGCCTAATTCTATACAAACATTTAAGGCTGCCCTAAGCCTTTCATGAAACTTAACGGAATCTTTTATCTTTTTTCTATTCGATTTATTAAAAACTGGAAAGCTTAAATGTGAAAATGATGACTGCAGTTATATGAAATAAATTAGAAATACCTGTTTTTCAAATATATACTCCAATGACTTTGACATGACATTTCTTTTTGCTGTATGATACAACTCTACCTTTACATACATAATAACATCACTGTCTTAAGAATCATACTTTTTCAAAGGCAATCTGAGTCCTTACCATTGCATTAATACAGACTTCAGACTCCTTTAGTTATTATCTTCTTTAGACCAGAATGAAGAAGGCATCTTGATCTATGTTTTAAGAGACAAAATAGCCAGAGAGAGCTTTTACTTGATTTCTGTTTTTAAAGGACAGTTAAAATACACTCAAGGTAAACTCAGGAGAGTATTACAGAAGCAGAGGTTGGAGAAGAGCCACTCAGCTTGATATCAGCAAAGGTAAAATACAACTAGAGCTGGACGGAAGCATTTTACATTGAACATGTGGGTAGACAGGCACATCCAGAAAGATAGAAGACTGAGCAAGAACTAATGAGACTGCCACACATTATTTTTCCTAGACAACGAGTACCATAGGGAAAATGTCTGAAATGCAGCAAGAAATGCAGAAATTGTCTGCAGAATTCATAACTCCTGGAATGCTGACAGTAAAATTTTTCTCAAGACATTTCTGTAATTTAGTGCTTATTTTGTTCTGGGGGAAAGTGGGAGAGACAACAGGAACAAAGAAATATTTTATATCTGCATTGAAAATGTGTTCAATTTTCTAAGCAGACATATACTTCAGCCCTATTGTTCTTTGCTGTTCACAAGAAAGCTAGCATAAGAGAGATCATAGAATCTCACAGGACTGACAGCTGCCTATCTCAACTCATTAACCAACTTTCTTTCTTGGTCCCTTTTCACCATATTTGAACAGTTCTGATTGTCCTTTCCACTTTTTGTTTTTTTTTTTATCTCTGCACATTAAACTGTTTTCCTAAATTACTTACTTTTCTCCAACTAGTACCATTTTGTCAGACAAGCTGATCTGGCATCACTTTTTTGTACTACAATGAAACACTTTCTGTTCCTGACGCAGAGACTGTTGGTGAAGTAAGGATGATTAATTCTGACCAGAAGAAAGAATGTTTTCCTCTCATTCCCCTGGAATTATATCAAGCTTGAGGTGAGTTTTTTCCTTTTTCTGAGTTCTTCATATAGCAAGGACACAATCTAAAAACTTTTCTAAAAGACAAGTTTTTCAATATTGTAATACTGGATACGGTGTAGGGTTCAAGTTTATTATCCACATGAGATCCATAACCTATGAATACAGTACTATTAAATAATGTCATTCTTCTCATAAAGTCTATATTTTCCAGCTGGGTGCAAGTTAAAATAGTTTGATATTTATGTTCTTGTGAGAGTAAAGTGCAGATGGACGTAAAATTTGTCATGGAGCCCAGAAAAAAAAGAAGTCTCCAGGTGGCTTTTTTCTAGCACAGCAGTCACGTACGACTCACTATGCGCTCCAGAGCGTTTAGTTCTTCTGAAAACACTGTCAGCAAAATTTCTGGGTCTCTTTTATGAATATTTTAAAAATTTTAATCGGGCTGAAACATGAATGTTCTCTAGGCAAGAAGGCTGCATTGCACTGCAGAAGGATTAGCAAGTGAAGAGAACAACAGCATGGAGCTGGAAATAAGTAGATTCTAGCAATACATTTATTGCATACTTAACTAGATCAACATTTTACTAATGGGGTTTAATATTAAGCATTCAGGCAGCCTCAAAGTCCTGACATTTTGGGGTCTCACACAGAAAACATACATGTTACTGAAATTTCAAGTGATCTGTTGATGGTAGAGTTGAAGGACACTGTTAGAAATCTGTACTACGATAATATTGCCTGAAGGATGTCTTTCACTTTCAACAGCTCTGGGAGCTATTTCAGAGAATTCCTGGAGTCTCTAAAAATTGAGAGATTTTACAAAAATGACAGCACTTTGATTTAAAAAAATAATTTTATAAAGTTTTACATAAAAGAGCACTTGTTCCACCTCAGGTATTTAACATAAACTCGCTACTAAGGATGTTCATAAGTCAGCACACACAAGTAGTTGGGCTTGTGCACAGAGCATACTCTACCAGACCAGTATAAAATTCTATTTCTTATGACTGTACAGCAGTTACTAATGTCAGCAGCAACAGCATTACTAAAAACTGTTGCTGTGGCACACAGAATCTTATGATTCTTATTTTTCAACTGAAAAAAACCCCTCTCTGTGTTCAATGACTTTTCCCCTAAGTCATATTAAAGTCAAATTTTGAATTTTTGTTGTGCTGCCCTACAGGAGCTCAAACTGAGCATTCTTGTTCTTTAAAAGACTCTACATAAAACTAATTTTCTTCTTCTTTTATGGAAGTATTTTCCTAGTGTGAAAAACATGAAAAAACCAGACACTACCTACCCATTGATAAAATGGAAAGCAGATATTGCGGGAAATTTTGTTAGTGCATCTCTGTCATATGAAACTAACCAAAAATGTGTTTAGCTGTCACATGCTAACAGGCATGTTTACATTATGCTGAATAGCACTGCCTGTAAAAAAGACTGGTCCCCAGATTTCACATTTCATTGGTCTCATTTTATGTTTTGGGGTTTTTGAAAAAAAAATAAAAAAAAATCAGCAAATCCCAGAAATTCCAAGGAGACTTAACAACACTTTTGCATCAGGCTCTTTACAAACAATATAGAAACAAAGTCTCCAGGGCAGAGAGCTTATAATCAAACACTCTGCTCCTAGAGGATTTGGGCACACACACTGTAAGTGGCCCAACTCCTGGCAAGCCTGGCAAATAAAGTACTTATTCAGATAGATACAAATGGATTTGATTACAGTTTCACTGAACTCATTTTAAACCACTCAAACTCTCTCCATTTAAAAGCAGCGACGTTCTGGGCTGACAACACTCCCAGCCTCCTGACAGCCTTGCAAATGTGGATGATTCGGGAGTTACTGGTAACAGAACGGCTTTAGCATGAGGTGCTGGGTCCTGTACACAGGGGAGGGAACAACATGCTGTATAACCAGGGTGGTTAAGTACTTACAAGGGAGGATAAGGGGGTTGGACTAGATGACCTCCAGAGGTCCCTTCCAACCTTACACATTCTATGATCCAATGATATGTCATTTATACCAAAACCTTCAGTCAAATACCACATCAGTTGCCCTCCTAGTCTGGCTGGATAATGTACATTAAAAAACAAGAAAACAATCCTTATGGATAAAGCCTTCTGCAACACTGAAAGCCACATGAGAAATGACACCATCACAAGTTGCAGCCTTCCTCTGTTCTGGGACTGGGGATTCCTGTCTTGATGCACTGCTGCCTGTGTGGGTAGGGGTGGCTGGGCTTGCCAACCAGCCACGTGGGTTATGATGGAGAACAAAATGGTGGCACCCTGGCATAAAATAGTGGACTCATATGTAAGTAGAAGGGCCTTCCAGATCTGATATACTGTAGGTAAGCTGATGGGGATTTACCATTTAAAAGTCTGGACCTGCTTGATTGCTAGTTTGGACTATGCCACCAGTAGGGCAAGTGTTGTTCACACAAATACAGTGCTAGGAGTACATAATACAAAATACCATATTCACCTGAAGATATTGCATATTAATGCCTTATCTCTCTTTTTTTTAAAGCTTTATTCTGCTACACAAGCCAGATTTTTATTTTTAAAATTATAAGAGAAGTGTTCTGGGGTGTATTCTCCCTGACACAATCCTCAGGTAGCTACACATCCCAGGCTGTGGATGACTTAGCTGGGCAACACAATACCTTGAGCTAAAAAGAAAGACATACTGTCAGAATTATTACTTTTTCCTTATTTTCCCAATTAGACTCCTGTTGGAAAAGCATTCTGAATCTAAACTTCACTAGAGAAACCAAGGAAATAATTTGTAAGCATTCTGTAATGTTTGAATGCCAACAATATTTTATTGTTCCAGTACATAAAATAGGCCCTGTGGTATGTATGCACTCCCTAAAACAGTTGACAAGGTTTAGAAGACACACTGGAAGTACAGCTGCCACAGAACAATACTGCTGCTGCTCTGTACAACATGGGCAGGCAAGGAAAAGTCACAAGAGAGAAATTAATGAGATGCACACTAAATCCCAATCCTGACACTAAACACTTCATGAGAGGTTTTTAAAGTTTCTTTTCAATACCAAACATAATGCTAATGCCTGAAATGATGCCCCCATGCACTCTAAAACAACAGTCCTCAAATTTTAAAAAACTAAATCCTGACAGGACCACTGGCTCCATTGTGGTTACTAACATAACTGCAGAAAACTTATCACTTTCTTCTAAAATATTTTTCCTCCACGAAAGCAAATGCAGAGCAGGAGTTGAAAGCCAAAAAATACCATGGACTAGCAGTAAAAATGCCAATAAGCAGATTGTGAACCTCTGCACACAAAAATGAGTTCACTCATCCAAACAATTTTAACTTGAGCCTATACAGTCACTGCACTGAGTCACTAAGTCATGCATCAGGTAATTTTTTCTATTCAGAAGCGGAGAAAAAGTATCAAGAGCAATGAAGGCTTTTTTCCCTCCTTCTTCCCCCAGCCCCTGCTCCCCCCAATAAAACCCAAAAGGGACAACAGCATATTGGAGAGATTTCAAAACAGAATGGAAACAATCATTGAAGACTTGGAAAAGTACTAATTTCTGAGAAAAAATGTAAAATAACTAGCAGCATGTAGTCTTGCTAAATGATGAATGAGACAACGCATAACTGAAAGCCAACAAGTACTCGGGCAGATTTAAGCAACAATGATAATGTATTTAGAAGCTGTATTACAAGTAAAAAACTTCTGTGCAAGTAGACCAGAGAATACTCTTATGTCTTCTAATGCAGGCCCAAGACATATACCATATCCTAGATCTACCATCTCCTGTTATTGCAAAGGTTCCCAAAGCACATGCAGGTTCTCCCTTTCCAGCACCTTACTTTTCACACAGTTACACAGAATAAATAGTTCTTTGGTGAGCTAACAAAAGCCAGTTGGCCATCATTTTGATTAGTAATCACAAAAAAAAATATGCCTTCTTAAGTCAAGAGGTAAGAAGTCTTTGTTCTGCTGTATTCAAAGAAAGAATAGAGAATTTATGATTGCCTTTCTAGACAGTAAGAACATATCAGGCTTAAATGAGAGAGGAGTATAGGCAGCTACTGAAGTTATAAATGAAATTCATTCAGAAACAATATCCTGCATCACTGCATATACTGGAAAACAGGGCCTCCATTAGACCAATGGCAGCATAACTAACATACTGTGGCTTATGAAACTATTCAATAAGAAAAAAGGTGAAAGGAGGGAAAATGCTCCATTGAGACAGTGGTATTTCAATCTTCAGATTTCTTTCCAGAGCAAGTTTAATGGAAAGACTTAGAATAGAACAAAAACATAAGAATCTCCACACCACCATCTAGGAGGTATTCACCACAAGCCTTTTCTCTTCAAGTCAGGCAGCCTCAGTAATAAAGCAAATGAAGCTAGATGCCTTTGTGCCCAAGGAAACATTTTTCTTCTGGGTGGTGGGTTTGCTCTGGTTCTGGACAAAAAACAATTACCATTAAAACTTTTTGGAAGAAGTACTATGCATCACACAGATAAGGTAAAATTTGCAATTTCGTTTGGCTTAAAGACTCAGAGATAGAGACAAAACAAAGACAAGTTAACTCATATTCTTGTATTTAAATGTGTGGGGAAGTCAGTTCAAGGCTTATAGGAGCCTTGCCCATAGCAAGGGGCTGAAACTAGATGATCTTAAAACCTAACCCTTATTAAAAGGTTTTACTCATGTTAGTACTTCAAGTGGCACACAGTCAACCTGCAACCTGAAATTTCAGATGTACATTCCTATGTTGCAGTTGCAGTATAAGCAATGTGATTATCAGAGGTCTAAATAAATTGAAGGAACAGTTTGCTTCAAAATGATAAAAAAGAAAAGATTTCACTGATTTTGCAATTCTCATGGTCACATTTAGCAATGAGAGCAAGTCAGTAAAAATTACAATCTCTTCAACCATTCTTTCCTTATAAAACCTAATCCCTATCTGTGCTGGGACAAGACACGAAAACAGTGCACTAGAAGGGCACCACAAACTGTTCAAAGAATGCTGAAAATATTTAATTTCTTCTTTTTACTGTTAGATTGTAATGTTGTGGGAACAACACGGATTTAAAAAAGAATAAATAAAAATACAAGTTATGTTTTATTTCCCAGTGATACTCTTTAGCACTTACCTGTATCTCATCCATAAAACTGGAAATTTTATGGGAGAGAGAGAGAAAACTAAATACAACCCACCAGCAGCGACAATAGAACAAATTAATAATTTCTGTATGCATTTCTCAGCATTGCTTGATCTATGGCTTTCATTGACTCTAAATGTCAGGATTTTAGCTCGGTTTCCAGTAGCTCATCATTGCAGGGCTATAAAGTCCCACTGCACAAGGATTCGTCAGAGCTCATTTAGCTATGGCTTTTTCTGTTCAGTTATGTAACGTCATGTTCACTCCTTAGTAGAACTCTACCAAGTTAAAAACTACTTGTATTGCTGTTATCTTCATTTATGATGATATTTGAAGCCTCTTCATTCCTTCTATTTTTCCTTCTAAAAGCCCCATTACATGCACTTGCTCATCTGACCTGTACAACTTGTCATAATGACTCACTGAAAATTTCTTGCCTAGTTTCTTTCACAAAATTCAGTAATTTTCTGCAGCCTACTGATTCTTTGTGCACATAACTGAAAACTGAACAGTACAATATGGATGCATCTGGATGCAAATATGCCAGTTTGAAAAAGAATATTGTGTTTCACTCTAGCTTAATTTTGACTTCAGGTGCTTCACAAAATCCATCTGGAAAGATGATGTCTCCTGTCTTTCCCCCTCCCCACTTACTCAGTAGTACACCTGAGGAAGTATCAAGAAATGCTTTGTTCTCTCTTCAGAATTTTAGAGAGTATTAGCACTATCTCTTTCCAGGGGAAAAACACTTTATTTATGCTACTATTAGCAATGAAACTTCTTCCACTGTCAGGGTGAAAAGCGTAGCCCAAAGACAAAATGATAGAAGCGAGCAGTCACACTCGGCTCTTGATGCAGAGGAAAAGAGATTTATTTACATGAGATACCAAATGCCGTCACCTCCTTCTGACAGCGCTCTTGCAAATCCAATGGAGACAAAAGACAGAGAGAGGTTGCTCGCAGAACACCCTGGCAGCTGATAAAGGCAGCCTGCAGTGCTGTTTCAAGTAGACTATAGAAACTGCATTTGCGAGACTGAAAAAGAAGTAAAGCGGCAGACCAAAGCTGTTCCAGGCTACTTTAAAACCTAAAATCTGTCAGCAATCCTGAATACTTAAACCTTTTAAATAACAGCTGTCTTTCCAAGTCAATTTGCCAGTCCTGAGGCTACAAACCTGTCCCTTGACTAAAGTATCCTAATTCTTGCCTCTGGTCTCCACGGTAAGGCTTATCTTTGTTAAGCTTATTACTATGGAAAAGGGCTGTAGCTTTCTGACAGATCGAGGAAAAAAAAAGTACTGAACTAGAGGGATAAGAGATCCAAGATGCCTTTACTTCCAGGAGATATTCCTATCTTCATAATAATCATGTGATATAACATTAAGCAATATTCACATGGTCACAATAATAACTGCACCACTGAAAACTTTGTTTTCATATATGAAGGCATATGGCAATACTACTACTAGAAGAACAGAAATAATTTAAACAATGTACTTGAATAAAATACCATTTTTCATGGGGAAAATCTGACCAGAAGTCCTTCTTCTGACAGTCACAGAAAGATGGTAAACATAAAAGTAAAATATTCTTATTTTACAATCCCTCAGTATGGTGGCTCCTCACTGGCCTAAATACAGTAGTATCATGTAAAAATCCATCATGCTGAAAGGAATGACATATGCCCTCTCACCAGTCATTCTTGAGAGACATAAAGAGCAAGATTAAGGCATCCTAAATATTTGTCTGGAGGGTGAACGATTAAGCACAGTGATCTTTGCTCTCTGGAGTTAGAAGGGTGAACAGGCACTGCCATCAGCTTTGTTTTTAATGGATCCACTGTCCCTTGATAACATATAAGGGTTATTCTAAGTGAATTATAATAAAGTTGTTGTTATTATTATTAACATACTTATAACTTCCTTATCAACATGCTAGCTAGCTGCAATTTTTCCATTTGAAAATAACTGACCAATTAAAGAATTATCCAATTTGAGTGAATCATGCCATGATCCTGGGAATTTCAGCCAGACATTTAATGTTGCTGAGGCTTGCTCTGTTCACACTCTAACAAACCAATACTGCTTACTGTGCTGATTCATATATTGTTGCCAAGATGGAGCCATAACAGTTACATGTGGCTGCAATTCAGAGCTCCCAGAACACTGGCTAAAGTGACAAGGTTATAAAATCCTTGCTTCTATCTCACTGGCTTTATCTGTGTAGAAAAAAGCAGAATCCTATTCTGAAATACATTATCTAACTCAGTAATTACTTAAACTCAAGCAACAGGTCTTTGGTGAAAATCCAATGTTAAAACCTTTATATGCATGCCCTCCTCCTGCAATGTATTCCCAAAGACATTTATTAGCTGTCAATCATAATCAAATATAAAAGAGATGGTACCCCAATGTGGAAAGGTAATGTACATATCTGGATCATCTCTGAACATATGTATGAGCACTAAATTGCTGTATTAATTCCACTTATGTCATTGTAATTACAAACTTCTGACTTCTTTTCCTGATTCTCTCTCTAGGAGCTAAGAGGTCTACCTAGGTTTTCTCTCCAAATTTCCCAGTTTAACCAAAAAGAGCCACTTCCAGAGGACTCAACTGTACATCAAATCATCTTACAATGACTTCTAACAGTTATCAACAGTGATGCAAGCAGATAGTTATCAATTTTCATTCTAAACCCAGTTCTAATTATCTCTTCTGAACTTTTTTTTTAAAAACATATTTTCTAAAGCAAAAGCTAAATGCCAGAAATACCTTTGTAGCTACAGCAGACTGTTCAGTTAGAAGACACTTCACATGTATATATGAGCATTATGAGCTCACAAGGACAGAACTGGAGAGTTGGTGAGAATTATGGCAGCACTGAAATGAGATGGATGAGCCTCAGGACAGGGATTTCATGCTCAGCAGTATCCTCCATGAGTCTTCTGAGCCTTCAGTTTAAAATACACCATGAAGCTAAGTGTCTAATTCTCTGTTGCCTTCTAGTCATTTAGCCATGATCAAACTTGAGAGGGGAAAAAACCTGTGTGGTGATTTGGCAATCCTGAGTACCAACTACACAGGAATATAAATAACTGTCAAGGGCAGGATAGAGGAGATGCTGTCCCTTTCACTAAATACTAGTCTGAAGCGTGGGTCTTATATCAGCAACCTGCAGCATAGTAAGTTTTATTCCACTATAAGCTTTGTTACTATTTCAAAGGGGGGGGGGGGGGAGTATTTTGTAGGTATTTAAAGTTACATTGTTATTTTGTACATGTAATGGCCTGCAGTTTTTGAAGTAATATTGCATGCAATTTTTATGAGTTACCAAACATTGCACAAGAGCAGATACAAGAGGGCACCCTTAGTGTACATAGTGGAAGAGTTCTTTAAACTAACGGACAAGGAAGTTTATCCTGAAAGTGAGAAAAGTCTCCATTGAACTACAGAAAGACAAAAAGAAAAACAAGTGTAAATGGAAGCAAACCAATCATGGCATGCCAGATCCAGTTGAACACTTTTGCCCAGTTGGCCATAAGAGAGAAATGTAAAGTTAGCCAAGTAGTTAAGAGCTACAACAAAAACCGAATGCTGCCTACGTTTGGGCGTTTTTATTATCTACACCCAAAACCAGGACACTAAGTCATTTGGGAAGAGGCAACAGCCTAGGTTTTGTCCCTGTGTGCTCCTAGCTGGTCCCTTTGCAAAAGGAGATCTGAGAGGACAGGTTGGTTATGCTCATTTACCCACAACCCTTTGCCCACAGTGGCAATGGGCATGTCAGAAGGCAGAGGTTTTGTCCCTGTGTGCTCCTAGCTGGTCCCTTTGCAAAAGGAGATCTGAGAGGACAGGTTGGTTATGCTCATTTACCCACAACCCTTCGCCCACAGTGGCAATGGGCATGTCAGAAGGCAGAGCCACTTGACTGAAGTCTTAGCCTGACAATGTGGGATCGTGACAGATGGGGGACTCTCTCAAAGGTAATATAAAACCCCTCATACTTTGGGAAGAAGGTTTGAAGATTTTTTTTTTTTAACTAAGCAGAAGTATCTTCCTCAATGGACAAGTTTCCCACACTTAACAAGTTTTAAATTTCTCTTTAAGATTTGAATTATTTTTTTCTAGACAATAAGCAGTATAGACTGGAATGCTGGCACTCATGCTATGGTAATTCTCTTGATGGGAAAAATAGCTAGAAAGGTCAAAAGCTTCTATAGATTAATCTAAACAATTTGATTTGGGGGTAGAGAAAGAAAAGGTAACAGCCCTGTAACGCAGCAGAAGAAAACAGAAAAAAGGAAGATCTTTGAAAATCCTTCTACCTTTTTTCCTGTATGATTTATAATGTGTACTTTTGGTTCACATTGAAACCCTTGAAAATCAATTATTATTTAGAAAACCAGCTAGACTGGAATGTGGTTTTGTTATGTGGTCTGAATGATACCGAATGTACACAGTGTTTTCTTACCTGCTTGATTTCCAGTTTACCAATTTTCTCCAAACCTTTCTTAAGTACTTAAGAACCAATTTTTCTTTTACTGGAAGGTGCTTTGTTTCTTGCCAAAGAGCACTGAAACAAAAGCTGTTGTCTCTAGCCTTTGCCACTGCTAAGCAGTGTAAGGTGAGCACACACAGCACAGCCAGAGGTATGGCAGAGAGCATACTCTGCCTCCATGCATCATTAAATAATACATCAGCAAGGCAAGCACGTAAGAGATTTGGTGTCTTGTAACTACTATCAGACGTGTGCCTGTCAAGCTCCATGTTCGTTAGTCAAATGAGACCAATGAATTAGAGAACGTTTAAATTTGTCTTCCTTTAAACAGGAACACAATGAGTGCAGCAGAGTCACAACTGGAAAACTCGACTGAGAAGAACACAGCGGTAAGATAAGCTGAGTACAAATATGCAATTTAATGCCTTTTTTTTCTTAACTAGACTGTCTTGTGTGGGCCTGATACTGCTTATATAATGAATGAGCATGACGGCATAAAAGGAAAAAAAAAAGCATGTCTTTCCTCAAGTTCAATGAATACAAATAATGCATTTTTTAGTCCTCTTATTAGATGAGAAAATGTGTTGATTTCACTGGTGATGAAATAAGAATTAGGGATTTACTTCAAAATACTGGAAATTTGTTACGTTTGCTAGAGTAGGAGTCTGACATAATTTAGAGTCAAAAAATTTCTTAAAGTTTTATTATCTAGCTATGTACATTTGTATCAAGATAAAGGTTGGCATGTTAAATGACAGCCCAAATTAATCTATTTCTCAAAATATGACTAGGAATTTGGAAGTGCTTTGCATTTCGTAGTAATTAAGAACTATTTTAGATCTTCTGTTTATAGATGCTTTTGTTATGAGTTGTCTGAAATGTAAATGAAGAAATGATACAGATACTTGAGGGTCTGCTTACCAGCAGAAGAAACCACAAGCTTTTCAAGCAGCAGTGTCAGGCGTGTGTGCCTAGCTATCATGTGCACATTTAAAGAGTCCTTAGGAGTGAAGAGATTATTTAGTAAAGTGACCAGTGAATATTGCAGTAGGACTAGATGACTTTGTATACTTTTCAACAGAAGTATTCTATTTATTATTGAGTAAATTTAGAAAAGTAAGGCAGCTCTGGTCCTCGCTTTCATTGCCCTGCGACCCTTCCCAGCACTGTCACAGGAGTCAGATGCTTTTTGTTCTGTAGCCTCCTCTGGATCCTGGAGTTTTTTCTTCAGTGGTTTGGAAAACACATTGGGTTGAATGATATACGGTTTTAATTTGAAAGGTGTGGGTCTGTCCCAATTTTTCCCATCATGGCCTATGGATCCTCATGCCAGGGATTCCTGACAGTGCAGATTAACTGGAACCAGATGTCCAGCGTGGGACAGAAAGGGCAAGAGGCAAGAGCTTGTTGAAGTCGTATAGGAGATTATGGAAAGGACTTCTCAATCTCTGTCCTCAAAAGATTTTTGTTCGGTTTTTTGGTAGTTTTTTGGTGGGGTTTTTTTATAATTAAGAAAGAAATACAACTTGACATACAATAGCAAATGGCAGCTGTTTGACAACAGTTTGTTTTCCCCTGTCAGGAGAGGACTCACCAGTACAATATGCACAATTATATCATCCCATAGCCAACTGAATACAGCAGCACTATTTACAAGAAGTTCTTCAAATAAACTGTATCAGTTTACTACTCTTTACACATTCTATTTAGTTGTTTGCTAGTGAACAAGTGAAATAGGTAATAAATTAGAAACATTTAAGATAGCAAGAATACAATGAAAAATGCAGGTATCCTTTTTGGCAAAGGAACGCACAGCAGAACTGATATTTTTTTTCCTTCACCAGTTCTTTTAATTATTTGCATAAATATACTCACCTAGCAATTGAATATCTAGTCTGTGAACAGCAGAAGAGGGTAATTTACAGTACAAAAAGACAAATACCTTTTCAATGATCCTACTGTGAAGACAGACTTATTAACAACTTCAGGTTAAAAAACCCCCCTGAAATTTCCTGGATATCTGTGATCCATGAGTCTACAAAATCTACAGGCCTTCCTATAGCTTTTTGCTCAGGAAAAGTACACATTTATCGGATCTATTACGTACAATGAGGAATTACCACAGGCCACTTACAAAATTGGTGGGAGAGTGATCGAAAAGAAACATGAAAAAAGTAAAACCTACAGTTTAATTGCAGTCTTTGAATGTATTTGTATTGAATGCTGTACCAACACAAACAAACACAGTCACAGAAAAGGTTTATAGGTAGCATTCACAAATATCTACTTTTGAAGGGTATATAGCATTTTAGGTAGTTCCTTCACAATAATTACACCATCCATTTCTGCCAGAAAGACTGCTTACTAGCTAACTTAATTTGTTTGGTACTGCAATCTTCTTCTCTCCAATACATCATTTTTGGCCACAGACCACACTCCCAAACCAAGGAAAATGAGAGGGCAGTGCTCCCTGCAGAGTTTTAACCTGGCTGAAACCTTTATCCTATCACATGGATATTTAAAAAAAAAACGTTCATTTTTTAATTGGTTGTTATTTAACCACTATGAGCAGGGCTTGGGTGCAATGGGATTGAAAACTTGAGTGTAACAAGACTAAGTTCTGCCACAAATTCTATACATGGATGGCCTCCTGTTCTGGAGCTCTTGGGAAGAGGATAGTCACAGACCCACAGACATGAATTTGCCTGCAGTTTCAGCAAACTGGATGGTGTAATAAGTTTATTGTTGCTATGAGAGAATAAATCAAGATAAGTTTGGGGGAGAAGTGAAACCTAAAAATAGCAGACAAGAAAAACACAAAACCTACATACCAGATAAAAGCAACAATATCTGTTCTCCCTTTCACTTAAATAAGGTAATTTTACAGCTGGCCAGTAGAAGTTAAAAACTACAGTCAGCAGAGTCGATATGAAATTATAATAGTGATTTAGGTCAATGTCCAAATATGTACTTCTCTTATTCCATTTATTTTTTTCCTACTTTTTCAAATTTTAGATATTCAGTATTCCTCGAATATTTTACTTGAAATAAATTCTCATGAGTATTCTACAGTGATTTAAACTAACATGAACAGGTAGGGAAGGAAATTAGAAGATCAGAGACCAGTTATGGAGGTAATATTAATAAAAAGTGAAAACCTAAAGGACCTCTAGGACATATTGGATTCTGATTTGGTTTTGTTGTTGTTTCTCCCCCTCCCCAAGTTGCTGAAAGAGACTTTCTGCTGAAAGAGACTTTCAACTAAAAGTCAAGTTTATGCCTACATTCAAGTTTATTCCTGACAACTGCAGATGTTACAAAGAAATCCCTCTTTTAGATGGGGTAAGGAGTGCAGCAAATAGCCAACTTCTAGCCTGCTAAATTACCAACTTTTAACCTGCTCAATAACCACACAATTTTACCTCATAAAGCAAATTCAAGCATGCAAATTAAGAATATGTGTTTGTGTTATCTGTCATCTAGCAGCTGTAGGTCCCGTACTAGACAAGGGTAAAAGAAGGTACCATTCTCAGTTAGATCTGAGAGCTCCAAGGGACAAGGAGGTTAACTCCAGGCTATTTATGAATGATGCCATAACACCTACACTCAAAACCAGTGAACACTACAAAAGGACCCACTAACAATAAAGCAAAACATAGGAGACTGTAGGTGTTGCATGAGCACACTCACCTGGATAAGGAAAAGCCTGCTTCATGGTCTAAATTCAATCCTTAGATGTGGTGTAAATCAGGAGTATTTCTAACATACAGCTATGAGTTAGGTTGAACAATCTTGCAACTGGTGAATTTAACAGCTATTCTTCATTCTAGGCTAAAGTCAGACCATTTAGAATCTTTGATTGAACCAGGCAGCTTAGAACAAGTACATTGAGTAGGGGAAGGAAGCATGTTGCTCTTTTGGTTTCAAGAAGGGGAGAGTATGGGAGACAGTTTGCACCAGCCAAATGGGAATTGGGAGGATGTTAGCCATGGTCACCACCTAGCACCTGCCAAAGCTAGGTTTTGCCAAATCTGCTAAAGGAGAGACATGTCTTAGGCCAGTTTCTGGTTGGAAAGAAAATGAAAGCTTTGAGACATGAAACTCTTTCCTGTTTTCTTTAAGGAAAAGGGACTTTGAGTTTCTCTAAAAATATTCTTGGAGCGCATCCAAAGCACAGGAGAAGCACTGGGTATTTATCTCCTAAGCAAAGTATTACAGACCACATTGATTCTGGTTAGAAATTGACACACTAAAACCCCTAAAACCATGTCCCAACAATGCAGGCATAGATCAAATGTAAGCATGCTAAAGCACAGCTAAACACCTAACTAGCTCTCTTGCCCCTCTTGAATGGAGAGGCTGATGAACTGAGACTTTAGTTTCTAGTTGGGTCTCGGTTCTTACATTTCATTCTCTGCTGTTTTAAATGCATGTCTTTTCCACTCAAACTCATTTTGAATAAGAGATACAAACTTAAATTTGAGTATTTGCTACAGGGCAGAAAACCTCGAAATCAAACCTCTTCAGAGCTGATTCAAGGCAACAGGTAGCATTTCAGCAACTGTTGCAAAATGATAAAACAGCAATGTTCCCTCCCAAGCATACTGTAAGAAAGATGGAATAAGCCTCTGTGAGAACACAGTCAACAGATCATAAAGATTTGATAACATTGCTTAACTTACCTACCAGAAGAATTATGGTGCATTTAGGAGTGCTGTACTGGGATGTGTTTCCAGACAATCCAAGTACTCTCATAACTAATGCCCTTCTGTCTTCTGGCTGCATAATGCTACATCTCACTCTACAATACTAACAGCTGTATCAAATCTAAGAGAAACCAGCAGTCACCTGTCACAACACCTTTCACTGCAGTACACACTGATTACCAGGCACTCTTTCATTAGCCCTACTTTGTTTGAAATTCTCCCTAATTGTGTGCTAGCTGCTTTTCCATTCATGATTGCCAGCAGAATTGCCATCTGTTTTAAGCATAAAATCTCTGAATACCAGCCTTAATTAACCCTTTAAGTAATGTATTCCTGCTATATGAACACACCGATCCCTTCCACTGACTGAATACTGGATATGGCCTTACTGGTTCTCACTTTCCACTGGGAAGTAGCTTCTGTCCCAACTACCAGCCCACGTCCCATGATCTGCAAGGGCTCTTGACCTGCCCCACAGTGTTGGCACAGTGCCACATGTGTCTGACCCCAGGTACCTGTTGCATTCCTTGGCAGGGCACGCTGGAGCTGGCAGACCTGACCCTGCAGAAGGGCTCTGTGGAGCTCCTCAAGCAGAGATGGGAGTCTGCCAATGCTGCAAGACCTGGCCCAATGCTCCGGTGCTCGTCAGCCCCACAGTCCCTGATGCAGGATAAGATCAGCTGCAGCAGCACTGCGAAGAATGTGCTGGCAGACAGCAGGAGGGCAGATGTGTTCCAGGAGGAGACCCAAGGCAGCCCTCAGACAATCGAGCACTTCCCCATCACTGTGGAGGAGCTGCGGAGCCACTTTGAGGCCCTAGGTGGCAAGAAGGTAAGTGCCTGGGCTGGAAGGACACCCCAAGGGAATGGAGATAGGCCCCAGAGCTGCAGGGTGGTTTCCCCTGCCTCACACCACCTCTCTCCTGTGCCACACCAGGAACAGGCAGCGCTGGCCACAGCTCCAGGACAATCTGGATCAGTATGTATGAGTTCTACACCTTTACTAATTCCAAAACGTTTGTCAGGATCGCTTTAATGGTGGTTGACTGGTGCTGTCTAGCAACCTGTCAGGTAAATTGGTGGGCTATTGTACTTGGCTGGTGCTTTTTGGCAGGGGGAGGAGGGGAGGGATGATGACACCAAAATATTGTGGCCCAAGAGAATTCCCAAATGAAACTATTTGCAAACACTCTAAAACTTTCTGAAGCACTGCTTCAGAACTAAGAATTGCTTATTTGTGTAACAGTACTGACAGTCTTGCAACTGAGAAACCAGTGCTAGGTTTCACCCATTGGCTTTCACTGGCATAACGTGACACACCTGGACAAATTGCAGCTTTTCTCTGTCATCAAATGTTTTGTCTGAGAAAGGTCTGTGGTGTCTTTGAACTACCTGAGGAGAAGCTAGGCTTTACTGAAGCCTAAAAAATGCTTCAGAGAAGCATAGGATACTGAAAAGGATATTAGTAATCTTAATTAGGATAACTTCAGTTTTGTGGCTAAAAGGTACTTTCATCAGCCCTTACCCCTTCTGCATGAAAATTAAAATGTCCCCAAAGGTTTTGGTTGCTAATGGAGTATTTTACAACTTCTATATTGTAACTCCTCACTTCATATTCAGCTGTCAGGTTAAAAAACCCCATAAATAAATAAATATTCCTCTCTGAATATTTCTTACCCTGCTTCTTAATCATAGATAAACTAAAACTTGATGTTACAGTAATGTGTTCTACCCCTTCTCACTGCTCCAGGATAACCCTGCCAGTTCATGTAGTCAGTCATTTACTGATTTAATTTTAATGCCCAGAGTGATTTAAACATGGCTTTCTGGTCCAGAAACCAGAGTTCAGAATAATGCATGATGACTATGATATAATTCACACACAAATTCTTTCTATTAAAAGGTATTAGAAAGCTTTTTTATGTGAACAGTAAAATAAAAATTCATGTGATTCATGAAAAATCTTTCCATTTGCTTTAGCCACATAACACAAAAAGTAGCAGGTACCAATAAAATAAAGGTTAAAACTTTATGGAATTATTGAGCACTTTAAAGAGCTTATAAAGTAGTCATATACTGCTGCTAAGTGCCATACTCAAATGATTTTAAAGTGTAGACTTTTTTTGGTTGATCCAACTTAGTAATTTTTTTAAAACAGTATAATAAGCTTTATTTTCCTATGAAGCAGTACATTCAGCATTGCAGACATGATGATTCTTGTAGGAACAAATTGGTTCTTAATCTTATTGATATGAAGAGCTTCTTATTGAGTGAGAAACAATAATTTTTTGGACTTAAACCACATTCTTCACTTGACAGGACTGCAGACCTACACTTAAACAATAATTACCAAGAAAGTAAAATAATATTTACTCCCAGTCTCAGAACTGTTGCACCAATTACACATTATTTCATTAGGGTTTCTTCACAAAATTCGCTACTGCCCCACCAGCAAATGCTTTGAACTTACATGCAGCTTAGAATATGACTGTTAATCTTGTTATTTCAATGGTACACTTTATAAAAGTTATTTCAAAGTATATAGCTCTTTGAAAGCAAAGGCTCAATAAAATGAGTTGAAGGTGGGGGGAAAACAAGAGTCAAAGTGTTATTTTCTACTTCCTTATAATTTGTTTGCCACCTGCACTGCAACAAAATATATCTGAGTAGACCTCTAGTTAATATTTTTTTGCTCTGGCCAGCCAGAAGTGAAAAAGGTGTCCTCCTCTATAGAGCATGCCTTCCTGACAAGTCACTGAAACTCATACAGGAATCAGAACTGTATCTTGCAAAGAACGTTGAAAAGCAGATGGTACTTTGAAATTAGGAAATGTCACGTGGTGGAAAAACATGAGGAATGGGCCCCTTTTCTCCACAACCCCCAGCCTCCTCCTCCCCCCCCCCATGCAAGTGGAAAAGCTTGAATTCTGTTATTCTGTTCAGGTAGTTAGCTGTCTTAGGAAATAAAATTTATATTGCCTTTGAGTATTTATTTCCCCAGCATTGTAAAACATCTTGAGGTTTCCAAGATATAATCAATATGCAATGTAGAAAAATGGAATCTGCATCAGAGAAGACTTTCACAGTGTACCCTTTACTTTGACATTTTTACTTAGAAAGAAAAATTTGCAAGCGCATCTATGAAAAAATGTAGGTATTCATGCCAGAGGTTTCTGATGCTGAAGAGCTACGGATACTTATATTCACTTAAGTGAATGCACTTACAAATCCTGGCAACACAGACCAAAAGTAGGACTGATAAGGTTTAAAAAAAAAAGTATCAACTCCACAGACATGAAAGGACAGATTATTTCAGCTATGTGAAAAGTTGGAGCCAAACTGATACTAGTGCTAAGAATGGCATCAAAATCTTTGTCCAAGATCTAATGGCACAAAAGATAGGTAGAAATTACTGACTGCTCCACTTGTAACTGAATAAGCATGAAAAAAAATAAAATCATGTGAGATAACTATGATCCACAGCAATCTCAAAGCTTTTTTGTATAGTATTTAAATTAATATACTCAAGGTATTTAAAGCTGCACCTGGTTAATGATAAGGACCCTAAATGGTAGAGATGACAAAGGCATTAATGGACATAAGTATTTTAGTAGCTAAATATTAGACCATGAGAGAAGATACTTGTCATGAAAAACAACAGCAATTTAGTATGCCTTCAGAAGATACATTTTGACTATTGTTCTATCAAGTAATCAGTGATGAAAGAAAATACTTACATCACAGTATAATGTGGGGCTAAGCAAGGGTTGTAGCAAACTGCTTAAGATTTGATCTCTTTCAGCCACAGTACATTTCCATGGGCTGGAAGCATGAAAGATGAGGAACGAGCTGATGCATTTTCCTTGCATCTTTGTAGTGGTTTCACCCAGAAGTAATACAGAAGGTTAGAACAAAGTTTGAAATGGTTATATGCAAAACTAAGTCAAGGCCATAGAAATCTCAGTGGAATTTTTAAAAGTTAAAGAAAATGCCTTTTAAGGCTCAGTGCCAGCTAACTGTATTACAGTTACCTTATGCATAAATGAATGTGCTCATTAGCCTTATGCTCAGAAAAAGGCTGCCAACTGTTAGAACCATGCTTAAATGGACTATCTCTTGACTAATCAGACTTTCAAGACCATGGCCCACCTTATTACATTATTTCATAGGAAAAATAGATTTTATTCTAAGAAGGCAAATTACCGCTGATGAAAGATTCTAAAACCTCTCATTCAGGTTGCATTTCCATTGCAATGCTGTTATTTGTATACAAACAAAATCAACGGAGAAAAACCAGGGCAATTAAATAATGTCAAACCATGAAGTGACTTCTAAACAATTAGATTAATCTTATAAAGAGCACTCTGATGGTTCTAAAGTGAAAGACATTCCTATAGGCAGCTGCAAATTTATTTGGACTTTTGACACATTTTTCTTCCTGGTGACTACACGGTGAATTATGCCCAGTCCTAATTATCTGAATGGAATTAACATTTGATATTGCAATAAGAGAATACAACAAAGAGTAAATAGAGTCACGGACTAAGTTTAATAATTTTGAAGTTAAATCACTTGGTGAAGTCAAATGACTTCTGCCTGAGTTTAGCCAAGTGGAACTTGGATGTATTTCCTTCTTAGGAGTATTAATATGTCAATAATTAAGTCTGTTGCTAGAGCCTTTTAACGAAAGCCTACAGTACCAGGCCTATCCACATCTGATGGCCCATTTTGATAAAAATTTAAAATATCTTCCCTTTTCCTCTAAGAAAAAAAACCCTGCTTCTTAGGCAGTAATAATATATCAAAGCATCAATTTACTGTTCTCACATCGACTTACTGTGTCACTCCTATGAAACAATTACTTTATTAGCACCTAATGGCATTGAAATGTTAAAGCAACTAAGGCCTGTGTTTGTTGAAAAGTGATTATGTATGTTTTTCTTAAAATACGATGAAGCATCCCGACTGAGAAAGTAATTTCATGCTTACTTTTTAGAGAAACCTATTCAAAGAACTCATTAAAACCATTCATTTAAATAATCTCGTATATGTTCATTAAACTGTGTCCTTTGCAGAAAACGTATGAACTGCTGCCAGAAAGTAAATGAAGGGAACAGATGTTTAATGTAAAAGGTTAGACTTTCATTAAAATTGTTTAAACAAGCAACATCTTTTTTCCCTTAACACACTCAGAAACGTTTATATTAATTTAGCAAAGCCATGTAATGCAGAAAAGAACAGAAACCCCGTGCCAACTGAAGGTCAGTTTTGTACCCTGTTAGCACTTGCATCATTTGTATTTTTGTTATGGATGAACGAAAGCAAATAGTGAGGAGTGCATGGGATGGCTAAACAATTATCCTTGCTGAAGAGCTTGATATTGAAGGCAGTGCTGTATGGTCAGCCTACTGGATTTTTGCATTAATCTCTTTTTTAGCTCATTCTTTTTGTGACTCAATGCATTCCTCCTCTTTGTTTTCACAAGCTTTTTTCTAACAGCAAAGGATTCCACAAGGAAAGACTACATTGTCTATGGGACTTGAATAGTAGACCAAGAAGAACAGGTTTTGGTAACTATTCACATTCTTATTTTTTCCTTAAAGGAAAAATTTCCTCTGATTTTTTTTCTTTCTCAGTACCTCTTTACAGGTACCTTACAAATCCTCTGAAGAAACAATCCTCTTCAGACTTTGGTTATTCTTATTTAACTCCTCTCTGGATGGAAGTGGCTTTTCATAGTTTTGAAGATGTATTAAATTTTTTGCCTTTCTAGAGACCGGACGTATTGAGAGAGTTCTCAGTGATTTCTGCATTTACTCTAGGGAAAACAGCTGTTCCAATGGTGGGAATGGAGCTTTCCAAATCTCCCTTGTTCACAAACAGTCTGAACTATTGCAGTGCAATATATACATATATACACACCCACACACATATATATAGAAGTCTTCTTTAAAGTACTGCCATTCATTCCCATTTAATTAGTGAATTGGAAGTGATTCACATTCCATTCCAGTGTATTACCTGCAGTTCTTCTGTTCCTCTGAGCTATTTTCTCTGTATAGAATTACAGTTACAATTTCATTGTCTATACACCCAGAAGTAACGATTTTCTGGAGAGTGCACCTGCCTTGCTGAAGGTGTTACACAAAACTGGATTTGATGTCAGCACAAGAGAACCACACTTGTGACAACTCAATATTTTGGACCTTCTTCACCACCCCGCCCCTGTTAACCAGTTCTGTGAGTTGTCTAATTATTAAATAAGCATTCTTAAGCTAAATACTTGAATGTTCCCAAAATATATATTCCTCTAACACCCTTGAGAACTCTTCTGTTCTTCTGCCCTTAATTCAGCTTTACCATTTTTTGTGCTTTATCTGGAGGTGCATAGAGCAAAGGAAACAATCTGTAATAGGATCTCACCTCAAATGGGTAGGATCATCATCCATTGTTTCTCACAGAGAGACGTGTTAGTATTTCAGTTACTGCAACGAGGAAGCTTACTAGAAAAAAAACCCAAGACAGATCATTTGGAAAATCGAAACTTGTGTGTCACCAACTCCTTATGAGTAATTAAATTTGGGTTTAGTCTGATTTAGATATTAAGTGCTGTTAAGTAGGCTGCAGAGAGGATGGGATGGACAATAGTCATATGCCCTCAACTAAACTTTCCAAGTGAGTCTCCTTTGTGCTGAAAGATTCATCATGTATCGTGTGCAGCAGATGAGGGTGGGTTATTTGTAGGATCACCAGTCCACAACAATGATTTCAGGTATGGGTCTCATTTGTGTCTGATTATTGTCTGGCTCTATTCCCTAGGTTCTTCCTGCCCCACTCTTAAAAAAGACTTCTTGTCTGTTTTTTGGACTGTTGCATTTTAAAGAGGCACTTTTCATCTGTTACAATGAGTTGCATCTTTTGTGGAGTAGATTTAGCTAATAGAAAAAATATTGTGACAGTGGATCACATGCTACTTCCTAGGATGACTGACTTGCCAAGGAAGGCAGTCTAGAAGTCTGAAAGCTCTTTCTGGCACAGGGAAGCATTTAAATAGAATCATTTAAAAAACATGAAGCCCATTTTCTCTGCAAGATTAAGGAGAAATTATTCTTTTTATGCAGTAGAATACAATCATACTTCCATCATTAAATGGTTAACAGATATCCCTAAAAAGTTATGTATGTGTATATATACACAGACACAAAAGTTTAGCAGATATTATAAAAGTCTAGAAAGTGAGGAAAGTGCATAGCCAGAAAGGCATTTTAGTATTAGAGGGCTTCAGACAGTTTTTGAGATAGTTTCAGGATTTCTACCTGTATCACTGCAGATATGATGTTGTTTGGCCTTTAGTTCCTTCAGCAAAGACCAACGAAGTTAAAGAGAAATGGGGCTTTTTTGTGCTAACTGAAGTTCTAGTGCTGAGCCTGTACATTGGAAATGGTGTAGGAGAATCTCATTCACTTCAGAAAAACTGAAAGAGCTAAAAGCATCAGGTTGTGTTATCTTCTGAAGCACTAATACTGTAGCATAAGGCCATGTGTAGTAGTAGAATAGAAGAGTCTATGTGTGTTTCTATATGCAACATTGAAAATGTCACCAGTGAAAGAACACAAAGTTATGTGGGAAGAAATACATCGTTGTCTCATTTTTCTCCCCCTCCTTGTTATTTGGGAGGATTTAGGAGAGCTTGATTTTATTTTATTTTTATTTTTTACTTTTCAAACTGCACTGTAATCTGTGGTGACTACGGGAAGAAATTAGATTTTGAAAGAAGCTGACTGAATTTCTTAAACTGTTAGCTTTATTCTGAACAGACAGAGGATTTAATGTTTTCAATATTTCTTTAGAGCCTAATTTACTAGAAATTATGTTAAATTCAGGATTGTAGCAGACTGACTAGTATTTAGCTCAGATCTCCAAAAGGCAGAGAAAAGTAGAGAAACTGCCTCCCGTATGTGGTTGCTGTCTCTAATCTGTCTGTGCTTAAGCAAGCACATCGAGAGAATGCCTTAGGAAAGGCACACATGCAAACAAGAAAGTCATGAAAGTTTCTTCTTTAAAGATATGATCACTGAGAAATGACCCAGAAATCAGGTATTGTAGAAATAATCTTTAACATTTTAAAATCTGCAGAGATCAATAAAGGTAAAATCTTTAGAGAGCTGTATGCAATGCCCATGTAAAGTTTGATCTTGAGGGTGAAGAATTTTGTTTTCTGGGTCATGAAAAAAAATTACCTCTTCTCTTTCCAGACACATAAGCCAGTAAATACCTTGCTTTACCCAAGACTATTTTTGTTGTATGGTTTCCAACCTATTAGCCACTGGCATTAGAGCTTGATAACCTCAGCGGGAATCTGACCATAGAGCACTTGGAAAGACACAGCTCCTTTCCACGGTCAGCAGCCAGAAAACGGCATTTGGAAAAGTATGTTTCATTCAAAACATTATCTTCATCTCCACATTTAGTTTCATTTTAGTTTGCAACATTTTATAGACAATCCTTCTTATCCTGACTAACTTCTTAAGTATTTGTCATTAGTAGCAGAAAGCAACAAATCTTAAAACATTTTCACCATCATTCTGTCTGCTGGTATTTGGAACAATTCACCAGCCTGTGGCATCTTAATCCATTCTTGAAGCATGAAAGTGATATGGAAAGATAGAAAGTAAATGCATCCATTAACTAGCATGTCTTGAGAAACAGTTCTGTGAGGGAAACGTAATGTGGGATAACCTGATTTGGAAGGAAGTTTGTGACAGGAAGTCTGAGGAATCCACAGGTGGCGGGTAGTATGCAGGGGAGAGGAGATTCATAATTTAAAAAGGACTGAAAGAGCCAGTGCTTGCTGTTGCAGAGTACAGTGTGCAATATGTCAAATTAACAATTTCAAGCTAACACCCAAACAAGCACCCGCACCAAAAGACTCAAAATTACTATTTCAATAGGCTATTAAATATGTAAAATCAAATCACTAATATATCTATTCCTGTTGTCTTTCTTCCAACCTGTATAACATTTGTGAGAACAAAGTTGTTAACAATTCTGTTATTCTCTGACGGCAACTAGTAGAAAGAGAAATGGACTCACCATGTGTTCTGAAGCTGTTGTCAGGAGTTTAGTGCTACATTCTGAATCTTCATGAAAGCAGAACAATTCCTGGGTTTTCAAAGAGAAGTACAGCATAGAATATATTCCATCTTTATGTGTCCAAGGCACATGTAGCACCAGTAAATTGGTAGATACCAATCTGGGCCATTATATTACAGAAGGTACTAATGACCTGCTACTACTTTTACTACATCAACTGTCTCAATAGAAGGGATCCTTTTCCCAAACAAGATCTCTCAGTTTCTGTTTGTGCTCCTTTAGCTTGGTGTCTTCTCCCTTTTGTCAGCTCCCATTCACCTTTTTGCCTTGTTGTCCCTTTCAAAAAAAAGTTCTATAAAGACTGGAACCTTTTTTTAGATGTTTGCTGCGAAGATTTAAAGCAATATTGCATGTTTATCTGAAAGCTGAGTAATCTCCAGGAATCTAGTAAATGTAAAAGAAAAATGAAAAGAAAATACCATTTACATACTTTAATCCTGTTTCTTTTTTCCCCTCTTTGGTGCCATGGTGTGATGGTATGTTTATTTCAACTGTAAGACTTGATTAATAAGGTTGGAATACTAGATGTTACTCAGGATTAAGTAGTTCATGAACTTTGTATACCCACAGGAGTTCAAGCTATGCACTGTCTTTCTCTGAAGCTGTTTATATGAAGTTCTGTCATAGATAATAAATATCATTGCTAGACTATGGGTATGAATATGGTCTAATAATACTATTTCAACAGTCTCCCTAGTTATGCCCACTGTCTCAGTCTCCATCTTTTACCATAATTTATAGGTCATCTTGAATTCTCTGTAGCTGCATCTCTTACATAATACCCTCTTGATACACTCATTGTTAGTCTTCCATTGTAGAATATCTGTTCCATTTTCTCTTATTAGTCATTTTCAAACATCAGTCTAGTATCTCACCAAAGAAGTTCTATTTCTTTAAAATACTGACGTGCGGAAAATAGACTCTATAACTCGAAAGTTATAAAGTAGGTATGTAAAGTAGCGCTGGGTGCACGGGAGATTTCTCCACCACGAACGTGCACACCCCACAGAGCAAGACATTTGTGTATTTATACAATATAATAATGAATATTCATTTTACGCCTATACATATTAATTACTTGTACCCGCCTACCCTCGCCTCGTATGCTAATTAGTTTATCATCTTTCACGCTTGCGCAGATCCTTAAAAAAATGGTGGGCCTGGGTCTCCAGTGGCCCATGGGATGAAGGCCCCGAGTCTTCCTCATGATGTACTTTTCAACTTCCTTGCCTGAAACGCAAGAATCTTGCCAACTTGCAGTATTCTTATCAGTTTGGACTAATTTATGTCCATATAGGGAGACCTATGGATGTATTCCGGCCATCTGTTCCTTCATTGACAAAGAGATAATTGACATCTCTGTGATGGATATTATCCTGTTCCCATTCTGTTTCCTGAATCCTAAATTCCTACAATTGTTTCCTACAAAATCTACCTCCCTACAAGCCAGTTCCTGTGGGCCTCCTTATCTGTTTCTTTAAGCTACACAATTGCATGAATTTAATCTTGTGAGCTATTCTTTCTACTTCTATATGCCCCCCCATATCAATCCCCCCTTTTACTATTATACTAAGTAAATTCTTTTACTTAAACTACAAGAATACTAATCACTCACTATGGCACTTCAAATCATCTTGTTAGTAAGCACCCTTTAATCCTTTGTAAGTATCTCTTTATTAGAGATTGTCTTGTTAGTAAACCCTATCTCAATTCCCTTTTCTAAAGTTAGTAAATTTTATTAAAATGATTTCCCCGAGTGATATAAGGCATCATACATGTGTGTTAGTCTTTTAAACATTCTCCAAACCTATAAGTACAATACGATGGTTAATATCAATAAGATTCCTAAGCTAACTAATAGCACCACAATGGGGTGTACCATGGTATTAAGGATTCCCGTTGCAGAAGGTGACCAGCCAAATATAGTATCCCACCAGTTATATTTTCCATCTTGTTCTATTTTCTTTAAAATCCTTCTTATCCCTTTTTCATCACGGTGGACAGTTAGAAGAGTCTCCTGTCCTTTTTCTTTGATCTCTTCTAGTATACGTTGGAAATCGTCATGTTTTAACAGTTTTTCTATATTCTTTATATTCAATCCTATGGGAGTAGGGAGTACCGTTTTTGATAAAGTGAGATCAGATTTTAAAAATTGGTGAGTGATGATTGGGGCTGAATACCTAAAATCACACCCCATGATAGTAGTAAAGTTACAGATACAATAATTCGAGTATTGTGCCGTTTCCTTCACTGTTTCATCTATGGTTATTGTGTCACACTTTGTCCTTAAGCATATGCACCCTTCTCCTATATATATGATCATTGTTTTCAGATTCGCCTTTGGTCGGGCCTCAAATTGACATATCTTTTGATCAGTATCTAAACAAACATCCTGAGCTATTATGGTGTTGCTTTCACAAATAAAACCTTGCTGTTCTCTCACAATACAAGATTCAAGGTCAACAGTTTGCCACTTGTTGCCAATCCTCCTAGCCCATGTCCTATGTTCAAAAGGATACAACAAAGTGTCATTATGATTAATCCCGAGGGCCATAATGGGGTGTATGGTTATTATTACTGCATCATGTATAGTTAACACAAAGGCTGTAACTGTATGTGTGTTTGGGTTATAGATTAAATTGACCATCCTCCACCATGATTAGAGTTTTTCCACTTCCGTAGCACTGTCCCAAACTACCTTTCGAATCTCTGTGGGAAATATGCCTTCCTCCCCTTCTCTTATTATGGATGCTGCTACTGACTGTATCCATAGCTGGTCTTGGATGCAACTAATAGCTAAGGCAGCATTATCCTATAGTCCACCTAGTGTTTCAGTAATCAATTGATGATCTTTTACATTCATTTGATCCCACCTTGAAAGTATTTTTGATATTAACCATTGCTGTGCTCCTAGCGCTAGTAATGAAGATCTCAATGGTTGTTGTAGTTTTGATATATCTACTGCGGTAGCAGCCAATTTATTCATTATTACTTCTGAATCTATTGAATTTAACACCCTCAGTCCTGTTCCTAATACTCCAGTTACATCCCTTGTTTCCCGATTCCTATAAATATTTCCCCTCCTTCTCAACTAAGTTGTCCATTCCTTGTACGAGGTTCGTAAGAAGGTGGAACAGGATGGTTTTATTTCCGAAACATTAACTTGCACTTGTAGCTTTATCTTTTTAAGGGACCATTCTGGATTAAACACCACTTGTTGTCCCACATTTTTGATTACGTATGGGCCAATTTTATAGACTTTGGGCTCAAAGTTCATCCTATCTCTAAACTGCATCTCAGGATGTCCAGTAGTTGTTGTCACAGTTACGGTGGGTAATGGTGGTAATATGTCGATTTTTATTCTATTAAACAGTGTTACCTGCCTTTCTGTCTCTTGCCATAGACAGGTTATGATGACTGGTTCAGTTAGAGTGTGGTTGAACCAACACATCGATTTTCTTTGAGATGATTCTCCAATTTTATATGAGGATGTTAATCTTCTTACTCCAATCATAGTGTCTCCTGAGACCATGGCCTTCTTTTCCTCATGGTATGCCCGACATCCTATTGTTATTCTCTCTCCTGTTCTTCTCCATATTTGTGTCAATCCATTTTCATATTTATTCCATTCCCTTGATACACATCACCTTCTGTAAAGATTACTGTAGCTATTTTTGTTCCAGGAACCACATTTTCCCCCATCACAGTGAAGTCTTTCTGAGCATAGTTCCAAGACCAATCTGTAAGCGTTTGGTTATAAGCTATAGAAAGGATGCTGAAGCAGATTAATATTTTCAATTTAGTACAGATCATTCTGAGCCTGGATTGGTTACTAACCTAAACTTTCTTTGGTAGCTCAAACCCCAACCTCTGGTTCACTTACTTGTTACCCACATTGTTTCTGCACTTATTTGCCCGAACGAGTTTAAGTTTCAGTGCCTCGTTATCTGAAGTCACTTTCCATGGAGTTGCCTGGGTCCTTTTGACCCGGGTGTAGTGAATCCAGGAGCTGTCCCTCAACCTTGACCGCCGTGTAAGTTGTAAGAAGGACTTGATAAGGTCCGGTCCACTGTGGTTCCAAGGATCTTTCTGTAAAAGACTTAACATATACACAGTCTCCTGGTTGTATGTTATGGACTGGCCCATCCAGACCTCTACTGCGTGTCTCCATTACATGCTTTTCAATTTTCTTTAGCTGTTTGTTCAGTGCCACCATATAGGAAGTCATTGTTTCTTCACCAATTTCTGAAGGCGTTCCCTTTTGCACCCCATAGGGTCGTCCATACAAAATTTTGAAGGGACTAAGCCCTTCTCTTGCTCTGGGTCTGGTTCGTATTCGGATAAGGGCTAGTGACAACGACTGCGGCCAGGCTAAATCTGTTTCCTGTCCTAATTTAACAATTTGTTGTTTGATTAAATGATTCATTTTCTCCACCTGGCCGCTTGATTGTGGTCGGTATGGGGTATGCAATTGCCAATCTATTCCTACGTGGTGACTAGCCTATTTTATTATTTTAGATACAAAATGTGGTCCCCTATCTGAAGATATTATTGCAGGAACTCCAAACCTGGGTATTATCTCTTGGAGCAATACTTTGGTCGCCTCCCGGGCTTTAGCAGTTCTGCACAGGAAGGCTTCAGGCCAGCCTGAGAAGGTATCCGTTAGCACCAACAGGTATCTATACCCCCCTTTTCTAGGGAATTCTGTGAAATCGATTTGCCAGTGCTGTCCTGGGACATTCCTGTGGGCCTCCTTATCTGTTTCTTTAAGCTACACAATTGTGTGACTTAAATCTTGTGAACTATTCTTTCTATTTCTATATGCCCCCCCCCCCCCCCCCCCAATATCGATACGGGATGCTGATAATACATAATTTTACGACCTTTTATAGATAGTAATATTGTGGGGGAAAAAAAACCTATTTTAAAAAAACATAATGAATGTTAGATTAAAAAAAACCAAAAACCTTTCACTTAAGAAAATTAGTCAAGTCCATGTAAGCACAGTATTAAAAAAACTTTAAAATGTGTCAACTCATTGGGATCATGTCCAATCTCCAGAAGGAAGAGACTGCTTTTAGTTAGATGAAGCCTGTGCATTTTTCTTTTGACCAAATCAGAGGGATCTGCTGCAGTTGCTTAAATAACTACAGGAAGATGCTGCTTCTCCCCTTCTTTTAAAGGTGGTATCAGTCAGCTCTGGTAACCAGCATACTCAGTGTTACTGTAAAATTTTCAAATCTTAGAAGCCAGGCAATATTTTGGAAGGAAACAAAGTGGAAGGTCAAGGGAGAACATTGGTGTATGGAAGAACGTGCAGCAAAAATAGTGTGCTTACTAAAAACTAGAAATAGTAGTAATTTTGAAAGTAATTTGCTTCCCCACTCTGATTGATAGAAGTTTCGTTTCTGCTTTGTTATTTTTTCTGTTCCACACCACAACATACTTCTAATAATTTCCAGCTATTTAAGATAATTGCAAAAATCATGAAATAGCAAATGACTGTGGAAAAGGACAACAGAAAGAATATAAATGTCTGTAGCAATACTAGGCACACAATGATCATGTTAGAAAATGCACCTTTCATAACTGTTGTTTTGTTTTGTTTAAAGGCAGATACATACACTGGGATGTTTTAAGAAAGTTGAGGTCTAAATTGATACACTTCTGAATCCAAGTAAATTTCAGTTAGAGAATGAGCAAAGAAATGTCTATGTTGTCAGTAAATTTACAAGAACCAAAGAAAAAGCCCAAGCCCACAACATGGTCTCGTGAAACCCTAAATAAATAATGTTTTTTTCCAGTCCCATACCTGCAATTAACAGTGGCACTGATAAAATAACAGTAGTTTCCACTTTAAGGCTGGAAACACTGAAAGTTATAAAATTATATCCCTAAATATGGATTGTAAGAGGAAAAAAACCAAACCAATGATAGAATAAGTGTAGAGCTGACACAGGAATTTAGTATACAGCAGTGTTCCTTTTACAATTGTAATACAAAGAGGGTACTAAATTTAAGGCTATTAAACCAGGGTAGGATTATTTATAAAAGTATTGGGTTTTTTTAAAGTTGTGGTAAACCTTTTTTCAATTACTGTGGAATTACTATATAAATAGAAAGGACAAGTTACATTTGATTGAAGTTGTTGGTATTTGTATGTAAATAAAAAGTGAAAAAGTAAGAGGAGCTAAAAGAGGAAAGCTACTGTGTTTAATTTTTGCTATGTTTCAAACTTAACTTGTGCCTCCTATGTAGTGAAATAAGATTTTATGCTGCTACAGGTCATAATTTTGGAAAAAGTACTTTGACATTATTCTTGGTTACTCGTCACACTGGTTTAGAAAAATTTCCATGACTTGAACTAAACCTGAAAATTGTAGCCTGTTAATGCTGGGTACAGAGCTATGCTGCCTGTACCCTCTCCAGTGTTTTGTTGCTGTTCTTTCTATTTCATATTCAACACAGCTGTCTCAGATCTGGACCTCTTATTCTGCATGCTTTGCTGGTAATGTATTGCCAGTGATTTATATAGACTTCTAATACCAACTTAGAATAAATTCTGTTTGATTTGTATGTGATTTTATTTCAATTTACTTTAAAAAGCTGTACTAAGATTTACTTCTATCAAGTTTTTTATTTTGCAGTTTTCATAAATTTTATCTTGATCTAGTTTTTGACAGGTATTATAGCTGGTCTACTTTGAACCATGTTACTCAGTCTCTGTAGTACCACATGCTTGTAAAAATGCTCCTTAAAATGTGTTTGCTTACTGTTGAAATACTTAATTGAGGCCTCAGTTTCCTTATGTGCTTCTAAAACAGACAACTATTTTTGTTCTCCAAAAATGCCATTGCACAGTACTGCTTTAGGAAGGGAAGGTTCTGTAGCTACTGTATATTCCATAGTTGTCTATTTAATCCACTGTCCAGGTGCTGATTTAGCACAAATATTTATTATTATCACATGAAAATTGCTACAAATTTTCAAATCAACATAATAAAATGCATATAACTGATATTCCTTCTGTGGGACAGAGTCTGACCAGCTCAGTAATTTAATGTATGCCAAACACCATTAACATTGAAAAAAAATTCCCTTTTTGGCTCAAAGAATGAGGCCATTGCTTTTTAGGTAGTAAGACCAGGGCCCCTGTATCAATTTTGCTATAGTGATAAATGGCAAATCAGGGAGAGTTCTGGTAAGAGTGAAATCTACAGGCATTTTAAGTCCCTCAGGTTTTTTTCTGCAAATATATCTTCTTTTTCCTCAAGTTGATAAGATCTTTTCAGGGCCTCTGTTCTGTGTATACAACACAGTTATTTATATCCTTCCAACAAACCAAAATACTGTCTTATTTTAGAACTCTCTGTAACAGCTGAAAAGTACGAGCAGCTCTGGAGCTGGTCCGGGAATAAAATGAATGAGCAGGTCCCAGGCAGCCATAGGGTTTTTCTTAAAGCCTCTTGTGAAACTCTGTTTCAGCAGAGTGCTGCATTGCAGAGAATCCACCCAGAATCATGGCTTAGTCTCAACAGTTTACTTAGTGGCTTCATAGAGTTTATGCAGCAGGTGTTATTAGCACTCCTCTGTAATAGTCACTTCAGGGGGTTTGTCATCAATCTTAATAATGCCATCAGCATTCCAGCAGATGGTAGACATGATTCCATGCACTCCCTGCTTCTAAATTGTACCAGAACGGATTTCCATCATATTTTTAATTACAAATGAGAGATATATCAGAAACAGACTTGTCTCATGCTGGCATTTCCAAAGGTTTTTTCCAGACAGGCCAGGATTATGTTGCTTTATCTTTTATTTTTCTGTATTTTACTGAGATTGAGCAATTCACAGGAGATATTATTAGCTCATTCAGCACTAGAATTAACCTCAAATCATTCCTGTGTACTCTCCAGTGAAGCAGACTCTTGTTTTGAATTGGAATTTGAGGAGCCAGCTTTTCGTAGGCAATAGTAAATGTTAGGACCCAGTCCAGCAAATCCCTTAGACATTAAGTATAACTTGAATGGCTAATGAGAGCAATTATTTGAATGGCAACCTCCAAGAATTTAAAGTTACAATCATAAAAAACGCATCAATGGATCTAGATTTCATATAAAGAGATCTGATTTCTAAACGCTTCTACTGCACCATTAATTTTCTACCTCATCACCCATATATGGATTTATTATTTTCCTTTCACCCTGTGCTTTTACCCTTGCTCTTTGGCCTATTCCTTCTACCCTTGCAATTTCATACACACCATTCTTGTAGTGTATATTAGGTGGCAGCTAGCTTTCCTTTAGGTAGCCCGTGTAACAGAAGTAGTTAAGACATGATAGGATGGGATGGGGATGAATGCATTTATGAATACACTTAAAGATGTCCTTTAAAAAAAAAAAACTTTGAACATGAATAGTAGTTTTTTGCAATCTATTTAATTTACTGACTGCAAATTCCTCTTCCAATCCAAGGTAGTTCAATCTATGGAGCAAACCTAGTAGTAATTTGGTAAACAGTTTTCCTCTATTTAAAACTTGATGTGTTCTGGCTTACTGACTTTTAGATTAGTGCAGGACTAGATAGCAAGTGGAAAATCCACTATTTAAATGAAGCATAGTCACTCAGTAGGCCACTGAAATTGGAATCTTTATCGTTGGCATTTATAAATGTAATGACTGCAACTTCCTTGAAATTTGGCACTCCACTGCTTTATTCTTTTTATCATGTCTAAAGTATGAGATCAGAGCATAAAAATAGCTTCTTCTGTCAACTTTTTCTGAGAAGGCCATTCAAGAACAGAATCTAATATCAGAGGCAGTATGTATAACTGAAGGAATTGCATGAAAGTTACTTATATTTGGACAAATTTCAACAACTTATGTCAAAGAAAAAGAATTGAATAAATGCTGTTAAACCAGGTGCTCCAAACAACAGTCTATTTCACAGCTGAATACCTGCTCCCACTGAGAACATATATATAGTTAGAAAAGCTTGACATGAACCTTGCATTAATCGGAAAGAAAAACAAATGATAATTCTTTTAGTTTTCATTTGGCAACTTTTGGAATAGTTGCATATATTAGCCTCTGATTAAGCACCTCTTGGCACCACCTCGGTGCTTTTCGATAAGTAGCATTTATGTTAATTCTATCCTTATTAAGCAGATGTCTTTTCTATTCACTGTCATTAGGTTATCTGGGTAGATACTCCAACAAAACAGTATGCAAATTAAATTTATACCAATTAAAAGGAGTTTATGGTAATCGTAACACCTTCCAATAACTTTTTCCACAATAGAAAACATCATTTTCTGAGAACAGATCTGAGCTCCAGATATTCTGATGGAGAAACAGTGCAAGAGAAGTGATTCCTTGAGAAGCCCCGCTAAGACAGGGATGCTGTTTGCAAAATGGGGCTGGGGCAGCTGGAGATTGTCATGTGGGGTGGGGGCACTGTGACAGTGAAAGGGAGGAACAGAACAGAATGCACATGGTCACAAATTGGTTTAGAGCAAAGCGTTCTACACAGCGCTAAGCATGCAGTTCCTCTGCCCCAGACCATCATTACTGTATAGCAGAAGAGCATTTTCCTTCCACAGTGACCATCACATGGATCATTCACCAATACAGGGATTCAGCATAGCAGGGACTGAAAAAATACAGATAATGTGGAACACTGTGGTAAAAGCTGTGACTAGCTCTGAATATAGTAAGAACTCAATTAGAAAAAACTAAAAGAGAATTAATGTATTTTAATGTATAGATCCACTGTGGTATAGGTGTATTTTGTGGACAAAGGTATTAGCAGTCCCAACAAACTGTCTGTGTAATTATAGAGGAAAATGTAGGGGTTTTGGGGGTACATTATTACAGGCAGCAGTACATAGAAATCAAAAGACAAATTAACAAAGAGATTTGGAACAATAAACACCAGTCTCAAACTACTTAATATGAAGCTACAGTAAATTGCATTCAGTCGCCTATAACAAAATGCTTCACAGGACTAGGATGACAAATTAATATCATGGCATGAAACTGAGAAGAGTTTTCCTGGAATTGGCAATTGACACTGTTTACTGAAATCTCAGTCTTAAAAAATGGGAATAATTATACTTGCTACAAAACAAACCTGAGGTTTGAAGGTTGAAAAATCAAACAGTAAAGGCAAACACTAATATTTTATGTCTAAACAATTTGTAAGTACTATCCCAGATTTCTTATTTTATTTGACATGCATGGTTTTCTGAAAACAGGAAAATCAGCTTGAACAAAGATACCTTCAGCCTTAGGGGCCATCATCTCAGAGATCTGTCCATAAAAGAATTTACATGAAATTCCTTAAGTAGGGCCAATGTTCCTGTAATTAATCTGAGAAATGGTCAAAAAAGATACATTACTAAAAAAAAAATTATATTGAAATAAATGTCTAAAATACAAACTTGTATAAACTTTATAGGTAATGAAAATTTGAAAACACATTATATAAATATGCTACAAGTTAATGACATCAATAGAGTTAAGAAAAAATTCAAATCAAACTTATATTGGTCCTTAGCTTGCAAGAGTAAGAAAAAACAGTAAATTCTGAAGGTTTTAAGCTCTTACTGGTAACCACAGAAAAATATATTTGGAATAAAACCAAAACTGGTTAATTTTGTTCTCAAAGCTGTCAGTGGTAGTTGAAAATACAGTGTATTTTGAGCTTTCTATTTTGTTCTAATACTGCAGAAGTTGGAACATCGTTAAAGCGAGTCTCTGGTGTTCTCTACTGAAGGCACAAATGATGCTGTAGCAATATGATCCTGAGGCTGTTCTCATTTATGCCAGGCACTGGCTGGTTGCAGAACTGCAGAAGCAGTTCAGGCTGATCTAACAACATGCAGAGCTGCATTTTTTTATTTCTCCTCGCCTTCTCCCATCCTTCATTTCTCCTGCATAGCCACTTCAGCATTGCAGATTGTCTGTACCAGATTTCAGACACAATGGGCAGCTTTTCAGCTATTTTAAACCAAAATATCATAATTACTGCTGGGTTGTAATTGTAACTAACCCTGCAAAGGGGTACAAGAGGAACAGCAGTTTAAGCCCATAGCCCTTCCCACACAAAACACCCTATTCATTTCAGCCACCTGCTGTCTCCTGATACCTTTGGCACATAGGTATCTCATTCCTCCCAGCATACCTGTGTTCTGGCCAAGCTCTCTACCCTGCCTGTGCTGCAACTGCCCACCTGCACTGTCACCCAGACAGGTCACAGAGCTCATCTTACTGGCACTGTGCCACCGTGTCGTTTCCGAGTGGGCTGTGCAACCTCAAAGCATCCAACAGACTAGTGAGGGAGAGTACAAAGTACAAGAAAGCAGAAAGAGAGCTACTTTCTCCACTACAGAAGTCTTTCTCTTGCTATTACTGTCCAAAAATACTTTCCATAATAGCCAAGGAAAACAAGTTGCTAACTGAAAAAGAAAATAGAGGAAAATTCAAATTAGTTTTAACCTAATTGTCTCCTGTAAGTCTGCTAAACAAAAGGCATCAAACTCCACACTGTTGGCTAAGATCTCCTATACCACCTTAAATCTAGTCATGTTTAGCTTTTCCAGTGTTTGAATGTACCTCCTGGCCTATCCGCTAAAATTATCCACTGTTTTCAAGATTATCCTTCAAATTCAATTCCATATAAGCAGTAGCAGCAGTGCTCTTCTGGGCAGGGGTGGGGGTTGGGGGGAGGAACTCGTGTGACAAGGTAACTGATGATTGGTGATACTATAGGCACCTTTTCTGAAAAAAAAAGATTTTTTATGATATGCCTGGTAATAGAACATATTTAGCCTCTGTGGTCTAATCAGTCCTTCATTCAATTCTGACACATCATGCAAAAATCTTTCAGCTGAGCTCAAGCAAAAGCTACTGTAACCCACAGTAGTAGACAGATTATTTAAAAACTATGAGTTTCCACAAGACAATCTATTGTACATGTACTGGATGGAATAATCTTCCAAAGAATGACTACAGGTCAAGAAATTAAGTACAACACATATTTAAGATAAAAACTATCAGTACCTATGAGAAAAAGCATAGATTTCTTATGAACTTATGAATTGATTATCTGGTGTACATTACTGTGAAAATAGCTTTTACAATTTATTTTATAATATTTTCTTTATAAGGGTTCATTTTTTTGAGGATTCACTAAATTGCATTGCTTTTCTTTTTTTTTTGTTTGTTTTCATAAATAAATACTGGCAAATGCTTTCCAATCTAGGCTAATTAATTCAGGGGTCAAATTTTGCTGATTCTTACACACCATGCATAGTCTTTAAATCTAAAAGTGGTTAGGAGTTACTTCAGTGAGATCATATACAAGGGTAGCATTAAACTGGTATGTATATATATATATATATATATATATATAAAGCTATCTGCCAACAATAGAAAGAAAGTAGTCTAACAAAGGCAGTACATTTTGTAAAAGTATGCTGTTTAGGCAATTAAAGGGCTCTGGTAAATAATTTCTGCAAAATCGTGCTGGGGAGATTTATGCAGTCACCCGACCAACCACCAACCCACTCTCCTTTTGGATATCACCACCTCTTTTGCAGGGACAGCAGAGGCATACGTGCAGTGGGCCTTCCATGTTATTCCCTTGAAAAAAAGAAAAAAAAAAAAAGCAGAATTTTGCTAGTACAGCTGCTTCAGTTATTTCCTTAATATAAGAGCTGTTAGTTGAAATTTTACAGCTGTTGTGTCCAACCCTATACTGAAGAGTGTATTGCGTGGAAGGAAGGAGAAGCACCCCAGCTTCAGCACACTGAAGTCCTGCTTACTTATTTTGCCTCAGAATTCTGAGGCCACAGTGTAATGATGAGACATTACTGATACTGTGTAAACTATCTGTATGGAACACTATTGTGATAAGCTAAATTCAGTCAACAGTCAAAATCAAATTTCTGAAATACAAATGTCCATGCACATCTGCCCCCAAGCCATCATTTGTTAGTTTTACATATTCTTACATACCAGTTAATTAAATTAATAAAATTCCCTTCTATGTACTAATAGTGTTTAATTGAGCAACTGTGATCTTTACCACCACCTTCCTCTTGCAGAAGAAACCACATCCAAGAAATGGCAAAAGAAAACTGCCAAGCACCACTGCTGAACTATAAACTGGGCAGCACACAGGAATCTGCAACCTTTAATGCTACAGAAAGTTATTCTAAGGCATTATGGAGAACATATCCCCAAAAAGAACACCCCTTTCTACACTCTCCACCCTCCTCCCCACAAAACCCACGTTTCCTACTAACATATCTTCTTGATGTCTTCTACAGGGAACAGAAGGTGAGAGAAGTTCACTTTCATTAACACTGAAGAGCCAGTCTGGGAGCCATTCTGTCATTCCTCTGGAGTCTAGTGTGAAAAGAGGGAGAGCAATCTTTGAAAAGATGTCATCAGAAAACGGCCATAGCAACATCTCTGAAGGTTAGCATTACCATGTTGATCTGATGTCTCTCTACTCTAAAGCAGTTGTCTCCAAACCTTTTTGATGGTACACCTCTATCAGCAAAACTTTTTCAAACATGAATTCCTAATGCCCGTTTTGCTTTACTAGTACATTATGCACATTAAGCAACACACACACAAACAGATATTGAAGGATGACAGATGAAAAAGTTCTTTACAAAAACTTGCTGCACTCCAATGGATTGTCTTGCACAGCCCCTAGGGTGTGCACATCCCCCTTTGGAGACCACTGCTAGATGGTATCTAAGAGTGAATGTATTGGTGTTTTGCTTTGTTTTAACGGACAAAGGACATGGGTGATACAATTTTCTGACAGAAAATCACTTACTGACTTCTGAGTGTCCAGGACTTGACTTTATGTAAAACAACAGATTTCCCAAATAAACCACATAAAGAGACTTGTCAACTCTGACAATAAAATTAATAAGGCATCTATATAGTACCAATCCATTACTGACTTCAATCCTTTCAACCAGAAAATGTCCAGCCTGCACGTTTATTAATTTCAGGCTTGAGCAGATCAAAGGCAAAAGGAAATTTCAGTGCACAAGACCTTTTCTAGCTAATGCTACTAGGTTTATCATGCTCATTGTTCAAACTAAATGCCTGATCCTTCCTCAGGTTTAACTTTCACCCATTAGTTATCTTTTTTCATTTTCTTCTTACCAAATTATTGATCTTTAACACCTGCTCATTTCTTCTTGGAAGGATGATTATATATTATGATCATATCACCCCATAACCTTGCTTCCATTAGGTAGATGCAGCTGCACTTCTTGATGTGGGTTTTTTTTTTTTTAGTAGCTCTACATCTTGCATTTTTCAGGTATATTTTTTATAATATGGTTGTTGCAAGGACTTTTTTTTTTTTTTACTTCTCCTTTTTGACTCTCCTAGTTCAAAGCCTTTCTTTTTCCTAACAAGATAATGGAATCCTCCATTCCATACCTGTTTTGCCTCTGAGTTTAAATTGGGCACAGTATGTCTCAGAAGCATTTTCTGGTCTACCAGGAATAATAAAGAATATGAACTATGTAAAAATGCACAGTCAACAATTCATGTCTCTTACAAATGAAGCTTTTTCTAAAAATGTGACAGACCCATAGGGGATAATGTTTTTCTATGCTCCTGTGAGAGCCATAATACCCCATTTTGCATTCAGACAGTCTTATGAGAAGTAAATTCCCTGTAGACTCATTTGACTGTTTGAAAGCACTGGTGAAAACTTTTAAACTTCTAATAGCTGAAGTTAGGCACTGAAATCTGCAACTCTGCACTTGAATAAATATTCAGGTCCTGAAAAATAAAAGATAATGCTGATCCTTAGACTATTCCTCCCATCACCATGACTTTTGAGTTTTCTGTAACCAATAACGATGTATGTCAGCTTGCTTCAATTTTTCAGCACGAACAATACCCTCAAACCTCTAAAGCACTATGGAACTTTTTTGCTTAATGTTTCAATTATGCCAAAAATCTTATTTTTCTAGAAGAGGTGTTGAGCAACATATAAAGCAAGCTCTGTGACTAAGTACTCACAACTTCTATTGTCTCGACTGAAAAACAATGAAGACAATGCTCATAATGCTGTTCAACCTATTTGAAAACTTGGAGAAGCCCAAAAAGGACAGCTGCCCTGGTCACATCATTAGAAAAAAAATGGCAGAAAGACCAAATTCTCCAGTCCTATTATGCATGGAAGATTTGTCAAGCCTTGTTTACTGTATAGAATTGATGTAACCTACAATTAAGAACAGAATTCTATCTATCTGAAATTGACACTATTGTATGAGTCCATATGACAAAGGCAAACAGCTTTTTACTGGTATACCTCACCTTAGTAAACATAAGGCTCTTCTTACAAACTATTTAATCACAAGCACACATTTATCCCTGAAAGAATCAGAAGATATTTCACCTTTAAGTTCTCTTGAATGAGCAAAATGAATGAGCAAGATCTTAGATCGTACAGTTTCTCATACCAGCACAAAGAGTTTCACATCATGTTATAAAACAACTTGCTTCTGAAGAGAGGGTATTTCCTGTTTTAAAGCTAACAAGAGAATAGTTTCTATTACCTTCAGTCCCCAGGTGGCTAATAATATGTATCTATTAAAATGTTTTTTAAAACAGTCCATTAAATTCATTGTCCCCAAATCAGCAAGGAATTTAATCACGTCTAACTTTAAGCACATGAGTATTCCCATCGCGCTTAATGAAACTATTCACATGCTTACCATTAGGTAGAATCCAAGAATCCCTTGCTGAATCAGAACAATACCAAGAAAGTTTTTAAACTCCTAAACATTCTTGAGAATTAAAGCAATGGCCTTTAAATATCATGCTGATAGGCTGTTACATAGTTCAATCTGGCTTTAAAAATGAACTGCCGCTGCTTGGCTATGCTGGACTATCCTATTATGTGGCTGAAGCACACTTTCAACCTCTCCGCTGTTTTGGCTAGGTTTTGTTTAACGTGAAGAGCAATTTTCTCTCTCTTCTGATTTCTACATTCTCTGAAAACTGTTTTTTCCCTTCCAGGTGACTTTCACTGATTCTTACTGCTGCTATTATTCTTTCTTGAACTGCAAAACTACTTTTGTATATCATGATTACATGCAATATGCAAATGTACTGCATGGGATAAGCGGAATAAAAAAGAAAATGATCCTCATGTAAGTTATGAGAAGGGTCAGGTTAAGACACTGAGAAAATAAGTATGCTTACACTGAGACCATTCTTCAATGCATGTCTGCATCTGTGTCTGATTTTTACTGAAGATTAGAGTTGTCTTCTATATCTGCTTACAATATCTGGACCTTGAACATTTATGCCCATTATACAAGGAATAAGCAGAAAGGCCAGATGTGCCCTGGAATTCTACCCCTTACTCGGCATTTTCTTCTGTGCCAGGTGAACAGACAGCTTTTTTGCAAAGTCTCTGCTATTGCTGAATTTCATATGTTAAAGGGAAAGAATGGGTACTTCAAAAGAAAATTGGATTTTTTTCTATCTGTACCTTTTGTGTTCTCAGCCACTGCCTTAGTAAAACAAAACAATAACCAAAAGTGAGCCAACTTAAGAGAAGTGATTGACCCAGCACCTTTTTGTAATGCAAATATGTCTAACAGTATGTATTGCAGTTAGGCTTCCAGAGCAAGGAGTTGGCAATACTATACAGGCCTCAGGTCCTACAGACACCAAGTTCCACCTTATACACGTGAGGATAAACCAAAATTAGTTGTATCCCTCTACCTGCTCCAGGAAAGAATTCAGTGGAACCAGTCTCTCCAGGGCTGTGTATTTCAGGAGCCTGGGAAATCTGTCTTTAAAATCGACAAAACGATTCCTAGGAGAGGATGTTGAAGACATTTTTTCTTTCTAAAGAGAAGACCAATTCTATAAATGGTGGTGTTTAGCAATGAATGGTAAAATAGGTAAGTGTACTTTACTATGTCCTTGGTGGCTTATATGCACATTATGGGATAGCTGACAGTGTACAAAGAGGTTACTCATTTCAGAGCAAAATTATGGCAAGCAAGTGGATTGGCTTAATTTAGTAAGTCTACAAATCACGAGCAAGATGAAAAAGCATAAATAAATTGTATACTGTAACTATAAATATGTTATTTCAAAAAAACCTCCAGTCCTGGACTGCAACAAAGTGCCAAAGCACACTCACAATGAGGAAGGCAGGGTGTCAGCAGTGCCAGAATACATGAAAAAATAAGTACAAGTAAACTGCCAATAGCCAGCAGAAAGCACACATTTAAAGGTTCATCTTTCAATTTCCTTCCCTGTTTAGAAAGGGACTTAAAGGTTTTAGTTTGGGCACCTACTGGCTTGCATTAAAAACACATAACAGGACATATCTACATGCTTTCTTCCTGCCCCTTCTCTCTGTCTTAAACCAGTAATCTCCTCAACTTTGAAAAATTCCAAGAAATATCATGCTGGGGAGGGCAAAAGGGGCAGTATGGCTTTTGGTGTGTCTTTTTGAAATAATTTAGTTAAACTACAGCCTGTTTCTGCATTCTCAGAAAATACAAATGTTTAAAAGAAAAAAAGCAACACAGGTTGCAACAAATGTATTCTGTCCTATTATGCAAGGACAAGGAGGTATTTAAGGAAGATCTGGGTGCTCTGATATCAGCAGCACAAGCAAAAGGATTAAAAAATTAGATGCTGGTGGCTTTACTAAAAATATATCATCTTGAAGTCTTAAAGTTCCCTCGCCTCCCAAAAAGGAAGGGAGTGTCCTGGTTACAGAAATCCAGTGTCACTCAACCCAATTTTCCATGCTCTGTAGAAAAAACCTTGTCAGGACAAGAGTAACCTCCAGACTGGTGGATTACATAAAATCTCTTCAGAGCCTCTGATCACAGACAAGAGAGATGTTCACAACATACTTTTTTTCCCTTTGTCAGAAACAAGAAAGAAAAATATCTTTACCCTAAATTTAAGGCACTTTTCTGGGTATATGGAATTCTTCCAATACAGTCATATGAAAATACAAAGCAGCAACACAAAACTTCCTAGTGCTAGTAACTCAGTGCTGGTCTTTCAGCAGTACTCGCAAATGTTGGCTCCACATTCACTGTGGCTGCATTGGAGATGCTTATAGAGTAAGTCTATAACCCCTTGAAATAAGGTTTAAATGTAGTCAGTAATTTAGGTATTTTTCAATAAGGTTTTAGTAGTACTACTAAACCAACTAAAACATATTCTAATGCAATATCAGTAAAAAACTGAAACCTATGATCAACTCAGAACAGACTCTGTTAACCGATTATACAATATAATGTATAAAACTAATATATCTAATCATAATTGGTTGTTTCTAGTGCTTACAATGACTTTTTACAGAATAAAAGAATACAAAGGTAACACTATCAAGGAAAACATATTCTGTTTGTGTGGAGGTGGTTTTTTTTTTTAAATATTTTTGTTATTCCCCAAGGAATTTCCCCCAGTTTCAAAAACTTAATTGAATTAAATTTTTTCTGTGCTCAATAAATTCCAAACTGAAAACTAAGATAAAGTTGCTAAAAAGTTGATAATGCAGCTCCTTTCTACTACTGCTTTTCTTCCAAGATTTGGAAAAAAGTTACTTGTTTCCCTCCTTAAACACATGATGTCTGTACTTACAGTGGGTTCTCGCAAACCTGTAAGAGGACTACCTAAAGAGAGCACTCCCAGGGCTGATAACACACCGCTGGATTTCCAGGAGACTGTCTCTTTGAAAGAAAGAATGGCTATGTACAAGGCTGCTGTGTCTGAGATAGAGGGTATCAACTCCTTTGCTCACGTAAGATATCAAGGTTTTTTTATCTCCTTAGCTCTGTGTTTGCTCTGTGTAGTGACATATCCTACATTCTTAGTTATACAAGCTACCTGACAAACCACTATGAGGATCAAAATTCAAAACCTAAATTACCAAACCTATTTAGCAAACTTATTGATGCATAAGTCTCTTTTTCTACCTTTGGTCATTTGGACAATTGCCGTAAATTCATTGGAAGTGCTGTTCTTTTTATTCCAGTGTTGCATGAATTGAACTTATTAGGACCATAGCACTTGAGACAGATTAGCAACACAGTTATTCTTTTAGCTCATAATGAAAAACCCAACAATTTCTGCATTACTAAAAATACTACCAAATAATAGTATCATATTGAGAAGCACATTAAGTTTAGACCTCTTGCTGTTCAAACCAAAGAATTTGAAATTGCTGCATTTTAAAATATCAGCTCTATGAGTCAAGGTGTGTGAAAAAGTACTGGTTTATAATAAATAATGGGCATTATATAACACTATTTAGAAAAAACGTTTTGTTTTACTCATCCCTCTACATGTCTGCCAATAGGAAGCACGTATTTTACAGCAAAGTGTAATACTAGTACCAAGTAGCACATGAAGTATTTGACTAACAGAATTTATAATCAATTCAAATAGAGCAAGACCAATTAACTATGTATTTAATTATCAGTCAGGAATATCTGAAAATTGGGTCTTCAGATCTCAGGCAGGAAAATCAGGAAAATCTACCTCAGTTCTGCAGATACTAAATGGTAAAAAGTGTATTTTTACTGTATCTTCAAATTCTACCTAGAAGTTGTAGCTCTGCTCCAGTGTGTAAGGAAATGGAGGTATCATGCTGCATTGCCACAATGTCAGAATGACAGTTGTCTTTATTTACACTAAACTTTCAGCGCATAGGTCGAACATATTTTTCTTACTGTAAATTAGGCCAGAGTAATCTCTGTAAATCAGAAAGCATAGCTGGCAAGAGGACTACAACACAGCTCGCACTGGCCAACAGCATCTTTGTCCACACACAAGAAGAGCTGTAGAAGGATTCCCAATCTTACCTGTAGTTTGATCTCAGAAGTGGTCTGCAGCAGCTGAAGGAATCTTCTGAGTGCTTGGATAGCCCAGAAGCCACACTATGAAAACTGACACCAGTCACAGTCACTGCAATCTGGGTTTCCAACCACCAAATTCCTGCCTGCATGACTTCCACATTTCCTAACTATTTGGGGCAAATTCCTACAGTTCACCAGGCTGAGAAGGTTCCAGTTCCTGTCTCAAACAATTAGAAACACTGCTGAAGTTAGTACTCTCTCAAAAAGAAAAGAACCACATGAAGTCTGACCTCCACCTAAATGTGTTGAACACATAGGAACTACTTCATTTACACTCTGGAAATCCCCGTGATTCCTCTGCTAAAATGAATGGTTGCTTGAAAAAGGAACTGCATATCTGGTGCAGTGGCATCACCAGGATCATTTAAGGGAATGAATACCTTTCCATGTATTATCCATGTACACTTAGAGTTGTGCTACCCTCATCATGGGGGGAGGGGGGGAATAATGTTTTTTATGATCTGCTTACTTACTCATCAGTAAGTGCTAAACCTAAGTTCACAGAATCACAGAATGCTTTGGGTTGGAAGGGATGTCAAGCATCATCTAGTTTTACCCCCCTGACATAGGCAGGGACATTCTCCACTAGCTCAGGCTTCCCAAAGGCTCATCCAACCTGGCCTTGAATGCTGTCAGGGAAGGGGCAGCCACAGCTTCTCTGGACAAGCAGTGCCAGGGCCTCACCACCCTCACAGTAAAGAATTTCTTCCTAATATCTAATCTAAGTCTCCATTATCCCTTCTCCTATCACTACCCGCCCTTATAAATACTCCCTCTCCAGCTTTCCTGTAGGCCTCTTTAGGTATTGGAATGCTGCTATAAGGTGTCCCTGGAGCCTTCTCTTGTCCTGGCTGAAAGCTTACTTAGTAACCTTCATAATAAGGCTATTTCTATCTGTTGATTTGCTTATTTCCTGCATACTGATTAATAAGCTCAAATGCTGAATGCTTTGTTCTAGTACCATCTAAGAGGTAACGAATAAGGGATAGAACTACAACAGGGAACCTGAGCTTAAGGACACTCTTGTAACCTTCAGCACTGTTGTCAGCGAAGAAAGATCGTCTCACAAAGGCCTGCTAGAAGCTCTGTGTGTGTTTTTCAACATCTATTGAAAAAATACAGCAAGGGCTGTAGACAAATAGAAGACAGAACAACAAAGACGGATTGCTACAGACAAATCAAGTCCTACTCCTTTCGGTACTAAAGATTCAGGCCAAACATGCACATTTTTCAAACATGCATTGGCCTTTAGTTCTCCAAATCACAATGTATGGCTCCTGTGCAGTGGTCTATGAACTAATCAGAAACAGTATTTATGATTTTCTGAGGAATTCTTGCAAAGACTAAGTATTATATGGCTGAAAATACATGGCTGACCCCTAAAACTACCACTAAAACACTGAGTCCTCGGGCACTAGTTTAGGCAGAGATTAATATGCAGCTGCACCACCAGGATCTATTTCACACAGGAGCATTTAGCAACTACTGTTAAGTAAATTCCAAAAGAATGTCATAATTTGCAGGTACTAATTTCTGACACATTGACATGTAAAACTCCATTTAGTGATTTCAGGACTAATGCAATTCCACAGTTAATGTTAACAGTGTGTCTATGTTTTGTATTTTGATGATAACACCTGCAAAATAACTTTCTTATTAATATGTATATGCTTAATACTAATGTTAATTCATGTGTACTGTTAAAATAAGTAGGGTTTACCGATCATGCCAGTGGAAGTTGCCTATAAGAGACTACAGACATAACCAAGTGTTTCCAAATTTTCCATTTGAAATTTATAAGCATTACAGCATACTGTTATTAACTACTTTTGAAAAAATAAGCTCGCAGAAGTACCTTCAGAGTGCAAACTGAAAACAACTGGCCTTATTTTATCACTCTAGACTTCAGAGAAAAGCAAGTTCTGTACTGTGCCTGGTGGCCTGGCAGCAGTGAGGAAACAATTCGAGAAGGCTCAGATGACCTCTTCAAAAAGGACCTTTGCTCATTACCAGCGCAAATCTGTCCAGGTAACAATAGCCTATTTAATACCAACAAATGAGGTAGATAACAGCTAGATAACTTGAAGAAATTTGATTGTTTGCTTTACTGAAGAGTTTCCCTAACTCACAGATTTTTCTCTTTGAAATTCACTACAGGAATATTTTTTTTTTAATGTAGATGAACACTCAAATAAAGGCAATCCTAGACTTACAGAAAATAGATGAGTAAAACAGATTGCTACCATAGCAGTATTTTATACTGAACTTTGTCTGTAAGACTGCAATCCATTATCAAGTATCCCAGTGATATTTTGCATATATTGCACTTGATGTGATGTTAAGCCATTCTCTCTCAAAGGGAGTTTCCTGCTTCCATTGAATTAAATCTAATCAACTCTCCTAAACAGATCAAAATTTGCACAGAACCCAGATGCTACATAAAAGTAGAACAAAGCAACAGCTAAGTGTTATTTTAGATAAAAAGTCTTTACATTTTATTACTTCATTAGCATATACCATGAAAAATTGTTGTAGGAGATAATGACTTTGGACTATGTGAAATCCCCTATAATAAAAAACATTGCACAATCTGTCCTGTGCACTCTGAAAAACAGAAATGGCACAGTAAAGTGCTTTACCATCCTGCACTTCTTAGAGAGATTTTAAGCAATATTACTCTTTGACTTTGCAGAGGAGGACACATCTACATTCCACCTTAGGTTCATTTTCATGTTAAATCCTATCCACCACTCGTCTCTTGTTTCTTACACATTAAAACCAGAATTATCAGTTTGCACAGTCAAAAAGCAAAACTTCAGTTTGTAGGGGTGAAGACACAGTTTCTTGCAAATGTATTAAAGCATTCTTAACTAATTATAAAAATCCCATAGTTGCACACAATCATACTGGTGCATAATCCTTGGCAATAAGAAGTGTTACTCACAGACTTTGATGATGATGTGGTCCAATTTACCTGCCATTTATCTGGATGAAGATATGCAGAACTTTGTACAGAAATTAACTTTTTACTCTTCCACAGAACCAAATAATTTCATTTCTGTGATGTGAAGATGCATTTTTCCTGGCCTAACAGTGATCTCTAGTTCTCACAAAGCCGCTATGATGGTTTCACTTCCTCAAGAAAGATGTGACCTCTAAGCATACTTATCCATGTATTTGTCCTCTGTGGCTAGTTGAGGAGGCTCTCTCAAATCATCAGCAGAAACAGTCACGTTCACAGGAAATAAAAATCACTCAGACTATATGGAACAATCTTTAAATTTAGGTTAAATAACTTACTGCAAGACCATAAAATCCCATTTCTATCTAACGTAACTGCACTCTCATGGAAAATGGGATTATACACTTAGGTAGTTGAAAGATTATTCAAGGTCACTGAATCAATTCTAGGGCAAAATGGAGAAAACCTGTAGTTTGAAGACAGATCTCCAGATCTGGATAAATTCAAACTATTAATCCAAGCTAAAATAAAGCAGCAATTAATTTATTAAACAGTAATATAAACAGTTAAACATTTTACTACATATTCTATAACTGCATTATGAATACATGGCTTTTCATTCAAAATAGTGGTATCAAATATGGAAATAACAACTATTTGTCTTCCTGTTTTTTTCAGACAGTAGCCATCACCCATAGCTCTCTTCACTGTAAGGGAGATTGGTTCCTTGGGAAAGGTGCCATATTACCAATAGGATGCACTAAACTCTTGTCCAGAATGGTGAGCAGCAATGAAAACTGATCAGAGAATTCACATATGCTCACAAACTCAACCAGAGTTTGTTTAGAGAGCTCGTCTTTAATCTCACGACTAGCATCATGAGCACCTTTATCCTCAGCCTCCAAGCTAAGAAGAGGTCATGAGCTTCATCCACAAGTCCCAGCCTAGAGTGGCTTGTTACACTAGCTCAGCTGTCTAGCTGCTCTAAGTCTCACTATCCAATGTCAGAAACAAGCTGTTTCTGGCAGGTGAGCTGAGCCTCCTCCATGGGAAGGATGAGTGGAATATATTGAAAACATCTGATACACACTCAACCATGTAGTATCATGTGTCAGGAATGACATGGATGTAGCTACATCTCCTTCATTGAAGGTCATTTCAGACAAATTTCTAAGATTGTTATTGTAGCAATTGCCAATTTTCTAGTGATTGCAGAGGAAAAGACAGGACTATGCTAATGAATGGCAAAACCCTTACCTTTGTATGAAAATCTTCCATATAATGCCCATATATATAAGTATATAAATACAACTAAGCGAGGCTGACAAATCATAGAGATGAAGTGCAGATAAGTAAAGTTCTTCCAAGAAATTTCTGCAAGATTCTCACAGTACAGACAATACTGTGAGACTCCACCACCTCCCTGGGCAGCCTATTCCAGTGCTCTGTCACCCTCACTGTGAAAAAGTTCTTTCTACAGAATATTCTACAGAATATTCTCCACAATCTATGGGGTTTACAAAACATGCCACAGACTCTAATGGAGTAGACTAAATTAATCCTACCTACAGGAAATCCTATCCTAATCCAACTGTTGGCCATTACAGAGGAGGCATGAAACCACAGGTCTTCCTGCTCTCCACTTTTTTTGAATGATAAAGCAGCAGTATTTTACCTCTGTCACTAGAATTTCAATTAGCCATCTTGACAGACACACAAAACATGAGAATCTCCAATTCCCTCTTTCCCCTTGCATGCCCAGAGCAAGGCCTTGTAATTATATCATCAAAATCTGGCCCATAATGTTTAGGCTGCATTTTAGACAGCCATAGCTGTCGCATTAAACTATTATAATCTTTTGCAATATGGCAACTACTTCATAAGCAGTACCAAAGTTACAGCAATAAAGCAGTAGTGACATTCAGATTAGATTTGCTTCCTGACTACATTAAGCCTAATTATATTCCTTTTTAATACCCCACACCATTCAAAGGACACATAATGACTATCATGAACACATTTCGTGGCTTATGAATGAGCTTTTCCAGTAATGAGAGCTCGACTTACATATCTAAAACATGCACATTGGAACAGAAAAGCATAGCTTAAATGAAAAAAGCATATATATGCATAAATATATTGAAAAGCTTATACATATAAAATGAAAAGGCATATTAGACATACACCTACACAGTCATTAAACAGAATAGATGGAAAAATTTGTACTTAATTTTCTTTGAACTGCCTCTTTTCAATTTGACACAGGGTTAGCTCTACATCTCACATGTGTGGCTCCCTCACAGCTGTGACACATACAGAACTTGTGAGTGTAACCATGCTCTGAATTGCCCTCCTCAAGCCTCACCTCACTTTGACAGTTCAAACTTTGCAGTAGATGGGATTATTTTTGATACCAGTAACTGAAGCATTTACTGGACCATTAATCAGAAAATTTATTCTATCTTTTGTTCATACAATTTTAATTCATCTTATAGTTGAAACAGATTATTTGGCAGCACAGAGGTGGAAAAGAATTCCTAAAGCCCAAGAAGGAGATGCACGTTGGTTCTCTGCCATAGAACCAAAGAGCCCTTGCTGCCTACTGTACGAGGCAGGCAATGGATGCTCCCTTACACTGACTGAGCAGAAATGTTACTGAAGATGCAAGCAGTGTAAGCATTACTTAGTTTGAAAGTGGTATAAAATATGTAAATATAAATACGTGCTTTGTCATGGGATGGTTAAGGGAGCGAGCTAATTTCTTACCCCACAATTAGATGGATTTGAAGGAGCTGCCAGGATTTGAGGTGCAGGAAGTTTACAGCTCTCCCTTGCACTAGATGTATAGCAGGAATCTCAAAACCACAGTGCTGCCACCATTCGCATTCACTACATTGAACACTTGGGAAGCTCTTGCTGAGAGAACCAGAAGCTCCTTTCATTTGAAAGCTTATTATCAGTAGAAACTAGTAGGCAAGCATCCTTTCCACAAAAGGATAAATTTAATTTCACACAGGTGAAATTATTTGTTAGATGGCTCAGTGTGCATGCTAGTGTGCAGGAGAGAGGAAGTACAGCACTGATATCTTAATATCAGTCCTTAGGATTCATTTCTTCACATCACTAAATCTCAAAGTACTTCACAGACACAGGTAATGTGATGTAATACAGGTTCTGTGATAGACTTTAAGTAAGTACACAAGTCACTACCAGAATCTGCAGTTGAACTAAACATAGCTAACCTCAGAAATTAGTTTACATTGACATCTCAGACAGTGCTTTAAATGCTCAGTGACATGCTCTGTTCATGACACTGCAGTTGTCAGACTTGTAGATACAATGATAGCCTGTATATTTTATAGGATCTTCTACTTAGCCTAGGGGTCACATTTTTCACAACTGCAATTCAGCATGATTTCTGCATCAGAAAAGCTGCATGAAGCATATGCAGAAAGTCAGCATGTCTTATACAGACATATTATTACATTTCCTTTTAGAAAGCTGGATTAGCCTCATGCTCACTGATAGGTACCAAGTTGATGGCCATAAAGCCAGAAGCAGTCTTCCTAGTCACCTTTGTCTCCTTACAGTCTAATTTTATATTGTACATATTCATCCAGCTTTCTGTATCTGCTGCTCAAAACCTGACTGCAGTAACAGAAATGTATTATATCTTCTGTATTATGAAAAATCCTGTTCCAATTTTTGGAAATATCAATCACAACAATGGTACTCTGCTGTAAAATGACTGTTCTAGTTACACCGCTTACATTAAAATTTATTCGTGAAAACTCTTCACAGGCAAAAAAAAAGTCCAATTTACTAAAAGCTGTTAACATTTGATTATTTTTGTCTTTAGGAAATGTCACGTAGGAATCAGCTCACACTATCAAGCAGCACCAGAGAAACTGAGTGCAATGAAATGACCTCCAAAGAAAGTCAAACGGAGGCCTCTCAAACACAAGAGGTAACTATAATCAAGTAATCATTATGCCATTGGAAAATTATACTGATGTTGATAAATATCTGCTTTGCTGCTTCCTTCACCACTTAGTACAGCAAGATCTGGATATTCTACTCATAGCCTCCCTCATTAGGCAGTGCATAAGAATTTTTTTAAGGTGTTCTACCCTGTGTTTTTAATTTATTATTATTTTAATATGGTAATTAATTAGGGTTTCATTAATATACTTCTTTGATGTAACATATGAAATACAGTTGCAGAAGGATGGAAAATTCTAACATACTGCACTAAATCCTGTAATAACCTGAAGGTTTTGTGCACAGGTCTCTCATCGTGAGCAAGTTACTCATGAGATAAAAATGGCTTCTATATCCACTCAGGACAGGGATGATACAGGTAAGAAGTGGCATGAGAATAAAGCCCCACAAACGAGCAATAGCAAATGTCTTTCCTCACACAAATGTACTGCTCTTAGCATGCAAACATGATGATGTACACTGCTCTGAATTCTCAGAAAAACACATTCATTGACAGGAAAAGAGTTTAGAATTTGGTATGGAAAGATGGCTTTTGTATAAGGAGGTTTTAAATTTCTATTCAGTTGCGTGAAAGAACTGGGGACTTGAAGAATTATCTGAAAACATGGGGCCACACTAGCCCATGTATATAAAATGGTGGATGAGAAAGGTTCAATTTATAGCTCAGCTGAATAGCCCTGAGGAATATGACCACAGTGTTAAGACACTGCTGCTGCTGGAGTTTATATTCTCCCAAAGACCCCAGTAGACTTTCAGCCCCATCACACCACTCCGGTATGGCAACACAGCAGGTGATAACATGTCCCTCAACTACTGTTCTGTCATTCTCACTATGGATTTCTGTTCACGATCAAGGGGCTCTCTAGATTTCTGCAAGACTAAGTACACTGTAGTGTAATGGTGTTTTGTAATTCCCAGATAAAGTAATTTTCATAAAATGCAGGGTAGAGGAAAACCAATCTTTTTCTATTCTTCATCCTACTGCAGTAATTAATGCAGCTCAGAACGAAGAGCTACCAAAGACTGTAACACAGATTTTGAAACAGCAGATTGAAAGGACAGCTCAGGAAAAGGCTGTTGACTCTGACAGGGAGACTGGAACACCTGCAAGAGAACTAAAGGTCTGTGCTTTTAATAAGAGTGATCATTCTTTATGCAAATTATAAGTGAAGAAAAGACACTGATCCACTGTGCAGCCTGAAATTCTATTTTGACTGTGATTAAAATCTAACCTAGAAAAGTCATGGGAATATATGGATTTTATTAATTAATTGCACACAATGAAATATGAAGTATGTTAGAATGTTCAACAAGTACTTACAGTATATGAAAAACAAAATTAAAAGTAGACCTTTATAAAAACTTGTGTATTCCTGTCCTCTTCTGCTGAATAGTCCCCTCTTTCCTTGTTCTGAATCTGTAAATATGTATAGTTTCTGTCACCACAGATTCTCAGCAGCATAGAAAATGTCACTTTCAAAAAAAAATGAAAATAAGCATAAGTAACAGCTAACTTTACATTATTCTTATAATGCAAAGTCTGTTTGTTGCAGCAAAAACTCCAAGACTGCTCCATCATCATTTTGCATTTTGTATAAATTCCACATTCTTTTCACTTATATTCTATGGTGCAAATAGCACAGCTCTTAGTTCAAAAGATTGGTTTTATGCAGTCTGAGCAGTAGCTGATGGATTGTGTCTTTCCAGATCTTTTTATTATCCTATTGCTTGGATCCTTGCAGAACTAGCTTTTGGGAAGAATAGAGAAATTGTTTTCTATGTTTCTATACTTTAAAAAACCCCAAATGACGACTTTTGTTCCCTAAAGATGGAAAATACATACCAGGAAATTACACTGCCTTCAACATTTACTTCATCTTCTACTACTACTACTTTAACAAACACACAACAGGAAACTTCTGCACCAAAGAAAGAACAGGTTAGAAGTCCTACTTCTGCAATGATTCGCTACAGAACCCATGAGTACAGAAGCACAGAAAAGTTTTCCACAGCTTACATGGAAGCTCCACTGGAAATGACAGCAACTTCCCAGTCCACTGAACTGTCCATGTCTCCAACAAAGTCTACTGTCTCCATAGATCGGCACCAGAAGAAAAGCAATTTATGTGAACAAAGACATTCATACAAATGTTTCTACCCACAATTAGGGAAACACTAAGAGAAACATTACCTGAATGAGAATTCTAGTATTTTAGCAGGTAAATGTGGAACACAAAACACAATGCCAGATGAGATACAGCTTTGCCTTCATCATTCAGATGTCCACAAAAACAGAACAATGCTTAGAATGGTAAGTTCTCTGTGAGATGGGCCTTTAAGAACCAGCATTTTTTTCCAATTAAAGATGACCCTCCAGACCCAGACAAAGCTAGAAGCTTTGCAGACCAGGAGATGGTGGAAAGGTTAAATATGTAGGTTGGACATTTGAGACCCAGCCTGATGATGCACTGTGTCTACATGCTCCAGGCACTGCAGAAACTACAATCTCTCACACCAGTTAGAGGAGGTGTTTGAGCAGTCACATGTATGTTTGAAATACAGCCACTGAACTCTACAAGGAAACTCACAGAAAAAAAAACTCTGAGAAGTTTCTAGTGATGTTGTAATGACGTGCAGAACTTGGATAAACTTGTGCAGCTCAACCCAGTAAGTGTCCTTAATTTGATGCTGCTAAGGCCTCACCTGAAATACGTTAAAGGACATGTGAAAAGAAGCATAAAGAATTGTGAACCTCACTCACTGTCTGTTAACAGAGATAACTTTGGTAGAAGACTGGAGAACAAAGCATTCGATAGAGAAGATGCTGAAAAGAGGTATGTTAGAACAGCACACTGGCTGTGTGAAACACAGCCTTTACCTGTGACTAACAAAGACCTGGTGGAAATCAAGAGTGGTACATGGAATCTCAGTGGAGGAAAACACGAGTGGTGCTGTGTGCAAGGCAAAACAGTTAGTTGAAACACAGCCTTGGCACACAGTGGATTCAGAGGAATTAAGTCCAGCTGAGATATCATCACAAAAAATCAAACAAGGAAGATCAAGGTCTCACACAAGATGCAGCAGCACCTGTAACACCCCAGCAAAGCACAGTTTCTGATTCTGAATTTGATGGCAATGATAAGCAAGTCATACAAAAATATAAAGTAGGAATTCTAAAAGATCTCTGTGAAGATCAGAAGGCTGAGAAGCTGAAGACACAGGAACTTTTGTGATAGCCTCTAGCTAATCTCTCTTCCACCATTATAAGGATTAACACTACAAAAGCTATCTTGAAATATAGAAAATAGAATACAGAAAAATAAAAATAGACATTAAAATAAAAGCTATTAAAATTAAACTAGCATTGCTTTTTCTATTTGAGAAATATTAACGTGCTAGAAAACATACACAGAATGTACCAGACTTCTCATGCTTAAAATTAAGTCAACATCTTCTTAACTATGGTAAAATGTTGCCTGTATAAAATAGCTCTAATAATAATAATTGTGTTTTGTGCATATCTAGTTTTAGTTTATTAAAGCACAGTATGTGACTTAAGACAAACTTAACTATGTTTTGGTGGGTTTTGGAACAGCTTACAAATTGTAGCTAACTTAGTCTTAAAAATGAACTGAATAAAGTATGAAGTGTGAAAATAAAAATTGTAAAAAAAGAAAAAAAAAATCACAAATACTTCTATCCACAGAGTATCTAGACCATATGAGCATACAGTCAGCAGATCAGCAGAACTCCCTGATGTGCTTTTGGCATGTTTAAGCAAAACATCCTCACCAGAATTTCAAAAGTCTGCCCCCTGTTTATTGATCTCTAAATCACACTGTAGATTCAAAGATTATACATATGTTATATTCAATTCTACTTACAGTAGTAAAGCTTTTTTCATCCAATCTCATTTAACAAAATAAGTATTTATTACAAAGAAATGGGAAATACCTAGTGTAGTGAACAGTCCTTTCAAATACATGGATTTCTGAAAAAGGAAAGGTAAGTAGTTTATCACTTTTGAAGTATTACTATTAATTGAATAAAAATGAAGCCCTAAAATTGACAGCTGAGATACCAACCAGTTAATGGATAAAGAAAACCGAAGTTTTAACAAAACATACAGACTGATACAATTAAAAATAAATCATAGTATGTGGCTTAAACTTACTCATAACCTTTTCATATATGGTTCTAGAAACTGCAGATTCAGGAAAATGAAACGTGCAGGCTCTGTCAACAGAAAGTTTACCCAATGGAATGCCTTGTTGCTGACAAGCAGCATTTTCATAAATCATGTTTCCGATGTCACCACTGTGGCAGCCAGTTAAGGTAAGAACTGCGTGTTCGCTCACAGAATTCTGCATCTGAATATAAATAGAGTCTGCAGGATGTTGGGCTGACAGGGACGTAACTTGGGTTCCCCTTTTCTTCTCTGCTACTGACACATGCACCATGATGTGGAAAAAGTCCTTTAAATTCTCTAAAGGACAGCCTCATCCCAGTGCCTTCCAAATCCATCTGCATATTACTTCCTACGGACTGCCCCAGACCTTCACGAGCACGTGTGAATTGGCAACAGTAGACACAGAAACTTGGGTGGAATTTAAGACATCTGAACAGACAATAAATTTTCTGTCACCTTTCCTCATCCATAAAATGAATGGTGATGGTTCCCTGCATTAGCAAACCACTCTTGTAACTTTTGTATGACATGTAGTATTTATTGCTCGATCAGTCTGCACAGGCTAACAGTCCTGGGTTTAACACCTTTGATGTTACTTACAAGCACTTCCTTCAATTCATTTAGGAGCAGAATCCAAACATAATTAAACAGAAATTTCTACAATTTGCACAAAGGCTAAAGAAAATTGGCACAGTATTTTTCTCCATCTATTTTGTAGAAAAATAGAGTATTTGGTTTTTAATATGATGACGAAAAAGATCCAACCAACCTGAAGTGCTGTGGAACATTCCTATTTGAAGCTTATGTTGTGCAACAATAGATTAAGTTTATGTTCTTTCTTACATCACAAAGCATGACTCTTCCCCTTCATTTTGACTTTGAAATCACGTGGAAATTTGCAATTTAAGCTTTTAAATAGGTTTTGTGTGTGTGTGGTCAAAATTGACCAATACATTGACTTTTCTGTCTCTTTGTTCTTCATATATGCTGTCATGTAGGGGCACTTGAAATACTAAGTAAAGTGTAAAATTCTCAGTAGATGTATGATATATAAAAGTATAATATGAATTTTCTTTGATTCGGCAGCTTGGGAAATTATGCATCTCTCCATGGAAAAATATACTGTAAACCCCATTTTAAGCAACTTTTCAAATCAAAAGGAAATTATGATGAAGGTTTTGGACACAAGCAGCATAAAGAATTATGGAATTCTAAAGATCAATGCAGCTCAGTTGGCAATATTCATGCTGAAGAAACAAATCCCATTAATAGTACACCTGTTGATCCTAAACCAGTTACAGAAATTGATCAAGACTTGTACGCAGGTACTGAAGGTATTCTTCCTGATAATTTAAATAATGATTTGAAAAAATCCACAGAAAGAGGTAAACTAAAGGTGACATGGCCTCCTTCAGCAGATGATGCAGCACCTAAGAAAACATCTTCTATTGAAGAAATGTCTAAAGTAAATAAGCCAAAATGGCCCCCAGAAGGTTTTTCTCAAGAAGATTCTAGTCTACATACAAATAAACCTCTGGAAAATAAAAAGGATGCTCAGAAAGAAAAAGCTGTAAGAGAGCAAAATAAAGAAGACACTGCAAACACACAACACTCCTCCTTTAGCTCCCTGTCTGAAAAGGAAGGTACAAATATCTGTAAAGCAAAGAAAAACCAAGCAAGCAATAAGGGAAAAGATGATGAAACTGTGAACATGCAGGACAAACTGAATAAAACAGAAGGATCACAGAATAAGGAGGAAAGTAGAAAAGATATTAATGAAGGTGATAATGTGATTGTGCATAGTGCTGGGAAGGAGCGAGAGAAAAAAATTAACAAAATTGATGATTCTGAAGTTGTTCGGGTTACTAACATTGATGATGTAACAGTACAAAACGATCACAAAGATTTCAGTTTGAATAACAATAACAATAACAATTATGCCACTTTTTCACATCTAAACATTTGTAGGCAGGAAACAACTCTCTCAGCTACGCCTAAGCCAATGACAGCATTAAGCCATGCAATTTGCACTGTATCGCAGCACGCCTTTGCAAAGCTGGAAAACGGGTCTGGAAATGAAGGAATATTTAAGATGTATGAACCTCATGACAGCTATTCTAGTGATATTGTAACTGCTTCACGGGATGAACAGAACTCAAAAGATGAAGATGCTGTTACCTCTAATGGTCTTGCTCAATTTAATAAAGATGCCACATGTCAGAAGTCTCATACTAATAGCACATTAGTTTTGAAGGAGGCAACCAATACAACATTCCCTGTTGATACTGTGTCGGTATGTGCTGGAGAAGAATCAAAACATGACAACAACTTGAACAGCATTTTATCTGACACTCCGAAAACTTCTCTTCTTAAAAAAGACAACCTGGCTTTAGACTCTGTAGACGTAACCAAAAATTCCTGCAGCCCATATACAAAAGAACATGGGAATTATGATACAAAACTGAATCATATTAACACCTGTCAAGGTGAGGTAATCGAAGTGTCAAAGAATGACATAAACACAAGCTTGGATTTACTGAGCTCAAGATATACAGCTGTTCCATCATTCTCGGGTGAGAAAGCCAAGTTCAAACGGCTCACTGTAGAACAACAAATTAAAAGAAATAGATTCTATGATGAAAATGAATGATACAGCTAAGTGATAGCCTACATCTGTCATTCATTATAAAGCACGTCATAGTTATTTCTTCAGTCCAGTTATTCTAGTCCTTCTTGAAGAATTTAATATCCAGAGATTACATATGAAAATTTGTATTACATACTGTCAGTTACTCAGACTTTCTTACTTAGTTTATATTTAAGGCAATTGAAATGCATAAAATAGATTTTTTTCAGTCTGTGATTAAACTGACTTGTCTATGTTTCTGAATGCTGAAATATTTTACTATATGAATGTCCTGTAGAAACATCATAATTTAATTTTACTGTTTATCATTTGTAACAAATTAAGATATGAAGCACCTGGTGTGCAAAAACCAAGAAGAGATATTTCCATAGTTTTTTTTTCCGTATGCATTATTACTGTAGCATATTATGTACATTTGATTTATTAGCTCATTCTAGAAGATTTGGGTTTTGATTGGGGTTTTTTGGGTTGGGGTTTTGGGTTTTTTTTTTGCAATATCATGCACTACTTAGTTTGAAATGGACTCATTATTGTATAGTAACCACAACTGGTGAATAGTACTGCTTTGCTATATTGCTAGAGCTGCTACTATGGCATTATATTGCACGACCAAAACATTTCTTTTAAATATAAATATTTTAAACACAGAATAAAACCAAATATCCAAGGCTGAATTTGAACAAGGTTTGGGACTAACTAAGCAATTAAGACTAGTGGTTGTTTCAGTAACTAATTCAAAGTCATTTAATTGAAGCAGCTCTCCATTTTCATATTTAAACCTGTACAAACTTATGCAGATTTAGCACTTTTTTTTTCTTAACATGTTTATGGATTAACATTTTCTCTCTTAACACTATTCCAGCTTGTGTGGAACAGCAATATATCCTTCAACTGTGACAATGAATAATAAAAAGAAACACTTTACAAAAAAGTATTTTGTGAGGTTTTTTTACCATGAATATATACATACGATTTTCCTAAAACAGTTTGTGAAATTATTCATATGATAATTACTTTAAACTAAAGATTTTGTCAGAGAGAAAGGGAAGGATAATCAAAATACAGTTTTCAAAATAATTTCTGAAGTATCTGATAGAGACAGGGGTTTAGAGTAATTTACAGCAAAAAAATGGTTGATGATAAAGCATTTAAGAAATTACTGTGCAGCAATCTATGACAAAATATCTGCTGCACTACAACTCATACCCAAAGCAATGGGACTGTGGGTAAACAGGATATCCACATGTGACTACTTCTGTACCTCCACAGAAGAACTATATAGTATATGCATGTGAGAAAAGCTATACATAGCATTTCTTCCACAGGAATACTTCAAGAAAGTGAAGCCTCCTCTTTATACATTATGCTTCACTCATCTAAAGTATTCTCATGATAGGCAGAAAAACAGAAATGACCCCTTGAAAACAATGTTCCCAGATTAATTAGCCTTCATGTAAGGCACTCAGCCATCACTGTATTTTATACCTTTGTTAAAAAGCATCACCCTTTAGGACACTGTCAGCGCTTAAAAAAAAAAAGAGCAAAATATTGACCTCTCTCTTCTTCCTCCCCACTCCCCCATTTGGTTGTAACCATGATAAATTATTTTTAAAAACCCAATATATTTGTAAATAGATCTAAATTACTTTCTTTGCTTTTTTTGAGTAGGTAACAACTAAAACCAACATCAACAAGACAAAAAAAAAATTTCAGAAAATGCAAGCCTGAGGCAAATCTATGGAATTTTTCTAAAATATTTAGAGCTCTACATAGACTACACTTTAAAATCTCTCCCATTCCTCCAAAATTTCTTACAGGCAAATCTGATCTTACACCTAGTTTTAGATAGGAAAGAGGGTGAAATGGGTGTTTGTTTATGTGCACATACATAGGTGCGATCACATGTAAGTTAATAATTCAAGTGACAACCTAATATGGTTGTAACTTCTGTACCTAAAGCACGGTCCTGTGCCAATTTTCATTCTCCTGCATATTCTGATGAGTTTAAATTTGTATCCTAGAATTTACAGGAGTGATATTGACTATGATAATAAACACTCTATTACACCAAGAAATTGCCTCTGTAAATATCATTACAAAATATAGACCATTTTGTTAGACAAAATAAAAACATGACCAAAATTGAGTCACAAAAAAAGCATGTTCCCTTTAGCCAGGTAGAGAAGACTGAAAGAAGGTCTTGATGAAACAGTAGAAAAAAGCAGGACTGTGGGGAAACTTTAATTCCCAGAAGGAATAAAACATATAAGTCACTATACATAAATGGCATACCATATGGGGCAAATCTCCTTGGATATACCATGATTGAGATTCTGCTAAGCATGGGACAGACAGAAGTGCAGAGCCTTCCTCAAATGGATTCATTAGCTTTGCACTCTCTTCTCTCAGTAGGTGGTCTTTCTTCTTCATCCAGTAGTTAGGATGAATGTCAAGGAAAAAATGTAATGACACTGATTTCTTTGAAGCATAAGCCAGGTGTCCCACTGTACCATCTTGGAGTTCTTATACAAATGATAAGTATGACATCCTGTAAACCTGTTCTAGAAAACCAATAGCCATGGGTAATAAAAAGTTGCCAAAGAACATAAATTATTTGTGATAAAAAAGAAGAACAGTTCTTCAGAACTTCTGCCAAAAGCTTAGACCAGGAGCAATCAGAGACAAGATAAAGCTGGAACTCACTGAAATGTGTTTGCCTTGCTCCCTTTTCCGTAGAAGGCAAAAGAGATGGGAGATGGTGTATGCCTGAGTCATCCTAGCATATACAGACATTACCACTAAATACAGTCACACGGGAGAGAATGCATATAACCTCTCTGAAAATCAGAGTGGTATAAAAACTTTGGCTAGAAAGTAGCAACCTTACAAATGTTCTTTAAATGAAATGTAAATGAATAGTAATGCCTTAGCTGCCAAAAGCTTCAGGCATTTTGGGACAACCATATGGATTTACTACAGCCAAGAAGCTGGACTTCATGGTTTGAAAAGTACTAACATCCCTTAGAGCTGTACTTTTGTGAGAGAAAATCATTATTCTAAGTCTAAATATATTTAAGTTAACTTTTAAGATTTAGCACCAGAGTTTAAATAACTGATCATCAATTTTCCATAAGGAGAGGCTTGATGGCTCCTGAAGAGGACTCATGGTACCAAACACCCCCATTCTCTCAGCAGAATAACTTCCTCTGGCTACTCCTAGGCTTCACTTCTTTGCTCATGGACAGGGTATTTAGCAATGTCTAGGAGGAACCCACAATCCCGGAGGGCAGAGCTGATCCATTTCCAGTACAGCTGCAGACAAGCATCATTCAACAGCAAAACTGCTCTGACAAGTAGCAGTGAAATGAAACTTCTCCACATCGTTATTTAGTACAGAAGGCTTGCAGTCTGAGAAGTGTATTTTCACTAGCTATTACTGGGTAGTAAAGATGTTCTACTGCTTTTAGAACGCAGCAGGGTTCATCTATTCTTCTATACTCAAAAGCACCAATTAGAGAGATTAAAGAGCCTGATTTAATGTCTTGTTAAGGAGCTTCTGAATTGCTTGGCCAGCACTGGACTTTAGAGGACTTCTAAATTTGCAGTCCCTTTGCAACTTCATTAACATAATTGGCACAAAGACTTACTTAGAGCTACTTAAATTGTTTTTATAGATGCAGCATAACATCTGATCCCTTTGGAGTCTTTGTAAAGTCAGGGGCATCCTCAAAACTAAAGAGGGACCTACACTTTTACTAAACTGCTGAAGTGGACTCCCCCTAGGCGAAGGACTTGCTGAAAGCAAATGCTTGATTACTGCAAGCAGTGTACTTACCTTGTCCATCTTCTGTTAAGCATTTATCTCCTCCAGACACATTAATAGGCCCACCTAGATTAATAGTTTAAAAGACATAGTGCTCAGCATGGATGTTAAAACCATGCCAAGGACTTGCCTTATTCTAATACAAAACATTTCTTGTAATATCGCTCCCCTAAATAATTATAATTCAGGCCTTATTTTCAAAGTGCAGGATAATTACCAGAATTACTTATATAAGATTTGGGTCACTTCAGTCAAGTACACCTCCAACTGTTAGGTATAATTGCAAAAACATTAACTACCTTGGGTACACTCATAACAAACAGGAAAACATGAAATCAAAAAGTGACAGATTAAAACCCTTGTCACTTTTCATGCTTTCATCCATTAAAAGGCCCCTAAGTTAAATCCTTTGGGTGAACTTTACTGACTTTCACAAGCAGCATTTCACCTTGTTTGTGGTTTACATTTGATGATTTTGACATGAAAAGCATTTTCAGATGTTTTAAAGAGAGGAGCTGTGTTAAAATGGGCCTAGGAACATAATCAGACCAACCTTACTTTTAAGCTTTCTAAAACACTTAATGATAATTTAACCATGAAAGATCTGAATTTTCAGCATTGTCCTTAAACAAAAATTATGGCAGCTGTGTACTGCTTCAGGAAAAAAGGTGAAAAATTCCAAGTCTCACCTCTCCATGGACCCTAGTTCCTAAACTTTTCTCAAATCCCCTCTATTAGGGTAGCGCTTAGAAAGAGTAAGAGAGAATGAGGTTTTCACATATATTATGTGTTTTTCTTTAACTGACTACATTACAATTTTATTAAAAACAAACATGAAAAAATCTACTACACAACTGCAGCAACTGATTTTCAAAACCTTATAATCTGGTAAAATTATTAAAAAACCTACCCAAACAAAACCTCCTAGAAAAACCTCAAACAGACATTTAGGTGGAGACAGCTAATTTCAAATCCACTTTACTTTTTAGCTCTCAACCCTGTAACCATCACTATCAGTATCCATTTAAAATTACTTTTAGCCTGATATAACCATACGTGTGACAGATACCATGGAGGAATAACAGTCTATCACAACAGGTACCTATGAAAGAGCCATTCCTTCCCCACAGAAGCTGCATATTCCAAGCTGAAAAGAAAGCTTACCAGTCACCCTTACTGTAGGAAAAAAACCCTCAAACACACATATTCCTTGTTCTGTGATAAAGAACATCACCTCTCAAAAAAAAAAAAAAGATTTTTCAGTACAAAAGGTGAAATAGTTTAAAACTTAGGGGTGAAATAGTTTAAAACTTAGCTGTACCATGAGGGGAGGGAACAGCAAAGGAAGTACCTTTTAGTACTGTTTAGTAAATTTAGTACACTGTTTAGTAAATTTAGTACACTGTTTAGTAAGTTAGATTATGTCACATTAACTGTAATTCTGGTGCACACATTATAACAAAAAAAAGAACTAATCTATATGAAATAGTGTCTTATCACGTAGAATATGCTTCCAGTTTCTGTGATTACGATTAACAGCTCTACAAGATAACAGGTAAGAGGGAAGAACCTGAAAGCTATGAATTCAGCAGGTATAGCTGGACACAAAAAGTAATTTTGCAGTTCTGATCTTAAGAGGTTTTGTACAGCTTTTTGTAACGCAATATGAGAGTGGAAATAGCATGTACACAGTGTCATATACTGATCAGAATCTCTTTTTCTTTATTGTCTTCTATAAGGGGCTGTTTTAATTTGTTGGGATGGTACTCCTGTATTGAAAGCTACAGATTGAGTCTTGGTGACTCTGACTGAGGAAACTATTTTGCCAAAGCGGGCAGTGGTTTCTATGTGCCTGGAGAGAAGGTAATGAAAAGTAGCTTTAACAGGCTCTGGCAGCTATCCATGCTGACAGCACGCCATAAAACAGAAACAGCATGGACTCAGCTTCTTGAGCCAGAATGTGAAGCCCAAATAATTTTCTTCAAAACAAAGTATTATGACAACAAACAAGAATGCCTTTATACATTCCTGGAGGCATCATGATATGAACATCTGGATAATAATATATGGCAAACTGTACTTGGAAATACTGTTACAAAGTAACGTACTGCAAAGTCCTCTAGTATCTTAATTGTTTTTGTTGAAGAAAGTATATGTGCACTATAGACAGCAAGACAGGAAAACAAGTAAAAAATGAATAGGAACATTTTATCTTATTTGTGAAAGCCAGTGAAAGAAAACACAGCTCCATAAAATTCTGCCAATAGGTCCCAACAAATTCAGTGAGGCTGGGGTTAGGTCTCCAGACATTCATGTTCTGTGATGACATTTCAACACTACTGCAGCACTACAGGAAACAAAACTTTCTTTAACCAGCTACAAATTTCATCATTACCTCCAAGAGACAGAGACAACATAGCAAAAAAGAACATTCTGTTTCTGTCCTCTGCCTATTTCCATTTGCTAAAGTAGATTATTATGGTCAAATGATGTGGAAGGATGGTAAAAGAAGCCAAGACAACCTGTATTTGCCAGTCCTCCAGCAACCACAGACTGAAGAGATACATACATATCTTTATGTGGTCACTCTTAAGCTCTGCAATAAGTTTATCCACATTGAAGGATTTAATCAACACCATCTCCCAAATACCTAAGATCATAATATATGAATCGAAAGAAATTCCTTAAGTGCAAGTGGTCACCCTGATCAAAACATATTTTTTAATTTCTATATTAACCATTGTGATGACTAACCTCAGATTATTTTTGGTGTCTTAAGGAAAATTTCCTCTGCCAACTTCACATTTGTCCAATAAACTTCCTGTATCGTAGTAACGAACTGCTGTTTCACTGGGACTGTTCAGTATCATCAAACTATTACTGTGTCTTGACAAAGGGACACTTTGTAAGAGGAATCCTTGTATACATTTTTTTTTTGCATCTTAAGTTCAGGTGCTCTCATTGCCCCTATTAAGACACCAACAGCTCTCAATCTGGAACTTGTTCCACCTAAAAACTCAAAAGCAGGAAGGCAGAAAACAGAATTAACCATGTGGAATTTCTTTGTTGACACCAAGAGTACTGTGCTTACACAGTGTCCTGCCTACAGAAGTCCTTCTGAACTGATAAACAACCTGCACTCAGTACCAGAGTGGAATTACCATGATCCTGAGTAACTTCACCTTAAAATTAGAGAACTTCCTAAGAATGCTTTTTTCCAAATGAAGACACTGAAAAGGTGGTTAATGGATGAAACTCTGTACCACCTCTACCTTTACTGAGTTTGTTCCACTTGCATGTACATGTATGACTATATTTACTAATATTTACTTTATTATTGATTCATTATTATGTGACCATGATTTTTTAAAATTAATCATAATTCACAGGATCATGAAATAGGGTCAAATTGACAACCTTATTTTTACCATTTACAAACACCTGAGCCCTTCATTTTGAAACTCTAATGTTCCTTTAATACATTTGCTGAAGACATGCATAGGGATATGCCAAATACAGTTACAATGGTTGAGTTCCGGAAATTCAAAATCTGGATCCACTTGAAAGTTCTGAAAACTGTTAAGGGCCCAGCACCAAAACATCACAATTAATGGACTGCTGGACCTTCAAGTTTTATAATATTCCTCCCTTGACTCAAGTCTTGGAATGATTAAAAAAATAATAAACCAACCCTAGAATTTTCAAGAATTTTCTAGAGTAATTCTTCTTTAACACACATTAAATGCCTTGGCAGAGCAGAAAAAATACACCAACACCTGTCTGGAATGACTTCTGTAAATGGCACACTCCTACCACAGCAACATTATCCTGCTACGTGATGCTAAAATCTATTCTATCCCACAGTCATGCATTTGTCTTAATTGTAGGAAAAGGTAATACTATTCTAGTAATAATTTTGCATACTTGCCACTTTAAAAAAATGTTTTCAATTGCTTATAATTTTGTCTAATGTTATCAATTTGGGCTGAAGCTTTCTGCACATGGGAATGACAGACAGGAAGACTGACTTCTCTTGAAAGCTTTATAAAACAGGCTTCCTCCCTTTCCAGGAAAAACATCTAGTAAGGGTATAGAATTTTGCCATGCTAAAAAATATCTTTCAGCTGAAAAAACTGAACTCAATCTTGGGCTTCAACTGTGATATGGTTCTATTTTGACTATATTTGCTGGACAGTTTTCAATTTCAAAATCTCACATTATTATTTTTATAGTACAGATCATGACCTGCTGATATATAGCCAGGAGAATGTTTTTATTAGAATGTTTTTATTCTTTCTAAATTGCTGCAGCAGCTAGAAGATACATAGAAGGTTGTCATCAATAAGGCCTGAGGTAATATTTTTAATAATTCAAAAAAACAATTTTGCAAGTAGCAGGATTCATCCATTCTGTGGTCTGAATAAGATAAGAATCCTAAGAAAAACACCACACAATCACAAAATTAAAGACTATATCAGACAGCCTTTGAGTTCAGGCATTCACTTTCAGGCACTCACTTTCAAACCTACTGTTCTTTCAATGTAATATAAGAATATCATGTGTCTGTATGCATATAAATATAGATACTCATGTATACATAAGTAGAACCACAAGCAATCAGCAAATTACTGTAACACCACCTGTGTATATATAGAACTAGGAAGCTTAGTAACACTAAATTGCTTCATAATGTGGTGGCTTCTCTTTCCCCCACCCTCATTCTTTTTATCCATATACTCCATTTTTTATTTTACTATTCCTCTACTTGCATTATAAGGTCTTTGGGGCAGAGACTACGGACAACTTTTTCCAGACAATACACATAAGCACACAACCAAATATTCCTAACATAGTTCTTCTGTCTTTACTTGGAATAAATTTTGGCAGCAAAGTCCTCACCCCTTCCCAAGCAGACATCCTTATCTACACAAATGCCACTACAGAAACAGAAAAATGTAATTTTTCTTAGGACATTCTTCAGTGAAAATAAGGGTGACAGAACCAGGCCTGTGTGTCAATCATAAGATAGTACCAGTGATGACAATTCCAACCTTTGCAGTGCTAGTACCAGGGGGCATGAACCCTGAGTTCTGGCAGATGTGTCCTTTGACAAAATGGAATTCAGTAAGTCAGATCCCTCTATCAGTTACATCCCCTTCCTGGTAAGCAAATCAGATGGTATCTTTATCAGATGACACAGAACCAAGCTCTCTGGTTTATGAATAACAATTGCCAAATCATCCTACAAGGGCCTTAAAAAGAAAATTGAATGCAAAATTATAAAATAAATGAAAACATTAATCATGATTAAACAGAACCATGTTGATTTTTGCCAGCTGGATTCACCACTGACTGTGACATGAAGGCTCTTCTCTCTTGGTTAACCCAGTTGAGAGCTGGATTAATTTTTTTATAATTAATTTCTTAGGTAATAGCACAAATGTTGTCAAACAGATGATCCACCACAAAATTAAATATAGGGTAGGGAACAATAAAATCTCAACTATGATAAAAATAAAGGTAAAATCAGCTAAATTGACTGGACTAATGGAGGGAAAATGAAAAAAATTATCTATGTCCTGATCACCCATGCAAAACAGAGTAATTCTGAAAAAATACCCCACCCATCCCTTCTTCAACATAAAAGGCCTATCTTACATCACTCTTCAAGGCAGTCACAAAGAACTATACGTTTGCAGAGACTTTAAATACTTCTAAGTATATTCATTATGTACATAGTGACATTGCTATGAAGGACACTATACAAATGGAAGCTGTGCTTGCAACTGATCACTTCAGATAAACAAACATCTTGAAGGACTCAGCCAGCAGCACACGAAGGAAGTTGCCTTGCTTTGTTTATGGGGACATTAGCTCTTTCCAGCTGACATAATACATGGTAGATGAAACAACAAGAGAGGTATTTCTTCATGCAGCTTGAAATCAGATTTCAATGCACTTCCAGAAGAGATCATGCAAGCAAACTCTTTGGGGCAAGAACCTTGTTTCCTACTTGTCTATATAGCACCCAGCACATAACTCTGATTTGCATCTCACAACATACATTCCATAGTATTAAAAAATGGGTTACCAAATGAGGCTGAATAGCACTGGCAAAATGTAATGCATTTAAAAATTATAACCAAACATTCCTCCCACAGATCTGTAAAAGCAATGCTTCCTCTACATATCAGTGAAACACTCAAACCCTACCAAAAGGGAGGAGTGAAATAACATTTCTCTCTAAAGGGTTATTTTACAGCTAGGTGTCAAAGATCTGCTGATACAGTGTGCCTCGCACAAGGGTTCAATTAATACATTGCTTGCCTTCTGACAGGAACAGCCAAGGCACAGCTGGGACAGCTGACCCCCACTAGCCAAAGGGATGTACTATGCCATATGACATCATGCTCAGCAATAAAAGCTGGGGAAAAGGAGTAGCAGGAGGATATATTCACAATTACAGAGTTTGTTTTCCAAAGCAGTCACTGCATGTACTGAGGTCCTGCTTCCCAGGAAGTGGCTGGGCATCGCCTGCTGATGGAAAGTAGTGAATCAATTTCCTCTTTAATTTGCTTACACACATGGGCTTTACTTTTCTAATTAAACTACCTTATCTCATCCCTCAAGCTTGTCCATCTTATTTTCTCCCCTTTTTCTGTTCGGGGAGGGCCAGAGAAAGCAACTGGGTGGTCATCTGTCAGTCAGCCACAATCAATCCACCACAGCAGGGAATATCCACAGTATTTTATAATTCAGAAGTTTTATCAGCCTATCACCATCCTGGGAACAGTTTTGTGTCTGCTGGTACTCCTTCTGGACATCAAACCCCTACTGCAGTTATTCCTCTTTGAAAGTTGGTCTGGGATAGACTCACCTATTTAGTGCCCATACAGTTATTTCCTTGTAACCAAAGACATGACTCACATCAGAAAACAGTAGCAGGTAATGATGCAATTTATGTATGTCTATAGGTAGAGCTTTCACCCGAAAAAAAGGGGGCAGGGCATTAAGAGGCAAAGACAACAGATGAATCACTGGAGAAAAGACTAGATGAAGCATGGAAAATCTGAAGATTTGATGTTTAGTATAATCAGTCTCCAGCTGGATGCACACTTAATATCAAAACATAATACTAAGACTCCACTTACTGCTACCTACATTAGCAAAATAGCAACTCCCTGTGAGGTGATTCTCTCCAAAACCAATACATTTCTTGTGCATAAAAAGATAGCAGAGAGATGAAAAAGTAAAATGCCTGCCTGAAGTCACGAACAGAACAGGTGGGAACATTTTATAACTGGGAACCCAAACCACTTGCTTTAATTGGGGAGCCACCAGGGACCACAAAGACTTTCTCGATGGAAATGGAGTCATTTTTCAAAGTATAGATGTTATTACAAACAAGCCTGAAACCTGAGACCCAAGGATATACAGAGACCGCCTCTTTTTTTTGGAGTTGAACTTCAGCACAGTTCCCACTGGCTGCCCAGGTCCCAATACCAGGACTTTTGACTACAGTTCACACCTTGTTGGCACTCTTAACAGCTAAACTCATGATTTAACAGCTGTGATTTCTGACTTCTCTTGCCACCCCTAGAAGTCTGTTGATTCAGGATGGAATGGACTGCTGACAGAGCTATATGGGGATTATATTTCTTATGCGGTTTTGCCTGTGGAGAAGACTAGTTCAGCTGCTGTATGTTCTATTCGTACTTTTGAAAAGTACCCTATTTATGATTTTCAGAAAAAAATTATCAAACTCTTCTGTCTTATGGGCCTGAAGGCTAAATTACAGTTTTGTAGGCTAAACCAAGCTATGCATTTTTACTGGGATAAAAACCAAACAAACAAAAAAACAGACAAACAAACCCAAAACAAACCCAAACCAGTTTACCAAGGCAGTAAGTGCCCAGCTAAGATTTAGAAAATGTTTTGTGTACTGTAAAGAACTTCAGTGAAACAGCCCATATTTCAGGTGTGCTGCTTTCTCCTTCTCACATTTTCCACTTCTAATTATTATTAATTGTTGTTTCTGTTCCTGTAACAATGAGTCTTCCTCTGGGAAGTTTTCTCTAATTAACAGGATATTCAGCTGTTATGTGATGTAGAGTCTTTTTATTTGGAATAAATTCTGTTTAGAAATCTTCAGTACTTTTAAAAATATTGTGTTAAGATGTATTACTCCAGACTTATCCTGGTAAGTAATGACTTAATTGCCTTACACTGAGCTGTGTATATGCTTAGGAAAAAGCTGCTGTTGAACCTTAAAGGTTATTCTTTTAGCATTACATTGATATGCAGACCAGACACCTGAAGTTCTGTTTATATTTTTGGATAAAGTTTAAACTGTTAAAAATAATGAAATGTATATCCTATTACTTTTCTATTTTACTCTTCTTTGCAGGAGTTACAAAGTTGTAACTGTGCAATGCCTTAGCTGGTTTTGCAACATTTGTAAAACTGTGAACAGTAAATAAAGAATGTTTGTTGGGTTGGTTTTTTCCAAGATAGAGAGATGGCTGACATCAAATGTTAAAAAACCCCAAACCCATAGTTTTGGTAAGTATAAAATACTATCATTAATGTTGTACTTTCTCAAGGCTTGAGGTGGTTTCTGAATTAATAAAGCCAATTTGCTAGAAGAAAGACATCTCTGACTGAGCTATAGCAAAGAATGTCTAAACCCTTAGCCATTTAAAAACATTCCTTGTTATTTCCTTCCAAACAAAAGTGGGTGTATTCAATGCTCACATTGGACACAGTAAACTCAAATATATCATTGCCACCAAAAAAGGTAAACAGTTGAAGACTGGGAGGAAAAGAAATGCTATAGCACAGAAATCCACTACTGCCATAGTAAATCAGTTTCATCAGAATTTGCATTAAAAAGGTTGCTATGAAAGGAAAGGACGTGACTTTCAGGTTGTTTAACAGTAGCAGCAGTTCTGAACTCAGCACAGATAAGGGTACCCACATCTGGTACAACTAAACAAGGATTTCTGCCCATAAATAGTATCCAATATTCACAATAAATTCCTTCATTAAGACCTAACAAACATTAGCTTATGACCAGATTAACTTGAGAAGCTATTTCATTTTAGAAACATTTCTAAAAAGGCATTAAGTATGATGGTAAGCTATTAGGAACTAATAAACAGCCTTTTCAATTAGTGGGTAAAGAACAAAATTGGGTAAGGGGCTTTTCTTGACAAGCAAATGCCAAAACAGTGGATACAGACCAACAGCATTGAAAAGAACCCAGCATTAAAATATCTTTCTGAAATGTTTGCAACTATTATTCACTTGTCTTTTTAGAGAAAGAGACTAGAAGAGAGGCATTCCCCGACTGAAGCGGGAGGGGTGATACCAGAGACTTTTGAGCATTTGGAGTCCTTGGCCAGAAATGTGACATCCATGTTTATTTCTTCTTCCTCCTCTAGGATCTCCTGAAGACCATTTTTATACTTGAAAAAAAAGCTTTACTACCTTTCCCTTTCTTCAGTGGTCTGCAGTTGCACTTCTTCACCCGTGTTACCTTTTTGGTATGTTAGATGCTAGTCCTCTGTTAACGCCAAACCCCATTTGTAATAGCTCCAGGTCTGTATTGCTTTAACTGACCATGGGTAAGCCATTTATAGCCACGAGGTCTCCAGTACCAAGCCTGTGGCCCTCACGCCTATACACCTGAGGGTACATTCTATGTCTTCACTTCTCCAGCGCCTCTGCTACCTCCCAGGCCTGTGTACCTCTACACTACAGCAACTGCAGTTAGGGCACAGAAGACCTCATCCTACACAGAGCATCAGCGGCGCAATACTGCGGTGGCACCTCAGAAATCAGTTAGCCAGAGCGGCCCGGCTGAACCGAGCCAGGGCAGGTGCGGGCGGGGCAGGCGCAGCCGGTGTGAGCAGCCTCAGCTCTGAGGCCTGGCAAACTCGGTACCAACCTCGCCGCGCGCTCCCACCGCGGCGGCGGAGGCAGCGGGGGGGACCCGGCGCCTCCCGCCGCACAGCGCACGGCGACGGCCGCGAAGGACGCGGTCCCTTGCCGGCCGGGCGAAGCCAAGGTCGGCGGCAGTCGGGCGCCGCGGGGATGCTGCCGGCAGCCACGGTCGCGGCCCGGCGGCATTCCGCCGGAAAAAAGGGAAATGATCACCCTTTCCCCATTTTTTTTTAACAAAGAGGCTCGGCGCGGAGTCCGATGCTCCTGCGCACGCAGGGAAGGGCGACGCACGTTCCCCACCTGAAAGGCCGGCCCCAGCCCCGCTCCCGGCTGGGGAAGGGAGGGGGGGGACAGGGGGACAAGCCCCACCGCACGCGCTGCCGGCAGCCACTGCCGGGGCTGGAGCGAATCCCTGAGAGGCTGAGGCCCTGCCCCACCTACAGCCACACTCGAGCCGAGCCCGACTCGGCAGCGAGCCACACGGCCCCGCCGCCAGCCCTGCGGGCGCGCCCCAACACCTCGCACCCGCGGCGACCCCCGCTGCTTGGTGCGATGCTCCCCTCCCGGAAGCAGCTCTGCCGCAGGGGCGACCTCTCATTGGGCTCTTTCCGTCGTGCCTTCCCGCCTCCTCGGTGCCGCGCGGGCGGCGATTGGCTATTGGAGGTTGTCACTCGGAGAGGGCGAGCCCCGCCGGTGCTTGGGCTGTGCTCTCGTGAGGCGGGCGCCGCTGGCGGGCGCCGCGGTAGCTGGTGCGGCTGCGGGCGGAGCAGTGATGCCGGCTGTAGGGCGGCGTACAGCAGCGGGAGCTCAGCACGGAGCGGCGTGCCCTCAGGCGGGCGAGGGCGGCGAGCGCGGCCGGTAAGGTGTATGTCCTGCGTCCGTGCGCGTCCGTTACGCCTCATGCTGGAGGGACTGGCGGCAGCGCTGGGTAGCGGCACGGGCGGAGCGGCGGGCGGGCAGGCAGGATGCTTGGGGACAGCGGCAGCGCCGGGCAACGGTGGGCCGCGGCGGGCAAGGGTCGCGGGCGGGTGCGATCCCCCGCCGAACCTTTTGCCGTGCTCTTCGGCACGGCGGACCTGGCAGTACCTCGTCCCGCTCACCGGGCAGGACCGGCGGCGCGGCGGGAACTTCGGTGCCGCCACCCGCTTGGCGGTGTCCAGCGGCGCCCGCGGGAGCCGCGGCGGGGGGCGACACTAGCCTGCCAGTCGAGTCTGGCGGAGGAGCTGCGGCGCTGTCCCCTTCGCTCCTCCGCCGCTTCGGGAGGGCTGGGGAGGAGCGGCCGGAGCGCGAAGAGGAGGGCGGCCACCGAGCGGTGCCGCCGATGAGGGGCTGCCGGGGAGGTGGGGGGTGGTCGCTGGCAAGGGCGGACCGCGCCGCGTCCCCGCACCCATCCGGCGGGGTGCTGCGGGTCCCGCTTTCCGCAGAGGGCGCGGAGAGGAGCGGCGCGCGGGACTGCCCCGCGCCCCGGCTCGCGCGGGGCGGGCGGCTGCTGCCCTGCCCGGGCAGCTCGCGCGCGGATGGGGAAAGCGGCCCCTGCGGGCGGGCGCGCGCGGCCCCGGCCCGGCGGCGGCGCTGGGGGTGAGCGGCTCGGCGGGGCCGCGCTCCCCGCAAGGGTTCCGCTCCGACGCGGTCCCGGGCGCTCGGCTGGGAGACTGACGGGCGGGGAAGCTAACGGCGGGGCGGTGGTCTGCCTGTGGCCGCGGGCTGCGTCGTGGAGTTGCTAAAGCGGTTAGGTCAGAGAAAAGTTATTGCACCGTGAGGGTTGGTGATGTATGGCCGCTGGCTGCTGAGACGGGGAATCCCGAAGACGAAATCCCATTGATCCCAGCGCTTTTTCCCATCGTTCTTCAACCTGCGGTACTTTTAGTGATAGATGGTGGTGTTGAAAGCCTCGAAGCGTTGTCAGATCTTGTTAATTTAGAAAAAAAATAGCCCTTAGATGCTTTTTATAGGCGTAATGTAAGCACTCAAAGTCTTGATTATAGACCGTTTTAAGGAATCGTTAGGATGCTGCCAGACTTGTCATGATGGCCCCGATCCTTCCAGAGAAGTTTTGACATTGATTCAGTAGGAAGCAAGAAAACATCCATAATTAACAGTGGAAGATAAAGCAGTTTCTGTTATCTCTTGATTGTTTTCCATGTCATGGGTTTTAAACATGAAGTAACATCATCTGCAGAAAACATATAAAGAGTTTTTAACGTGGTTCTTCTATTCATTCTTTTGTAGCTGTAAGCTTCCCTCTACTTTGTAGGAGTCTATTGATTCGGTTCTCTGTTTCTTGAGACAAAGCATTCTGATACGTTAATGCAGTTATAAGGACACGTCGATCACGTGATGCGTAACGTGCTTTCACAGTTTTTTAAAATCATGTGATAGATGAATAACCAGTGACCCATTGTTACAAATACATGCTCCGCTTTGGAGACTGGAAGCCCAGTTTTTCATCTGAGGAGAAGGCACTGGGAAGTGTAAAAAAAATTGAGGTGTGGAATTTGTAACTGATACAGGTTAGTATTGTTCCCTCCCTGCATACTTACACACTTCACGTTGCTTTTGGCAAAACATAAATTGCTAGTGAAATTTCAGTCTCTTTGTACCTCACTAATTCCAGGTAGGTCCAACAAAATGTCATATTGGCAAACTAGTTTCTCAGAAAACTCATGTAGTTAACTTGAATCAGTATCTTCAGAGTATTTTAGGTTAATTTAGAGAGTAATCCAAGTACTTTGCACATAGCCATGATGGAATGTCTGAGAGACGTGCTCAGTTGCGCCAGTCTGCCTTGTACCTCACCTGTGGCTTCCCAAAGTGCTTTATTAGGATAAAAACAAACAAAAAAATCATGTGGTGGTTTTGTAGCAGAGACCAGTAGAATTTTTGCAGATTATAGGCTGAAAATAAGCTGCTTTCTTCTTCCTTCTCCCCCTTGTGATTGATGCCAAATTTTAATCTAAAAATCTGCTTTACGATGGGTAAACTGTAGAACCTCCAGCACACGAGCAGTCTTTATTCATGTTACTTATTTCACTGGGATTATTCTTGGGAGGATGTGCATGCAGGAGAATGTATGCCACTGTATTTTCTATATAGCCTAACTTTAACTACTTTTTTTTCCCATCAGATTGATTAGGAAGAATTTTCTAAAAGATAAAATATTCCAAATGTGTATCTTCAGAAGGGTGCTTGATTCATTTCTGATTTTTCTCTTTTTTTCCCCCCTTTTTTTTTTTTTCCTGTAAATCAGTAATTAACTTTTTCCAAGCAGGGATCATCCTACCACTAATGTGTATATATATTAACTACTTATTTGTTTAAAAATATTAATCAGCTGAAGACTTACTAAGATTAATAATTTTCACTACATAATACTCTTACCTAGTTAAAGATACAGGAGAATGTAGAGGTTTCAGAGATTGCTAGTTTGCTGTTCGTAGTTTTCTTCTATATAAAAGAAAGGGAGTCCCTCTGTATAACTCCTAACTAAAAGGACACTCGCTAAAATAGCAAAAAAATCTTGGATTTTCTTAAGGTACTTTTGCAGTAATACTTTTTAAAGGGAAGTATTACTATTTGCAATATAATGAGAAATCCAGAACTGAAGCAGTCAATGCCATCACATTCCCCAGCCTGCTGCCTATTGAGTTGCCTAGATAAAGATGGATACTAAAATATTATTGATTGTCATCAGTAGTAGAAAAAATATTTCTTTTGCTACAGCTAGGGAAAACAAGTGGCATGCTTATTTAGAAAAAAGTATATTTAGCTGAACTACTGAGGAGTTTCAGATCATAGAAAAGATGAACGAATGATGTATCTCCCAGTTATATTAGATCATGCAAACAGCACGCTGATCTTTTTGGAAAAGCTAATGCTGTTTCTGAACTGCAGTTGAAATACTGACTTGTAGCTGTTAGTACTGTCTCCAGTAAACACAGCGACTGTGAATGCTGATGTATGGAAGCTCTGCAGAATTCCAGATAAAGAGAAGCATAAAATGCCTCTGCAGCCAGGTGTGCCCTTCCTCACTTACAGGCTTCAGATGTTTCCAAATGGTGACAGTACCTACTGCTGCTTAACACTGCCATAGGCATGTGTGAATGACCAGGATTGCTCTTCTTTAGCTCCTGTGTCTCTGAATGCTTTTCAAGAGAGTTAACAGAAGGTAGGTGGGAATTCAGCTCCTGGTGCTGAGGACCCAGCTGTTGAGCAGAGTTATGGAGGGACAGAGGTGAAATTGGGCAACTTGGTCTTTCCTAAGGCAGGCAGGGGTAAATTTCAGCAGAGCTGTGCTGACTACAGATGTGTCTGTGGCTGAGATGAGCTTTCTAGAGTTGATCCAGGAGAAAGAAGGGCTGAACAAGAATCTCTCTGAGCCTTGGGCCTGCTTGTAGGGAGTATTAATATCGAGGTGAATCAAGGTATGATAATTAATTACAAATCTCATGAGCACACTTGTCTTGTATCGCAACCTAAAATGGAAAATTGCCGGGTATTTTGCAGGTGTAGTGGGGAGTGGTCACTTTTTAAACCCTCCTGCAATCTGATTTTTGTAGCTCTCAATTTAACTTCCCAAACTGTTGGAGTAATTTAAATACCTGCAATAAGTACTCATCAAAACTGTACTTTATTATAATTTCCTAAAGAATGAAAATTGTATACAGTTTAATGCATATATACATGTATATATAGGTTTATGAAATACATAAGTATACATTGTTGGATTCTGAATAACAAGAAGTTACCAAATACTGGAGATGGAGCTAATGGTAAGAGTGAAGTGAGTGAAGAATACACTATTTAATTGAAACCATGTGAGAATTCTGATGAGCTATATTTATTCATTTTGATGGAGTGTTGCCAGCATACCTTCTCCCTTTGCAGAAGGTCTTCTGTATTATCATTACCTGCCACATATTTCAGTTATGATATGCCTATGTAATGTATAAATTCTGCAGAAGGGAAGTAGACAGGAATACCTCATAGATACTGGGGTTTGCATTTATTTTTTAAGACTGCCATCTGAATACCAGTAAGCTTTAACTCTTAGTTTCTTTTGAAGCTTGCTGTAGTAAAAGTGCGAATGACTTACGTGCCTAACCTTGCCTCCCTTTGAGCTGTTCTGCAGCTCTGCTGTTTGAGGGGCTGGTGTTTGTTTCTTTTGTCCCTCAGCAGGTGGCTACATTTTCACTGAAATAGCTGATCCTGCTGTGGAACAACATCTGTGGCTTTGTGGGGGTCACACAGGCTGGAGTAATTCAAACACTTCCTCCTGGGTCTGACCCTTTTCTGTTTGTTTGTTTAAATATATAGCACAAATTTATTGCCTAACGTTGGATATTATATGTTGGAATTTATACTGAAGGTCAGCTGTTACTCAAATCTGACCTCTTGTCTTTCACAGTGGATAAGAAGCAGGGGTGTAACCTTTTTTGTGCTTTTTTCTCCTCTTTTTTTTTTTTTTTTTTTTTTTTTTCCCCAGAGCTTAAAAGAAGGTACTAAAATTAAGTTAAGAATATCAAAAAGCTCTATTGGGTCAGATCGGTGTGCCTTCATATTCAGGGTTTCAGTCTCCTGCAGGGATCTTACAGGATGCTGTTTAGGAGACGTAGACAAACTTAGCCACTTTATGATCTGTTCCCTTGTACTTTCCCTGCATACTTAGTTTTTGTATTAGGGATGGTAAGTATATATCTGCTCAGTGCTTTTAGAGCCTGTTTGTGGACCTGCTACCCTAGAACTTGGCTCATTCAAACTTACTGATGCTTACTATCTTCACACCTTCTGTGGTGGCAAATTCCAGAAACTTTTCCATGAGCTTTGTAAAGAAGCACTTTAATTTTTTATAAATTGATGTCTTACTAGCTTCCTTAAACGTTCCTTAGTTCTATTACTGGAGGATTTAGCAACCAGCTCTATGTTAGTTTATTTACCACCTTCATGATTTGATTGATCATATCTTGCTTCAGCCTTCTCTCCAAGTGAAGAGCCTCTTTAGTCTCTTTTTCTTAGGCAGGCACTCCATCCTGTTGATATTTTGTTTGTCCTTCTCTGACTAGAGTTTGTCCTTGAGATGTAGAGACCAGAACTTCACGCACTACTTGAGATACAGGTGTAGCAAGGTTGTGTAACTCTGCTATATGGTCTTCTCACTGCTTTTCCTCATGATGCCCAGCATGTTGCTAGTATTTTTCGTTGTTGTTGAACATAAAACTTGATTTCAGGGATTTGTCTCCTGGTTTCTTCTCAAAGTCATTTGTCAGCATGGTGTATATGTGATTTAGATTAGTTTTCATTAGATGCATTAGGTTACATGTATCTCTGCTGAAGCTCATTTGTCATCTTTTTGTCCTCTCCTGAGTTTTGCAAGGTGCTTCTGGAGTTCTTGCCATCAGCACAGCATTAGTTCTGTGCTTGAAGGCAACTTCTTGTCTTTGCCCTAACTTTGCCAACAGTATCATTCCTTATGAGTCTTTGCCTGTATGTCTGATGTAGAGGGGTAAAAGTGTTGTGGCAAATCACTCTAAATCTGTTATAGATCTTAAAAATGGCTTTTATGTAACATAGTCAGTTTTTTGGTTGGGGTTTTTCTTTGAACATCAGCAAACATGAGCTCAGAGGAAAGCAGATTAAGGCTGGGTTTAGAAACCCAAACCAGGAAAAATGAAAGAAAACTCTGAAAGACGCCATTCATAGCCCTTAATCCAAATGCACTGAATGGAGAAATTAGAATGTGATATATGGTATTTGATCCACATTGATTGCTGTTAAAATTATGCTTAATTAAAACCAAAAAAGCTTTTAAAAATGTTGAAGTGCAAAGTGATGTTTACTCGAGTAACTTGAATGCTTTCCTAGCCTCTCTGTGGATTCACTAGAGAACAGTCTTAACTCAAATGCCATCTAATTAATCACCTTCCATTTGTGAACTGCATTTCACAGTCACATTAAAATAATAGGCAAAGCTTTTCCCCTCCTCCCTCTCAGTTTTATTAGAGATTAGGCTGGAACCTCACCATATAGAAAGGATCTCTTCACATTCCTTGTTTAAAAACAGGCTAGTCGTTTGATATTCAGAGCATGTCACTTAGAAGAGCTGCTGCATTGCAAACAGCATTGAGAGTGAGGTTTAAAGAAACATTAGTAATGTATTATTAGTGTGCTGCATTATTACTTGGTGTTACTTAGTAATAAATGTGGTTTCACAGCAGCATGAATCCAGCAGCCTTTCTGTGATCCTGTCTTCCCTTCTCCGAGTCACAGTGACTCCATCCTTCCTAACCCTTTGCAGAGCCACTTAAGCATGTTAGTCTGGCAGAAGGCAACTCCTCACTGACCACTGGTTTTAAAATACAAAAGAGAAAACCACTTTCTGCCAGCTTGAATCTACTTCACAGAGCACCTTATGAAGGCTGAAGCAAGGGAGGACATAGAACTCTAAAGGTAAATGCAAGGGAGGAGCAAGATGGTTGGCAGGCAGCAGTTAAATTGCCTTATGTGCTTATCAAACCCCAGCCTGAAGCGCTGTTCTGTTTCTGGATTTATTGTTGTTAAAGTACTTGGCAGAAGTACAGGATTATTTTAGTCATCAACCTATTGCTTTGTTAATTTAAATATTGAGCTTACAGAATTATATTTGCATCCTTTGAAGGAAGGCCACATCTTTTCTACTATCCATCAGTAAGGTCATCTGCTGTGTAAATCTGGCTGTCTAAAAAGACTGTGATACCAATTGAGGTTATTTGCAGCAATAGGATGCTTCTTTCATTTTTTCCCACCGTAACACAGTTTGGCAAAACAGCTTTTTCAAGTATGTACCAAAGATAGTAATTCTACTATTTGAATTTAATAATGGGTGGTTATTAGCTACCTATTGAATAGGTGCTGTTTTCCAGAATCTGTAGCAACCAAGACAAGGCAGTTGTTTTCCACAGGAAGGTGTTTTGGTGAGTCCCCTTTGTATGATATGCTTGAAATTTGCCTAATGATACTTTATGATAAACATCCTTATGTGCAATAGCTGCAAAGTCATGATCAGCTTTCTGTTGGCTGATGCAGCTCAAGATTAATGCAGAATAGTGAATTTATGATAACCTGCAAGGATGTCATGGGTGGACATGAACACTGTTAGTGTATAGTCTGCAGAGTCTCTTTTTTTTTGTCTTCCCCTCCCCTTTAGTACTTATAGGCTATGGTAGTGGTAATTGATGAAGCCTCTGCTGAATACATTTAGCAGCATACTGATAGAGCAGTGCCACTTAGAATGCTTATCTGCCTTGAACAGGCTGTCATTGTAAAAAGTGGAACTTGTCTTCCATTGTTTAAATATGACAATATCTTCTTGTGTTGAGATGTATGCAGTCATTCATTGAACATTTTTTAAATAAGGTGCTCCAGAATCATCAGCCAAACTTTAGTATGGTCTTCCCTGGAAGAAATACGTTCATGTAGGTAGGATGGTACATGTAAAGGAAGCCACGCCACTGGGCATCCACAGAATATTCCAAACCTTTTTTTTTTCCTATGTATGTGTTCTATACTTTAGATCTCAAGAAATCATTTGGTCTGTTAGGCAGCTAGCAAGAGTGGCATTTGCACGTTCATGGCATTGTATTGTAAACATTTATTTTCTAGAAGTTTCTTTAAAGCTTTCAGAACTTGTGAGATTGTTCCATGTAGAAAAGGAACAAATCTTGGATTTCAGACTTTTTAGTAAACCAAATAGTTGGGTTTTTTTGCTAAGCTTCTGAGTTTGCTAGGGGTTTATTAAGTAAAATGCATTTTGTGAGGCCTTTTATCTCAAATGTAATCATAAACCAAATTCTGTTAAATGTAGTTCAGTCTGTATTTGCTTAAAATAAACTAGGAAGTAACAGCAATAATAAAAGTTCGCTGAAAGATTCAAATGTATGACCAGAGGTGATCATATAACGGTTTTTCATTACATGAATTAAGGTTCAGGTGAAAGTTTCTCACCAAGTTAATGGCAACTAGGTCAGGTTGGGTCTAGTGTCTCAAGTCTGCATATATTTGCATGGGATTCACCTCTCTTACCAGTTTGTTAAGTAGCACATTACTGCTTCTGTAATAGGCATTACCAAGTATTATTCTTGCTACTCTGTAGTATTTGTCTAATGTTGTAGCCCAGGAGAAAAAATGTTTTGCAGACTCTGAAGAGACTGCAGTAGAATTTGAGCATCCAGTCTGCTACTGATGTTGCAACTTGGATCATATTAAACATTTCACATGGAAAATATACTGCTACTGTGATAAAATTATTTTGTACATATATTCAGTCTAGTTTATGACATTAGATGCATGCCTTAATTACAAGAGAGGAGGAGATATTGAGATACCATATTCTGGGTGTCTTACTTTTAATATTTCTCTGGAGAAAATGCAGATTCTAGCTAGGTGTGGGTATGAGCACAAAAGAGAATGAGAAAAAGAAACCTGGTTAAACTAAGAGCTAACTTCTGGAAGTTCTATACCATTTATTCAGTAATATCTGCATGTAAAAGGGAAATGAAATAGTTTGTTACTGGCACAGATTCTAACCAGACAACTCTGTTGAAAAGTTCCAAGCTGTTTGCTGTGAATTGGTTTTCATTTTTCCTTGTTAAGATTTGGTATTGATATCACATGAAGTTTAATGCAAAGAGAATTTGGTAATGCAACTCACATTGTAAAAGTATTTATCATCTGACATAATTAAGAGAGTGCAAGAGAATTTGCTAGTAAAAGCAAAAAGCTCACCTGCAGGTGTTTGGAGAGGAAAGTCATGCCATAGCATCAGCTATCCATTTGCAGACATTTTGTCGCTTCAGTTTTCTGAAACAAAATTAATTTAGAAAGTAAAACATAAAATGAGACACTGCAAAATGGCTCAGTAAGAATTGCACAGAAAATAACTGAGTCATAAGTAATAGGTTTTCCTCTGAAGATGTCACACTAGATATCAGACTGTGCATTAAGTCATAGTAAAATGCGAATGAATGTTGGATCCACACGTGAAGTAGTGGATCATGTAACAGGGAGACCATCACTGTAGTCAACAGTTTTTGGTTGCTCTGCAAGGACTTGGTGGAACAAAGGTGTTTGAATCTGGGCCAGGCCATACCCACTTGATGTAATTTTAAACTATATATTACTATAATAACCACAAAGTCTGGGCAAGCCGTGTATCCATTAATGTGTCACAGCTGAGGTCACCTGGAAATCCTCACCTTCAAAATGTGAAAAAAGGAAAATTTCTTTATAAGCCAGTAATAGCAACTGTCAGACAAATGCTAATGGAACTTGTCTTCCATAAGGTATGTCCCTCTTTTCTGTGTGGTCACTCAGCCAAGGTACTGCATGCTTTCATGTCGCTATTAGATACTTGTTTGAGGTGATTCCCCTGTAGTGAGGCTTCTGACATGAGCTAACAGGTCAATTACTTCTGAGCAAATCCTCTGCACTTTGTACAGTTGTCAGTGGAATGAAGACTCAGACCTGATGTAATTTCTGTATAAGGCCTTTTGGGCTCAGGTGGTTTTGACTTTGACTGCACATTACATGATATTTTGGTGCTAACTTGGAGCCTCTGCTATCCAGCATTATTAATGCAGTTCTTTCTAGCAAGATACCAGTAAGGGTTCTATATGGCTTTTCCAATTTTTATAGATCTACCCAATTTTTTTTAGAAATATGTTTTGCCTATCTCAAACTTGACCAGGTTTTATGTTACCAGGCCAGTATGACCTATAGGCAAGGTTACAGTTATACAACACGCACATGCTTGAGACTAATCTTCAATCACAGTGTTACTACTGTGCTTTCAAGCAGCTGTATTAAAAATATTGCATATTTTTACTTTTTAAAGGGGTTTTTAGATGATCTTTAAGTCATAGCACTTGCATGCCAACAGAGACAAGTGTCTGCTATCCTGTATGGTGAGACATCCTCTGAATAAAACCTAGTGTGATTAATACTGGAAAGCAGTTTTGGTTACGTTACAAATACTTTTAGTAGTACTTGTTTCTTTACAGTCTTTGAGACTGAGTTTTCTGTAGAACAAGTTTAGAAGTTGCTACACAGCACAGCAGAAGTGTTGTCAGTTTTGGCTCCTGGATTCCCTGTTGCTCTGCACAGAGTACATTTGCTTAGGCCAGAGTAGACCAAGAGCAGCAGACCTGGATGGAGGTGGTGGATCAGTTTCCAACTCACGTTCGGTTCATTGTGTGCTGTGACTAATTGATCCTAAACGCTAGAGAGCCATGAGGAGAGCCCGATGAGATCAGTTGGGTCTGAAAGTGGCCTTGGACACACAGATGTACAGGTGTACCTGGTGGCTCTTGTGCTTGCTTGCATGGGTGAAGCTGAAGGGTACTACAGTTTAGTCCCCTGGGGGCCTTAGTCAGGTGGCATGAGTCGCATCTGTGCTTGTGCTGCAGATGATGCAGAATCAAGTAGCTGTTAACTGGTGTTCTGACAGCCTGCTTCTTTTGCAGAGAGGAAGCTTCCTGCACCTGAGGACCTGGCCTAGAATGTCCACAGTGATGATAAAAACACTGATCAGAAGTTTAGCTTCATCTTTTCTTAGTACAAAAGCCTAGATATACAATACCAACATATGTATTGCTGCATGCCTAAATTGTTAATCTGTTATGTCGTTTTGTGTACTACCTGTGAATTCTGTAACTGCACAGGTTTTGTACACGTTACTCTTAGGTGCTTGGACTTCATAACTCACTGGATGATGTTTTTGCTTGATTTTCTGAGACAAGCATACTATTAATAAAAGTAGCTCTGCTTTATTATCTGATGGACTATTTTCAAAGAGAAAAAGTATATGAAAGTCAGACAGTGTTGAAAATTAAGATGTTAAGTTTCGAAGATGGTGACCATGTCTTTCATATGTAAAACAATACAGATTGTTTTAGTCTTGGGTTCTTTTGCTATATAGTAGTTAGATATTAATATAGTTAATATTAGATGGCTAGGAATATAGTTACAGTACCAGATTATCTCATGAGATATTAAAATTCATGTGATTGTTCTTCTCTGTCTAGAAAGACAAAGATTTATAGCCTTTGAACAGTTCTTATAGGTGTTATTATAAAAGATAATTAAAAGAACCATGGAGATGACGTGCAGAGTTTAGAAAACCTGTAATGAATCACAGACTGGTTGAGTTGAGGACTTGCAACTGGAAAAACGCTGGGTTTTGTTAGTAAAACTTAAGCTAGACATTTTTCAATGGTGACATACTTAAAGACAGATTTTTTTTAACTCTATAAGTAATATAACATTGTGCATTGTAATGGAAATTCAGGAGGTGTTCCCTGTGAAGCATAGCACTAATATTTCATGCATAACCAATATGGAAGTGATTAAATTGCTTTACAAGGAAAAGTTGGTACCATGGTAGCAAGGAATATTACAAGCTAATATGGCCTCTATCTGAAGATGTATTGTTTTGTGGTAATGAAATATTGTAATAACCTTGTGCATCGTTAGAGAAGAACCTCCACCATAGCTCTCTGGAGTTCTTCAAACAGTATTATTATTATTATGCATAAATAATTTTTATGCAAAGAACAGTTACAATAAACAGAACCGTAAGAACATATTCAGTGCTAACAAATGTATAAAAGACAGGCTAATATACAAGTGTGTAGATAGAAATAAAATGAAAAATTAAAAACACTTGATTGTTAAGTGAGTTTCACGTTGAAGTCCTTACTCAAAGCCCACTGGACTAACTGTCATGATCTCTAAGACCTCAGTTAATTTCAGTCAAGCTTGACTCCTTTCCCCTCTTTATGTGAGAGTGAAAAGCCTGGGCTCCCTGAATTTCAGTGATTCCAATTTTCAAGGACTTCAGTAGTTAATATACTTTCAGTGCATTTAACAGCCTTCTCTTGAACACTGTTGCAAAGATTTAAAAATTCCTTTTCCCCCAAAACTGCAGCCTGTGGGTTTGTCAGAATACTATCTGTGCTATTTCATAATGTTTGTTTTTTTCAGGGCTTAGGGGGACTTTGCTTTTGTAGTATTTGTTTACTGTCGGGTACATCTTGCTCAGTTTTTGTACTATATTTGTTCTGGAAATGATGAGAGAAAGAAAGCAGTGAAAACTGAGTTTAGGCTAGAAAGGTAAGTTGGCAGCATAGTTTTAATATTAAAAGTTGACATACATTTTAAGGTTTTAAAGAACTTTTGAATTCCCAGAAGAAAGGGAACTTTGTATTTGTTTCTTAGCTCATTCAGTCAGGTTTTTTTCTGAAAATGATGCCTTCTAATAATAGTCTCTTCTCCATTTAGTGTTTCAGACATTTAACTTCCATTGGTATGAATGGGAGGTTTAACATTATATCCAAGAGTCAGCACAAATTGATATTCAAGAAAGTAAAAGAGAAATATTATGGTAAAAACCAAATTAATATTTTTCTCAACCTACATTAAAATGTTTCTGGCTTTATATAAGGGTTAAAATTATGACGCTTAACTGGAATCTTCATATTTGCATCTTAAAGATTTTTTTTTTCCTCTTTTGTAGGGCACCCTGTATACTGTGCTTGACTTTTTGAATCTTCATTCTTGTCCAGGCTGTTTTTCTTTCTTTGTATTTAAAAAAAAGATTTAAAATTTCCTTTTTTTAAAGGAAAAGGAAGTTGAATAAAAAATAGTATGCTCAGTTTTAAAAGGATGGTTCGAGGGGAGAATCTTCTTAGGTAGCTTGTGTATTTAGCTTTGGTTTTCTCTGAGTGTAAACTATGCAAAACTATTTTTAACTTTTTCCTCTTGAGAGTCTCACTGGACTTTCATACATAGAGGAAGACATGCCATATGCTTTGTTCCTTTCAAATATACTATTCTTATCATTTGGGAAGTAAATATAACCTAGTTAGTTATGAGGAAATACTTAACTGTACAAAAAGGTGTTACCTAGAAATTTTTGTGGCTGTTATGAGCTAGAAGCAAAACAGCTTTCCCTTTCTGCTTGCTATATTATATCTTGTGCATTGGTATGAAAATTATGCTTTCGATTAGGTCATTAAGATATATACAGAAGATGTGACCTTGCAGACCTGAAGTACAAAAGGCTCACAGAAAAGTCAATAGGATATTTGTTCATGAAATGAGAATCTCACTGAACTAAGACTGTGTTACTACTACTACTACTAAAACTTTGCATCAAGCTTAAATTTGTAATACCATACCAGCTGCAACATATTGAACTCTCTCATGGAAATGCAGTTTGAACTGCAATGTTTACCCAATATAGATGTGATGAATACATGGCTGTAATGGAAATGCCAGGTTTTGGTGCCAGGTAATTACCCAGTGACACTGGAGATGATTACTTTGGTTCAGGAATTTGGCATTTCATTTAGCAGTGTTCTAGCTAGGATGCATTTCAGTGGCATTTTATTAAATATGCGAATTACTGTATAGTGTTCAACTTCTGGTGACAGTGACATATGACTGCTCAGAAAATGTTTGTCTTTACGAAGTCAGATGACCTCCAGGACCATGTTCCAGGGTCGTGTCAAAACTTGGCATAAATTGTACCTGAATTTCACTTGCACTTTTCTCAGGGTCAGTTTCACTAAAGGGTATCAAGGAAGATACTTCATGTGGCCACGTGCACACATGCTGTGCTTTTTATCAGGCAGTTATCAGTCAACAGAGGTGATGTTTATTGTCTCTTTCTGTCCTACTGAAAGGACAGATTTCACTCCCACTAGAGTAGCTGTTGCAGAGATAGAAATCCTAAAGGGTAAGTGTGCTCTGCTTTTGCTGTGTGAGCTGCTGTTGTCTGTGGCTAGCTAACAGGTGCTGTTTTCTCTTTTGCCCTGGAACTGCTGTCTGTGACTATCCACAAGGCAGCATGCCAGTGGAAGATGATGTAGATCTGAAAGTCTTAAACTGTTACAGAATTTCTCTTTCGAACTGACAAAACTGCATGCATATAGTTATTTTAAAGTAATTTGCGACGGAAGCACGTATGTTTCACTGCACGATAGAAAGGGTACAGGAGGACTGGTTAGGCATGATTAGCAATTTTGAAAGCATGAGGGCTATGTGCCTTTTAGAAAATAATGTTGCAGAAGAGGTGTTTTGAAAGAGTCTAGTTAGGGGGTTTTCAGTTGTATTTGGTATTGGTGACAAGTGTTGACATCTGTAAAACATGAGCTCATCTCTTTATCCACAAAACAAACAGCACAAGCAGCAGCAACTTAAACTAATCTCCTCTGTGCCAGTGGCTTTTGTCTTTTATAATTTAATGCCCAGTGAGCAAATTTATACATATGCTTTATTTTTGTTTAGTTACTGCCACTGCCTTCAGTTAAAGGTTTTTCAGGGTTGATTTTTAAATTGCCAACAAGTGTGACAGTAGCAGTGCTTTTATCTTTGATGTGGATAAAATATGCAGTAAACTACTCCAAATGAACACAACTACGTGAAAACTCTACTCTCTGTGTGCAGAACAGAGATACCCAAATGACTCCTGTACGAGAAGCAATATAACCACAATAGCGTAACACTCCTTATACGATAATTGACTCTGTTGAGAAAACACAACTGTAGAAGAACAGTATAATACCTAAATTGAGTTACCTACCTCTTCACTGAACCCAGAGTCAATCAAGTGAATTTTAAGGATCTTGTATTTTTTTTATGTTGAAGTTGTAAACAACAGTTCTGGTAGCAGGGCTGCTTGTAAAATCTTAATTAAGATTTCTTCAGTGTCCGTTGCTTTACTGTATACCAGTATTATATAAGGACAGCAGGAGAGGAAATGCATTAACGAATGTTACTTGGAACAAAAGTTTCTTTGAATACTTAAAATATTTGCTGTTCAGAAAAAAGATTTAGAGAGAATGGAGGTGTACTCTAACGAAGACAGAAGTTAGTTTTGGAACAGTCTCTATCCTTTTGAAAAAGTCAGAAATTCACCTTACATATCACTAAAAGAGGGTATTGGGATTTGGTAGGGTTTTGTTGGGTTTTGGTTGGTTTGGTTTGTTTAGTGTCCATATTATTTGTTCTAATGTTGACTAATGTCATTAGAGTTGCACATACAAAAAATAAGAATCAGTGGTGTGTTCACTTGCTTTTCTCATGTTGTGAAACCTGTTTCAAAAACACCACCACTTGGTACTTCATGTGTGTATACCATCTTTTAGCTGGGGATTTCTTTTTTCATTCTACAAGCATCTTATTTTAAATAAAAATTGGAAACCAGTATAGCTATATATGAATGTAAAATGGTTCTGTGAAAGTTACTCCTTGAACATCTAGCATTTAAACTCAGTGTAATTCTGTTTGGCAGTAATAGAACTTTCTTTTAAAGCCCAAGAGATTGTCTCAAATGTTAATGTATATATTGTATATTTTATATACATGCATTTATTATTACTATTATAGCTATATTTTAGGCATGACTCAAGACAGACGCCAAAATCTAATCACTGCAGGTTTTGGACTGTGGTGTGTAGTTATCACTGGTGCGTTATCAGTAAGAGAACCCGCTTGGATATTTTATATAAATAAAGCTTGATTTTATTTATATGGGGAAGATACTGTCTGCTGTTATATCTGTTTCCCTGGGAGAGGGGGAAAACTCCCAAATCTTGATGCTGCTTGGTGGAAGTTTCTGTCCATGTGTGAAGAATTAATTATCTGTTATTATCAGTTACTTTCTTTTAAATATTTTATATTGTGCTAAATGAATACCAGTCTCACAGCCACATCTTATTCATTAGGTGGGATATAAGCATGAGGCTAGTGTTTTTAAACAAGGAGTAGGAATTTCTGGCTTTCCACAGATATTAAGTAAGATCACTTAAATAGATTTGGGGTAACAGAGGAAGCAATAGTATACATAAAAACTTATAGCCCTTGGAAAATATTTGCAGTCCCACTCAGTATGTGAATGAAGTCCAACTGAAAGACTCTTTCTGGCGTTCCACAAAATAAATCCAGTGTCTCCATTCTTGCCAGCATGCTGGGAGTTTCATTTCCCATATAAAATGGATTTCTAGCTCATGACATGATTATAATTCTTGTATAAATGGTTAGTTTTTATTGGGAAGGTATTTCTTGCTTTAGAAAAATATTTTTTTTCCTTGGTGCTAAAATTATTGAGGTGGGAGGTTTGCAAAAGAGAAGCTTCAGTATCAGAACCCAAACTAGACAAAGGGCTAAAAATGCATAAGGACCATTAGTCAAAATAATTTAAGCTGACAGTAGCCAAGATTGTTTTATATATGAAGTTCATAAAATAGCAAGCTGGTTTCTTTAGCTGGGAAAAATACCTAAGGGGGTACGTATTTTGCTGCAGTTGCTAGGGAGCAGCTTATACCGTATCTGTGGGATATAATGGGAGTCATGTGTGAAATGCACTACACTGATAATGTATCTCAAAGTGGTTAGAGTTGAATATTACATTCACATCTTATTGTACAAAAGAAGATGAGATGGATACTGTTTGTAATGTTAGGTGACAGAGCCACTGTGGTATACAAGGTACAGTACACGTGTCACTGGGTTGTCAGGAGCATGTTGTTCCTTCGTGTTTCATAGGTGGGGCTATGATTAGGTGAGTAAAAAATTAATACATTGGCTACATGGAGGAATGAACAGACCAGATGAGAAGGAGCAATATTTTGATCTATTTGACAGACTTGGAAATGATCAAGGTCCTGGGGATCTCAGGTCATGCATTCTTTTTAAGACAAGGTCATTGTGAGTCCGAGCTGCCAGTAGTATGTTGTTTAACAAAATGAGGATGGGTAAATCATCAGGGAATCTGACTGATCTTGCTCCATAGTGAAGTTGCTGCTGCGTTTAGATAACCAGCTGCTTGGCTATGAAATGTTAACATTTTAAGTTAAACCTTTATAGTTACTTGGTTATAGAGCTTTGTGATTTTCTTTCTGAATCTGTCATTGTTAAAAACACACCTTTAACACTGTAGTGTTACAAAACTGTAAATGTAATACGTATATTACACAACCATAACACTGATATCTAGTAGCACTAAGCATTTCCAAAAATTATCCAAATATTGCTAAAGGTTTCCATTGTAGAATCATATTTAAAATTTCACAAATATTTTTACCTTTCTGAATCAATACAGTGATACTGTCTTGAAGCTTAAATTAATTGCTTTACTCCTTTGAGCCCTGGTGCAAGTTTTTCTCACATGCTATACACAAAGATCAAGTATATTTTTCTTAGCAATTACTGCATTTCCTCAAAGTGAATTGGAAAACCAAAAATGTTAGGAACTCTCTTTAATTAGAAGATTAAAGAACATGGCAAGCAGTGTGATGTTCAGATGAAAACAAAAGTTATTTCTTAGTATTTTTATGCCTTGCTAGAATTCAGAGAGGGCACTAGTCGTGCTGTGTAGTTAAACTGCCACAAAAGGGTTTGCAGTCTCTTGAAATGTAGGAGACACACTTCCAGTTCTCAACCAATTGTAGCTTTCCAGGCTCGGCCACCTCACCTTGAAGGATGCTTTCAATAAGCAATCTTACTCTCTCAAGTAGTCTGAAAACATGGTGTTATTCGTAAACAACAATTTGAAATTGATTTGACTTGGCCTTCACAGAACTTAGTGAGCAGATTCTTGATTGATGCATACTATCAAAATGCAGTGGACGCTAATGAAGTTATGACTATGTACCCTAGCCAAAGATTTGCCTCAAAAAGCTTCTAATCTGCTTTTCCAGATTACTAACTTCTTCAACCTTTTCTAAATAAATGTTAAAGGATTTTTTTTTCTTTCTCTATGCAGCCTTTGGGTATTTGACTCTTCCTTTTAGACTCCTTCCAGCAGTTTAATTTATGTAATTTTTTTTCATGTACATCCAAGATATTCCTGAAGATACCTTTTGGTATTGAAACATCTCAAATTAATTCCAAAGACTCAGTTTCACTGTTTCGACTTCATGTTTTGCCTTCTTTTGAATTGATTTGTTCCACACACACAGTTCTGAGAAAGTTACTTAATTGGAGAAATGCTTCTATTTCATAAAACTCAGAAGCCTTTTTCTCCTTTTTTCTCTTATTCTCATTTTCCTTACGCGATTTCTATGTGGCTTCTACCATTGTAAGTTTTAATTATTATGTACATTTATATGTTTTTTCATTTAGCTGTTTGGATTTGGTTTTACGAATGAAGCATGTAAAATTAATAATTCAGAAGAAAAAACTCCACTTGTATATATTTCTCTACTATCCTACCTTCATTCTACTTCACTGCTGAAATAGCATAATAAAGTTTCAAGTATTAAAGCAAAGAAGAATGCTTTATAAAGAAACAGTCTAACATCAGGAAAGTCTTATTTAGTCTGTCTCTTAAAATATGAAGCTCATTATTTCTATTACTCTTTTCCTCCTAGGCAAACTGTTCAGACCTGGACAGTGAGCATGGGAAATGCCAAGGCAGAGTCAAATACGTTTGCTTTACTTGATATAGTGAAAATCTCTGTGCTTTTTAAAATATCTGTTGCAAATCTTCCTTAGATAATTTCTTTTTGTTGAAATGCTTGATCCTTACAAGAAGATTGTAGTTTTATTACCAGTAATGCTCCTAATACTCATATAAACTGTTGCTTACAGTCTTTGAAGAGTCTGTATAAAAGGTAGCTAGGACTAAGAGATTCTTATTAGGTATTCTTTCTGAAGTGTTAAAGCTGCTGGAGCAGTAAGAAAACCATTAATTGATTTTGTATTTCGGCATTTTTCAAATCTTCTTCCCTATGCTGGATAATACCTATTTTATCGTAAATAGAAGATTGTAAGAATTTTGTGTGTCTGCTGCAACCTTTTGGTTTTAGATTCATAGTGTGTTCTCCTGCTACCATAACTCTGTGGAAGTAATTGCAATTTGTTTTTACAAACCTGAAGCAGAAGATTTGATGCAAAGTTCTGGATCCAAATATCCAACATCTTATGGAAGGATGGGGCAAAACTTGGAAAATAAATCTAGAACTGGATTCCAGATGTTGAAATGGCACTGGTCTGTAGAACAGACAACCCCTGTTCCATCTGGATCTTTTAGGCATTTAAATCAAAATCTGTCTATGGTTTTACTGAAGTACAGCTCTAATTCCTTATCTTTCTGTGGAACTAGAGAGAATTTTCTTATGCTATATTTTGCTTTGAAAATACCCTTTCAATCGCAAATGACGGTTGAGTTAGGTGTTCCCAGGGATGATACTCAGTTTTTGATAATGAAATATTATTTGTCTTTTATGTCTGTGAAGGAAAGTATGATTTTTAGGTAAGTATCTCTTCATGAGGGGTATTTATAACAGATTGCAGTCAATTGATACTCTGCTGGAGTTAGTCCTGGTAGTTATGTCTACAGAAGTCTGTTAGAGCAAGGTAGTTTGATTTCTGAGATAATCATATCACTGTGAAATGGACCATCTTTGAGAGTCATATTTCATTTTAAAGCCACTCTTATTATCAGTAGTATTCTGTATAATAGTATTACACAGTGTTGTTATCACTCTTCCTTACGTGTGTGTAACTTGGATACCTTTATGTGAGAGTGAAAATGTAAAAAAAGAACAATGGCCCCTTCTCCAAAGCACTTGAAGTTTGCCATTAATGATTCAATCCACTTTCGACAAGTGAATTATTTGGTAGCTCTAAATCTGTAATTTTTGCTCTCAAGAAAAAACATTTTCAAAGGAAGGGAAGTATCCTCTAGTAAGTTGTGTACTTACAGACGTTTGCTTCATATATGATGGGCTTCCTGACAATCCACTCATTTCTCTCTACCGTGGAAGATCTCTTAGGTCAACTGAGAATTCAGGGTTTCTTAACAGACAGAAAACTTGTGAAGTCAATGTGATTAGTGATGCCTTGCAGTCTTTCTGCAAATTGGCTTTGCACTTCCAGTATTTTTTCAATTTTTAAAGTTGGTTTAAAAGAGATATTCTAAAACATTGCTAGTTGAAAAAGGATGTAACAAGCATATTAGCAGTAACTTGTTTTATACAGTAGCTACCTAGTGAATCGGTATTTGCATATGCTAGTAAAGTGTATTTACATTTTGTGGAGAGTGAAAAGGCTCTTCTCCATCAAGCTTGCTTGTGTGAGTCTGGGGAGGGAAGTATTTTATTTTTCTTTTATTCTGCTTTCCACAAGATGGGGATTTTCAGTCCCATACAGAGGAAAAGCGTGTAGCAATGTAGCATATTCTAATTTTATCATTCACTTATTTCTTGTTGATTTTGTTAGAAACAAAATCAAGTAGGCTTTGATGCTGAGCTGTTAACTCAGATATTTACAGGAGGCAAAATGAACATCTGTGAAATCTGTTTCCAGAGCTGCAGTCACCCAAAGTGTAGGCACTCATATGCAAATCCTGAGCCCTCTCATGGAAATGTTCAGGTATTTGCGGTGTAACAGGGAAAATACTGGAACACAGCTTCTGCTCCCTTAATCCCTATAAATATCTACATACAAATTGCAAGTTTGAGTTGCAAGGTTTTTTTTTTGGGGGAGGGGTGCTGCAAGATGCTGCTACAGCTTCCCCTACAGCTCCCCCCCAACCCCAACCACCAAAACCTTGCCATGCAGTTGGTGGGTGATGCAGAAGCAACACCTGCAGCCTGTCCCTCGCAAACCCAAAACGAAGGGTAAATCAAACACCATTGGGCTGATAAAACTTGGATTGTCCTGTAGGCAATAGCAGTCAAGAACTGCCAGTATGATTATGACACTGGCATAATTCTTGTGTCTGAGCAAGGGTGAGTGTTAAGTTAGTTTGGATTGGTTTACACCACATGCATGAAATTCTTAAATGTCCAGAGAACACAATTTTGTGACTAGTAAGTAGAGTAATTCAAAGCTGTAATTTCAAGGTTAAATTCTGACCCCTTGTCTTTCATCCCATATATTCTATGTTCTTAATTCTACATGCTTTCTGATGAACCTACAAGGCTGCAAAGGATATTCTTAGTGCAGTCAGCAGTCAAACTGCAAATAAAATCACTGGAGTTTCTATGAGGGCATTGGTGGACAATATTAAAAATAATAATAATAATGATAATAATAATAAAGCCCAAGTTTTATTTTTGTATGTGCTCGTGGGATAAGTTTATGTAACTTTGTAGAAGCACTGGCATTCAAGCTGGCAGTGTATTTCATCAGGAGTAGGACAGGTACAGTTGCATTTGATGATTTCAAAGGTCTTTTCCAAACTAGTGATTCTGTGATCAGGGCTATCAAGCTGATGATAACAAAATAGATCTTCAAATGCTCATTTTATCTTTGTAATACGTTCATGATCAGCATGTCATCTCTCTTCTCATGAGCTAACTACACATACAAAATCACTTGCTTTGTTGGTAATTTAGTAAAGACAGCTTTCTTATCACAGCATGTTTAAAATATTTATATTAGATGTTAATGTCCTTGTAAGTCCTGTATGATTTAAGTATGTGAAGTATCAAAACTGAAGTAAAACAATTGAAGTGGGACAAGAAGAATTCTGATAATTACAGTTATTAATAAAAAAACTAATTCCAGAATAAAATTAGAGGGGTGTGGGGTTTTTTTTTGTTTGTTTGTCAGTCACTTCTAGAGCAAAGTAAAAGAATAAGAAAGGGATTTCTGGTATTTAAAGAAATGCTCAGTTAGCATGAATAAAAAAATTTGGGCTAAGTCTCTCTTAACCTCTCATAACTTCTGTTGAAGTGTTGTTCCCTGAAATATGATCATAAAATTCCTCTTTTTATCTTCTGGTCATACTGCAAGATTTCAAACATTTTGCCATACAAAGCAGTATGTAGGGAAGAAACTTGCAGTACCGAAAATCTTAAGCATTTAAAGAGAACTATATAGAGAAATATTAGTCTTTGAAGATATGTATTGTCCATTTATGGGTTACATTTATGATCTGTTTATGCAGAACCCCCAACTAGTAAACATGGTGCATCAGTGTTCATTGTAAGAACTACAATGTAATTGGAGTTTAATATTCAAACAAGCTTTCTCTTTCCCAGTCATGCATTTGTTCCTCTCCCCTGCTTGGAATACTTTGGGGTGCATTGAACCCAGGTAACAGCTCCATGTTTGCAAAAAGCTGAATGAATGATGATGGGCTGCTCAGAGACGTGGGCTGAGGGAGCCATGGGCCAGGGCTAGAAGCTGTTTCAAGCCAACAGCACTGTAAGTAGCTTCATTATTCAAGGATGTAGCCTAAGGCAGCAGTGCACCTATATGTTGCAATTTATGTAGTATGTGTTTAGATATACATTAAACAGTTTGGCCTTGCTTTGCAGAAGTGATTCAGAGATTCTGAACAACAGTGAATCGTCTTATTTGGCTACTGCACCCTTTAATTTTCACTGTGGTGTTTGTCCCACCACCAATGCTTGGGATGACTATAAATTGATCATGCAATTTTTAAGACAAGAAAAGGATCGATAGGAGACAATAGAAACTTCAGTGAACAGCCAAGGTCCAAAAATCCTGCTCCTAGTGAAGATCCCACTCTTGATGCTCAGGAGGCAAATACTGAATTTCAAACATTAGTTTTGACTCATTAAAATCCCTTGGTCCCTCTCACAGCTTTATTTTCCCACTGAAAAGGTGCTTCTACAATGTTAAATTAGGTAATACTTGCAAATGGTTGGATTGTGCAAGAGACTGAGTGCTGTTGCCACTAGACATGTCTTCCACGTTTGTGGACGGTTTCATACTACATTAGCAGAGATCTGTTTCTCGACCATTCAGCTTAGCCAAAATCATAGAACAGACTAAAGAACATTACTTAGAAATTATTGGCATAGTATGTCTAGAAAGTGATGTGTTTTACATGGTATAATTCTAACTTCTAAAAATGAGCAATTCAATGGTTAACATGCCTGATCTTGATTTGTACACTAACAACTGCTTTCCATTGAGGGTTCCCAGGGAATCACCTATGAAATTGTTACAGACCACAGTAACTTTGCATGTGACTGGCAAAACGATTTTGTCATTAATCTGTCCTGACTAGGCCCAGCTGTTTGGTGTGGCTGTAGGATGTACAGGTTGTCTCCAACTGTGTGAGGATTGAAGTGAGGTCAGCCAAAGCAGGTAGCTGCATATCAATCAACAAAGAAGACTTTAAGCTAAATTGTGTTAAAGCTGAATTGTATCAGTCTGCCCAGGGAGCTACCAGCTGTTCCTCCCTACTCTTTTTAGAGATGTAGACCTATGTAAGAAAATCATTCTGATGATTATAGTAAGTCTGAGCAGAGACTGGCTGATGAGCAGCTTTCTTCAGCTTGCTGCATTGAGGCATCAAGTCTTGAACCATGGTTGACTCCAATGACGAGCTATAAGGACAGAGAGGCATGAATTAAGTGACATTTGATGAGTTTACCTTCATGCAGTTCTTTAAATGTGAAGTTTCAGGAGTTGCACTGCAAGCCAGCTTTGTTATGATAGTGCCCTTTGGTAGATGTTCTGTGTTACTCTGGGAATGAAGCTGAGAAATCTGTGCATTTTTAACTGATTAAAATACTTAACAATTATTGTCATCTTAATTTAACAGTTGCTTTTAAAAGGAAAGTAAGAAGGCCCACACAGAAGTGACACTATTCATTGTTCTTGCAGATTTTAGACATGCTGAACAGGTGTCATGTCCTACATGTGGGTTATATTTGTTTAGTGCAAACTTGATTTCATTGTTTGGGGTTTCTTTGGTTTGTTTTTTCAACAGCCAACTAATTTTAAAGACACTTGTGATCAGCATTTCCTTTGATAAATGAAGCAGCTTGGAGCTCTTTGCTCTTCTGAAGTATGGAACCAGTCAGACTGATAACATCCAAAAAACAGCAGAGTCATTAGCACTTTCCTCCTTTCTGCTGCTCTGTTTGGTATCACATGGGTGGAATGCCAAAATTAATCATTCCAAGATCTTGATGAATAGGAAAGGGGGTTCTGTTTTCCTGGTTTATAAATAGAATGTGATGCAGCAAAATGATATTTCAGTAGTGCTGTATAGGGGGCCCCTTCTATGCCTGCATTAGAGAAGCAGAAAGGCAAATGACAGAGTTCCCTAATTCCCTTTCCTAGGACCAAGATTGGCAATTAAAATGATGAGAGCTTATAGTCAAAAAAGAGGCCTCTAATGCCACAAACTTGTCATATACATTTGTTCATACTGTATGCTTTGTGTCCATGTGTTTAGCTGGTGGACAGCTTGCAGACCACCTATAAGTATGAATTTAATGGCCAGAAGATAAAGTAGTCTTGTAGATAGAAACTGCAATGATGATTGGTGGAATCATCAGGATTCATCATACAGGAGGTGGAATAATGTGGGCAGCAAATAATAAGAATGATCTTGTTCAAGCCAAAAGAATACCTAACCTGACATTCTGGGGGGAGAAGAAATTTCTACCATGTTTATAATTTTGTTCTTCATATGTATGTCATGGCTTATCAATCAGGTTTCTTTAACTGAAGCCAGCTGGCAGGTGACACTACAGTTTATCAACCACCAGTAAATAAAATGTAATGCTCCAGAAAAATTCAATTCCCAAAGCCTAGCCTTTAAAATCAATAAACCTTCTCCTCCAGCTAAAGCATTTCTTATGAACATTAACTTTTTAAATACAGCATTTTTCCTCACCTTTCTTAGAAACAGATATAAAAGCTAAAACCAAGTTAAAAGCTGTGGAAACTATGGGACTAGAAATGACAAGTCTGATTTTAACTTTCATTGACACTGAACTTTTTTTTCATTGAGGTTAATAGACTTCTAAAATTAGCAAGGATAGAAAGGTTTATTATATGGATCCTTTAAAACTGAAACAATGTTTTGAGTTTTGAATAGTTACAGTAAAACCTTACACTTTCCAAAGCTCCTGTTCCCAAGTAAACTACGAGAGAGACCAGTTACTCTGTTGTATAGGATTTTTCTACTCATTAAGGTGTATTGTAATACACCTATTAATGATGTCGTGTTTGTCAGCCACTGCCCAGCTGTGGTTTAGTTCGGAATATCAAGCAACAGAGAACTAATAAAATCCAAGTTAATCTTCATCAGCATTTACATATTTCCCTTTAAATATTGTGCTGCAGTCTCATTCAGGAGATGGCAGAGATGGAGTATGAGCAGCCCAGTCATGCAGGCAAAAGGGTCTCTGTGCAAAGAATCGAACTCAGTAAGCTGTCAGACAGTGCAAACGCCTTTTCCACCTCTTTCTAGCCCCTTCTCTTGTTATGAAATATTTTCTTTATAGGCTCAGTTTAGTTATCCAAATACTTATCTGGAACAAAGTGAAAACCAATCCTGCTATCTTATAGCAGAGAAAAATTTAATTGGTCTCTGAACAACCTGAACTTTCGAAGACTTTTATGTCTTTGGTCTCTTGTTTAAATGGTTACATTCTAGCTAAGTCTTCTGATGAAAAGCACTTGTTTTCCATCTAAGAAGAATCATTGTATCAAAGCTGAAAATGCTTTAACAGATTATATAAACATTCCTAGTGTTGTGGTTGTATAAAATTAAACCTCCTGGAATTCGTTCTGCTATCCTCAGCTTCTGGCTGGTGACATCTGTATTCAACAGTGTTGCAGTTATGGTCTCAAAATTACTGGAGTAGTCAGGGTGCTTTCTGTTAGCTTTCAGGATATTAATCATTTGATGCATTCCTCTTCTTTCTGACCTTTTCCAGTGGCCTCTAGAGCTCTCTACCTCGACGAGGTTCCCATAGCTTGTTGTTGGTTAAAACTGAAGTATTCAGCCCTTCATGGAATCAATGGAGTCTGATAGCTTTATTGTATAAGCATCCTTAAAAAGATTCTGGGACCTTCATTGATCGACACTGTATGATTAATTGTCCATTTCCTCTGTATTCTGTGTACAGAGTGAATTGTATTATTTTCTAATCCCATCCTCCTCTTAAGAGAAGCCTGTACAGGTCTCTGAGGAAATATCTAGTCAGCCCCTGTTGCTTCATCCCTCCTCTAAGATGAAGCACCGCACTTCTAAGATTAATCTCAAATGTAATCGAAGTATTAAAAAAAATAGGAAAATGTCCATATGGAATTCTAACAAACGGATATGTTAGAGAGCCTGTGTTCACTAACTTGTGTTTGCTCAGAAAAACCCACCCTATGTGATATAGGAAGGAGTGTATTTTGTTCATGATAATGTAAATAAAATATGCTTGAATTTGGGGGGGGGAGTTGTGCGTTTTGGCATTTTTTTTTTTAAACTGGACTGCTTGAATGCTCATAGGTTTCTGGACTGGAATAATACTAGTACTCCTAATACTTTAAAAGGTTATGGGGCATATTTTCAGTGGGAAGGATTTATCACCCTCCTATCTCGAAAAGAAATCAGTACATTTACTTGATCAAAAACAAGATATAAAAATATCTCCAAGAGAAGATGAAATTCAAAGAACTCATCATATAGATCAGATAATCTAAGACCTATGTGTTAGAATTGAGCCCATTCACTAATTAAAAAAATGAGTGGAATAACATTCATATATTTCTGACAGTTACATTTTCTTACTTTACAGCTGAACATCAAGAAAGACATATTTGTCACCATCTTATTCACACAAAATATATTGATGCTCATGTTTCTAAGTAGCATTAACGAGGAGATAACTGCTAGAAATTCTGCCCAGTGTACGGAACAGTCACAGAATCTTGAGGTTGGAAAAGACCTTTGAAGATCATCAAGTCCAACCAATCCCCTCCCAAGCTAAACTATATCCCTAAGTACCTCATCTACCCTTTTTAAAAACACATCCAGGGAAGGTGACTCAACCACCTCCCTGGGCAGCCTGTTCCAGGCCCCAACAACTCTTTCAGTAAAAAATTTTTTTCTAATATCCAATCTAAACCTGCCCTGGCACAGCTTCATGCCATTTCCCCTTGTTCTATCCTCTGTCACCTGGCTGAAGAGACCATCGCCCACCTCTCTACAACCTCCCTTCAGGTAGTTGTAGGTGGTGTTAAGGTCTCCCCTCAGCCTCCTCTTCTCCAGGCTAAACATCCCCAGGTCTATTTGAGGGCTTTGTGTCAGCTCTCTCTTTATGAACAGCAGTTTTTGCTAACAGAAATATAAGGAAGAACCTGAAAGTCAGGAGAACTTTTCCCCGTTGTTTTTGCTTTTTATTTAGGCAGTAGGATTTATTTTTCACTATTGAGATTTTTTTTTAAGGTACTGGGAATAAAGTACAGCATTTTTTGTACTCCAACTCATAAAACCCATTTCAGGGTGCTGAGAGAGTCCATCTCTGGCCCCTTTTTCCACTCAAGCTAAAGCTTACTTGGTTTTTGGCTTGCTCACCTGCTAGCATACAGCAGGCCTCCCTGCAGTCTGTGACTGAAGGACTCGGCACACCTGCAAATTACTAGTCTGTGTTCACAACATATCTTTTCTGTAAATGGTTGTTTTCATTTCAAAGCCATTTTTGTCACTGAAAGACTTTGACTTTTATTAATGGTAGCTAATTGTACACCAAATTAACTTGCTGTTTGGAACAAAGAGTGTTCCAGCACCTCTGGAAAAAGTATCATGTAACACCCTGGTGCATTTGGGTAAATTCAGGCCACCGTCTTGGCTGTCTAGTTCTAGCTAGCTTCCAAGGATAAAGATTCCCTTGTTCCTCAGCTTTCTGAGAGATGCTGGAAAGAGAAGAAGTTACCAGGATAATGTACACAGCTTTCTGTGTTGAAAGCCTGTGGAAAAAAGTGAAACTACTTTGTTTTGCATTGTTATCTGGGTGATAAAATAGGTATCGTAATATATTTTTAAAAAATAATACTTTGTTGTTCAACACAGGATACTGTTGGTGCACAGAAACAAGGAAAGCTTTATTGTCCATGTTCTCCCCTGATACTATGTTTTATTCTATTGTAATTCCCATGTAAATGGAATTATTTATGAGTTAACAATAAGCAGAAAAGTCAGGATGCTTCTACCTTTAGAAAAACTACAGGATTGTCTAACAGATCACTCAGCTGAGAGGGACTTGGTCTGTGATGAAGGTTGTAGTTTTACATGTCCTAAAAACTGAAGTGGATTGAAGGTTCAACTTCCCAAGTGTGAAACTAGGTGTTACCAAAACATTGCCATGGCAACCTTCCTAGCATTGCTTATGGGGAGATCAGGGACAACCAACACCTATTATGTTACCTTCCTTCTTGGCCCCCAGCCCAGGGCCTGCTGAGGTTTAAAGTTGGAATCCCAGACCCCAGTATTCAGATGTGTTCTTAAAATGAGGTGTGAGAGTCTTGACCAAAGGTAGCAAAAGGAGGAATTTGTAATAGCAGCGAGAAGGACGGTATTGACAGTCTGACACTGCAAATCCTTGTTTGCAGTGGGAATGACTTGCAGTTAGCAGATAGGGTCAGACAGAGGACATTTCCTACCCAAGTCATCATCAGCTGCAAAAAATGTTGGTACTTCACCCCTGGGCAATTGGCCTTGTCATCCACACCTGCCCTTACCATATTTTCCTGATACAAACTGACCTTTTTATTCCTGAAGCCTGCTTGCTAACTATACACACGTGCATCCTGGGCAAAGTAGGTAAGGGGGGAAAATGTGAGCTTCCATTATCTAAACAATGCAGCCAGTTCCTTAGTTTGTTCCATGAGGTATTCTGATAAGTAAATACCTTCTCCTTGAAAGTATTCATAGCCATTTTGCTAAGAAAGATTCCACATTAAGATTATACAAGCTTCTTTTATAATATATTGCCATCCAATATTTGGTTCTACCTTTGTGCTATTTCTGTATCATCCCATTTGTGGTCTGCATCTACGTGTGCATGGGTGTACCAGAGGTCACTGATCCCCAGGGGAGGTCAGCTTGTGTTACACTGAGTAAGGAAGATGAGTGCTTGTGTTCTGTATAGGAAAACCCCATCTCAGAGGAGTCATGGAAGAGGCTTATGGATTTCTTGACATTAATTTCTAAAAAAAGATGTTAAGTTTTGAAGCTTCTTTTTAGCCTTGAATTGGCTAGCTGAAGAAGCATGGTCCTGTTTGAATCCTCTCCAAAATCACTTGAGGTGATCCACTCCAGATCTCTAGCAAAATGTCACACCCTCTTTGGATACGTAACAACCCAACTTTCCAGGTTAATTACATAAAAGTGGCACTTTCTTTACTCCTCTTACCAAACGGATCCCCTGATATTCATGTGAAAGAAACATTTTAATTCCAATTATACTCTGAAGAGAGACGCATGGCAGAAGTTTAATTCAATGTCACCTTTTTTTTTTCTCCCTGAAAGCATCAGTGAGCATACAGAGAGTGCAGGAAGATGGTGCAAATTCTTACTGTACCTTTAATCTACTAAAGAATCCTTTTCATATTAATAATATATGTGAAAGAATGAGCTTCAGTGGACTGATTGGTTCCAGGTGCTCTAACTGTGTGCATCAAATGGTAAAGATGAAAGCAGAGTTTTTAGGGATAGGAGAAAAGAATGTATTTAATGTGTTCTTTTAAAAATAACCTCATATCCATTCATTTTATGGGAACTAAGCTAACCACACACTTTTAATACATATTCAGTTTCTGCACTAGTCTAGGATTTTGAGTTTGTCAAAGCATCCCTGCTGTACCTTTTTCAAGCAGAGTTTGAATAAAATGCCTGAATAGAAAGTAGAAGACACTAAGAAAGAAATCAAGTCATACCAAAAAAATAATTCACATCTCATTGTAGTGCCTGTCTAACATACTGCACAATGAAAGGAGGGCAAAGAAAGCTCGGGGATTTTCCAGTGCGCTCTCCTGGCACTCAACCCTCATCTGTGTCATATCTGCTATAACAGAGAATTAAAATAAATTTATTTTCAGTTTTCATTGTTGGTTATGCGCTCTCTCCTACTTATTTATTGTTGTTGAGTTGACTTCCAGGACATGTTGATGAATTTTGGTGGAAAAGAGAACACACGTTCAGGCTCCTAATGTTTCAAAGTAGGGAATAGATTACTAGAAAGAATGGCAAGATTATTAAATGTAAATTCACATAGCTGGAAGTGGAACCTCTAAACTCATTCAAGTTATGTCATATTATCAATTGAATTTTGTGTAATCTAAATCAAAACACATGGAAGTACAAGAATTTAATTTTCCTTTTATACTTTTATTTCTCAACTGGAATAAATGTTCCATTCTTAGTAGAGAACCAGAGCATCTTCCCTTAGTAATTATAAACAAAAAGCAATAAAAATGACTTTGAGGTTGAATGAGGATACTGGTAAAGGAGGCTGAAGCCAGAGGTATGGAGGGCAGGAGGATGCACAGGAGGGTGACAACTCCAGGAAATGAAATGTGTGTATGTGTGTACGTGCACGTACTCTGAAGGGAGGACAGGGATAAAAGAGAGGGTGGCAAGGAGGAGATCATTAAAAGATTGATGGAAAAGAAGTGTCTAGAAAACAGAATTAAGAGTAACTCAGCAAGGAGATTGAGAATGGAACTCAGGTGTTGGGATGTGTTTCCTTAGCAGACTGCTGCTACTCTGCAGGCAAAAGCTGTGTGACTGCAATGAGAAGGTGGGAGCGAGACCAAGGAGGAAACAAAGCAGAAGTGGGCAGACAGCCTACAGAAGTGGGTTATTTTTGACTAGGACAAAAGTCAGATTTAAAAGCTGAGTCACCATTATTGCTTACCTTAACGTGTACTCTGAAAGCTCCTAAGAACCTGACATTAAGCTTTTAACTATCTAAGCAATAACACACATTTTTAAATGTTTATGATCAACATTTCAGCTGAGGCAAGTGGATCCCGCAGACTCATAAGCAGTTCATCTGGCTTTCACAATACAAATGTTTTATACTTGCATACAATTATTAACCACTGTTTTTTACTTTAACACTATTTATAGTTAGTTACTATGTATTTTTTGTTTTCACTGACATCATATTCTGGCCTTTTTAGATTTTGTTTATTTAGTGATAGTATAGTGATACTTGGTGAGGATGAAGTCTATAGCATGTTTGCCAGAGAAATAATTTGAAATGGCCACTCAACCCTTTTGATGGCTTGCTTTGTACCACAACTTAAACCCACAATTTATTATTTTGCTGGGCTGACTAAATAACTGCAATTCAATAATTCAGAAGCTGAGCCTAGACTGACTGCGTGTGCACTGCTAGAGAGTGCGATGGAGCCCCAAAGCATCCCCTGTGACAGGGAGTGCCTGTCCCAACTGCCTCGTGCTACCACTGCTGCATTGCCACCAAACCTGAGCTGGCTCTTTCACTTCTCATTCCAGGGTTGAATTATTATTTCCATCAGGACTGTGGGAAATCCATAGAAATAACTGAGGTGTACAGAATATAAAGCTCTCATAATACTGCATTAAAATGATTATATCATTACATCCTCATCTCTGATTTTGAAGAAACACGGAACCCATGTGTTTCTCTATGCATCAAGAGAACGCGTAGCATTGTATTTATACACTCTGACAATATGCAACATTTGTAGAATTGCAGCTGCCTTTTCATAGGTATTCTCAAAATATAAATGACTTTATGTGCTGAAAATCCCGAGGTGGAGCTGTTGAGAGTAATTGTGGAAATACAACGTTCCCCAGGAGTGATATGCTTTTGGAATCAGATTTTGAATCTTTTTTTCCTATGAATCTTTTTAAGCCTACTGCTTAAAGAGAACCATACAGATTCTCAGGTTTGCATAATTATACTTTCATCTTGCCAGCTTGTTGTTTAAAGCATCGTAATGGAGGATGAGGAAAAGTTTTAAGGGTGATGTCTTTTTATCCAGAAAAATCATTGGTAGTCCTCTGCCATTGTTCTAAAATATCTATTAAGACATACAGAAAAATGATCGTGCAACTTGTCATTTTAATTTCACTGCAATTAGGATAACACTTCTTTCATATTCATGACCTTAAGGTCATGAAAGAACGAAACATAATATGCAGACATATTAGAAAAAAATTAATGAAAAAACTGAACACACAGCAAAGGAGATTCCAGAAGTTTGCCTTCCAGAGAATTTAACAAGTTCACTTCTGAGAACAATATAACTCCTGAGGCAACCTATTGCCAATTAAGAATCTTCCCTAAGGTCTGTTCAAATAATAAAAAAAGACTCCTTTTGACCTGGATGATTGTTCAATTAAATGTTTGTCTGCCTAATGGTAGATTCCTTACCTTACTATGTTAACCTTTGTGTGAGTCTCATTCTGGGTTCAGCATGGACTGGCCAGCGTGTAGAAACACAAATGAAGGAGAAAATAACTGGAATGTGATTCAAAGCAAAACCTTTGCCTTCCTTGGCAATGCTTGATGTTATTTAGAGTTTTAAGGGATACAAAAATACCAGGTTTTGTAACAAGACTTTCCGGTAACTCTGCATTTCTTTGTGATGCAAATTGGTCTTATAATTCACAGATCATAGGAAAGTACACCGTACAGCCGGCTACTAAAGAGTGACCAGTCACTGAGGAGTTCTTTTTATATCAGTGTTTTGACAGCAGAACAGTCTTGTTGAGTCTACTAACGCCTTGTGTCATAGAGGAAGGCAATCAAGTCAGAGAACAAAAATACTCATCATGGGAAGCAGCATACATTACCTGTTAGATTAAGGTACTTTATTTACTTCATTCAGTGAAGTAAATAAAGGTCAAGAGGCAAGAGAAAAATCTACTGTACATTGTACTTATATTATGCTTAAATTATAAATCAAATGCATTATACTAGTCTCAAAAATAATTTAATAGTAGATTTTGATTATTTCATTTTGTCTTTTTCAAAAAAAAAATTATCATAGTGAACTTACTTGAAGTGAACAAATTTGATGTAAAGAGAGTTATTAAAGAGAGATAATATTTTATCTCTGCCCGTAGTAGCAGTTGTGTGAAAAAGCCAATCAATTCTGTCACAGATCAGGATGGTGGTTAAGAAATGGAAAACACCTCTCCTGGCAGGTTCACTATTCATTTCTGACACCTGGCTGGTATAGTATTGAACACTTAAATTTATGGAAGATGATAGTCTCAGAATAAAGTATTATGCTTTCATCCACAGAACCCTTTCTGAATTTCTTCACAGCTGATTTATACAATATTTTTATTTTTTTAGTAAAGGATTTATTTCAGAAAGTTTTCTGATAAATGCTTGGTTACACGTAGACAGCCATTCATTCTTCATGATTGTGAAAATTGTACAGTCTACCAAGAAACATTCTGCATCTCTTACAAGACTAGGTTGTTCTGATTTTCCTTTGTATTTGATGGGCAATTTAATATACAAATGGAAAGCAACTTTTTTCTTGCATAGTGTTTTGTAGCAAAGGTGAAACTTTTAAGTCTACTGTTGGCATAAAAGCACTCTCCCACCTACTGAAAAAAACAGTAGAAACCTACATTTTTAAAATGTCACTCAACAGATTAAATAGACTCCTTCCTCAACCCTACTTTAATTCATTTTCCTATATTGTGGTTGCCTTTAAAATGCTAAAATTGTATAAAATTGGTCATACAGCCCCCATTGGAAAGAAGTGTTCTTGTTTAGTATTTCCTTTTTTTGCTGACTGTGTAAACACACAGTTGCAAAAGTCCCAGAACTGTTTATTTGTACCTTCCCTAGCTGATGTCCACAAGTTTTGTTTGTTTTGCTAGCTGCAGCGAAAACTAACCTACATGTGTTTTTCTGTAGATTAGCAAACCTGTAGAGAAAATAAATGCTCTGAGAGAACACCCACACACATTTCTTGCAAATGCAAAAATGCTGTATAATATTTCAAACTGGCCAGCTACAGTGCCACATGGAAGTAGCTTGATACTAAGAACTGTACAAAATTTGCATCTCTGTTTAGCCTTGATTGTCTTTCTAGGTGCTAAGCACTGAAAAATCAAAGCTAGCTTCTTTAAATGCTAGTTTATTGAATACCTATCTTATGGGGCTCGTTGGAGGATTTGGTGGGAGGGGGTGTGTGTGTGTGTAATCATCTGTGTGATTTCAAGCCAAAATTTCATTGGAATTAAAGTAATTTGAGTAATGACCAAGATTTTCAAAGAGATCTAGAGGATCTCTAATTTCTCCTGCATGAGAAAGGCAGAATGACATCCTCTATTAAAGTTTTATAAAAAATTACAAATAAGTAACTCCCTCTTCTTATGTATGAAACATTCTTTGTTATACTTGGTGGCAGCACAGTGAGGTTTTACTAATCTCAGGCATAGATTGAAGTGCACTTTGGGTTTTGGTACAGGTTTCTTGTTGGTGCACTACAGCACATGCACTGGCTTAGGTTAAATTACAGGGAATCTAGAAAGCTGTAACTCACTGGGAAAATAAAAGCTGTAGGGGAAAACAACTTTTGGAGACACTCTCTTAATACAAATTTTGAGAAGTATTTGATACTTTGGAGTTTTAGATGAACAGTTTAGCTGGACCAGTGTACTAGCTCCATGTGACTGCATTTTTTCTAACAGAAAAGCTTGAAATGTCTTTATGTGGTATGGGAGAGTTGTACTCAAAATGGTTTAATATCTGAGCAAAATTTGTGGCAATAAAAATGGGATGTGTAGATGGTCCACATTTAAGATTGGTAAAAACAGTTGTGAAGGTCTTGTCTATTCTGCATTGCAGTTTATTCATCAGAAAGTAGAGGGAGAGAATTAGAAGGAAGGAAAAAATAAGGGGGGGGGGGAAGAGACAACTAAATTAGCTGTTTTCCAGAGATTACTAAAATGTTGTAATTACATAGAATTATCTGTAACTAGATAGAAAAATATGTGCCAGTGGAGATGTAACGTGAAGTTACTTCAGACAGCTGTTCCTTTCTACCAGAACAGGCTGTGCTCAATTATGTAAAATCAGGATAATATGAATGCATATTTTTAATTTTTATATTTTAAGGATATAAATTCACTCTCACAATTTACCCAGATACAGTTTCTACACAGTACTGATCATTGTGGGAGAAAGTGTTTTGAAGAAACTAGATTTATTTTTTCTAAATTCTGTGCTAATTCTGTCCAATTATATTTCAGGTAGGGGGTGCACAGGGGCATTGCCATTTAGTAAAGAACTCTGGTCAAGACCTAAATGTTCAGCCATGGTTGTGAAAGAAGGCAAACCATCTGGGGTGGGACAGTAGCTCAGCAGCCCATTAGCAGTTTCTGTAGCTGTTCTTAAGAGGAGTCTTGCTTAGCTTCCTTTCCTCCTCACCTCTACATCATGACCCTGCCCTAAAGACACTGATGAAATCTGTAATTCTGGACTTAACAAGGCTGATGAGGACAACCTGCAGACACATGAACCAGAACAACTAATTGTTCATGAACACTGTATTGACTTTTGAGAGAAAGGATAGGAGAACTTGTTTGTTCTATAAAAACTATTGCCTCAGCAATGCACCACATAGTTTTACAATGTCTTTTTCTTCTAGTAGCTTGGTATATTGATCTTTGGTCACTGCACTGTACAGTAGCCCATCATCATCGAATTGCTAAACTGGCATTTCTCTTTTAGAACAAGTTAGGAGTGAAGTCCTAGCTCATTAATCTGAATTTCCCCATTGATTTCTGTAGCACCTGAACTTTTTATAGTATGAAAAAGTTTCACAGGCTAGAATAGCTACATGATAATTACTTTGTGATACTTACACATTTATGGAAACAGAGTCGAGGGCATTTTCTGAAGAGGAAAATATGAATAAGTAGATAAAATGCTGAATAAATTCAAATAAACAGCTAAGACGACATATGTGTCTGTCACTGATGCTGAAGTCCTAAGATTATTTAAAATCAACAGTTGGAAGAATAAGGAATGAAATAATCAGATCTGTAACACACCAAGAATGTTAAAACAAGGAAGTTAAACAAAGACAGTTAAACAAGGAAGAGCTGAATATGAATGTAATCTGTGCTTATGGAATACATGGGGGTTTTAAACATGTGGGGACATATTCTTCCCATAGCGCCATACAGAGCTTTCCATAACCTGGAGTCGACCCCCATTCAGTGGTTAATCATCTCTCAAAATAAACACAATGACCTGTAGAAAGAGACTGTGAGTCTTTGTCTTTAAGAAGCACAGGTGTGAAGGCGATGTAGCCACATGCTTTTTATACCTAATATAAATAGCAAGTATTTCTAATGCAGGTGAGGGGAAAGGAAATGTTAAAAAAGTACAAAAGCTGAAACCCACGAGTATTCATTATGAAGGTCAATGTAGTACGTGCCAATCAGAGGACTTCCAGAGGTTCGTATCAGTCTTACAAAACAAATGTTGTTCCTGCAAAGCCCATGTCCACCTAAAGAAAAAACATTTGTCTAAAGTATTTCTCAGTTGCACAGAGACAGACAATAAGTAGAACAGTATCATTTGCAAAGATAAACCTATTTCCCAAGGAAGGTCCCAGATGTCTGCATTATTAAATTGTCTTTTATGGAAACTTCTGGAAAAGTTCTTAAACTTAATGTTCCTTGTGTGCTAGCTCTCTCATTTTGGAACTGGTGGGGTTTGCACATCCAAGTTTGCTAAACACTCTACAATATAGTATTATTTGTAGTCTTACCAGTAAAGGGAAAAAAGATTTTCTAAAGCAGTAAAATCAAGTCAGCACTCTGCTATCTGCAATGAAAACAGGCCGGAAGAAGCTTTCTTTCCCAGACTGAGGAATAATTTCATTCCAGAGCTTCTGAAGCTTGGTACACCCCCTGTGACCTGCTCTCCTCTCCCAGAAATGCACTGTGCAAACATCTGCCTCTGGGTCTGCCTCACCCAGCAAGACATTTTGGAGCCAAAAGTGTTGTCAGGGTGTGGGAGTCATGCTCAGACTGTCTTCACCTCAGTGCCACACAAGTTGTCTCCTGTTTGGCTTCTCAGAAGCCACATTCTGGCAACACTCTAGAGCTGGTATCACCTTGCTGGACCTTAGCTGGCCTGGTCTATTATCTTTTTTTTCCTCCACCTGTAGTATTGATGAGTGAGTCACTTGCATACAAAACCAGGCTGCACACAATGCATGCACAAGGCTTTCTTACTTAGAGAAGATTTTAGCAAGCTTCAGAACTTGAAAAAAGAAAAAAAATCCCACCCACCATTGACAGAAAGGGGAACTGTGCCAGGAAGCAACACCAAAGAATAACCACTGGACAACAGCTGTATGCCCGAGCTGCTGGAATCTTGTCTCAAAGGTGTCACACCTTTGTGCTAATGTGTTAGTCTTAAGTGACAAGCAGCACAAGCCTAGGGAAGAGGTTATCATGGTTTTCTCAGCTGCTTTCAGTGAGGCATGTGAAAAAGAAAACATTGCAAGAACTAAACACATAGATAGCACCAGAAATCTGATCCTATTTATCACTTGCTTGTATCACAAGGCATGCATAGATGATATTGCCGGGCTTTTTGTGCGTTAGAACATGTTTAATTGCTATGCCATTAGAAATTGTGGTAGAAAAAGGAGAATTTGTCGTCAGTTGTCCTTGCTGTTTGATCCCTTCTGCTTAAGCTAACCCTAAAAGTAGGAGGAGAGCCATGAGAAGCATGGCAGAAAACATGACTGCAGACCTCAAATTTCAGGGAAAGAAGCATTTTGTTAAAGGAGAAAGATATTAGGTGGGATCACCAGTGAATTAAAGGTGCAGCATTAATTTAACTGTACTGCTGGGGAGTCCATGCAGTGGGGAGATGCTACAAATAAAAATCCAGAATAAAATAGTGCTCCTAAGATTTGCAGTTGACACAATTGCTTGTTCTTGAAGGACTACTTGGTTTCCATCAGAGGTAGCATATTCTAAGGTTACACCTATCTGCTGCCTTTGTCACTGCAGTGGTGGACCCTAATCTACCTGTAATAAATCAGCAAATATACCATGTATTGGAGAAAAGAAAGGGGAGGAAAAATTGTTTACTTAATGACATCCTTGTTAAATGGATATAAACTGGCTACACCACAATCTAGATTAGGCTAGACTAGCACCAATGTTTTCTAAAAATAAACTTGACTACACAGATTATAATTTTGTGATACTTAGAAATACTAAATAGTCATTTGCCTCAACTTCTGCTCCTATTTCTGATCATCTGTAATTACTCAGAAACTCACTTGACTTGAGCAGTCTATGTTTCAACCAACATCATTATTTTTGATTTTTTTCTTTTTACTAGGTCACCATCTGTTACAGCAGCTGTATAATTTGTGTGAGGTAGACAGGACACTGATGTTGTATTTAGGAGGATGCACCTGTGAGAAACCAGTGTCCTCTGCTGAACAAAGACCTGAGCTGAGCGCAGAGCTAGGGAGCAGAGTACCACCTCCTGAACCACCAGTGTTACTCCCCTGCAGCCCTGGGGTGTTCTGTTGTTCTTGATACAACTAGTGTCAGCTGTAGGAAGGACATTAGGAGTGGTAAGCAATGCAGATGTATAATTTAGACAGGGGTGTTCAGCACAATGAGTCTGCCAAAGTACCTCCAGTTTTAGAAACATGAAGGTTAATCAAATAGGAGGTTTGACTCTGCAGTTCTCATTCAATAAAGAGTAGAGCTGCTTTTCCTTGAAAGTTACTGTGTTGAATATCTTAGAAGAATAGACACACAGGAAGATCTGTAAAAGAATTAAATGGCTGATGCCAATATGGAACTTTCAGTAAGAAGCATAGATTTAACATGCTGAAGGAGTGCTTGAATTTGGACAGGTCATGGTAGAATATATTTGTGCAAAGCCTACTGGGAAGGTAACAGCAATACCATTGATTTAGGATGTACTGGACACATTTTTTATTTTTGCAACGTGTGTCTCTAAGGGAGACAATAACTATTCTTTGTGCAAATAAGGTGATGGGAAGTGAACTGTTTGCTATTTCCTCATTACATAAAACCATGATTTGTTTGAGAAGATAGCAGTTTAGGGATTGATGTGCCATTTAGAACTCCTTTTTGCTGACAAGTAATGGCTTGTGATATAGTTGGAAGGATTTATTTTTTAGAAGCATCCCAAAATTAAAACCAACCATCCACAAAAACATCTCAGCTCCCTCTCCCTGCCCTCCTCTTAACTTAAGGTATGTAACAGACTTCACCAGCAATTTACAGTCTTAACTGCTTTCTCAACAACCTTGATCAACAAGTAGGTACAGTTACAGCTGTATATGCCAGCCATGTATATGGAGAATAAGTTACCCTTATGCAGAAGGCTGCCTCATCTATTATTTATAGATATATGAACAATGTGTATATAGGAAAAAGTCTATTTCCAAAGATAAACAAAAAAATACATACAATTAAATACATTTGTATGTATTACTAATAGCAGTTAAACTTTGAAGCTGTTCAGGAAATCAACTTGACTCATGATACACTAACCTGCTTTTAATAATAGAAAAAATAGATTTCCACTCAGGTGTACAAATTAGGAGGACTTCACTGCATCTGGAAGCGCTCAAGTGACTGCCATGCAAGCTAGCTGCAAGCGTGTGAAATGAATGCCGTGCAGCAAAGGGACCGGTTCTGCTTCAGGCACCTATGGGCCACATTCAGTGGCAAGTCTGGAACTTTTTGAGAGCTGCAGTTTTCTCACAGAAACTGTCTGTACACATGAATAATCAGTTTCCTTAGTGATATTCCTTTTTTTAGTAAGAACTCATCAGAAGAAAGCCCCTTTTTGTTTTAGCTCCTTTTTCAAATAGTTTCAAATTGGTTCATGACTCCACACAGACTTATTTCATCTGCAGGATGACAAAAGCTTTCTTGATCGCATGAATGTATTCTTCTGTTAATGAGAACTCTTGAGATTTCTAACATCAGCAGTGAATTTACAAAAAATGGTTTCGTTTTTCTTAAGATTCACTTCATGAAATACAACTAAATTGGGTCAGGCACAAAAGTTTCAGAAGGCTCATATCTCTCGAAAGAACATAACTGTTAATCATTCACTACTAATAATGTATTTTAATAGCATTGAGTTTAAGTCTCTAAGCATCCTTGTTTGCCTCTATTTAAAACTACTGTAGAATAAATGAAATATTGGTCCCATGTTTCAGGTAAAGCTAAAATTAAGTCCTGTAGCTAAACTATGCTGGATGTGACAGAAAGAAAAGTTTCACTATGTATTTTATAGAGCTATTAATAAAATTATTTTAAAAATCAATAATGAGATTTATGCTGCTTCTTAATATTATTGATTTTTTAGTGCAAAGGCTAGATCAGACACAATATATTTTCTAGTTTCATTACTGAAAATGACATTTTCCTGTCTTTGAATAGCCATTGCTCCAAAAAGAGAAAAATATATTTTTTCAAAATGTTACTGCCCTATCACACTTTTAATTTTCATTTAGAGTCCTGAGAGTTGATAAAGTGTATCTAGCCATAATTTATGATTGCATATACCTTGCAAAAATTGTTCAACTGTTATTTTTCTATAAAAGAAATTATTAAAATCATCATTATGTGCCCATTATGCTATGAAGGTTTCATAATCACTGTTGATGTTAAACAAAAAAATTATGTTTAAAAAAACCCAACCCTCATTTGTAATATGTAATCGGTGTTAGACTGATTTTCCTCTGGTGGGATAATATTTAAAATAGGATTTACAAGATTTCATTGACCAGCTGGCATTTTCTTTGCCATCCACAGGGATTTTTCCTCTGTCTTTGGAGTGTAACAGAAGTGATTTTAATTAGTATTTCATTAGTATTAGTAATTTAATCTTTATGAGATAATTGCAAGATGGCTCTTAGGAAGACTGATAAGAATTCAGGTGTAAAACTAGTGCCATCAGAGCAGAGATGGTTTGACTCTGATGGAGTTTGACTCTGAGCTACCAAATTCTCCCATGGAGAATTAGAGACTACTAGAAAATCAAGGTGTTTCTGTTGCTAGAAAATTGTAGGAGATAATTTCAAAACAAAGAGAAATGCCCTCCTTAGGTAATTTCTGTTGAATATAACTTTTTAAACTCCAAAACTTTTATAAACTCTTTAAACTTTTTGAGGCTTCAGTTATTTCAGGAGGCAGAAGGCTCGGTGATGTGGGAAGGCGCATGAAAGAGAAATTAAGCAAGAAAAGGCAAAGGTCAGGTAGAGCGAATCATTAGACTTATCAAGAAGGAGCACTCAATTCTGTTATGTGGGTTTTCTCTCTCAAATGAAGTCTTCCTTCAATTTGATTTTGTGGTGCTGCAGTACTGGTACTCAGCTAGACCAGTAGCATCAGGAAATCCAGTGATAACTCTTGAAGGTTACAGTGCCCTACTTATGAATATTTGGAGAATGTATGTCTGATATGTATTATCTAAAATCCTGTGTATCAACTCTGTATTTCTCAGAGTGAAAGCTGCACATCATTCAAGGCAGTGGTGGATCTTGCAAAACCTGGAAGTTTCGTGCCTGAAATTCAGGTTCCTGTTCCTTAGGTCTGTCCTTGTACTCATCAAATATTGAAGAATCTAGCAGATGTTGGTACAAAACAGGAAGTCTCTTACCACAGCTTTCAACTCATTAAAGGTTTTCCCAGTTGGCAGTATGGGAATAGAAGCTCTTATAAATGGATTGCAGGAGTGGGGAAAGAAATACAAGGAAAAAATAGTTACATGAATTAATGAAGAGTGGATGAAATCCATCCATTCTAAAATAGTTGATTTGCTGGATACTTATTTAAGATAACATGCCTTCCAAGAGACAGGAGATTCAGAATACAAAGTAGAACCTGTAAAAGAGTTCTTGATGTAATGCAAATAAAGAAATGCTTGAGAAATGTTAATTTTCAATACATTGTCAACACTTGTCTTCATTTTAAGATGCTAAAATATATCATTATTGAAATTCCTGAACTTCTGAGAATTAGTTTTGTAAAGGCATGAAATATTTCCATGAAATCTCTGAAAAATAGGGGTAGAAAAAATGAAAGCAGCAGTAGCAATCTTTCCTCTAATTTTGAACATGAACAATTTAGTACTACCTGCCACTGTACATATGTTTGCAGCAGCTGCTGTGATTGTTCAGAGTTGTGCTATGTTTCATACTCAGAGCACATTCAAAAACAGTATATGTCAAAAAGATTGTTATTTCTCTTGTAGTTTCCTACTAAGACGCTGGGGGAAAGTTGGGATATGTAGTTGGTTAACTACGTGTTAAGCCAGGGGTGTCAACTGAACAAGCTGATCATTTTTTGATGTGCTGAATTTCAACAGGCTTATTTCCAGAAGTGTCTGCTGCTTACTTACACAAAGGCAGAAAGTGCCGGCAACTGTTTGGAACTTTTAAATTGTGATTTACCATAAAATTAACTAGACTGCTTGGTTGGGAAGTTCCTCAGGTCTTTGTTCCCCAATCTCCAGTGTTCATTAATCATTGTATTTCTTTAGTAGCAATCGTTTCCTAATAGTCCAATTAGGACTTTGTGTCAATAGGCAAGAATGTTTTTCATTTTACCTCCTCCTTCCTGTTTTAGTATTTTTTCTTTGTTTTTCATCCTGTGAGGTCTTACCAGAACACGCTGAAAACCTGTTCAGGAAAAAAGGATATCCCTTGTGTAGAATAGTTTTGGCTGAATGATGAGCACGTGACTCTTACACCATGAAATAATCAGAAGTGGTCTGCATACTATTCTGTAATTATTAAAGTAGAGCTGAAGTTCTGTGTTTATATGTTGTAACTGCCCGAATTAAATTATAACCATTTAATATATTGTAAGAAACTTGTAAGTGGCAAAAAACCCACTCATAAATTGCAAAATTAGGTCCAGTCGTGATTAATGCAGCATTGTGTTTGTGAATGGATACATAAATCATTAATTCAGTGAAATAAATGGTCTAATGGAATATTCATGGATATTCTGTTGCATGTATATTAAGTAAGGGTAAATTGATCCTTGGGGTAATGTTACCTGTATGGCTGTGTTTTATAGCATCTACGTGAGAAGATAAATTTGTGAGGAAAAGACCAAGGTGAGGCCAAGCTATAGAAAAGGCAATCAAAACCTCTGGGAAGGCAAATGAAACAGAATTTAAACATTCTCACATTCTGACAAAAAGGAAAGATTTTATCTCTTTGTTGGCATTTCTTTAAAAATCCCACAGTGGCCAGAAAAATGTGGTTGCTAATGGTACCTAAGGATAATGGTGACAATAATGCTATCCTCAGTTGACACACCAACCACTATATGAGGAGCCCAGACGCCTGCAAGTTGGGCGATTACTGAAATATCACCTGTTAAAACGTCAGAAATAAGTCATGTTGTGCATAACCTTTGACATCATCATCATCATTTTGCACAGAGAAATTAATTTTTCTCTTTTGTCCCTTAACACAATTGTATGAATAGAAAGATTACCTAAGTACACAGTTTTTATGGTTTGCTTCTCAAGGTCCTATTTAATGTGTTTGGAATGGTAATGCTCGACGTAAGATGTATCATCCAACAGGCAACCATTACTTCTGACTTGATAGAATAACTGGGAAGGGAGGAATCTGGTGGGGTTTTGTTTTGGTTTTTACTTTTCCTATTTTGACACTAATATTAATTGTTAATTTACAGTGCTCAGTATTCCTTAGTTATTCCACAGATTGCAGCAGTGGAAATCCCAGATCACTTCTGGATGACCCAAAGAGGACAGAACACACAAGCTTTCATATTTCCAATCTTTTAAAACCAAATCCTGAGCAGGTTTTAGAGTGAAATGAAATGTGCACCTTCTGTGAACTGCATGAGAAGTAGAAGGGGGGGAGGGTAAAGCTTCTTGCATTCTTTCTATCTCCTTTTTATGACATATTTCTACCTCTGTAACAAGCATTTACATTTTGAGAAGAACACATATTGGTAGGGAGGTGTGAACTCCTTTGACATCATTCTGATCCTATTTGAATGTCAGTGGTTAAAAGTTCACAGCTACTATTCTGAATCCTTTAAGGAAAACTGAAATCAAAGGATAAGCAGACAGAAAGGTTCAAAGGGGGTAAAAAGGGGGAGGGAGAATGAGGGGAAGTGTAGAGAGCTCTCAAGCATGGTCAGTGAGACGACTCAAAGAAATGGAGAGATAACAAGGTGGTAATGACGGACTTTTTCAATGAAACGTGGATACCTGCTATATAGGTTGTGCTTCTATTCCTGTCTATTCATATAGGTCAATTCCCGTGCTGGTCTGTGAGTGTGATAGAGGAGTCTTTGCTTTCCCAGAAAGCAGCAAAGTTTTCCATTAAAGAGAAACTTCAAATAGTGTACTTTAAAATATTTTTAATATAGCATATATATCTATGCCTATATATGCATATATCTATATGTGTATAAAATCACAGAATCATTTCAGTTGGAAAAGACTTCTAAGATCACAAAGTCCAACCATTAACCCAGCACTGCTGACTCCACCACTAAACCAGGTCCCTAAGCACCACACCTACAGGTCCTTTAAACACCTCCAGGGATGGTGACTCAACGGTTCCCAGGCAGCCTGTTCCAATGCCTGACAACCCTTTTGATCAAGAAATTTTTCTAATACCCAATCTAAGCCTCCCCCGGTGCAACTTGAGGCAATTTCCCCTTTTCCTATTGCTTGTTACTTGGAAGAGACCAACACCCACATGGTGACAACCTGCTCTCAGGTAGTTTTAGAGAGCAATAAGGTCTACCTCCTTTTCTTCACACTAAACAACCCCCAGTTCCCTCAGCTGCTCCTTATAAGACTTTTATATATATATATTTGTGTGTATACATATATAAGTAGCATATTTTGTATGGATATACATATATATGGCTGTATGTATCTTCATCTGTATTGAAGCCAAACAGATATTCTTACTGTTATCAACTGGTGCCCTTTTAGGATGCTGAGTTATTGCCTGGGTCCATTGCCTTGTTTCAGGGACATTTTTAAAGACAAGGTCTGGATAACACATAACGGGTAGCAACTTCTCTGTATGAATACTGGCACTTTGAGATGAGTAGAGCTAAAGAAAAGTTTGTGCTTTGTGAACTTTATTCTGAAAACACTGCAAATGCAAGTCTAAAACATATTGCTAGAATTCATGTCCTAATTACATACTATTTAATGTTGTAGTACATTAGTATGTATTTAGTGTGATTGTTATTTATATTGTGCTCTTTATGATTCATTTGTTCTTACAGTAGCAATTTCTAATGCTACAGAGGAAATACATTTTACAACTGTGCAAGACACCATGAATCCTGCAAACTAGCAAAATAATATCTATTTAAAAGAAATAGTCCATTATATACTATTTTATTTTATAACAAGGAGTGGACTCCTACATTTCCAAGGTAGTCTGTAGCTCTGAGAGTGCCTATTGTGTGTAACACTGTCAACTCCTGGTTATTGGAATTATTTCTTCAGGTAAATTAGATGGAAGTGAAAAAATCACTTACGCTTCTGCGTCCTCTGTTTGGCAGTAAGTATAACAGTTCTGTTTACTCTGCATTATATGACTCAATCTAATAATAAACAAAACTGAATTCTTAACAGTTTTAAGTCAGGCTGAAAGAAGAGGCCTTCCAAAGAGTTGAGCTCACCCTTGGTTTTGGATATGCACTCAACTATGTTTTAATCAACACTAGAGGCTAATTGGCTAACTGGAAACCAGAAAACAACCCCATCCTGTCTCAAAGGCTTTTAGTCCAAAGAGTCATAATGCTCAATGGAGTGGTAAATGAATGTCAGGGCATTAGGGTGATTTTACACTTCCCATATTTCAAAGGGGAGTGGAGTTCTTGCTTGACTGGAGAAACAAGACCTCTCAAGCTGAAAAAAAGAGTTCTCAGCAGAGACAAAGTTGATAATGCCAGCTGTGTGTCATTTGAACTGAATGAAACGCTGTCTTGTTTTAGTTTGGTTTAAAGAGTCTAAACATTGCCCAACAGTGTGCCCCTCCAGCTGCGCTGTACTTACAATAGCTATGGAGGGTTAAATCATGATGAAATCAGATGACTTACTATTCAAGGGGGAGACAGTAATGTTATTTTTTTTCAGTGTTTCCTATAAGGTATATGAACTGATCCATCGCTCATCTAATTTCTTAAATTATTTTAGCGGTTGAGAATAACATTTTAATTACATTCCTCATTTACCTAATTTAGCTAATCAAATATTAAAAGATTACTATGGCTGATGTTGCAACAATACAGAAGCATTTAGCATCAAATATGACTTCAGTAAAAGCAAGATTTAATTTTTCATACTCCTGAGTTTCACAGTAAGCAACAAAAATACTAGAGTACTAGTAATAACAAAAGGTATGTGGAAAATACCACTTCTTTATCTAATACCAGAAGATGAGAGATACAGCAAGTCTATTTTCCTCATATTTAGATCCAGCAGTTTAAAATAAAATATTTTAGAAAAGGTGTATTTAGAAAGCAAACAGCATTAGACAGCGTGGTTAATGCAGAAGCCTCAAGGTGACATTCACCATCCTCCACCAGAAGGGAAGGTAATTCTCGCTTTCTCTGCTTACTGCTGAAAGTTTGCAGTGCCTTACAGTGATGACGTCTTCTACCATTAGAGCTGGTAATATTTCTCAGACTCCTAAAATGCCTTAGAAATCTTTCATCTGCTCTTTAGAATTTCTAGACTTAGCTGAGTTTGCCCTTGTGGGAAATTTGGCCTCGTAATTATATTGTTTCATGTGAGAGTGATTCTTGGAATCCTGTCTCATTAACGTTGTACATGACCCAAATTTTTCCTCTTCAGAGATCATCCTGTGGATTGGTTTGGGGTCTGCCTTTACACTACTGACAATTAGTTTTGTATCCCTCATTTATTCTAAAACAGCCTACAAATGAAGGTTTCTTGTCTATGTGGAGACTCATCAGGACTCTGATGAGGAACAGCAGTTTCTCTTGTTTTCATTTACATTAGCACATAAAGCTGTTGAGGGTGACATGGGAAAGTTAGAATTTGCTATCAGGTAGGGTAGAGGCAGAGGAACCCTATAATAAACATAGCAGTGATACTGTCAAAAGTACAAAAAGTAGATGACATAACAATGGACTGACTTAGCTGACCCTGTGTGGAGACAGGAGTTGGACTTGATGATCCTTATGGGTCCCTTCCAACTCAGGATATTCTATGATTCTATGAAATGAAAACTGATTTGGGAACTCTTATGCATGGGTTTCAAGATAGCCATTGAAGAAAATACCATGGTAGTTGCCCAGATGTCTGGATTTAAATCTGACTCATCTGGCAAAACTGCTGCTGGCATCAATCACTGTGTCATGATTTCACTCCATAAATGCATAACAAGAATATTATTAGGAAATAAGATGGAACATTTTGGAATAGAAGAGTTCAATGAGCTCACAGAGGGAAGAAAAGCCTCAGGTAAAAGCGACAGTAATAGCTGCAAGTAACTTCTTACTGGCCAGTTTAAATTTGCCTGTATTATGCATCTTTGGAGACATACAGGACATAAAATCTATCTTCATTTTTGACATTTTTCTTACACCCAAGTATTAAATATGTACATGAAGATCTAGAAAATAAATCCTGTCTTGTGATACTGGGTTGGAGGGGACTGAGGTTTACCTCACAAAAATAAATGTGAAAGGCAAAAATGGAATCAATCTGAATTGGTTTGGGACATAAAAGAAAGAGATGATATTTAAGTGATTATTTTAATCCATTATATTAACCTGGTAACTGTATGTTTTGTAATAAACATAAAATTGGAAAGTAGTGAGAGTGCCAAAAGACTCTTGCCAGTAAAATAAAAACTCATACTCAGAATCCATAAAGCTTTTCTTAGTTAAGTGGAAGTGGTAATTTTCATATAATACCCACATTTTATAGCATCTGTATTTCAGAGACTTCCGAATTTTTCATGTAATTACATCTTAATTCATTTAGCACAGGGATGCTTTGTCTGTGGAATGAAGAAGAATGACCAAATGCACTCTGGAAAGCCTGGAATCTTAAGATACACCTGCAGAAATAACACTGTCAGTTTTGCTACTAGTCTGCTTTTGACATCTTCCACCCTCAAAACAGACTGCACTGTTTTTCCTGTATGGAAATAGTCCACAAGACCAAAATCCCAAAACATCTACCAGTTAGGCTCTGTCTTTATATGTCTTCTGCTGCTTGTCTCTAGCCGTTACTGTATTTTTACCTCTCAAGAGAAATTATCCAAAATCTTCCTGTCTTCCACCCTGAGTTTTAACTGTTACTTTAACCATTGCACCAGTCCCGCTCTGAACCCAAATTTTAAAGTTCTTGTAAAACAATCGATGTTCAGTGGATTTTCCTCTTTAGAGATGCTTCCCAGGGAACACCAAAAATAAGTCCGATTTAGGCTACAATTTCCTGACAGGGTCAGTGCATGTAAATTGTGTGTCAGGTTTGTTTAAGTACCAAAATTGTCTACAGTCCTGAATAGCTTGAATATACATCACTAAGGCAGTTTGCAAAGAGATGGCTTTTCAATGGCAGAGGCGGCTATTAGAGAGCAAATAACAGTAATTGGTTCTGAATGGCCCTGAAGTCTGCATGTTGTGGGTACATATCACAGCTTCAGCATTAGGCTCAGAGAGGTGTGGGATTCACTAATGTCCCTGCTAGGGTGACATCTAAAATGTCTCTGCCCTACTGTCTACTAATAAAATCCTTTAATGCTTGTCTGTTTTTCAGAAGGAAGATGAAAATACTAAATATCTCAGTGTTTGGGGGATTTGCATGGAAAGAGACAATTTCCAACTCTCTCTTCAGTTGATACGGAGCTATTCATGCAAAGTCCACCAGCTTCCAGGGCCCGTTTCAGAGCACTAACACTACATTACACAAGTGAGAATCTGATATTCTAGCAGATACAAAATACACATTTCAGACCTTCTCAAGATTAGGCAATAAGTTAAATCCTAAATTTTTCCAAGGCCTTCTTAATGACTGATAATTGGAGTAATCAATATGAAGCTTCTCAGGTGTTTGGTTTAGACCTTGTTCAGGAGAATGCTCTAGCAGTGAATCCTTAGTGGAAATGAGTACCTTTCTTTAGCCCAAAATTAAGTATCAACATGTCTAGGACAGGGTAGGCTTAGACCTCCATATCCATCCTGAGTGTAAGTCACTACTTACAGGCCGGTTACTGGAGCAATCATTTCTAAGCATCCTGCAATCCCTGTGGATACCACAGAAAAAACTTGTTACCTATTTCAGGTCCATGATTTCCATGAGGGATCAGGGAACTAATGAATATGTGCTCTCTGCAATTATGTTGAATAACACCAAAAAAAGTCTACATTTCATTTCTCTCTGTTTTTCAAAAGCTGTTTCACTTGCCGGGTTTTCCTCATTTGTTCATCACCTTCTAATATCTATTGTGTAAAATCACTAAATACAAACCTAGAAATATTTCTTATAGACATTTAGTATGACTGAACAAATAACTTCACAAAAGCGAGTATTTTAATAAATTTTAATGTATTTGCTCACAGTCATCTTTGAATACATAATTTTCCTCAAAATAGAAGTTTTGTTATTTTTTCTGTCAAGATGCAGCTGTACAATGTAGTATAAGATGTAATTAAAGTATATTTACATTGATTTATCAGCTTGACATTAATCTGACTGTGGAGCTAAATTAAAGAGAGTATTAGGAAAAGTAATCTGGAAACAAATCAGTGGATGGAAATAGGAAAATGTTTTGTGACTTTGTGATATTAAGAAAATAATGACTGGGCAGATAGAAGGAAAATATCAAGAACTGGAAATGAACATTAATTTTAGTGAGCATCTACTCTAAGGACTGACCAGGCAGCGTGCAGGTTTGTCAGATGTCAGGGCAAAAAATAGGATGCGCGACAAAAACTATCCTCATTTTACAGAGATTACATGGTAAAACACAGAGAAAAACAATGTCCTAGAGCAACCTGCAATATCTGTCTCTTGTGAGAGAGCTAGGTGGTATGGAAGATCTAGCTCAGGTATGTAAGGTGGACAATACAGGGTGTCTGGGCATATAGAGGGAAGGTGAGAAATACTACTGCAAGACTAACGGGCACTCAAAGGAGATTGCAGCAAGAAGTATCTGTTAGCACAACAGTACCCAGAGCACAGGGTGCCTCACAAATTATGAATTTTGCCTACATCACATAGTGTTAATTTTCCTGGAGAGGGAATCTTGAAAGGTAAAGAAATGACAAGTGCAGCTTGTCTCCGAACTGTGACAGAAGTTATGTTTAGAACTAGAAAGAAATCTGAATTTGTCTTTGAGTGTTATTTAAGTGACAAAGGGTGGGAATAAATAGGAGTGTAAAGGTGCATCCTCATCTCAGAATTGGTGGTGATTTCTAAATCCAGGAGTGTTTTTCTCTAATATGAACAGAGTGCTTGTGCATACTGCCCAGGTACTACGAATGTAACTGAGAGGCAAAGCGGTGGGGTTTTAACCCCTGCAGATTGTATTGGCTGTCAAACACAATAGGAATAGAAATTACTTTCTAACTAATAAATGTATACTGGATGCATAGCATGTATAGGTCTTGGAACAATATACAGGTTGTAATGAAAGCATAATGAATGTAAAGTCATTTATGTTATGAGACTCAATATATAGCGATGAGAATTCAGTATAGTTAAGAATACCTGTGTATTTTTGACCTTTCTTTGAAATACATAAATGGGGTTTAGGTGTGAATTTCATTATGGTATCCAGGGAGGCACAGCTATTCATTTTAAAACTGATTAATTTCGGTTAGTATTGATGAAAGACTTCATAGGACTAAATATAGAGATACCATAAGCAAGTACATTGGTTTGTAAGCAGGCCTCCCCTGCCTAACTAAGTAGTTATAGGTAGCTATTTTGTCAAGTCTTTCTATATATAAAGTAACAGCTAAGTAGAAAAATGTAAAAAATTAATTGTGTTACTGCAATGAAACATGGGCTTTAGTCTTGGTAATGAAACATGCTTCTTTAGAAGCACAGATATGATTGAAGATCCATGATCCTGAAGAGCAAACGGACAGAAGCATGCAGACTGTTCTTCAGTAAATGGGAAATTATAAAGGCAAGGGTGCCTGTGGGTTTTGTCATAAACTGTTTCTTACAAATTAGACAAGGCAGGAACATGGCTTCACAGTCCTTCAGGGAAATTATCTGGATTTGCACCAACTGGGACTGTCATTGGTAGTTTCACCCTGAACTGAAGAGTTGGGAAATTATAGGGATTGGAACAAACTTTAATCCTAGAGATTATGCATGGAGTTTAGGTCATTTAGTGAAAACTGCTGTGCTGTGGCTATTGTGTGCCAAGTGTGTGAATAAATGAAGCAAAAGAGCCATTGGAGACACCTGGTATCATCACAAAGACTGGAAGTCACAACAAAGTTAAAGAATGAAGATGTTAAATCATTCTCTGGGTGGCAAGTGTAAATCACCTCCACTGAGAAGAGCTAGAGTGCATTTGTCATGGTTATGTGTTACATGTTCTTAAATTTGCTGACTAATGAAGAAATGACCCTTTTCTGTACCAAGTCTCACCTGGAAATCTCAAAGGATTAATGTGCACATCTAATGGATGCTATCACCAACATAACTGAGTTGTTATGACTGACAATATCTGTAGTCCAGTAGCACTACTGCCTTTGTTAACTGCATTTACTGAGTGCTACTGAACTCCCACAAACATGAGGCCTGAAAGCTTTTCTAAAACAAAGCAAAAACCCCAGATGTCTGGAATTAATTTGAGTAGGCAAAAGTGATAAACTTCCAAAGCTCTGCTGACCTTGTAGTAGCTATCACAAATTGTTTTACCTGAAGTTCTTATCCCTTTGCTGTTATGGATAATTTTAGCTTTGGCTAAAGGTGAAAAATTAGTGTGTTTGATAAGCAATTTGAAATTAAAGGATGTAATAATGGGACAATAAAGTTCTGTCATTGTGCTATATAAAGTCATTAAATATACATAATAATAATATTACTAAATTTTGCATTTACTGGTCTTCATTTGTTAAAGGAGTCTGAAAATACCCCCACACCATAGTCAGAATAGTGTATTTAAGTAGATCTGTTGACAGAGATTTACTGTTGCTTATAAGTTTTGAGATATATTTGCTTTTAAACAGATTCTTTTTCACGCAACTTACTCAGAAGTGTTGACTGACTTAATGTAATATGTGGTCTCAAACAGTAAGATAATTTTTTTAAACAGAGATCTTTATCTTATCATGCATGTTGAACTCAGGTTTCTGAGTACTTCCAGTAGAATAATTTATCCTACAGGGTTTACTTATAATATATTAGTTTGTATTATCTAATTGCTTAGGCACTGCTGTTACAAGTAATTGATATAACAGTATCAGTTCAAATGATACTTTTAAATATAAACTTACTCATATGGAACTACACCAGGAAAGCTAAAATTACATTTTAAAAAAAAAACAATTTCTGTGCAGTTGGGAGAGTCTTTTAGTATAAATAAGAATCTGTATCATACTGTTATTAATGCTTGGTGTATAAATCTTGAAAGTAAAACCTAATTTCTGAATGGATAGTATGGAAAATACGTGCCAGATTTGTACACATATACTAGACCTTTTCTCAAAGGAATAACTTACAGTTAAAAATTAATCTAATTAAATTTGATTTATATCTATTGAGATTTGTTAGAAGATTGTGTAAAGATTTTACTTGAGTTTGAATTCACATTTATTTGATGGTCAAGTATGTATAGGTTTTATATAATTTTTTTCTATATGTATTTAAAATTCAGCATTATTTTCATTTTCGCATTTAATTTCTAGAGAAGAATCTATGTATTTCTAGTAAACAGTGTTAAGAGAAATAGTTTATTAGAAGTCACCTTTTTTCCAGGGAAAGCTTAGTCCTTGCTGTGAGAGTCTGCATGCAGGCAACGACCCATGTGTTGAGAATCAAACTCTGCCGCTCGGTTGTAAAGTACAACTTCACTTGGAGAGATAAGTTCAGGAAGACCTCTTTAGCATGGCTGCATATTTTACATATCCTGCCTTGCTGAGATTGTTGAATGAACTGATTTATTCCATATTTAATACGGAATGTAGTTTCCAGGGAAAGTCAAACTGGAAGATGAAACTTCATAAACCTGGACAATGTAAAATATTTAAAGAATGTATTAATAGAAGTGAAGGTGAACTAAAAAACCCAACTATTCTAGGGTCAGGAAGTAGGGGAGAGAGGAAAGAAGGTTTGAGATATTTTATTAAAAAATAGTGATCAAGGATCACAGGTTATCAATTTTTTTTGAAAGATGAGTTGAACATTTTTCTGAGGACAAAGTTTTAGACAGTGAATGTCTCTAGAGATCCTTTATTATTACAGCTGCTTTTTAAAAAGATTAATACATGCAAGAAAATATAAATAATCCTGAGTTCCCCTTTATATGCATCATTTCACAAAGTTATTTTCAAATCTTCCACCCAAGAAAAGGAATTACAACTCCTGCTGTAACCATAAGATTGCTTCAGGCTCAAAGTGACTTAATCTCCAGATTTTCTGTTTGAATTCCATTTATTCAGTTGCTCAGCATACTAGTTGTACAGCATACTAGTATATGTTTAAAAGTACTTCATGTTTCAGAATAAGCTGATGAAGTGACAATGGTTCAGCCCAAAAGAAATCTTTGAGTTTCCACTCACTGTACCTTTTCATTTGGCCTAAATCCCTTGAACTGCTCTTACACTCCAGGGAAGCACCACAGTGTAGTTACTAGGAGGACTGAGGGCATCTGCAGCTTTCTCTAGCCCAAAGACATCATGAAGAAAACTCGGTGTTCCCTGTAGTAGGCTGGAACATGAACAAGGAGGACAGCAATACATTAAAGGAACCTTTGCAACACTGACAATATTCACAGTAAAAGCATTCAAAAGCATGTTTCAGCTTAAAAGAAAGTATTGTATGGAGGAAGCTGGGCAACAGAAACAAACCTATCAGGCCTAAACAATGACTCCTGCCAACTTCTGTGTTTGTATATGCACTTCTATTGAGGTTTCTTTACTGTGCCCTTTACTGATGATTGAGAGCTGGGCACAAGCCCTGCCAGCACATTCAAATCTGTGCGAGAGCAACGCTGAGCTGCTGTCAGAAATCCTGCTTCCTCAATGCCCCAGGCAGGCTGTGAGCGAGTCTGATAGCTGCCCAGGCAGCACGGGCACAGATTAATGATTACCTTGTCCGGTTGCTGGCCATTCGGACACAGCCCTGGGCGGCTGCTGGATGCCATCCAGTCAGCAGTTTTCCAGTCCAGGAAGCTGTGGGTAGCTGTGAAGAAGCACAAATCACAGCTATCTGTCCTTGGCCTCTGCAATAACAGCTCATGGTCAAAAGCCAGTCAAAGATAAAAGAAACCCAGGGATTTGGCAATGCTGTTTGCACTGGAGTCTGACATCTCTGCTGTTCATAAGGGCACTTGGCTAAACTTGCTGTAAATTTTGGGGGTCATAGCATGGTATCTTATTCATATTAATGAGCCAAGATTATGCTGTGTGGAGAACTATTGCACCAAAATATTTAAAGTGGTGTCTGTTAATGTTATTCCAGCTACTAATTTAGTGGCTGTCTCTTTGATATAATGTGCCCAAATTCTTAACAACACGGAACAGACCCAACCCCTTTGTCTGACTGATGACATCAGGGGCTTCTTAATAAATGTCAGCTATTAGATTTGAATCCCTATCCTTCTGGCATTTTGTAGGAGTTACTTTTAAACTCAAGGCTTCAGTGGGAAAAGAAAAAGCCCTCCCAAACTAATGTGAAAATGGATGCAACCTGTACGGTTACGTGCACTCTTTAATCTTAACACTGTGCTGTCAGAATATAGTTAATATCATGTAAATTCTGATGTAAGAGAATTAGATTAGTTCTGTATCCAGTGAATGACTTCAGTGTTTTGGAACAGTGAAATCTTTATCTTGTAGATAAAGATTGACTGCTGGATTGGGCAAAGTTGGCTTTAGAGAGAAGGAATGCTGGGGCCAGCTGTCCCAACAATTCCTGGCATGTGTCAGGATGGTAAAGAAATGCCTTTGTTTACCGAAGCTAGTGGGCAGGCACAAATGGCTTCCTATGCCCTCACATCGGCAGGGCAGAGTCCAGAGGTACAAGGACTGTTGGAAGAGGCTTAAGCACCTCCATCCATTTTCGTTTGCTGCTCCTGCTGAGAGACGTTCTCGCTCTCTCCCACTGCAGTGCTGTGGCTCATCTGAAGAACCGGGAAGAGGGCAGTGTTGCACAGAGTGTATCCAGAATGTCAGCTCCATGACAGCACAACAGAGGGTGGGAATTAAAGGAAGGTGGGTGGTTTAAGAGTTAGTCTTCTGCAAAAGTCTTTACCTCAGTCCTTGCTATTTCTTTGCTGACTTAATAGGATAACTTTGGGTGTGGGGAAGAAATCTTCAGAAGTGACACACTGTAGTTTTGACCTGTGCCAAATGCAGTAATACAGCATAAACTTTGGCAGAGATGGTTTCTAAATCTGAAAATTACTAAAGTGCTAAACCAACAAATAAAAGATGAAAAGGTTTGCAGCCGCTGTATATCAGATTCAAAATGTATATTTGAAACATGCCAGTAAGAAATACGAAAACATCACTTGCAAAAACTGAATTACCAGATCAATGCAGCTCAAAACTGAGAATGAAACAGGACAGACATATGGACATACCTTTCTTGTGGCCAAAGGAACAATTTAGAGGATAGAGAAATAGAACATAAACTAGGCTTACAACATACCAAGGATCTACAATCTCTAGGAGCATATTTTTATCTGCATGTTTGTCTGGGGTGCTGTTTAAGATCAACATCAGAAATTAACTGTGGTTGATTGGCTAGAATCGGAACAGGGTTTAGCAGTTACAAATGCCAGAAATACAAGAGCTGGAAGATTTTCTGTGTACACAGTTTTGGACATTCAGGGCACATCTAATACCAAATAAAATTAGCTCCAAGGTCACGCGTCAGTCTGAAGATGAAGATGTGAGTGGTTTTCATGAATGGAAGGTACAAATCACCTACCACTAAATGTAGTTTGACAGAACCCAATGATATGTGACCCACAATTGCACTGAACGCTTGTCTAATCTTGCTGACAATTAAAACTTACCCAGCAGTACTACCATATGAACTGGGCTACCAGAGGAAGTGCAATATGATAAAGCAGTTAGTTTGCTCTGAGTGCTGCAAGTAGCGCTGAACAGGCCAAACAGTTTTGATTTGGTTCATGCCCATCTTGTAAACAGTTATTTATTTTACTCACATTGTGGAATAGACTCATTTCATACACTTTACTGTTATTTTTTTTCTCAATCATGCTGAGAGATAGTTGTCTTAAATTGTACTGTGCCATCACACAGTGATGAACAAAGTTTTCTCAGGCAAACATACAAAGTCAGGACCCAAGAGTGAAAAGATGGAGAAAGGCAGCAGCAGCCTTACACTGACCCCAGCACTGACGAATTTGATCCTGAAGATTGATACTAAGAACAACTGTGCAGAATATAGACTCATCTACAAACATCATTCCAGATAATTATTGGAAGGAAGAGCCTAACAAGCCTCTAGGAAAAAAACCAAACCATTTGGGCTCTGCCTTGCTTTAGGAGGTGAGGAGAGCAGAACCTCTGATGGAAGGAGTAGCCGGGTAACCTATATTATCACTGGAGGCCTGTTGTGTTACTTTAAGCACCCAATGCTAAAAGAAGTAAAAAGTACCATAAACATTAAATTATTAGCAAGTTGAAGAAATTTACTTGCCTAAGACTATGGTAATGCTGCAGTCATTTGAATATCAGCTGTCTAGCAGCTTTGCTATCTGGAATATGCTCTCGTAAGCTTTGGAGTAACTTTTTGTAGTCTTGGCTCCAGCATTTCACTGAAAGACCCAGTAAATGCAGAAGGTTTGATCAGAATATGTGGGGAACCCACTGGGAGAATGATTTTTGTACACAAACATGTCATGGACTCCAAAGTCAGGTTTGATGCTACGTTTTTGAGAGGAGAGCAGTCTACAGTCACGATTTTGACAGACAGAATCAGAATGCACTCTCTCAAGAGGACATGAGCTCTCTGCTCATTGCTTACTTGAGGGAGGATTCAATAGCACATGGAAAAAGAAGTTATTTAATCAAATAGTAATTGTTGCTCTTTGAGATGTTGTGTGTAGAATGGACTTCCAGTTCATTAGGATGTAGATAGTAAGGGAAACCTGGAAGATTTTGGCTTTCCAGAACTTTGTACCTTTACATGGAAGCAGAAACCAGTACAGAGTAGTTTTGTGTGTGTAAGTTGCTGGTCTGGGGTCTCCACACTTGCCCAGTTGAGGGGCATAGGTCCTGTATGGTAGAAATCATATTTGCAACAAGATCTTCAACCACTATTGCTTCTCTAATGTAAAAGAACACAAAAAATATGGAGCATATTTTAAAGAGGGAAATGGGATACTATAAATTCCCTGCAATAGGTAAGGCAAACCCAGCATGTATTCGTTTCCCATTAGGAGAAGGCAATGATGCACCTGCAAGCTTCTTTCTGTATCTGACCAGTTATTACTGAAGAAACCCAGGTACTGCAAGAAACTGAATAGGTTTCAGATTTCATTTACTTTGCCAGGGACATCCTGAATAGCAAAGACCTGATGCAGCAAATATCCTCTGAAGGGTGGTGCAAGGATAGATTTAATCATGTTTGCATGATGCCTTAATATTAAAATAAGGATAAAGAGAGAAAAGAATAATAGCTACACTTTTTGGGGGAAAAAAGTTTGTATACTAAGTGTGTCTAAGTCCATATTTAGTGTTAAAAGATTTGTTTTCTTATAGGTACCTATCAATAAAGAGGTACTACTTTCAGAAAACAATGACAATGTTAAGCTCTCCAAAGGAGATTCCTAGCTCCATCATACATTGAATTCTTTGCGTTTTCTTTTTTGAAATTAGCTTCCAAGTGGAAGGTGGTTAAAACTACAGTTGTGATATTTCTCTGAGTGTAAAGGCAGTGTTAGTTTGAAGCAAATTGTACGTTAAGTCTGATCGAATCTGTGGCCAAGGCCACTCCAGGCAGAGCTAAAACGGGAAGCCAGAAAGGTGTTTTGTGGAGAACAGTGATGCCAGATTATGCCTGTCTGTTCAGTTATGTGTGAAAGCTTCAGGTACGAGCTGTATGAAAAAATATCTTGAAAACTCATTTGTGCCTCTGATCTTTCAAGATGATAAACGCCCTGCTTTCACTTTCAATAAGGAGATTTTAGAGAAAAGAAGGAAAAGGAGGAGGATGAGCTCGCAGGGGAACATTTTAAATGACAGACATTCCAATAAGATTTTTTAAGACAATTGTTAATTTTTCATTTTATGACTCTTCCTAGGAAGTTTAGTGCCAATTTCATACATACAGAGGCTGGGAAGGGCAGCATTATGCGAAGGGCAACATTACTTGGGAAACATTTACAGATGGAACTTTTTTTAAGGCAGCAAATTATTGCAAAGATTCTCAAATGTAAATGCAAGTGCACTGACTGAACACAGGAGAATTTACAAAAACAAATAAAGGTACTGTGTCGCAATTTAACTTCTCTCTGTAGTCTGGATGTGCACCTCCCCCCTATATTTAGGGTCAGAGTAATGGATTCATTGAGGTTTGGCTCTAGGTTCTCTGTCTTCCAGGGTTTTTTTTCTCTTTTTACTAAACATCTCAAAACATGAGCATCGCCAGCAGAAAAGAGATCAGTAAGTCACCTTTACAGAGCAAACAGAAATAATAGAGAAAGCAAACTTCGGGGTAAACTATGCTCCTCTGATTCCCAGATATTACAGAAGTGGGGAGTTGTGCCATTTATGGACAATCTCGTTACTGTGCAAGCTACTGGAAGTGACTGGAATCACTGTGCCAGTATATAAAGGCAGGGAATACTTTTTTTCTTCGATGAACGGAAAGCAACAGTTAGAGGTAAAACTGGTTTCTCACAGGTTATTACTGACAAAGCTGAGGGAGCAAGTTAATATTTTAGGTTTGCAAGAGGAAGGATAAGACAAGGAATCGCAAAGTTCTTCACACAGCAAACAAGCATATTGCCTACTCTCAAAACATTCTAACTATGGATTTCACTGCAAGCTCCTCTTCAATCATGATTAAAATGAGCAGAATGCAATACTTTTAGGAAAACAGTGAGAATGATCCCAGACATGTTACCAAAATACGACAAAAAGCAAAAATGACTGGGCTGCACTATTTGATCTGAAGCAACGTGTTTATAGAGAACATTATTCATTATGCCAAAATGAAACACAATAATCATTTTATAAATATATGCATGAATGTATTAGCCAACAAGGGAGGCTGGTAAATATTAACTGAAGAAGTGCACCCATCTTCTGTCAGAGTGGGAATAGCCCTCTACTTTTCTATAACCTTCCAGCCAGGTTGCTAAGAAATACAGAACACTACATGTTTGCAATTTGAAAACCAAATCATATCACATAGTTTCTATGTGCATCAAAACCAAAAGTAGACTCTGATGGAAGCATTAGCTTTAGGTTCCTTTTCTCCCCGTTTACCTTGAGTATGAGGCTGCCAGGCAGAGGTGTGGAGTAGGCCCTGCCTCTTCCTGCTTATTTGCCAGTTGGTTGGGTTTCTTCTATGAAGTTTTAACCTGACACTTCAATCTAGGTGAATCACACCAAAAAGAGGTGAGATTTTTTTCAAATGCCCGTTACTTTGCACAAATGTTCCAGTGTTTTTAAATTACACTACATTCTATAGTAGGATTTTATTTAGGTTTTTTTTTTAAATTGCTTTATGCCATTTCTGTTGCAAAGGGAAGCACTCAAGTCTGTGTATATAAACACAGGTCTAAGTCTCATGTGATGCCATATATTATTCTGGGCAGCTGCTGCTGAGCACATTTCGTAACCTGGTTTTAGATTTGAGTATGAAGAATCATAGACAATCTCAAGGATTCAGAATTCATCTAAGCCCTGGGCAACTGCATTGACTAATTGAGATGTTGTGAATTTTTATTTCCTTTTAAGCCTGTCTTCCTTTCTCTACATATATATATATTCTAGCTAGATATTATGCAAATTAAGATGTGGACTGCTATCTGTGTCTAGCTGGCAGATCTACATCTCATGTAAAAAGCTTATCAGTATGTAGCAACTTAGAACATCAGTATGGGTTTCTACTGGTTGAGATTGTATTTGTCTCGTCTTGTTTTCAGTGCACTAAGTGGTATGGGCTTAGATTTTCTGCAGTAGTCTTCCTACAGTTTCCATGCTATTGAGGCTTTTTTTCCCTCTGCCTCTCCCCAAATGCCAATACCTTTAATTTTCATTGGGCAAGGAAATTCATGAAGAAATCCTTGTAGGACTTGTAGGACTTGTGTAAGGAACACAGGCAAGCTGAAGAACACATTATGAAAAGGGCTGCAAGAGTTCATTTTTCTCCGCTTCAGAATAGTCAGTAATTTGGGAAATTGATACAAACTTCACATATTCCAGTATTTAAAGAAGAAATAATTCTTATTTGTAAATAACGTGCTAATATTTTGTTTAAGACCCAACTTTGGGAAGTCCTTTAGTCAGTCCCATGACTAGATCACTCAGTCACCCTTTTCATCAGCTACCCATACATATTACCTGTCTTCCATTAAAGCAGCCGTGGAGTTGCAGTGTCAACCAGGCAGTAGTCCTGCTCAACCTGGAAGCCAGGAGGAGGGAGGAGAATCCCTATTGGCTGATCTACAGGATAAGGGCTCCTCTTTTCACAAGTCAGGGTGTCTTCATGTTAACTCAGGATGACTTCAAGATACGTCTGACTTGCATGAAAGACTTGAGAACACTAATCAAAAAACTACTTCAAACACAAAAACTGCAAAGATGCTAATTCTTTGTCACGATGACGGGAGTAATCTGCACTCCTTACTCAGGTCAGCAGAGAAATTCCAGCATAAGATCTGTTCCAGAGGATTTAGTATGCAGGAGGAAGCGTACAGAAACACAAACTGTTTCAGCAAAACTACAGGGAGGCAAGAATTTGACTCCAAGTTCTTGAAACAGTGGGAGAGAAAATGAGCTGCTGAAGGTTGAAATGTTGGATTCTGGAGCTCTCAAGATGTCATGCCAGCCCTATGAGCAGTGCACTGTCCATTGCTTTTTATATTAGTCTGGTTTTAGAGTATACATATTTAATAAACACAAGGCTGAGAATTAAAATACCCAATGCCTCTATCCATTTACTTCTTGAGAATAAATAAACCTTGCTAGAGCCCAGGTTATTATTAAACAATGTGTAGTGTATATTGTTTAATAGTTTGTAGTACATAGTTTAATTAAATAATCATAAACAACCGACTTTTTGATATCTAGCTGTATGCTTTCAAAAAAGCTCTACACAATGAAATGTTACCCCAGGGGGAAGCATTTCAGAACTTTGTGAAACATTTGAGTATTTTAGTGAATGATTTACATTTTATGGTATTATTTTCTAGTTACATATATAAGTCAAGCCCATATCATGAATGTTACTAACTTTGATTAATATTTTTTTAATTCCTGTATGTACTGACATGCTTCATTACAATAAAGTTCATAGAAGCACAAGTGCAGATTCTGCTGTCAGTCATGCTGGAGTCATGCAGTTCACTTGATGGAGTTATTCCAGTTGCAAAGTGGTTGCTAAAAGTAAAGCTGCATCATGCTTGCTTACCATATTCAGTTAAAAATTAATTCAAATATTACATAGACAATGTGGATTGTTTTTCACCATAACAAAGATTAGGATTCCACACAAGTACTCAGGTTCCAAGGGAAGAAAAACATTCAAATTCATGTAAATATTTTATTAAGGACAAAATTAAATAAACATTCCCTACCATAAATAACCTTTTTTCCCCCACTATGGATACATTATTCATCAATAAGTTACCCATGCTACAACTTCTACCATTAAAAAAATTTCAGGATTTTCTCATAGACGTTTTGAAATGAATTAGTAATTCTCTTCTTAGCACCTTCTCTTTGCATGGCAGATTTGCATGGCAGTGTGCTTAGTCTGACTGAGCCAGCTGAAAACTAATCTTCTTTTTTGCTAGATTAGTTTTTAGCCAGATCAGCCTGCGATCTGATTCAGTGCCTGGCTGTGCCAGTGCTAGCCTGCTGATGTGACTGGGGATTGCCAGGAGTAGGGGAGCAACAAGAATCACACCTCCAGTCAGGGGCCACGCTTAAATCAGCTAAAGGTGACTGGACAGCTTGAGCTCAATCACAGCTGCTTCTGCTGACAAGGAAAAGGATGAAGGGAGGGTGTGAGGATCTGCTGTTAACTGACCATGAAGCTGGCTGGTATTTTCACCAAACACATGGGAAGTGCACAATTAGTTCAACTTGTGGTTGGCCTGGGTGGGACTGTGATGCACTGACTATCCTGTGCCTGACGTGACAGAAGGGAATCAGTTTGTGTCATATGCCCAAGTGTACAAAGTTTCATGAATAACTCTCATTAAATAGAACAAAAAAGCATCAGAGTAGCAGGACTGCAATGACAGAAACACTTACATTCAAGCAGAGGCAGAAAACAATTCTAATATTGAGGTGTAGAAAATGGAAACAGCACAGTGTATCTATAAATAACTTCCAAAGGAGTATGCAGTTTACGGATTAGATGAAAACAGTTTTACTCATGCAGAGTTCCTAACATAGCCTAGGCAGAACAAGTACTCAGCTAACAGATAGTCAGTGTTACAGGTCAGGATTTCTAGTAAAATGTAAGTGATGGAGATTTTTATAATCTGTCTCTCTGTGACACTACTGAAAGTTAAAAGAACAAATAGAGTCCATTACAATACTACTATGGCAGCCATCGAGACAAAGATAATAATGTTAATGTATTTTTTTAACTAACAACTTAACTGTGTTCTGCAAGCATCTACATTTTAAATCCAGCAGATGATTGTTTCCTCTATTTCTGCTATTTAATAATTTCTCAATAACTGAATAAAATATTCAGAGTATTTAGTTATTAAATGATATTTTAAAATTAACACGTATATCTGACTAGTATGTTAATGTGGATGTTTTAATGCAATTATAAATAATTGAGTTCTTATGCATAGCAAATATCCAATCTGATTTGCAGAAATGCTGAGCTTTTGTCATTCTTTTGGTAACAATTTATCCTTTGTAAGGTGCAGGCACTTGTGAACACAGCCTATGTAACTTGATAGAGTATTCCAGTAGATGTAAGCAAAAGCGAGACACAAATAAGCCTCTTGCTTTTGTTCCTTTTCAATCCAGCCCCTAACCCTGGTGTTCTCTTGTTCACACTGTGATCCAGTATGCCTTTGCAGAACTCCTGCTATTGGCCCTTTCCCATATCACAGCTAAATACTAGGGTGACATTTCTTAACCCCTCTACAAATGGAGACAACATTCACGAGACTGGTAAATGACTGAATAACACAACAGAAAAAGGAGAATAATGCTGGTAGTGTTTGGAAAAGTTGCAAATCTTGGCTGTGGCCCACAAGTTTCTACTTTTCCCATAACCTGACCACTCTGAGGTGAGAGACAAAATCTGAAGCAGTAGCAGAATCCTCTTATTTATGGGAGACTGTTCGATGCTTATGCAGAGCTTATGTCTATTAACTTGACAATTTAAGTTCACCTTCCATAAAAGCTCGAGTCCATCTTTTGTTACGATGCTGCAGCAGCAATAACAGGGCAGAAAACACAATCTGAATTCCAACATTACTGAAATAAGAATTTTCTTAATAAATAATATATCAAAACCTGGAGGACTGGATGAAAGAGAAAACTTGAAAACATGCTGTGCAGAGTTTAAAATACCACGAGCTTCTACTTGGAACACAATTATTATCATTTTTTTATGATTCTGGGCTGGAAGGCTGTAGACAGTGCAGCCGTTCACTGAAGCATGGGCCCTCACTTGCAAAGTAGTCCCACATGAAAAGACTTCCTACTTTTGTAAGGAAGAGTAAATTCTAATAGGTACCTGATTCTGTCTTTGTTTCAAAATAATTTCAAGGGACTAGTCACAGTAGTGTGCTGCAATGGTTTGATTCAAACTATATTTAAAGTATCACTACAAGGACATAAAATCTCTGGGCAGATACCAGTAAGTGTAGCTCTTCTGGCATCATTCAGATTGTGTCGAGGCTTCCTGACACACTATGGCTGAGCTGCTTTTCCCTGTAACTGACCTAAAACTCTGTTGAAGGAAATGTCAAGTTTTGAAGAGGTAGCTGATGATACAGTTCAATACTTCATTGTCTTGGCAAAGCCGTGACCCAGCATTGTAAAGACACGTTTACTCAATTCCTTTACAGAGTTCACAATACCACCAAGTAAGTATGAATACCTTAACATTAAGACTATGGTGAAGTCAATGTCCTTTTGACTTTATTGACAGAATTATCCAGGGGTACATCAAGCACAACATTGCCAGTTGGTCCAGGGAGGTTATTGTTCCAGTCTACACCATGCTGGTGTGGCCTCACCTCGACTGCTGTGTGGGCATGACAATACAAGAGGGACATAAAAATATTGGAGAGTGTCCAGAGGAGGGCAACAAGGATGATGAAGGATCTGGAGGGGAAGTCTTATGAGGAGAGGCTGGAGTCCCTCGGGTTGTACAGCCTGGAGAAGAGGAGGCTGAGGGGAGACCTCATCGCAGTCTATGGCTTCCTGACGAGTGGGAGTGAAGGGGCAAGCACCAGTTACCTCTCTTTGGCAACCAGTGATAGAACCCAAGGGAATAGCATGAAACTGAGATGAAGGAAGTTTACATTGGATATTAAGAAGAGATTCTTTCCTGAGAGTGTGGTGGGCACTGGAACAGGCTCCCAAGGGAAATGGTCACAGCACTGAGCTTGACTGAGTTCAAGAAGTCTGGACAATGCACTCAAGTCCCATGCTCTGATTGTCTGGCCCCAACTGATTTTGGTAGGGATAAACATTAACAATTTCAGAATGCTTTGATATCCATTTTGGACCAAAAAACTGAAGTAGGATAATTTCTAATGAAACAGAAAATCTGGTTCCTCTTTATTTAAAATTTAGCTCTGTGTGAAATGCAGTTAAGTTGCAGTTCAAACTAGAATTAATTACTAGCTTTATCAGCTAAATATAATGCATTTGTATTGATACTTTAGACAAGAAGATATCTGAATACATATGAAACCCACTGTTTCTGCAATTTGGGAATGAATCAGTAGGAGGACTGAACAAAGAAAGATAGTACAGTCAGTCTTCACATGACATAGCAAATGGAAATTCGTATCTCTACCAGAATACTGTGCAACATAAATCACAAGAGAGAAAATAAATATGACAGACCAAAGAAAGGAGAAGCAGCACGCTGAGCTACATGTACAATAGAAGAAATGAAAGGGAACAGAGAGCTAAGTATCACACCAGTATAATGGTGGAAAAAAAATATGCAAAGAATGTGCAGAAAGATTCAAAACATTGGAATATACCAACAGGTTTAACTTTACCACAGAAGCAAAACCTCAGCATTTGTTCATGCTTTAGTTTCAAGCATTCTGTAACACATCTCTCATCCATTTGCAGAACATAGAAATTACCTTATTTTGTAATTTAAAAATTCCTCCAAGTCTATGGGAATTATGAGTTAAACATCTGTGGAAACTTAAAAACATCAATGTTTTCTTTTTCTCCCAGGTGAATTTTGTGTTTTTCAGAATGCACTAATCTGATAGCACTATGCTGTTCATACACTGACTGCACCATCACGCTCTACCAGCATGCCTCAAATCTCTAGCTGGAGGAATCAATTTTAATGCAAATGAGAATAGTTTGGTTTCTGTGAATACTGAGGTCCTGGTTGAGTCTGCTGAGACTGACAACATGGTTGCCATCTGTCCAACTAGGAATGTGGCAGAGATAAGCAACACAGTGAAAGAAGAAAACCTATTAGCTGGCTAGCTGTTCTTCTCAATGTACTCACACGAATTGTCAGGAGGTGCAATGCTCCTCATTTCAGCCAGCACAGTCACCTTTAGAAGCATGCAATGCTGCTTGCATTTTGTATCATATATTAGAATGAATATGAGGGAATTTTTTCAGGCAAGGCTCCCAAAACATTTTGTATCAGACATGCTCTGCTGCAAATGAAAGCAGTAAGAGGCTGACCCCATATGGTAACGACATGGAGCCAATAGTGCATGTGAAACTCCTGCCCTAAACGTGCAGTGAGGCATAATCCCTATTTGGGGATTTTGTGACCTTACAAAAAGTTAAAAGACATTCTCAGCTTTCTTCAGTCATTGAACTTCAAGGCTGGCTCTCCCAATGGGGTGGGTAACAGGTTTCACCACACGTTGGATGCCCATTTGATCATGGGCATCGGAAATACTTGGAATCTGCCTTGTCACGTGAGGAGGAAGGGCTGTTGTTAGGAGCGTGCCTTTTAGTGGGGCACTGTTTGGAGGAGTATCTGTGGCTGCAAAGTTGCACTGACCACTTTCAACCTGGAAGCTGAGGTGGTTGACAGGTCACAGACAAAACTGCTGATTCAGGCTTATGGTAGCCTATTGCAGGACTCAGGCTGTGCTAGGAATGTAGGGTGTTCGTAACTCACTGGGGGAGCTGTGCTGTGGGAACAAAAGAGGAGTCTCATGTTCTCTCAGTCTGTGAGGTTTTTTTTCATTTTTGGGGTCTTTTTCCCCTTCAACCTTTCAATTTTTTTTTCAAAGGATTTCTCCACTTCTCTTCTATTTGACTTACCCACAAGTTTTGAAAACAATAGGGATGGCAAGTCAGAAAAGAAGATGCAGTTGGCATCCAGTCATTCGCCTTCCTGTCCAAAAAACCAGAATGCAACACATAAAAAGCTTCTTAGCTAAAATGTTAGTATTTGGAATTTAGTTGCTTTAGTGATGGATTTTCTCCCTGTTGTTCTACATGCTGAGATGCAAGAAAACTTGGAAAAGATAATGCTCTGCCCAGGCTGGTAAAAATGGATTCAGTGCATTATAGAAAGCCAAGTTTGTTCTCAGAAACAGCCCACTTTCCTTGCTACGTTTAGAAGGTAGCAACTTTAACTTTCACCAGTGGGAAGATATTGTAGAAATAATTTTGGCCCATTTCAGTTTGGCAGTGGCTCAAATTAGGTCTTACTGACCTGCAGCCATTAAAGCAGTAGTATGCATTAAAAGAAGTTGGGTAGAGACAACTAAAGGCCAACACATACTTGTAAGTGAATGTAACAATATAGTAGAGAATCAAACTGGTAAGGAGAGCACTTAAGAAGAGAACCAGCATCTACAGCTGTTAGTATACCTGAAAGGTAAATAACAGGACAGGGAGAGCAGCCAGGCTACCGTTGATAGGCATCATCTCATCTCAAGAAGACATGGACTAATAAGAATGTCAAACAGGAGGCATATATGTGCTGATCAAAAGCATGAAGAAAGCCAACTTGTATCTATCAGGAGTAAACAATTACCTTGCCAAAAGTGCATTCTGAACAAAAGACAATGATTATTCTTAATACTGCAGGTAAACAGACAAAAGGGAAAACTATGTGAAAAAAGCAGACCAGATAGCTACATCAAATACTTAGGGCTTGAAGGACTGAAGAGTGAGGAAATAAGTGTCTGGATAATGTCATCTATGCATGTTCTGTGGAATTTAAGCTATCAAATGTGCTGGGGAAAAAAGATTCCTTCTTTAGGAATTAGTTTTGTGATCTTGCAGACTCCTCTAACAGCAACCTTCTCAGCATTAACAGCATGCTGTACTGTGTGCTCCTGAGAGAGAATACTGAGGTAAGGTTTTGGTAGGGTATCAAACTCTGCTACCACACAGGAATCAGGGAAGCCATGATGAGATGACTTAGATACCACAGACCCAAATTTTTGGCCAGTTTCACGGCAACCACTCAGTAGAAAATGTAAGTTCTCAGTTCGCCTTTCTTTCCTATATGGACAGCAAACATGGCACTTTTATAGCCTTATACTTGATTTGCATTACCAAAAACCTAGTGTACATGCAACCATATTATCCTGAATGTTCAGCATGCCCAAATCAGACACCTGAGTTAGAATTCTGAGTGTTTGATGGAGAATCTATGATATGTTTTTCTCACTGTGTGTATTTGCCAGAACTTTTCACCAGAACTTTTTTCCATACTAACTTGTAGGGCAAGATACATGAAATTTAATTATAGCTGGGATTCCAGGGTGAGATTCAAGTTTGTACTGTGTTATAATTGTGTAGCTGGGTATCGGCACCATGCCCGAGCACCTACCCAACACACAGTCATCAAATTCCATCATTAGTCCAGGAACCTCCAACTAGTGTCTGCAGAGACAAGTCCAGCCAAAGACGAGGGGATTGAGTGAAGATCTGACTCTTTTCCCAGCAAAGCATTCGACTAATTGTTGCAGGAAGTTTACAGGTGGGAATTTCAACTGTCCTGAAAATTTCCAGAAGTAACGTCAGCTGTGTAAAAAGCACTTGACAGACACTATTAATGCTTAAATTTTTTTAACTAACACCCTGGATAGAGAAACTGTCTGTCTGAAGAAGTCCCAAAAACCATTTCTGCAGCATTTTTCTGCAGTTGCAGGAATGCTAACACAGGACAGTCTTTTGTATGTAACTAGGATATTAGGAGATGCTTTGTACGTACACAGGCAGGAGTGGTCATCCAAGACCCTATGCAAAATATTTCAATAAATTATTTTTTGTACTCAGCAAGTGCCCATGCAACACTAATATATGTGATGAGATGGACAAGTCTTAGTTTTGATATTTTAGGAAGCTCTTTCATTTCTCAAACTGTACTGCTTTAGCATCCAAAGTGTTCTACTCACCAGCTGATTTAATGGCAGGATTCACTTTCAAGTGACAAAGCTGAAGAAAGATGAAGTCTGGAAGTTAAAATACTTATAGTGGATACTTTTTTGTACTGTTTATATCAGGAAGGAGAGGTGGGGTTTTTCATTTATTTTAAGAGAAAGTTCAAAGTATGTTTTGGGAGTCTTTGACAAAGAACAAATTAAAAAAGAATAGGTGCCAAAGCAATTGCTAAGTTTGTGAAAGGAAATTAAGTGAATTGCTGGAAATATCCAGAAATATTTTTTTCTAGCAGAATTTCTGTGTAGACTTCACAGTTGCACATTCACATTTAATTTTCATTTCTTAATGTACCTTAATGGAAATTTCTTATTCCTTTCATTGAACCATGATATATATATATATGCTTCTCGTTAATCTTGTTTCACTTTTAAATATGTTTGTTGAGCAAATATCTTAATTCAAACATCACAGTTGTCCTTCCAGGATATATTTGATGGTACTGAAAATTCTGTGCTGCAAATGACCCTTTTTTAAATTAAGGTATGTAGATCTAGTCTGAATTACCTGTGACAAAGTGATTCCCTTTTCAGGGAGCAGTGGAAGTTTGCTGGTGATGAAGGAATGACCACTGGTTTTAATTCATGGTAAGAGGAAAAGTGCTAAATACCATCCTCAACCTGTTGAAGGATACTAAGTATTAACAAGCCTAAAAGGAAAGGCAGTGCTGAAGAACCGATGTGAGACAAATGGCATATTTGACAGAGTGAGAGAGTTTAAATTGCCGCATCTTACCGAAAGTGTAAAATCACAAGGAGTGGGGCTTTTAAATGGATTCTTTGGCACGTACATATAGTGTTTCAGAAAGTACATCCTTAGAATTCCTTATTTTAAAAGTATGCATAAAAAGCAAACTATCTGTCTGCCTGGAACAAAAATAATACCATCACATTATTTTTTAAAATTATTGTTTACCCACAAAAAGGCATGAAATATTTTGGAAATCCTACAAAGCACTATGTGCTCATTATTTATCTATGAATAGTCATTCCATTGGGAGCAATTTCAATTTAGAATCTTTATCTGAAAGACTTTCCACTTCTTTCCCCCACATTTTGAAGCAGTGTCCTTTCCTGTCACTTGATTCTGTAAAAATAGATGTAGCTTTTTATTTTGGTTCACACAAAAATTCATTATGGATTAAAGTTGAGTCTTTGTTTTCAGGGTGTCCTAGAAACGAAACAAGTGATAGAAATAAAAATTTACTGGTTCAAGTGTTTAGGTAGGGAGAAATGAATGTAATTTGCAAAAGAGTACTTCAAGCCTCTTTGCTAGCATCAACATAGAACTGATTTTGGTACTGTCCAGCAGTAACAGAGAGGAGATGTGTATATTGATGGTATCATTTTGTTTAAGTGAGTTTAGAGAGAGCTGGAACTTTTTAGCATTCCCAAGAATCAAGATTACAAGCTGACGCTTTTCCAGTACTTGTTCATATCAGAATAATTGCATAAATCACTTAGCATTAAGTTTGAAAATAGTTCAGAAGTGTCTCATATGTTAGAAAGTTAAATGTTAGAAGGTGCTACAGGAATCAGCTACAGATATTGCATGAGAAAGAAATAGCCTTTGGCAGAATATACACAAGATACTCTGGAACATAAAACTGAATTTTAGAAACTGGAGATCTACAGTTTGTATTTTTATACAGCTTGTAATGGTGCTGAACCATCAGTTCATTAGAACTTTATGATGAATTATCTGATACATAGTAGATTGAAAAAGCAGTGAAAGATCATACATAACCTTTCAACAACTTATCATGAATGGACCACAAAGGATCTTAAATAACACGACATTCCTTCACAACTTGTGAATAGTTTGTACCTCAGTGAATTTCAGGTGTCAAGACAATAGCCTTATAAAAATAGAGGGACAAAGCAGCAACTCTTCATACAGTCTCATTCTGTGTTCTTCCAGGATTTGTAGTCTGGTTGTATTAGTTGCAATGGATGTATTCATGTTTTGGTTACCTTATTGCTGCAGACTGTGCCAATGTGGCCACAGTGAGTCGCACAGCTTAGTGCTTCGTTCTCTCTTTCCACACAGACACCACAGATTGGTGCTTTGTAAAAGGAGAAAATACCTGCCTGTTAAAGCCAGCTGCCAGTCTGTCTCTGTCTCTTCTTAAAACTTGTCACAGATGGAAATGTCCTTGTGGGCTATGGCACAGTGTGGATTCTGGGAACAAAGATGTGCACAGGGCAGAGGGTACAATGGGAATGACATGCCACATTGAAGTAAACACTGTACTCTTAAGTACTGCAAGCTAATGCTGCATGGCTTTTTCACTGGGTTTTTCTTCAGCCACAGAAACCTTTTTCAGGTTTACAGGCAGAATAATATGACAAGAAGTGCAAGTATGCAGAACGTAAGACATAATTTAGGATCTGTGCAACAATGTCCTTGATTTTGTTTCTGTTGGCACCACATGGTTAATTGATACAAGTGAAATGTCATAAAGAGCTCTTTCCCTTGCAAAATCTTCCCTTCATTGAGAAATGAGATTGGCTCCCTGTTTTGATCTGTATTTCTCCAAGTAATTATGCTTATACTGGTTTAGGGTTATGAATTACCCAAAGATGTTCTCTAAATGTTAATTTCCTTTTACTGGTGTGAGAGGAAATATTTTGAAACAATATGATCAAGGATGTGAAATTTCTTAAGACAAACTGAAATAGCTTTGATGATCGTAAACAGACTTCTGGGAGGTAAAACTTACATGGAAATTATTGAGTCAGATTAAAATGCAGAATTTGAGATGGCTCTAATTATTTCTAGTAGGAGGATGACAAATATAAGGGCAGAGCTGAGTAAGAGTTAAGGTATCTATATTCTGCATGGCTTCTGGAATTTGTTGCAATGGAATAAAGCCAAATTTTTAAGCAGCAGCTACTTCAGAATTCAAATGCCATTTTTTTCCCCACTCAAAGAAAGGTACCTTTGAGTAACTTCAGGGAACTTGCTCTCAAGTCTGATGTTTAGGTACACTAAGTACTCCCTCACTTTATACTGGGAATAATCAGTTACAGACCCTTAAAGAATTTCTTTTTTCTTCAAATTTCACGGGATTTTGCTTGCATTTATCATGTTAAAACATTCTATAAATATTTAAAGGATCATTTGCTGGTGACAAACCTAATGTAGATAATGACTGTTGAGATTAGACTGACTAAATTGTTAGATACATGCTAAGAGAAACACCAGGAAGCCCCTTATTTCAGGGGAACTGCTGGCAACCTGAGGCAGATGCAGAATCAGACATCTATTTTAGACATATTTCAATGCAGTTCATGCAAGGCAGGTCTTTTCCTCATGGAAGAAATTCTTTTGTAATTTTTTCACCTGCATGCTGTCATCGCAATTTAAAAATCTTTTCATGGGAATTTCATTCCCCACTCTTCTATACTAAACAGTAGCTCCTTCCTCTTGTCAAGGGGGTTCTTAAATGGCAACAAATAGTACTACCACACATAAGAGATATCAGCTAACTCAGCTGATGAAATCTCATTAAGAAATGAAAATTTCAAAACTATTGAGGAAGCATATGTTATCATATAAAATATTAAGATCCACTTGCTGGTTTTAGTTTTAACAGATAGTTTATTTCATCAGTTTATTTTTGTTTTCTAAACATTCCATGTTTTGCTAGAATTCCTTTCACATCATGGAAAACCAATTATGCCTTTGCAATTAATGGCTTGAAACATTTTAATGTCCTTAAGGCTTAGGAGGTGGGAAAAAATGCACAGAGGAGAAATGGTTTGGGGAATACAGTTGGAACTGGCAAAGGCAGCAAGGGATGGAGAGTTGAAATTGAGAGTTTGAGACCTGATGATTAGTATTTTTTTAAAGAAGTCTTCTGCTTGGACTTTGTGGCTAAAGACAGGGTCCTGGGTTTCTTCCTTTCCAACTGCTTACAATGACAAGTGTCATTCTTGTGCAGATTACACATGGTTGTTGTCACCATCCCCCTTGTTCGTCCTGCAGGGCTGAAAGGATTGTGCTGCTTGTTTACAATTTGATAAAGTCTCCATATAAACCTAAGCATTATCATTAGAGAGCTATGAAGTGCACACATTAAATGAGTCAGAGATAGAAAGATTCAGAGTCTGTTTATGAAATATTCTTGCAGAATTTAAAACTAGGATTTGGACAGATTTTTTTTTTTCCTGTACAGATTTGAAACACAGTCACAAAGTTTGGGCTCATCCAGCTTCCCAGGCAACAAAGTTGTCTTATCATAACAACTACAAGGTTGTGGAAATGTTGATTCACAACAAAACCTATTAATATTTTACTCCAAACCACATCACATGTTGGAAAGTGGAAACTACCTTTATATCACCATGTGACAACAGTTAAAAAAGACCTACACAGCCTCTGCCAACAAGTAAGAAACAGCCTTACCTCTGAACAGGAATACCATTAGAGCTAGGAAAGCAACCCGATTTCTGCTTTACTATCCAAAATCCCATTCGGTACCCTCTAGCAGCAAAACATCATGCACTACTACCCAAGTGGTTCCTCTCCAGATTAATACATGGTGGTATTCACTGTGTTAAAAGAGGAGTGGTTTAGGCCACAGAGGAAACACAAATTGGTTACAGCTCCCTCTACACAGGTAAATGGAAAGAAACTGGAGAAGGGCTAGGGGAAACGTAAGGTGGTGCTGCATTCTGTTTCTCAGTAGGCACTGCTGTATCTTCCATTGTGCAAGGGAAGTCTAAATAGCAACACGTTTTGGAAAAGAGGTTGCTGGAGAGAGTGGATTTGCTGCAGTGGACAAGCTGCAGCCTGGTTTGCTCTAACTGCAGTCACAGAACTGTTGCGGTTTCCCTCTCCTGAGATTTGGTTTGGTCATTCCACAGCACGCTACTGTAAAACCTGTGGTTGGTTGGCTGTGCACCAGTGCCAAGATTTGATATCTTATTTTAAAACTCTGGCTTATTTGGCTGTGTACTAGCAGCAGGATCTGATAACTCATTTCAGAGGAGAATGAAATAGTACCATCTGGCCATTAGCATTTCCACGGCAAGTGTTGTGCATTAAGCCCAGGAAAGGCTGCAGGTCACCAATGTGTTCTACTTTTGACAAATCTTCATGGGCTGTTTTTCTGAGATTGAGTTTGTACTTTTATTTCCTCCTGTGGAAGCCTACTTATTTTTCATTGATTTCCATTAAAGTAGGAAGAGCACTGATCCAGAAACAGTTCATGAATTGCATTATCCAGTTTAATTAGAGTGAACAGAAAGTTTCTATGCAGACAGAAGAGTCAGCATCCAGCCTAAAATGCAACTTCAGATGGTAATGGCTGAGGCTAGCAATGAACTGAAGTCACAGCCAGTGCCAATTACTCCTTCCACTCATTATGAATACATTAAGAATGATGCTACAGTACATTCTGGTTTAATATTTAATAATATATAGAAAACATGCCTGCTTAAATTTCTTCCTCAATTCTAAACCATGTCAGAATTGGTCCAATAATGATTATTTGTCTGAATTGCATTTTGTCAAATTCTTGTTTTGCTTTCGCTATTTGTCTTAAGAAAGTTTTGATACCAAACCCATGAAACATCTGTAGTAACAAAGAGCTGATAAGCTGTATACACTGTTGTTACCTTGCTGCTGCAATGATTTTATGATCAGGATGTGAAATCTTAAAGTTCACTGATAAAGCTGCACTTGAGAACATGAAGATAGGCAGCATCTGAGAACTGTGCTAGGAAGTTAAGGGAAAAAGAGGTGGCAGAAGCTTTCCCAGATCATGTAAGCTTAAATCCCATGATTGCAGGATGATGATACCCAAATAATTGCAAGAGATTAAGTGGAATCAGGGGGAGGCAGATGCAACATCAGCAGTTCTCAGCTTCTGGTGACAAATACCTTGTGTTTCATTCACAGTATGGACATAACATTCAGGGAAGGCTAGGTCTGATGGAGTCAGACCATTCTGGGAAATGCCATAGCTCAGTTTCACCGTGTTGATATTATATTGTCATAAAATTCAAAAGAAAAGTATTAAGAGATTGTCAGTACCCTACAGAACTCATATTTCAGCTTGAAGTGGTGGACAGCCTGATCTAGGGAAGGGTGTTCCTGCCTGTGGCAGAGGGGTTGGAACTAGGTGATTTTTTTGAGGTTGCTTTTAACCCAAACTATTCTATGAATCTGTGAAAACTACTGTAAGATTAGAGTGTATGAGGGTATGGTCAAGCCAACAGTTTGGTCTCCAGAACTATCCCAAATGTGATACTTTTTAGTTCTTTGGCATGAAGAACAACTTAGCCTTAACAGATCACAGTTAAGAGTATTGACTCACATGCTACTCCAACAGATGAATTACAACTACCACTTCACTAACCTTCGGCTTTTTACACATAGTACCTACAGAACCCATAAAGCATACTCTGGAATCACTGCTGAAGTTTTTACATGTAAAATTGAGTGGTTAGTGGGTAGATTGCTTTACATCATTTCCATTGTCAAACAGTAAGCATAAAATTTTAAAATAATATTGGCACAGCTTAAAAGCCTGGACTCAAATCTAGCACAGTGTTGACCTTTCTTTTGCAAATCTGACCAATGAAGCTAGTGACAGCAAGGGAATAACATCCCTCTGCATGGAGAGAATCCATGGCTGGGAGGGAGCTTTCACAAACAAACCCCTCCACAGCTAGCAACATTTTTCCCATTGAAATGCAATCTTGGTGTCTCTGTCCTGTTCCAGGACAATATACCGCAGGCAAAACTAGTTGACACATCTGCTGATCTGCTACGTCCAGCATGTGTGGTCCAGGATCAGGAGAAGAGCTGCCCAGCAAAAACATGATGTGCTAGCACCACGGCCATGGAGCCTGAAACTTGGCAGGAAGTGGAAGAGAGTCTCTACTAATGAATGAGGCACAAGAGGCTTGTGAAATCAAAGTAAAATAAAGTAGAATGGATGGATTAAAAAGAAAATTGATAGATTTTCTTAGTACATTTTCTGTGTGGGAATGAAAATATCATATTTATTATGTCATATTAGAAGAGCATTCCTGTCTTTTCAAGTTTATACAGAGATACCTCAGAGTTCCTTTCTATACCCCCATCTTTTTACCTTTTCAAAGGCGAGTTGCTTGCATACATGTGCTCAGCACTCATGTAGGGGGGTTGCTGGTGAGAAATACTTTTTTTTTACTTTTATAATAATTTCTTAATTTGGAAATAAATTTAGCTTTAAATATTTTCAAACAGAAAACCATAGTTCATTTACATGATCGTTCTCCCTATGAATCGTATAATATACTCTGAGAGTGTGCTGTAGGGGAAAACTATTCTCTCTTTTCCTTTGTGCATTAGAATATATGTTTCTGCTGCAATAATTTAAAGCTCCTAAATGCTGCTAATGAAATCCTCTATTATTACAGTGCTGGGAAAGAGATATTTAAATACATAGTTTGTGAAATGTATGGCCTTGGGAAATGTTAAAAAGGTGGCAAAGAAATGAAATCTTTGAATTAGGAGAAGCAATATTAAAAAAAAATATTATGCATGAATTCTGCATGCAGGATTTTTTGGGGTGGGTTTTTTTGGTTGGTTTTTTTTTTTTTTTCTAAATGCTCCCAAGATAAAATTCTTTTCAAAGATGTAGTGGGATTCTCATATGCAAAAACCTCTCCAAAATTAGCCAGTCTTTGCCATCACAAATATATCCTTGTCTTAGTTAATCAGTTGACATTTCTATTACTTCTAGCACTGGACTCCTAGAGGCAGTGTAAATAGAGCTGATATTTAAGCACAATTAGATCTGATAGGCTTGTGTTCATGGCTGAGATGCATGTATTTCTTCTGGGGAGAGGAAGCTGAGCACAGTGCAGTGATGCTTTGAGTAGTTTTGAGGCACTTTATGGTCTGCAACTAGAACATCATGGTTACATGCACGAAGCTAATCAATAATCTGAGTTAGGTAAGAAAATTGTTGTCACAGAATGAGACAGGCACAAGCTCGTGACTTTAATTTGTCTCCTTTCCTAGCATGTGGTACTGTCTCTTTCTGAGTCACTTCAGCTCCTTTTCCAGGTAACATTCCTTCTATTCTAGGTGCAGGACATGTTCATGTCACATGATGCCTTTTGCTCCCTTCTCATACTGTGTAACAGTTTCGAAGCATTTCTGTGGCCTTGGTGTATTTCAGTTTGTGAGTAGCCAAGTCTCTTCAGGGAGAGAGAGAGGTCTTTTTGTTTGATGGTGTACAGGAAGATGGAAAAAACAGAGCAATTTTGTATTGTCATAAAAATATTACAATAATAAAAATCCTGTGGATTACTCTTGACAATTTCATTAGGCAATTATCTAAAATCTGGGGGAAACTATTTTCTTTACCCTGATGGTTCTGTGGATTACAAGAATTATGTGTTCTTGTAGAATTAAGCACATAGTTGAATGGAAAACAGATCCTGTTCAATCTAGCATTGTGCATGGGCCTAAATCTATTCTCTTTCTCAGCTATTCCATTTCCTGTATTCCATCCTCACTGGCTCCTTAATTTGAGGCAGTAGGGCTGACTTTGCTGCTGTAGATCAGTACTGTCTCTCAAAGGAAATGACATGGACTGGCATTGTTAGGGCATCCCTTTTGAAAAAAAAAAAAACAACGAAACAACAAACTTCTTCGCAATTTTCTAGGTATATATAAAAAATTTCATAAATCACTTTTATTTTGCTCCAAAACATTTTCTCATGGATTGTATATCTGCTTAACAATATTTCTACTTAATAAGTTCACTTAGCTTGCCACCAGAAAAACTTTGTCCAACGGTATATACTAATAAGCACAGCTGAATGCTCTTTTCTTACACACAGCCTTTTTGTGTAAAAGAATATCCTTTTGAATTCTAGTTACTTTAGCAACTTTTTTTTTAAAAAGAAAAACAGCCCTTCTAACACGATAGTTTGAGTATGCAGAGTGTTGTAGGAACCAGCTAGTGTATTTTTGTTATAAAAATACTACAACTTTTATAAGACACTCTGAGGACACAAAAAGAAAGCTGTACAATGAAACAATAAGTCTCTTTTATTCCTCTGTGAATTGCAAATATATTGCACATGTAGCAGAACTGGCCACTGCAAATTCCCATATAATTTGAAAAATCATTCTAACTACAGTTATTAAAACCATCTCTGAAATATTAGTTTGAGAACTGAAGATCAAAGTTTATGTCCCTGAAATATATGAAAGGAAGAATGGATAGATCAGATAACTCTAACTGTGATGTGGCTGCAGAGCTGTAGCTGGGAGGCCTGGAGGTAAACCTGGAAAACTTTTTCTTTTCTTCCCCCAAAATATCCACCATTGGAAAGCCAATATGTAATAATTGATGATCCAATAGCTCTCCCATATTTAGCATAATGTAATCATCACACATGGTCAGGATTGTATCACATTTAAATAAATAAATAAATAATCAACCAAACAAAAAAACATACTGAACAACTGTTTCCATCTGGACAGAATATTTTATTTACTGGACTTACCAGTCAGTTGTCTAATGCTTCAGGAAAAGATCATCTGACAAAACAGTGGGAAAATGCCTGACTCAATTTTAAAGTCAGTTCACTGCCAGTGAGAATCCCAAAGTATCTCATTCAACAGTAACGGACACTGAGCCTGGAGGGAGAGTAAAGATAAGAAAGAATTAATTCATCTGAATCTAGTCAAGGATAGAGATTGACTTTTTTCTTACATCAATTCCACTATACACTTTCCATATGGCAAGTATAATGGAAAATAAAGGAAAAATAAGATTAGTTTGTATAAGGTCTTCTAAATACTGGAGAGAGATAAATGCTGTTTTACCTAATAGCTAAAGACACTGCTAAAAGATAATGATTAACCATCGCCGTGTGGCGAGAGCAGTATAAAGTAGGTTAATCATCTCAAGCTCATGAAAGCCATGTTACCCTCTAGTTAGTCTTTTCCCTAAGGTATAAACATAATTTGAATTTCAAAAATGAAAGAGCTTAACAGAACACAGTTCTTTCGTTTTTGTTAAATAAGGACTTGGAGCATAAAGAACTCAACTTTACCTTTTCTAAATTTCTGTGCAATCATCCATCATGAGTTACTAGTCTAAAATTGAGTAGGGTGAATGTTCCCAGTACCTCCAGAGAAGGCAATGGTAAAGCTGCCACCAAGTTCTGACTCCTTTGTGCAAGATACTAAGTACTTTGAAATTCTTGTGCAGATAGATAGTCTGCTAAATGAGAAAGCTTTTATGCTATGATGTGTTACATGTATCTGCTCTCCATTCCATGGGGATATAAACCCATAATACATCAATAAAGTCAGTGCAGCTAATTTATACCATCTGGGCATCTGACACAAAAAATAGCTACAAAATTATTTCCCAATGTAATATTCCTGGAGATGAAACGCAAACCTAAGAGGAAAAAAAACCCGTAATTCAACCCATGACCAGATACACAGAAAAGCAGCATTTGTTTCATGATTTTTCTTTGTTTTCCCCCTCAGAATTGGTAATAAAGTGTATTACTGTAGGACAGAGGAGCTGAAGTTTAGTGGGAAATAATAGACTATATTAAATCTAATTGATCACAGGCAGCCATCAGGGAAATTCAAAGAAATGAGAAATTACCTTAAAAATACTAAGCTCTCACATTATATTTGTAGGATGGGTGAATGTACTCTCCCCAGCACTCTTTCAAAAATCTGTCACACTGCTGAGAGTATTACATCCTCCATTTGTAAACAAAAAAGAGCCTAATTATTTTTAAAAAAAAACAGTTTCTTAGTTCTTTGCAAGTCCAGCATGGCTGGTTTTGCTTAATTTTCATGGATTCAAAAATGAATGTTTTTTTAAATTTCATAGTAGTAAAGAAGGCACTGAACTCACACAACTGACTTAAGTTGACTCAAAGTGCTTGTCTTGAAACTTCGTTTCCTCAAAATCAAGCTCAACAAAATGACAAAAAAATCTAATCACAAGTGAATAAAAAGTCCCACTACTTTGCTGTTATTGAAACAAAATGTCTAAAAATGCCTTCAAATTTTTATGCTTGCCTGTTAGACTTAAATTTCTCCATCAAAACAATTAATTTTGCATGGTAATTCATAGGAGTTTTTGATATACTAACTAGAGTGTCTTACTGATGAAAGCCGTAAGTAAAGAATTGCTTACTGTTAAAGCTTCTGAAGATGGAGAATAAAGGAATAGGCTTCTTAAGAGTATAAAAGAGATGCTAGAGAGAAATTTATACATATTAGAGGTGGTGTTAGAGATTTTACGGGGTCTTGCTGTTTGGTTTGGGGTTTTTTTGGGAAGTGAGAGGGTTGGTGGGCAAGGTAGGCGAGAAAACATCTGATAGGAAAACGTGAACATCACAAAGATTAGAACATTACTTGTACTGTTACCTGCTTTAGAGGGGGTTTGGGGGTTCTGCAGTCTTTTTACTAGACTCAGATGAGCCAGCGAGCTCCTCAGCATGTGTTTTAGGTTCTGCTTTTCTGGAGACCCTTACTGTAACTTTCTCACAGGTGTTTATTTAATTTTTTGTTTTTTCTACTTTTTAAAGCTGAACTGCTTTGAAAGTTACATGACACACTTAAACATGTATATACTTGTGGGTAACATGGAAATATGGGTAGCTAGAGAAGTTTACAAGTTTTTCTTAGAAGATTGGGAAAATCTTTGTCTTTCAGCCTATTATTTTTTTTTTGTACAAGTTGTTCTGATTGACTAATCTGACATCTTAGCAAAAATTAACAAGGCTGTTTCCTACTGAGCTTTATTTCTAGTTTAAAAGCACCTGAATCTGTAAGGCACTCTGGTCTTCAAAGCTGGTGAATCAGCTGCCTATCTATGGCATACATAACCTTGGAATTCACAATATTCTCTATATTAGATTAATATTTTCCCTGTTTTCTAAAAGAATGCCATATCCAAAGTGATGATGTTACCTTGTTGACTGACCATGCTTTTTTTGTTGCAGCTGCCCTATTCCTTACATTATCTTTAAATCAAAAGCAGATGTGTTGATAAAGCTTAAGACACACTTCTTCACAGCTGATTCTTTTCACTCCTGTAGTTTAGAAAAGATTAATTCTTTTCCCTTTTTAAAAGGAAATGTGATTGCCTTATATTCTCAAGACCCCAGATTGAGGTCTTCCATCTGATTTTGTGCTTCATTCAAATTGCACTCTTTAAAAGAATGAAAGGAAGGTTGAAAATCAAACAAGCTAGTTTAGATTTTATAAATAAACTCCCAAACCCTAGATTCTCAGCAGAGAGATGAAAATGAATTATTTATACAATACTTCTAAAAGTAACATGGGAAGCTTGTATTTCTTTCTAGAAATGGACTGCTCAGGGAACTGATATAAATTTTATAGGAATGATACATTAAGATAGATTCATTTATGTAATGTCATTGAAATGCTTCACATTGAAAGATGTAAATCTTTAAGTAAATCATGATAAAATTATGAGAGTTAACCAGAAAGTAAGCATTATTTATTTTCTAATTCCTGTTTAGGTACTTACATACTTTGCAACTCTCTCATTCTTCCTTATAATAGTTGGAAATCACAGAATATGGAATGTATTTCTTACATAAAGAAATCTTAGGCTCTCCATTTTACAGGAGAGGCAGAAGCCCAGAAGCTGTGCAAGGAACCCCCCACCTCCCCATTGGCAGGGCAGTATGAGAAGCTGAAAAGTCCTTGGCTACTTGTCAATAACTAAAACATCAGTGTGTTAACCAGGGAGAGGGAATACTTCATATAAGGAGGTCTCTGGGACTAATATACTTCGTATATTAAGTCAGAGGGATAGAACTTGAAAGTAAGTTTAGGACATAATGTGGAGATTTGGAGGATGCATCATGCAGAAGACACCAAGACCAGAGGGACCAGGAAAAAGGGAGACCATGGTTCATCCAACTGAAGTACCAGAGATGGCAGGAGTCTGGTAATGCAGGCACATCTGACTTCTTGCAAGCTACTTGCTCGGCCTTTATTAGCAGAGGCATCAGAGATTTGCTGTGTCAAGGTTCACAGAGGCATGGATAATTGAACTTTTATTATTGTAAAATAAAGTGTTATTAATTGCATGCAAATTAAAAGAAAAAAATTCATATAGAGGAGCACATGAGGGTAGTCATAAAGGGGGGAAAAATCCCATTAACTATTTAAGGCACAGAGATTTGGAATTCTTATCAGCAAGCAACTAAATTAGCAATAGATACTGGTATTTCTCAAATACTTGGTAATTACTAATATAAGATAAAAGACATTTCAAAATAAAAAGGAATCAAGAAAGGCATTTTTCTAAAGTCAGCATAATGAGCTTAAAAATTAAGAAATAAGACCCTCTTAATTTAACAGTAATTTTTAATCTACTTGAAAAGAGACAGAAATATCAAACAAAACATTTGAGATAGTTTTCCAGCTCACACTTGATCTGACATACATATGAACAATATTCAAGCCAAAAGAAAATTTAACCTGTTGTACTACAGATTAATTAAATATAGTAAGAACTGTATTAAAGACCACGCCTAACAAGAAGATTCCCATCTCAAGCGGCCAACTAGTATGATCAGTTTTCACATCAAATTGCAGTATTTCTGGAGCACTGATTAGCATCAGGATGGAATAAATAATGCTACAATAGTGTAAAGAGGTAAAGAATATGTACTTCTTTTTATATAAAAGATTATAGAAGAAATAAAAAACCCCCATGGAAAGTGTAAGCATAGTTAATTGTTCAATTGAGTGAAAAGAAATTAAAAGGATTAAAAATAAGCAACTACTATTTTTTTTTCCAAGCATCAGAAGTTAGTTATTCTTTCATCTGGAAACTAGAGACCAGTTGGTTGGATGTCAGCCACTGAAAAAAATCACTGCATGAAAGTTAAAATGTGCCCTGGAAAAGTATAGTTCAATTAAACATAGTCTGCACAGATCAGTTGGAGAAGGTCATACTCTACTGACACAGAGGAGTACTGTGAAGATGTTATTACCATGACTGGTGCAAGGAATTCAGTAGATTTATGATACCCTGACTTGACAATGCTCTGCCCTCCGAAATTAATGTCTATAGGACAGCATTAGGACATAGGGGGTAAATGAGACTGCTAGTTAAAAATAAAGGGTGGAAAAAATGCATTCAAAAGCTTGCTTTTTCCATTTGTTTCAGGAGGAGTTAAGTAGGTCTAAATATAACTTTGAGTACACCCATATTATTCAGTTGGGAACAAGGATACTATTCTTTTAAATTGCAACTGAATTTCAAGGTATTTCCTGATATTATCTAGGTGAATCAGTGGATGGCAAAGTTCAGTCTATACAGAAGTAAGCCTATATAGAAAATACGGGATGCATACACGTTGCATTAGCATTGCCACTCAGAAAAGAGGAGGTGTGAGAATTCACTGCAGCAGTGCCCGTCTGTGTATTGCGAAGGGCAAGGCAGCACCCACAGGCATCTCCTGCTACACACACGGCGAAGCGCAGTGCAAACCCAGGCTTGTCTATGTTATTTCGGACACCAGTAGGGACCAGCTGGGCAACCACTTACCACACGAAAATGATACTGTTTTGTCCCATGCCAAAACCTGTGATCTTTACTATGGCTTTGTTTGGACAAACTCAGCTGTACATGAAGTGGTGGATACATACCTGCATTCAGCAGTTTCTGGCGAGCCTGCCTGGCAGATAGAGCAGTGTGGAATTATTTGTCGTAAATTCTATCAGTGTCTTCTATTGAACAAAAAACTTCCTACGTAAATATTAAGCTACCAATACGACTCAGAAGAGCAGAACTAGTACAGAATTTTCAGAGCTTTTGATATCATAGGGAAGGTGTCATCCTCTATGAAATGCAGCAAGTTTTCAGACTAATTGCTGAAGAGCCCTATCAGATCCACATCAGAAGTTCTTTTAAGATTTCCCTGTAAGTGAAACGTGTATCACTGGAGTATTTAAGTTACATAAAAATGAATATTATGGTTTTTCCTAACTGAGACTTGACGCAATATAAAGAAGCAATCAGAATTATGAAAAAGACTGTCAAAGACAAAATGAGACTGCACCAGAGAATCAGAAATTATCAGTGCAAGAGATAAGCTCGACATGAGGATAAGGGGTAACTGAAGGTCAGATAAAACATATCCACAGTGATGGGACAGTATCACAAGATTCTTAGAAATCATTTCTTTTTGTTTGTTTTTTTTTTCTGAACTTGTATTTCCTCTTAATCTGTCCTGAAGGGAAATCTTTTTCCTACCTTTCACTTTCAAGGGAAACAATCTGTCACCTCTGGTTTATTTCTTAAAAGATGCTGTGGCCCTCAAATCTTTCAGCCCCACTGTAGGCACTGAACACATAGGGGGATCTTTACCCAGTTAACTCAAGACTCCAGACCGTAATATGATTTACTGTACTTCAGAGCATGTAATGTGTAAATACTTTCAGTACCCTGAACCCTATACATCTCTGAAAACTCAGATTTCAAAATGGAAAAAAAACTGAGCTGACTTATTTAGTGAGGCAGTGCTGTAGAAGCTAAAGGAACTAGAGCAGATAGAATGACACCCCTATCTGAATATTTTTGAGCAATGAGAAAGGTGTAGTTCAGGTATGGGGAAGTACTCCAGCTCATTATCATTTTAACCAAGCAATTTTTATGTAAAGGTTTTAAAACAGAACCAAGTTACCATGGAAACTGATTGAAGCAGAGACTTACTGTAAATTCTTTTCTAGACAAGGATAACAGGACTGACAGGTGGGCTGTAAAAGGAAAATGAGTGCAATATAGAGTTAGGCGTGATGGTCTGTTTTCTCTTCCTAACAGTGTATCTTTTATAGCTCTGCTTTATCTCTTCTATTTCCTACAGTGATATAGTGAACATATTTTAAAAGAAGCTCCCACCCAAATGAACCTTTTATTTTGTCATAATCCTATTTGCAAGGGGATGTACATGCTCTAGAGAAAAGAGCTGAAGGGCAGGGCACTCCACTTATTTTCCCAAATTACTATGTCTTGCCAGAATCATCAGGGAGGAAGAGCCATCACTCAGGAAATGCATTTGCATAAAGTGCCCTTTGCTGCCAATGTTTATATTTTACTCCTGAAATGTGCTCGAGGTACGTTCAGACCATAGCACAGTGCTCTCTCTTTGTAAAATATGAAATATGGTAACAAGGGAATAAAGTGGTTTAATGACAAAATAGCCCTTCTTTTCTCAAAAAATTTGAAAATATAGATATTTTCTACAATCCTATTCAAAGTCAAAACAATTTGGCTCTGTATCTTTCTTAGTGTGATGGGATGATAGTAAGAACAATGGAGATTAGAGTACACAGTCCCCAAGATATGGTGCTGGTGTTTTAAGAAGGGAAATTGTCAGAGACCGAACAACAGCAGAGCATGTACCTTTTCCACTTGGAATAGTTAGCTGTCAGCACTGGAAAACATTTCAGCATATGAATATGCAATATCTTTTAAAATCTGTGCCGGATGTTTCTACCTGCTGTGCTTAATTTCAGACTCTTGTGTCATCATTAGGGAAAAATAGTTCTCTTTTCCAATATCATTTTCTACCAAAAGAAAGGCAGGAGAAGGGGGAGAGTCTTACTTGACCTCATGCTGATACTTTTCTAGCCTGAAGTTTCTGCCTCTTAGTTCCAATCCCAGTTGGAGCTGTGCTTATACATGCCCCCCTAACATAAATGGTAAAGTAATTTTCCTCTGGATTTTAAGAGGTTTGCTGTCACCAGCACTCATAGTTGGTCCCAGTACACTGGAATCACAACAGATAGTCACCTTTTCCAGCATGTTTGCCTTACAGCTAGAAGTAATGGCAACAGCTGGTTTTGTTGTCAAAAGTAAATATACTTCTCACCTTCAGTCTCTGCCTTCCTCAGCACTGTGGGGATGGGGATATGACAGATGGTTCCTGCTAACTAATCACAGAAAACATGATATTTGGTTTAAGGCATGAATTTCCAGGCAAATAAGAATACTTTCATTTAATATCCTTCCTGTGAAAAGCTGGACACCATAATAAAATGTGGTGTGCTTTAATGAAACACATATTACATGTTAAAGTATACAAAGGTGCAACCAACTGCTGAATTCTGCAATAAAGGATGCACAAACTAACACTGGCTTGTCACAAGTGAATTTCGATAACTGTTTATTACATGCAAAGGGCTTTGGCAGTGAGACAAAGGGAAATATGAAGCCAAATTCTGCTTTTTTTAGGCTAAGTGCATCTTTGATTCACAGTTCTGTCCACTGTACTATCTATCTGTGTTTGAGCCACAGAAGGCTGCCAACCCAGGCTCAGTGGCAGGCAGGCTTACGCGGAGGCATATGCAGTCCTTGAGACTGAATACTCAAGAACTCCATGCATTAGAAGGCTAGAATCATTTGCATCATTCAAAAGAAGCCATTTTAAGTATTTTGATGCTTTGTTGCCATTCTGCCATAAATCATACTGGATCAAAAAATACTGCTGTTGTCCTCAAGAAAATAAGTACCCCAATGAGTGTAGAAATCATTTTAAATTTGTGCTTTTAATGTTCGAAAAGATGTTCCCAAGAGTCTACAGTTCAATTAAATTAAAATTCCTTGCCACTATTATATGTTCCCAAATTTTAATAATTTTTCATACCTGCTTGTATGACAAAAATATGTCATTTCAGAAAACCACGATCAAATTCCCCATACAGGTGTTTATAACTACCTTGGACTTAATTAAGCAAGTCATGCAATTAGAAATGTGAACATTGGGAATAACTAAGTTCACAAACCAGGATGATACAATTTTAATTTACAAACTCTTGCCTAGAGGTATGATTATTCAAAAGCTAAGGAAAAGATGCACAAGAGATGGAGAAGGAATTTTTAGGAAATCTTTAGGATTGTTGGGGAAAAGCCAGCAAATAAGTTCTGGCAAAAATGCCCTGAAACCAAAGAGTGATAGAATAGAAAAGAAAACAGTCTAACCAGCTTTAAACTGCAATTCAGAAAATTGCTATTTACAATACAAAGATAATTCCTGCAAGCCTGATCAGAATTCTCTAGAAATCACTGAACCCTACTATTCTGTAAACTTCAAGAACAGGCCTAAAAGAAAACACTTAAGTGCTGCAACTCCAGTAGCCTGTGGCACTGCTAACTCTTGACTGCTCACTCTGAAGGTGCTGCTTGGGCTTACAAAGGACAGCTTGCAAACGCTATTAATTTCTGGGGTTTGTTCTATCTTTGTTTTCGTGGAAGACAGAAAGAAGACTAATAAAAAAAGGCTTTAATTTACCCATATGTAACTCATGGATATTTGTCAATGCAGGTCTGTCAATATACAGTCCACACTGATTTCGTATGTGACAAGGAGGCAAGCAAACACTGGAGAATGGCAGTATATATGATGCAGATAAGCAAGAAAGAAAACTTAAGGACAAAAAGCGAGAACAGTTTCTAAAATATCAGGTAAGGAAACCACATGATTCTACATAAAGTACAAATTGTACAGAGAATTGTATCAAATAGCTTGTGTTCATTTTGTCCTTTCTAGTATTTCTGAGAATTAATGCTATATGTGTCTATGGACATATGTACACACACACACACAACCCCCTACTTAACATCCACTCACACAATGAATTTCCTTTTTCAGCAAAATTGCCATTACCTTCAGTGAGAATATTTACTATATAGTATTTGGCACTTTTAATAAAATCCATTTTCTGTATTTAATTTGTTTTATTTAAATAAAACATTGCAACTGTTTCCTACAGAAAACCAAAGTCTAATTTTACAAAGGAGTAAGAATTGTGGTACATGTGTTACCATTCTTTCTCAAAAATCAGTCCAAAGTTCTTAAACCTTACATTTTCCTATCCTAGTCCTGGTCTCTTGGGGTGTTACATGTCTGCTGCAGAAAAACAACATGTGTTAACACACACCCCTCCCTTCTGATACTGCTTGCAGGTGGAAAGTGTGCTTGAGCACGCTTCTGTTTCCTAAAACTGACTAGGTAGGTGTAAAACTCTATTTACTGAGGATCAAAAACTGGAGGAACAGTGAGCAACAATTCATCCTTCGCTCCTCTGCTCCCCTGCTTTGGACAAAAGTGGTTGTACCACCTGTAGTAGTTAATGGAGTGGGACGGGTAAAAGGGGTGGAGACTGTACACTCTCCACAGCCTAAAACAAGCTGGGAAGCTAAGCTAAATGTTATATGATAAACTGTGACAGAAACATTCTCTTAACTTCTTTGATATACTTAATTTAGAATGACTGAAAATGCATTTTTGCCACAAGCAGAAGATGGAAAGAAATACTCATAACTAAACATCACATATCCATCATTTGCCTATCTATCCCCTCAATCCTTCCCTCTCCCTTCCACTCACAAAACTAGAGATGCCAGTATACCAACACATGCCAGCTATTAAGAAATGGTATATTTATGTATATTTATGGAACTCCCTTTAGAGTCTGGCTTTGTAGGAAAAGTGCTTTTTAAGCCTTCTACCAAATGCCTATGTTATGCTTATGTTTAAGTTTCACAGAACAGTATCTAATGCTTTCAGACAGCATGTTTCACATGACTGACTCCAAACCTGTGGAAATTCACTACAGTAATAACACATTCTATGAATTCCCAGGAGCTCTACAGAAATTAGAAACAAACAAAAATCCCCAGTAAATCCTCCCAGACCATAAAGGAGCTCATGATTACTGTTACACTGTATCAATTATACCTTACACGATTCATGATAATGCGATGTTGTGTTGGTGCTGTTTGCGTTTGGGTAAGATTACCACACCTGGAGACGTTCTGCCCGTCCCTCCGAATGCTGTTGATTCCTGCGAGCGCACAGCTGCTGCATTCAGGGTCAGAAAAGGCTGGGAGTATCAGCAAGGATGTCTCTAACAGGAGAAGCAACGTAATAAAGCTGGAGTTTCTCTAGGACATGCAATATTCATCAGTTACAAACTTGGGAATGTCATACTGTAAAAGCTACATGATAGAAGACGCTCTGTGTGGTGCTACAGCTGATTCCATTCGCCATATGGCACGTTATTATTTTGTATTACCTTGGGGAGTGCACTAAAAGTGGAAGGAGAACAGAACACACTCATCGTATATAGAATAATAATCACAAATTGTATAGTTCTTAATTATAGCAATAAGGCCTGTAACTGAAATGGAGATGGAGCTAAATGCGGGAGTCAAATGTATGTTTTACTGCTCTCCAGCTACTGAGAAGTAATAAACTCCTGTCAGGAATACTTAAAGAGGAAGAAATTGCCAGCCACCATATGTAAAAGCCTACAGAAAACCTCAAAGCAGGTGGACTCAAAAGTCAGCAAATGCTGTGTGGAGTGCTACACACGTAACAATAATGCCATTTTACATAAAAAATAGTTTTACACAGAGTAGGCTGGAGAAGAATCAGTCATCTCTAAAAATGAGAGTCCATAAGTACAGCCATAAGAAAATCATCAAATGAATGATTTGAATAATAAGGGGGAGGGAATATTTGCTGAAAACAATTCAAGTAGAAGATTTTTAAGTGAATTGTATCAATTCAGTATCAAGCTGAGTGAGCAGTTTGTAGGGCCTAAGAAAACCCAAACCAAACAATATCTCCAAATTTAAAAAGGCTTTCCTTTACAGTTAGAAAATTTACAAGCAGATTGTTGTTAATGTGACCAAAACTTAACCAAGATTTTAGGAAAGTAGGTGCAATATAAAAATACATTGTATTTCATGTCACAGCATTTGCATGCAAATTTAATTCTACCCACAGCAGTGGATTGAGGTTCCTCCCTCCCACCCTGCAGTGCCATCTCTGGAGGTGTTGTTTGACTCTGAAGCAAAAGCCAACCAAAGTCAGATCACTCTATTATTCAGTCACCACTTAAATTTTAAATGACAAATTTTGTGATAACAAATAATGGAAATGCAGAGGCTTGTGTGGTTTTGGAGCAGTTTGGCTCTAAACACTGCAGTCCATTAGATGAGGCATTTCAAGATCTGTTACAGGAACAGATATTTTAAAATTATTCATGCCAATTGTGCAATACTTCAGATGACATCTTCCGAGCCATCATCTATTCAAATGTTCAGTTTGAGTAGCCAAAAAGTAGATGATCGTCCTCTTTAGCCAGATCTTTAGCAGGAATAAATCAGTGAAATTCTAGAAACTCTCAATATTATCTATTATGGGTGATGTATTTTGCTTTCCTGTTAGTTTTTATGGGCTATTATGAAGAGAATTTCCTTTTTTTTTTCTTTTTTAATAAGTCATCCAAGTGCCTCTTTGTCCTTTAAAGAGAACACAACCTCACATTAAATGACTAGAGGAACATAGCTGTATGACCCCTGTAAGCTTCGCTGTCTTTGCCTTCACTACCAGTGGCTCACATTTGTAAATACTTGCAGCCCAGTGATGGCAGTAAGGGATGAACTGCAATTGCTGTGCAAGTTACTGCATCCATTTCCATTTCTCAGCTAATGTTAATACCAACTCACAACACACTTTCCACTGTATTATTAAAATCTATGAAGTTTTCACACATTTCAGTCTGAGTGCCACTCATGCTTATTCCACACGTAATCTTCTGTCCCAGCCATAAAAAAGGCTGATGCAAAAATGACTGATGTCACTGAATGAGGTTATTATTCAGTGAGAAAGAAGAAGGCAGAGAAGGAGGGAAAAAGCCAGTTCTCACTGTTGTCACTCAAGGGTCTTCTTCCCTTTAAGTTAGCAGGATTCCTGAATATGCTTTAATTGACAGCTCAAGTTTAAAGAACCTATGTTGTAAACATACTTGCTGAATTAGCAAACATTTGTCTATTATTAACTTCTTTAAAGGAAAGCTATGTATTATTGCAAGAGGGAGTAATATTTGTATATTTTTTTCCTTCTAAGAGTATATTTTGTTCTATACTAATGAAAATTAACTAGTGTTTGACAGAATTAGTGTTTACCTTACCCTAACAAATAAAGAATTTAGAACTACATTTTAAATACTTTGATTTCTGTTACTCTGATCAACTCTGTTATCTTGACAATAAACATAAATTAATGCATTATTTCATGAAAAAATTTTGTTGCAGCAATTTAAATTGGTAATGGAAATTTTTTTAAATACTTATCATTTTCTTCTGTAAAAATTAAAAAAAAAAATCAAATACCAGAAATGGAATGACAGTATGAAATTTTCAAGCTAAAATCATAACATAACATAGTAATTAATACTACTGTTATTTTTTCATAAATGTACAAACTATTCAAGTTTCATAGTGAACAAATCAGAAAAATATCAAGAAAATACTAAATGGAATAGTGTAGGAATTGAAATCAAGGAAAAAATCATATATCAAAGTTTTCTTATGACAGATGTAGTTTTTTCTGCTCCTTCATTAAGGCAGTTAATTTTTTGATTAATTGATCAAGACAGTATTATAGTATAATATTGCTTATATTAGATGCATACACTTTCAAAGTCTTCAATTAGTTTAAGGAAACACAGACAGGCCAAAAATTTGCTATGCTTCAGAGGAAGAACATTCAATTACATTTAGCAGGAAGATCATAACTGGTGTGATCCAGTATCTAACCACAGGTTTTAAATAACCAAGGGGTGAGCAGTGAAAATGTCTTAAGAGAATTTCAGAGAGGACAGAATTTTATAGACATGACCTGTTTACATAGTATATTGTGCATTATAAAACCCTACTCTCAGCTACGCACTCCATTTTTAGTGCAAATGCAGTGTTTAAAAATTTGGAACACTGGCTATACAAACTGGAATAATGAAATTCTTAGTATGGTCAGCCTCCAATTTTTACTTCCAGAGGCATACACACAATTTTACAAACACACCTCTACTTAAAACCTTGAAAAACAAGTAACTGCTCTGTGCTTTGGAGCTGCCTAAGACTTAGCTAAATACAACTTCTATATCTATGTTGGGGCTTCTTTTCATAAGGATTTAGCCCTCAATTCTCATATGCTTCTTCCAAAAAGAACCAAATATCTGCTCGATATTTGCAGGGTTTGCATTATGAAGAGATGTTAATCCAGCTTTCCCAATTCATGTTAGAGAACTTGTCTCTGATGCATCATGAAGAGTGGATGAAACCATAAGTGAGTAATGCAGTATTGTAAACTAAATATTTAGGATTTCACTGCTGAAGCTGTTCACAGTAGATTATAGGCTAGTGCTTCCACAGTATTCTAAATCAGAGTCTTTATGCTATCAAAAGCAGACAGACTCCTAAGGTATATGACTGGCAAAGTCTCATATCCTGATCACCCTGCATGATCTGTATTTGCTGTAGTTGAGAAGGAACCTCAGTATCATCTGAGACTAAGGACCACAATATGGCCCACTTAATGGTCTATCAATGTTATTTATAATATCAGGAATTTTCAGGGGTATAGTAAGCAGATCCCATTTTGTAAATTATGGCTTTTTAACTGTGATGCCTACACTGTGTGTTTGGCCAGTCCAGGCTCCAGTAAAGTACTGAACAATTTCCTATCCTTTTGTTCCCAAAGATATATGCTTACATTTTTGATACACTGTGCAGATTCCAAAGAAAAGAAAACAATTATATGAAGCAATAAACAGATTCTGAAAAATAAACAAGTTTAGAAGGATAGAACGGCATGTTCTAAATGAGTTCATACTATTTGAATGCTCAGGTACCACAGTGAATGCTCTGCCACCCTTATTTACACCCTCATCTTCAAGAACACTTCATCTCCTGCTCGAGCCTGCGTTCTAAAAGTAGCATTAAGTGCTTTCCTGGAACAGACTAGTGAACTACATGCTCAGATGATCTCTGTAATTTCTTAGCTTTAAAGCCATGTGACTGCAATAACATCATGCTCGCAACAAATTATGTTATAAATTGTACATAACTGTATAGAAATAAACTTGCAAGGCATCTAAGTCTCCATCAAAATGGAACAAAGTGGGAGAGCTTTTTAAAACTGGAATATACAAGACTGAACGTTGTGCTTAGACTGAAAATCACCTTTTGTAGTTTCTTGCTTACCCCACTAAAGGGCCATTTGATTTCTATGAAGTATGTTAAAATATCAGAGGTATAAATTCCTTTCTGCTGTTTAGTATACTGTTGAATTTTTTTGACATCACAGATGACAGTAAACGTGATTAATGGCTGATGATAATTGGAGTTTCATTCCAGTGGTTATTGCTTGTCAGTAACAATTAATAGTTCCACAAAACCCCCATTCATTTCACAATATTAAAGAATTATGGCTTTTGGGAACTATACTAAACTAGCAATTTCAATTAGATTTTGAATTTTATAGTATATTGACTAACAGTTTATGGTTTTATAATAGCAGTGATGGCTTATTGTTGTATGGTAATCACTCTAATTACACGTATGTTTATCTGGAGAATTACGGTTTTTATGGTTGTATTAAAAATAGTCAATTGCGTGTTGCTGCTTGTTTAAAAGTATAGAGAGTTTTGGTCTTTATCAGTTAAGATGATTTTGAACAGTTTTGTCCCTGTATTTGATAGGCAAGAAGCAATGGTTAAGGGATGCAAAAAAGTTAAGTTCCTCAGTACCGAGCACCAGCTGGTACAGTGTGCAGCACAGCCACCCAGTTGCAAGTCTCCTACCTACAGCCATCTGGGCTGTAGATATAAAGCAGCAACTGATAGTTTCCAGAACTGTAGGAAGAGAGGAGGGGAAATCTTCAATAAAGTGAAACATAGTGATTCTGGAAAGTCACTGAAAAGCATCCTCACCTTTGGCCTTTTCTCCAGTAAATAACTTCCTGAAGCCAGAAGGAAAAAAAATCAAACAAACAAAAAAATCAACAGGAAGGGAGAAGGAACCAAGGACTGGCACAGAGGAATACACAGGGGAGAGAGAAAGGATTGTGTAAGGTAAATGTGATTGAAAACATGTCCTCTGAATCAGGGCAAAACAGTACACAGTTTGATATGAGAGACTGGAAAGGGTATAGTTATTTTGTGTGACAGCATTAAACTTAATAGAGCAAATTTTTAAGCTTCTTAACTGAGAAACAAGCAGGCTCTGAAGTTTAACATGCTTATAAGATAAATCTTGAAAACATACAGATACTAATAAGAATTCTGGCCCTCAGGAATTCAGTGTATTTCTAACAGTGACATACATATTGTCAGAGTCTGAGTCACAGATCATCTAACAACCTTCAGCAAAGTGGAAAAAGGAAGAATATGGAGAAAGAGCTTTATAAAGTTAACTTTTTAATTAGCAAGGGACATACTTATTTCACTTGCATAAGTGATTTTGCTTAGGACTCTACTTGACTGCAATTTTTTGATACAGAGAATATAATTTCTATAAGAAAATTCTAAATACATGTTTTTGTTCTTTGTCTTTTATTTCAACACACTCTTAAAATTTACAGCTAATTTTGATTATTTTTAAAAATTGTCAAATTAATCTCCCAAATAAAGTAAGTTCTAGTAAGTCAATCTAGTCTTATTCTTCCAGCCAATTAAGTTATCCTGGTGTAACACAAGGCAAAATGAGAAGCACCAAATTATTTTAGCAAACTAGGTTTGGGAAAAAGTCAACAATAAAAATGACCGAGAATGCCAATGAAATTCAAAGGCAAAACTGCAGCGCGCTGCGTGTTCTATTTAACGTCACACTTCTCCATCCAGTAATGATCATTGCCAAGTCAATGCCAAACTCTGATTGAAGCCAGTGGGAACAGGAGCAAGACCTTTCTTATTACTACTTGATTCGTTTGAGCAAGTTTGCGAAAGCAGAAAATTACTGCTGGTGACAGGGGAACCTCAAAAGATGTACTTGCTCATTTCATTGGAAAAATCATAATGCAGAAGTTTGGATGATTACAGAGAGATAAGTGAACCTTTTTGATTTATTTTAATCCTGGACTTCAGAACATCTGTTCATAAATATTTTTTTCTTAGATTTTCACAGTACTATTAGTAATTTGTTGTATTTTAGCACCTAATGGCCCTAATTAGTATTTGTTCTACTGTGGCAGGTGAATGATGAAACCACATGAAAAATAAGATGGCACTAAATTAAAAAAATAACCAGCTAATGTGACTAAATAAAAACCCCTAAAAACCTAGGTTTGCAATTCCCAAGGTAAACTTTGGCTAAGCACAGGTTCAGAACAAATGTTTTTCTTACATTTTCTTTTTAATTCCCAATGTTTATTTGGAAAATAAACACACAAAAATGCAACTGAATAAATTCACAATTATGATGCAAAGTATCATGATTAAAGAGAACAAAGTGTATAATATATATGTCAGGAACTGGATACAAAGGGACAACAGAATTTCAACATTCAATTTAGTTCTATTCTTTGATCTAATCTAATAAAACTTTAATCTCTCTTTTGTAGAGCACAAATTCAGGCATTGCAATGCCTCTAGATCCAATTCTAATCTCTCATTCACACAAATCATTTTCACTCCTCAGTGACTCTCAGGTTTGATAATACCAACAAAGAGATTCCCACAATATATGTCCCATATCCAGCACCAAATTTATTGTTTGGAGGTTATTCATATTATAATTGAATAATTTCTTTTGCAAAATAATAATGAAAATTTATTTTATTTATTTTCTGAATTTTTAAACATTGAACTTGTATTCCTTTTCCCAAAAAGCCATACTTCTCATTCCTTCTGTGACACTCTTAATAAATTTTTATCAGCAATAGTAAGATACATTATGCTGCTCAGTGCCTTGAAGCCATAATGATATTCAGCCTTCCCTGGAAGAGATACCTTTTCACTTGCATTTTGTTTTTAATTCAGCTCAGCTACAATACAGGAAAGTTGAGCAATAAACCATAAAATCAAGAAAAGGCTTCTTTTTCTGTATGTATGTAAAGGTAATATTATCTGAAGTCAGTCAAAGTAGTCGTTACTTGGCACTTGGGAATGCTGAATATTGCTAAGATTCTTCAGCCAAAGATCTTCAGGTCAATTAAATATGTTAGGATCCTAAGAAATATCTGTATCTTCATTTTCTTCAGGAAATACAGTACCATTATGTACTGTATGTATGTACAGTATGTGAACTATTTGTAAGCTGCTTAAAAAATTCAGTCATTTCTGAATGGGGGCCCTCAAAAAATGTATAGCAGGAAAGAGCTCCAAAACCAAAAATGTAAACTTTGAAGTTTCCTTAGTTGGAGAAAGCTAGATCATACAAGCTTGTTTCTTAACTCAGTCAATTCTGAGCGATAAACAAAGGGTAATTTCTTGGGCTGCACACACACCAGACATAGCCACCTCAGGATTCTGTCTAAACTTATTAAACTTATTGCCCAAAAATGAGCAACATGAATAACCTTTCTTTACAGTGCTCTTCCTTAAGGGATAAGGATAAACTCTAAAATTTATGCTCCACCATCAGCAAGAAGCAGCATATTCCTTTGTGGAGGAAGTGGTTCAGTCATAATTTCCATGATCCTGAGCCTGGTAGTCTTGTCGTTGCCACTTCCTACATCCTCATGGCCACCAGCACAGAAAGAGAAATATAGTGGACATGCAGCATCTTCTCTGCTTTGGTGCCATGGTAGCATGTCATGTTGGATGGGTATCTCTCCTACTTGGCAACCACCACCACCCTTAATGAAAGGTGCATTATTTCTTTTTTACAAGGTGATGAAAGTAGTAGTATTAGTAGTAGTAGTAGTACTAGATAAATGGGAGCAATTGCTACAGGATAGCTACAAGTCTAGACGATTGCAAGACTTCCTACCCACCTTGAGGTCTCTCATCCTTCTACCCATACAATGCCAAAAGAACAGATACAAACCCATGCGTAAGGAATGGTTTGGACTGTACCCCACTTCCCAAGTCATCCCAGTGCTGTATCATATGAGGAAGTTGGTTTCCCCACACATGCATGTTTCCATATATACATAATCACAGAATCAAAAGGTTGGAAAAGACCTTTGAAGATCATCAAGTCCAACCATGTACACACTATATAGTATCCTGGCTACTGGATAGAAATCCAGATTATTTTACTAAATGGTACTACTTCTAATTTTATGCTTCTTCCAGCCATTTGGTGCATTTTATATAAACCCAAACAGTAATGAGGAACTTGAAATAAGTAAAATCCAGTGCCTTGCAGTAAATTAAAATTTTGCCATTGACATGAGGGCAGATTTTCTGCCATGGTCTCAAAACTGTTCCCTGTTAAGAAATGCAGTCTGTGTTAGTTGAAGATACCTTACCAATCCCCTACACTTAATGCATAATAAACCCACAATAATAATTTTCCTGGAGTTTAGTATCACAGTTACGTGACATGTCATTTCTGTTACATTCATTGCAGTTATTTGCAGTTAAGATGCAACTGGTAAAGAAGTTTATCCAGAGTTTTCTGGAAACATAACTACAGATCTTATTCCCTAATACTGCTTCATAGCTGTGATCTTCACCTGAACACAAGTTTATTTCCAAATGACAATATCAGTTTGTTTTCACTGTCTGAAACAGTACACTAATAGGTATTCAGTGGTGTGGAAGACACCTTTATAGCTGTGTGACTTTAATGGAATCTCTTTAAAAGAGACATGATTACTACAACTTAGTACATTAGAATGATACTTTTTGTTATGAGTGAAAGTTTCACCTTGAAAATTCATTTTCTTGCACTCATTTAGAATCAGTATATATGGACTGAAGTTAAGGCTTTGTATTCTATCTAGCTGTTAACCATAGTAAGGTTGTGCATGTGGCACTGGGATTATATTTCATCTTCTATATTAAATGGGGACTCTTTCTTCTGGCTGCAATCATGCTTTCCAATTAACATATGTGTTTGGTGTGGAGGGGGGAAATATTAAAAAGCCCATGTTAGTGAGTTATCAAAGTTTTAAGTTACTGTTAAATTATTCTGTCATTGGGCAGGAGTCTTTCGACTAGGATTCTTTAGAGATGCTCCATCCTCACCTTCTGAGAGTCTTACAATTGCTGTGATTAGACTTTACTTTGTGGTTGCCATCCTTTTCTCAGGAAGTCTCAAATGTCGGGTAGAGAGCCCTTTCAAAAACTTAGATTTTCTGAATGATGATGCACAGGAACACTTTCTTAATTGTTTCAGTTGGCTTGGATACACACTTGTACCCATTTTTACAGAGAGCTGTGCTGCAAAATTGACTGACACTGGTAATTCATTTACTATTTTCAAAATGTAGTATTTTATGAAACACATACAGAACTAGACATTTCCTCTAAGAAAAGTCCAGGGCTACAGGAAAGCCAGTACACCTGGGCAAAACAGGGAATGTTGGAACCTCATTAGCTGTCCTTTTTTGGGTGTAGATTCTAGCTTCTGCGTGCCTTTCTAGTCTCTTTAGTACCCAGACATTTTAGCATGCCATGGCTCATTAGATAACTGTGCATTCAGTAGCATAAAACTCATCAGAACATACATGCAAAAATTTAAACACTGAGACCCAGTTGTTTGCTGCTTTGAATAACTGGTTTTTCTTCTTCTTTTTTTTTTTTTTTAATTATTAGTAGCACCTGTAAGTAGTGAGAACAGAAAAGCCAAGCAGAACATAAGCTGTAAGCAGAAAGGAGGAACAGGCCACACAAACACTTTTTTGTAGAATGAAATGGAGGTCATCTGTGTATGTTTTCTAAATTCAACCAAAACTTCTGCTGGAAAAGCTCTCACTAAAGCATTAGCTACTCCATGACTTTAGGGGATGTTGTGTATTCTAGTGTCTCTGTCCAGAAAACTACTTATATTATTATGCAGTGAGAATAAATTCCCCAAACATGCTGAGATATGACAATCCCCTTTTACCTTCACGCTACAAGCTATGGCTTTTTAGAATTTTGGGATTTTTCTGCTTATTTACTAATTATAAGTGTATGCTTTAGTCTGATTAATAGAGGATATAAAAAACTTAATGTTTTACTGCTGCCATATTTACTTTGTGACTTCATTCCTGAATTTCACAAGAAGCAGGATTGGCTTAGTCTAGACTGCCTTTGTTTAAAATCCTCTTTTATACTCCTGCCTTACAGACAAAAAAGTAAACTCAAAGAAGAGTTTGGATACACATTTCAATAGACGGCGCATCAGTATTCGCTATAATTTCACAGCAGGAGAGACCACACAATTACACTAAGAGGTTTCCCCCAGAGGTCTATATCAAACCTTGTATATTCACATCATTGTTATGCTTTATCAGGTGCATGGATTTCAGGCATTGCCTTCTTATGACTTGTCCTTCTTACCTTCTATAACTTATGTTTAATAAGCAGACAAAAGCTCCTCCGAGCTTTACTAGCAGGAGATAATTGTTCTATACTCTCTGCAGTTTCCTCTCCAGCACTGCAGCATACATCAGTTGCTAATGGTTAATTACTTTGTGCACTTGCAGTTCAGTCTCCTGAGGAGTGAAATTAAATTTCATGATTTCAGCATAAGAGGACATGGACTCCAAACAGAGACACTTTTACAAGTTTTTTCTGAGCACAGTCAGAGCAGGTCTTTGGCACACTGGACAGGGAACTGCAGGCCTGACTTTTATTCCAGGTGGCACTTGACTTGATGTTTGCTGATTGCATCAATGGCCAAAACTGTTTCTTTGCACATACACTGATGAGTATGCCCTTTCCCCACAATGAAACGCTGTTTATTCACTCCTGCAAGAGACTGTACACACCACTATAACTAAATGATTCAGTAATTCAAAACAGTACTCATTCTACATGAATTTTGCTTACATTTGCTTGAAACTAACAGTCTTGGCAAGAGACAGCTAACTGGCCTTGGAGCGCTGTCAGTGCTAGGAATGTAACACTTGAATTCATTCATCCTGGAAAGTTGAGGAGTTCATTGCCATCCTTTCCCAGACTTAAATGGATAGTTAGGACTTAAATGTGTGCATGGAAGACAAAAATTGTGTTTTGCCCATATGTACCAAAAACATTGCTGATCCCTATGTGCTTTATGTAAATTATGATATCTTGGAAGATGTTATAAACAGAACATATGGAAATATTCCACTTAATAGATTTTCCCAAGAAGATCTGATTTCATAAACCAAAGTCCTATGAATTCTACGAATTTTTGATTTTTTTTTTAATTTTTCACTGAATGGAAATCAGATTCATAGGATGCCTTCTCTGGACTCTTCACATGTTGCCCCAAGAGATCCAGAAATTCTTTGGATTTTTTTACTCCTGTGCAAGTATAATGTCTGAGAAAAAATGGGATCAGTTCTTACAAAATGGAAATTCTCTTTTAATAAGGTTTTCAGGACCTCTTATTTTTCTCTTTTCATATCTGATTCCCAAAGTAACTTAGAGAATGAGCCCTATGAGACACAAATTTTGGAAACTGGTGGTAGCCACTTAAAGCTTTTACAGTACTGTGGCAACTGCAGTTATGTCAGCATACAAACAAAACAAAGAAACAAAAAACCCACCAAAAGAAAACCCAAAAAAACCCTACCAAAAAAACCCAACCCACCAAACAAAAGAAGTCCCAGTTGCTTTTTTCAGATCAAGAACTAGTGCAACTTTCAATAATTTTTACTGGAGTTTTTTGTCTGCTTTTGTAAGTTTACCTGATATGATTATGGCAGTTACAAATTGTTGCTACCAGAGAGTAGGATTTATCTTATGATTTGCATGACTATCAGTAATGATAAAACCCCAGCAGAATAAAAGGCTTTTTTTCTCATGCTAGATAGGAAGTTTAATTAGCATTAATTTAATTCTGACAGCAACTCTCACTTTGTCTCATTTATTTCATAGAAGAGTAGCTGCTGAGGTATTTTGCCATGCTTTTCCTCCCTATAGGAAAAATGCACTTTGACTTCCCCCTCCTCTCTTTTTCAGTATAAAGAATTTGAATAAAATATTTATGTTGTTCTGATTTTAAAAAATAAACCCCAAAAACCTAAACCATTTTGTGAACTTAGCGATTGAATAGCGATTAAGGTAACGTTTATGTAGAACACAGTTGATGAGGAAACGGTTTAGTGAGCAAAAATTTCTGGAAATTCTGTGAATTTGCATCACATTCCAAAAATTTTCACTGTCATCTTATTTTGATTAATTAGTTATAAGCACTTTGTTTGTTTGTTTTCTTGAGAGGGAATATGACAGAGCATGTATTGCTTGCATAATCTTAAAATTAGAGTCAGTACTGCTAAATTCCAAGACTTCATTTTCTAGACAATTTATAAAAATTTAGCTTCCTAAGAACTTCATGTTACTGGCTATCAAAAACTTCATATATTCATATGGATGAAGAAAACAATTACAATTCTGGGCTCCAATTCATGCTTCAAGTGACTTTATAACCCTCTGAATCACAGCAAAGTGGCACACACAAAATTTTCAGGGAAAGGTGTTTTTTTCTTTTCTTTAGAGTGTATAATTTCATTAGACAATATTTCTGGTTAGAAACATTTCTGACTTTTAGTGTAGAAGTTGTAGCAATTCAGAAAATCATTCTGTGTAAAAAATGTTTCCTGAACAAGAAGACATCATCACTTTAGAAGACAAGAAATACAGTAACTGATTTCCATTTGGAAATAAGTTCAGCTGACATAAAGTACAAAAGAAATGTGCTTTAACAGTTTACCAGTATTTTTTTCAAGTGTGAAATGGTAACAAAGAGCTATGGGGATGTTTTTTTCAACTTTCTTTCGAATGGATTCATGGTGGCAAATGCTGGATGACAACCTGTGTGATGAAAGACACAATGCTTCCCCAGAAAATGTCAAAAGTGGATCTAATTCTTACAGTATGTAGTGTGTGTGTATTAATAACATCTTCCAATTGATAAAAGTATTTGTGGTGGGGGGTGAGTGAGAAATAGAATTTTAAAATAGTTACTTTTGGAACACTAATTCAGCCTTTTGGTCACCTTTCTCATGTGAACTCTCTCCTTACCAAAAATGACATCAATATGTAAACCTGGCCATAAAAAAAGCTTTTACATTTCAAAAAGAAACCATCAGTAATAACATCTGCAAAAGGCTTCTCTACTACTATTGTAATTTACTTGAAAGATAATGGAAAAATCCACCATTTCAAGAGACAACAGTGTATTCAATGTCCTATACTGTTCTTTCAGTATAACAGAAAGGTCTTCTTCAGTGACTTGTTTAGTTGTATTTCACTAATATTACATGAAAGTATTATATCAATAAATGAGTTGCTAAATTAAATCAAGTCAAATCATCGAAAGAAAATTCTCAGTTGAGGTTCTAAATGCTGGGACATCAAACAGAAAACAGTTCTCAGTTACTACTTTTGTTACGATGTTTGGGTGCTATATATATGGGATTTTGATGGTTTAGAAAAACCCCAATCTTTAAAGCCATGTTTCAAGAATGTCTTATTGTGCTCCATTCTGTGGTACACTTAAAAATTAAATTCTCTGTGAAGTAAATGCAAAATTGTGTTCCTGTGCTCTACAATAAAATAGTTTGGAGTTTGAGGTTTTTTGTGTGATCCAATAATTTTCAAGTGAATAGGGCCTTTATGAAACATATTTTAACACTCCTGTAGATTAATAACGTGTTAGCAGAAAAAGACATGTTGAGTTTAGCTCAATTATTCTTCCATCCCAATTATATTGTGACATTAAATCTTGTGACATTTAATAAGAAAGGCCATTTCACCCACGGCTGCCTCAGCTGCTGACAATTTATGCAACAGTGTTCCCTCCTAAGAAACTATTCTGAAAGAAGGCAGCTTTCTCACATGCTGATGTGTCTAACTGTCCATATAAATTCAATAAGATGCACCAAAATATACAAATCTGTTCATCTTACAATTACCTGATGCCTTTGACTAAAGAAAGTGGAATTAACTGGGCTAGCATCGATTCTTTTTCCAATTGCAACAGCGTAAATGGACTAACATAAGAAAGAACCAGTGTACAAAATAACACATTATTTGCATGCAAATCTCTCTCATTTCCTTATAGTGTTTCACATTCCTGCATGTGAATTCACAGGTTTAAATGTTTTAAATTTTTTATTAAAACTTCAGTTAAACAAAAATTTAGTGACACCGCTAAATATTCCACTGGAGTAGAAGGCAGAACTGAGTCACAACCCTTAGGACCAGCTCAAGACTATTTCCTGGAGAAGTATATGCACTTCTTATTGTGGATTATAAGCAAAGAAATGTCAGCTAGCTGTTCATCTGGCGCCAAACTGGAAGATGCGTAGTTTGGTCTGTATCTAAAATAACTAACCTAACAGTCAGCTGGCTTCAGGATCTGAGCTAAAAATCTCCACGCAACACCAAACGACAATGTATGAATGCATCAGCTGGCTCTTAGATGTCTTGAGGAGAACGTCCCCCTGTGTGTTGGTGTAAAACAAGGTTCAAACCAATTTCAATTAACTTTGACCTCTAAAAGTTACAAGTATATTAATTGAGGTGTATTTAAGACCATCATTTTCCTGTTTTCAGTTAACTATGGAGTCACACACTTGAGTAAATGGCTTGGTTTTCAAAGGAGTCAGGAGTTCTTAGAGCAATTTATTTTACTCCCAATATAAAATAGTATTTTATGGTAATTTGGCACATCTGGTCTATTGCTTAGGTAGAGCAGATGTTTCAAATCAAATGCCCAAACATTGAAAAGCAGGCTGTTTGCCACGGGTACAAACCTGTGTGAAAGCCACAGGACTAAAGGATTGCATCCTGCCTGATTAAGACCAGGTAAACTATCTCAGGTGCATATTCATGGTAGAAATGTGGGTGGTTTTTCCTATGGCTTTATTCTACCCAGTGGCAGCTATTTCGCACATAAAGTACAGAAAAATCAGGTAACAAAAAGCAAAATTAAAAGCTTCATTTTGTCAATCGTTTCAAAGGGTAAGAAAAACCCAACTAAATTTTGAATACTCCACACTATGAAAATCACATGCTTTCACAGATTTGTGGGTGGAGAGAATGGTGTGTGCATTCATGTATACTGGCAAAAGTTAATCCAGCTGCTCCAACTTCAGGGCTGTGCAGGATGGATAAATGCCTCGCTGAACCACGAGCTTCATCCTTCTTTGAAAATCATAGTTATTTCTGGTACCAAGCTATAAAAAGTTCGTCTTTTGGGGTTTTTTTTAGAAAAAGCCTGTGCAGGAATAAGCACTGTACAAAATCCTCTGAAAATATGCGTGACAGAAAACACAGTGCTTTCACTGAAGATGCCCCTGGCGAGGACTTTATGCCAATATCAGATTTCATGCACCTTTTTCATGTAATATCTCTATAAAGCATTCATGCTTAATACAGAAGATGATAAAGTGTTTACATTTGTGGCAGCAATAGATAAAGTCCTAGGAAACCACAACCAGCAAAACACACCAACAAAATAAATGTTGGGGGAGGGAACCAAAACAATGAAACTAAGGCTTGCCTCTTCATTGTGGTAGCTTAAGGACAAGAAAGAAGGAAGAGAAATATTCTAAAGCCCCTGCCCATTTTCCATTTCTTAGGGATAAATTTATGTTTATAGGAAGAGTCAGATTTTACTGCACACAGAGTACTGAAGCTAAATAGCATCAAAATTTCTTTGGCACAGCTCTATTTCTTTAGAAACCAAATACACAGCTAACACTTACGACCATTTTAATGACAGGATGAATAGATTTGCAAACTTTCCTAGTGTAAAAAAGCCGCGGGGACAGGGCTTAGCTGCTGGCATAGAGCAGTCAGCTGCTTGCTTGAAAGGCTGCTGCCTTTGCATGTGCTGGTGCTGAACACGTGCTCCCTACTTGTACAACCTGCTGACACTGGACTCTTGTCAGCAAAGAGGAGCCACTGTTACCCATGGCGGTGGCACAAAGGTACTATCCCTCTCAGGGTTGGTGGCAGAAACAGAAAGAAGCCCATCATCCTGGGAACTTTTCACTGTACTCTGTGGTCCCTGCACCCAAAAGGGGCAGCCTGGGTGCTGGAGATGGATAGGAGTGGATTTCATGGTAGCATTTTGTCATCTTCTGCCACTGCAGAATGGTGATAAAAGTTCATGGGTTCATGCTAACAGCCAATCCTGACACATGCTAACTGCTGCAGTGTGACCTTCAGCCTGCTTGGGTGGATGGAAGAAGAGGTTCTGAGAAACAGGGCGTGCTGCAGTCTCTGTACAGAGAAAGGGAGGAGCTGAAGCCATACTGTTCGATCCCCTTCCACTTGTCCTGACACCCACTGACCTCTCCTAGCTAGTTCCTGAAATTCTCTAACCATAGGTGTACATTAGAAAACCAATTTTAGAACTGCATCATGAAGACCAGTTGAATTTGTTTTCTGTACACTATTGCTCCTTCAGTAATTGCACTAGAAGTTAGAGAGAATTAACAAATCCTGTAGACACCACTTTGTATTGGCAACTGTTCTCCTATTACACAGGAGAACAAAGCGTAAGGATTAGATGCTTCTTGTTCATGTATCTGGAGGTGCAACAAAATCTCTATCCCAAAATGGATTTTTTTTTTATAATATCAGTTCAGAAAATAAGTGGAAATAGTTTGGAGCCTTGGCATAGTATATTTAAGTCTCTGCCAGATAACGGCAATCTTTTTTGAGAAATATCAATGCTCACGTTCAAGGGCTGTAGTTTGTGGGCTGTTGTTGCTACAGCCTTTGAACAAGGGCAGAAAAATGTGTACTCAGCAAGTATTCAATTAAAATGAAAATTCAAGATTTTATTCTACCTCTACACAAGCCCTTGGGAAATTTCTCTACAATTTTTATGGCTTCCAGTTATAGTTCTCTTTCCATTTTGGCTCCTAAATGCCCAAAACTGGTTCATTAATTATACTCCAGAATTATAACAGAAATCTCTAGATACATTTTGTTAAATTCCGCTCAAAAGTTATTCTTCCACTGTGATCATAAATGATTTTTACACCAGTATTCTAGAATCATTTGCAAAATTGGAAAATAAAATCTGTCATTTTTCCTGTTCTGCTTGGAAATTAATGTAACAGATTGTGTAATTTGAAAGAGTGCATAAGCACAGTGTTGATTAATTGCTTCAACTATCAACATGACTGAGAGACAGCAGTATGACTTTCTTGATACGCAGCCATCAACAGTGCAATTTTTGAAGGGGATAATAGTTACCAGTGGATAAAAGAGAACTTCAGTCTCTATCATGCACTAACCTGCAAATTCAAAATGTATTGTAATTTCTGTTGGAGCTGAAAAATGGTATATTTGAGATAGATGCTGTAAAAATTAAAAAAACCCAAACAACCCAACCCATAGTTCTGGCATGCACAGCGTAAAGTAAAATTACAAGTCTTAGTGAGAAAATAATTGTAATTACTTTGAGCAGCTTTGCTTTATTCTTCTGCTCACTAAAACTTCATTGTTGATAAATAACTTGAAGTAGGGCTGTTTTCTTCTCATTGTAGCTGAATTATATTAATGGACATTATGGGCCTGATTTTGCTTCTTACAAAGTTTACGTGAGCCTGTCAGCTTTCATTTAAATTCCAGTCCCTAGAAAACTTTCCTCTTGATATCTGGCACAGCATCTTTCAATATACCCCTATTGTTATCAATCTAATAACACAACAGAAGGCATGCTCAGAGAGTCAAAACACTAGCCTTTGCTACACATTAATGTACACTGCTGGGACTTCCCCTTATCAAATATTGAGTTGAGTGACAGAACTGTTACAAGTGAGGCAATGTTTGTAGGGAGAGAGAATGTATCCTATTGGACCAACAGACATAGCTGGGGAAAAAAAAAATCAAACCACATAGAAAAAATTATATTCCCAAAAGCACATCTATTTCACACAGCCATATCAGATGGTTTTAGCAAAATATACTCTCTCTTCCTACAACCTCGCCTACTTGGATTGTCGCAGATAAAACATGACCACTGCAAACATTTTCAAGTAGTGATGATGCCATGGTAACATGCATAAATATTATTTTTTTGCCTGTATTGAGGCACATACATCTACCAGGAGGGTTGAGAGTATTCCAATAGAAAAACAGTTCCTGCAAATACCAGTCTCCTGCTCAAGTCCTCCTGCAAAATTTTACAATTTTTTACTTAAAATTCTTAAAGTTCTTTCTTTTGTTTAATTCAAAGAAAATAAGATTTTATTCACCACACAGGAAAATTCGGAAATAAGGTACGCTAAGTGCTGTCAGGTGCTTACAGAAAACAAAACCACTCTGTCCTCATTCAACAATTCTAATTCAAGGTGATGGACATAGCATAAGACATCCCTGTGTGAAGGTGATGTGAAGAATACAAGGAAATGGATTTCAGTGGCTAGGTTAGTATATAGCAACTGGAATAATGGAAAAGGTACACATTCCAAGCCTTTATTTCAACTGGCAGTTTCCTTTCAGGAGCTTTATTTCCTAGATAGTAAAACAGACTCCCAAAGTGTTACAGTACCAACTTTCCCTAGCCCTTTACTACAGGTTTACTGTCTCCTTTCCTACACCAGTAGAACATCCCGTAGACTCTTTCCATAAACATTGATAAGCGGTTTGTTTTCAAAATAGAAGGAAAGTGAGTCCTTTTCAACAGCTGTGAGCTGTGCAAGCACATAGTCATTTGTCACATGCAGGAGGACCTGCAACTCCCAACAGGCAAGTGTTCAGAGTCACACTGACTTTACCCTTTGAAAATGTGTTCCTTAAAGCTTCAAATGAAGCAACAGCGATAATAATTAACAAACACTTCTAGATAATGCTAAACAGAGTTCTGAGGCTATGACAATGCAGAAATAATTCACTGTAAACTTACATCCCTGATCCTAATGCCTGAAGTTGAAAATATTTATGACAAAGTACAGCTAAGGTCTGATTCCACTGCCATTAAAATTGATGGGAATTTTACCCCTAGCTTCCATGGTAGTGGTTCATAAAAATGTATTTATTGGGGAAGGCAGAAGTAATTCATATGTATGACTGCATGAATGCTTATACATATGCATACAAATATTATAGCTCAGTACATTCCTTTTTTTCAAAGTCAAGATACTTGAAAAAAATACACAACTCTGTCCTTTGTCTAATTTTATGTTCTTACATTCTTATGATATATTTTAGTATCATGTCTTCATGTTTCCCATAAGCTTTCTTTTATGTCTAAAAACACACCAGTAATATCTTCGAGCTCTTCTATGTCTGCTATGAGTTAAATTTATATATATACATTATGGCCAAGTTTCTGTTATAAAACCCCTTATCTTTGAAATAGTATTTGAATTTCCTTATTCTATCAGTGCCAGCAGTAATTACAATGCAGGTCTTTCTCTCATGCAATTTTTTTAGCTTCTTTAAAAAAGTATTAGAAGTTTGATAGCAAATTCAAATGAAGGTATTACATAGTTTATCTGAAAATGTAGAGTCAGATTCAATTAAACACAATTAACCTCAAAAACTGCCACCACTTCTGAGGGTGAATCATATCCCTCCCAGCAGTTGAACCTTCATGCGATGAGAGTCGCTCAGCAGGCATGTACGTCCTTCAGCGCAGAGAGACTGCCTCTGCCCAGCTCCTAAATACCCACATTGTCTGGTTAACATCAAGGCAGGTAATCTGTGCAAATGAAACACGAGGACTCTTCATCTTTACAAGAGTTTCTTGTGTTTAATGGGTAGAGAAATTAAAGGACTGTAAATTGTATGGGACTGATTAGCTGTATTTGGGAAGAAGGAGGCAAGGGAGGCAGACTACTTCAGTATGAAAATGGTAATCATAGAACAGCTCTGTACCTTAGAAAAAGGATATCTTTTTGTCTCTATAAAGACAGAATTAACAAATCCAACTCCTCAAAATATAACAGCTCAGCTTGAGGACACTGATAGAATTTCACGAGAAATAAATCAATAAGGCTTTACAGAAATATAGCAATACACCTATAGAAGCTACTTCGTAGATCATAAATAAGTCAGTAGTTAATGACATCTTGGCCTCTTTTACATGCTCCAGTAGTGTAAGTAAGACTAAAAGTATTTACCTTTAGACTGAATAAAAAGAGCTATTTAGGATTCCCAGCACTTGGGGTCCTCCAGAGTAAACACTGAGCAGGCTAGCCCTGCAGAACATCTCAAGAATAAACCTTTTTCAGGATGCAGCTATAGTTGTATCTTGGCATTTCTAACTGGAGAGTCATGACTTGGGAGCTGGAGAAATAATTTTTCCCTATAGATTATCTCAGTTTGCTTATTTCCTGGAATCCTGCTTTAAACACAAGATGTATGACTTTTTAAATCTCATTCTAAATCAGCCTGCAGCAGACACATATTTATGGGAAGTTATATTCCAAATATTCAATTTAACAGAGCCACATGGTCATGGAAAACCCCCTTCTGTCACTTATAGCTCTCTATCCATTTAATAATCGGCCTTACCTACCTCTCTGACAGCCATGCTGAATTTTCCAGCTTTTATTCCAAAATACATGTCTTCAGACTCATCACACACACACACACACACACATTCTCCCGTAAAATCTGTTTTGCCTGAAAACCAATTAAAATACCAAATAAAAGTGTATTTAGGGAGTGGATTGAGGAGAAATGTATATTGGTTATTCCTATGCTATCTGAGGGGAGGAGATGGAGTTAAGAGGCCTTAAACCACTCAAAACCAAAGACCCCTGTATGTGAGCTGAAAGATGGAAAATTAAAGAATTCAGAGTAACGTTTTACAGACAGAAAGATTTTCAGTTCCTGAAAGGAGACGATCTTTTAACAAAAAGTGCTGTCTCAGTGATAGCTGCAGTGTCAGTTCCATAACTATAAATTATCAGTAACACAACATATACTGTGTTAAGCCAACTAGAAAGGATTTCCAAAAAGATGTAACATATTCAAAACACCACATAACTTCACTAATCTCCAGTTTAATAATATGCTCTAGTAGGATTTAATGCTACTGCTTTTTCAACAAAGAGCTTTAACTAGGGAGCTGATGCTGAATCACATTATTAATATGGGGAAGAATATTTACATTAAGAAAGGAAAAACATGACATACATATGATGGAGTGGTTGATTTAAAAAAGAAAAAAAATCCCATCAAGGTGAAAAGAAAAATTTTGAAAGGATCTATACAGACAAGTTTTGAAAAATACCAACATGTTGCACATCCAGTGGTCTGCAGTAAAGCTGGGTAAGAATTTTCAGGCAAATTAGAAACATTATACTAGTCTCACTAAAATGCAACCTAAAAATAATTTCTTTGTTTTTGCAAGGAAAACAGAACTACTGATTTGTCAGCTTTGTGACTGTCAACCCTCACATCCAAACTCATCCCCCTCTCCCCCCCCCCCCACAAACATCTGTATGTCTTTGAACTGGGCAACTCATTAGTTACATTATCAGCCAAACTGCAGGAAAAAAATGTTCAGTTCTCTCCAGTGCTTTAATCTGACCTTTCCTCTTTCCCTCCCAGACATCGCCCTAGCCACCTTGCTACTATTTTAAAACAGTGTCTCTCTTTGTTGTCTTTTAATAGTCATTTCACTTTGAAGGGGGAATTTCATGCCCAGTCTGTACTCCAGTTCCCAGGCCTGACAGTCATCCTCTGTGTCCTGCATTGTGATCGTGCAAATACATCAAAGTGCTAAAAGTGGGGTTGAAATGCTCTTTCGTGCTCCCTCCCCTCCCTTCCAAAATCTTAGTGCAAGGATTTTTAAAATGCAGTCTGTCATGTCTATAATTTTCCAATAAATACTAATCTTGTATCAAAAGTTTTGATTTTCCGTTGTTGGGAAAAACCCATTTAATCTAGATCAGGTTGTTCTCTCCTTCTGACCTCCATTTACAGCAGTGAAAAATTTCTTTTTCACACTGCTTTTATTTTCAGGTATTTCACTGCATGGGTTTTGTTTTATGTATCTCACACAGAAAAGGGTCCTCTGCTTTTCAAATACACAGCTCGATGCATAAGTTTATCAGGTAAAGAACCCAACCCATTCTTTGGTATAAAACGTTTTCTTTAGAGATGATCTTTCAACGAAGCAGTTGCCAGAGCATGCTATACCCAGGTATTCTAGGGCAAGCATAAAACTCTGTCTTGCACACTATGCACATCCTCACCTACAGTAAACATTAGCATTTCCATTCCTCCCCTCAAAGTGTGTCGAGAATGACATTGTCACAGAACCACCTTTTCCATTATCCCTTTGAAAAAATGAAAAATGATCAAATCATAAAGCACCACTGTGAGGTAGCCCAGACTGCTAATGTAAAAAGTGACTTGTGCTAGAATGACATAGAAAATGTTCGTAACTGGCATTTGAGGAAGGGCAATGACACTACTACTTCTATCACAGACTAATTTGCACTGTGAAGTGAAATTATGTTCTGGTGTGATAACCCATGACCCCTAACAAGATATTAAACAGATGTGTGACATCTGGTCAGTACCTTAAGCTGGTAGGTACATAGTATGCCAGGCATCAAACTAGGCTGAATGCTGTGTGGAATGCGGGCGTGTTTATATAGCATAGTGTGGTGGAGAGAGATACAAAGCAATGGTAGCTGCCTCAGAGATCAGAAGCATCACAGTTGTATCAGTGAGACCATACATCCAAGGCACCAATTAAGGAACTTCCATCTCCCTTTTCTCCCTCCTGCTTTGGCAGATCTGATCAGATAGAGTCATGATCTGAGCACGTTACTAATTGAAGGCAATGCACGCTATCAGATGGCTGGGTCTCCCACAGACAGCCTTGGGCTCATTCTGCCTGTGCTCTAAGCTAGCTGCGTGTAAATCTATCTTGTTTAGGCAGGCCTTGCTGTATTAGCTTGAGCACAGGCCCTTCAGATTTGCATCTACTCCCTCTACTCCCCCCATGACCCAGGAATGAGGACTTTTTTGTTTTGAGACTGAAAAGTCATTCAAATACATAGAAATTTTTTTTTCCTATATTGAGGAACACTTTGAAGGTTGTGGCTGTTCCAGGAGCCAGCTGTTTTTCAGCAAATACAAGAGTACCAGGGTAAATTAGCCATGGTCACCAGGTGTAAACCAAGCTACACTGCAACAAGCTGTACTGCATCCACCCAGCTCCAGCATCTTTTCTTGGTATTGTATTGGGTTTTGCTGAACTAGACTGGGGTGTTATAATGCACTGTTGTACCTCATAAGAGGCAAATTTTGCTGTCCTGACTAAAATGTGTTATTAATTACAGGCATTTGTGGGTTATGTTGGTGCTTACTGTACGTTACTTTTTGATGCATATACAAATAGAGTGCACACAGCAACATCTAAATTTCCCCCCAATATGGAAAGAGGCATACATATGTTGTCTTCTTTTGCAATGATACTTTAAAAACTTAATTTATTTTAGCTGACAGGAAGACATGTAAATAGTATTGAAAAGTATAGTATAAAAATTCTACATTTAGATTCTGTAATGCTGCAGGATAAACAAGATCTAAATCGTTTTATATAAATATGCTATTATGAAAATGTCTAGGATTCCAAAATTGTACACTTGGCAAAGAAGAAAATAATCTACTACCCAGCAACTTTATTCCAAGTTTTTTCTCAATTGATAGTAGCGACATACTTGACAAATACAGCTTTATCACCAAAATGTGGCATTTCTGTGTTTGACACTAACTGCTACACAGTATTTTTATTTGATAGCAATAGTTGGTTGTACATTCTGGTGTTGAGTAACACAGACTTTATAAGAGACAGTTTAATGAAATGGAAAAAGAACAAGTCAAAAAAAAGAACAATACTGGAAGCGCAACAGAGGAAGAACTTGCAAAAGAGTATTTTTAGGAGACATAGAAAGGAAAAGGTGATAAGTATGTGTAGTTAGTAGACAGGAAATTGAATTCTGACAAGATATAAGGAGAAGCATTACTGAAGACATAATTTGTCTAGTTTGGAGAGATGGAGGCTGAGGGGTGACCTCATCGCTCTCTACAGCTTCCTGAGGAGGGGAAATAGAGAACGAGGCTCTGAGCTCTTCTCCCTGGTATCCAGTGGGAATGATTCAAAGCTGCACCAGGGGACATTTAGACTTGATATTAGGAAACATTTATTTACCAAGAGGGTGGTCAAACACCGGGATAAGCTTCCTAGAGAGGTGGTTGATTCCCCAAGCCTGCCAGTGTTTAAAAGGCATTTGAACAATGTCCTTAATAACATGCCTTAACTTTTGGTTAGCCCTGAAATTGGTCAGGTAGTTGGACTAGGTGATTGCTGTAGGTCTCTTCTAACTGAAATTTTCCATTCTATTCAAAAATGAAAGAAAATAGAAAAATCAAAGAAGGAGAGAAGACTCACAAGCTGTGAGAAGGGTAAGAGAGCAAATCAAACTGCTCAAGACTGGTATGACATGGTGAGGGGAGGCAGTTAGGAAAGAGCTTGGTCTTCAAGAATTCAAAGATGACACAGTGAGAACAGTAAGAAAAGGAAGTTTCAGTAATAGGGTGAAAAATAAAACATTATGGAAACTGCTCTGTGATGACAGGTCAGAAGAAAGGACAGGAGAGCCAGCAGCAGACCTGGAAATAAGAACTGGCAGCAAAGTATGAGGAAGGGAGAATGAAGATTGCTTTACACTGTGCCAGTTATGTGATGATGGTAGGATAGAGAGGAAGAACATCCAGGGAAAATAGCTGGATACTGAACCTGAGCGAGGGATGAATGATGAAGGGTTGAGGAGCCAGATGTCATCCTCTTCATTGCAACATTGTAACTAAATTAGGATGTGAAACTCATGTGGGATAAGGCAGCATTTTCTATAGCTGAGCTGGACATGATATCCCACCAGGGCTGTGTGGATGCTTTGCATTATACACCACACAGATATAACCTCATGCACCCCATGCAATCAGTATCTTTCAATTACTGAAGTAACTCTTCATGTAATCCTAGTCACCTTTGATAGTGCCCTCTCTCAAATCTCATTTTTCTGTTAATCTGTGTCCTTCAACAAGTCCTCTCTTGTTCTGGTACCATAAATGCCATTCACGGAGAAACTGGATTACGCAATACATAGCCATGTCCCTTTGGAGATGCTGCATTTTAATGAATAGGCTGAGATTAACATTAGGTTAAACTCAGGGGCACACTAATTTGATATGAGGTACAAGAGAAAAAAAGACAACAGGTAAGATTCACATTCAAAGTAGAGATTGCTTGCTAAGAGGAGTAGAGGGGGTCCCCCCTTACCATATGAAATTCAAGAATCAGATTTCTTACACTTTGTTCCTGCCCAGGATAAACAGACCTGCCTCTCTATTTACTGATTTAGACACCACCAGAATAATCTCATGGGGATGAATTTGCTAAACTACAGCTACTAAGACAGAAAAGATCCCTCCCAGCTTGGAAGACCAAGATGCCCTAGGTAAAGGGGTTTCCACATCTCCTTTTCCATGGTTCTCACACAGGTTTTTCAGTTATCTGTTGGTTTAACATGCAAAATTACTTTTTCTTCCTGCTGAGGTTGCACACAGGCTTCTCTGCCTCCATATCCCACAGTCATGCTTGTGCCCCAGACAAACTCAACTTCTGAAACACTACCAAAATACAAGGATGGGGTCATCAGACAGATATAAGAGCTCACACTCTTCTCAGCTTCCCAGTGGTCTCTAACCACCCATCATCAGGCTGGGGATGGGGCCAAATGAAATCAGTGTGCCTTATCCAGCAGATGCAGGCTGCGAGTACTCACTACCTCTTTTGCCATGCAGCGTAGCTAGTGCAGTCATCTAAAGAATGAGATTGAGCAGCCTTTCAAAAAGTATCCTAAAATTAAAATATAACTGCAGAATTTATCCAAGAAAAGGATTCAAATTTTGGGACCCTAGTGACACACGAGGAAGACATAATATCAGCTAGAAAAAAAAAAGGAGCAAGAGCAAAGATATTATTAATGATACAGAAAATTCTAATTAAAAATCTCCCAGCAAGCATTGAAATTTATTTGCCACTGATTTTATGACATGCATACTGTGTATGTGGATTTAATGTGTAATCAGTGCTAATCCATTCCAAGCCTTGCAATATCAGCAACATTTAAGGCAGATCACAACTGGAATTACACAAATAATGAGGACAGCTCAGAAAGAGAATTTAGAAAGGTCTTCTAAATACCATTCCAGACAACAGTAAGATTACAAGAAATTTTGTCACCCCAGAAAACCGTCCGTATCTCTTCTTTTCTGTCTTGCTCTCCTTCAGGCCTAATTAGGATCTCTGCAGCTGTCTGCAGTATTTGTTCCCTTTAAAAATGTCAATATTGGGGAAATATGTGTCAATACAACTACTATAATTCTTCAAATCATAAGCAATAAAGATAATTTATTTCTGCCTACAGTTCAGACCAGGACTTTTGTGACTATAGAAACCTAATTCAATTGTTCTACTGGAAAGAAGAACGTAGATATTTTCAAAGGGCTTTTTGACCTTTCTTGTTCCTGTTGATTCATGTTCTTTATAAACAGATATGCACATACATTTTTAAGCTCTCTTAGGATGAATACATTGTTTAATATAGTCATTTGTTTATAATTTAATCGATGCTTTTCTTTTGAGCCCCACCCCCCCCAAACAAAAACCCCAAAAACCAAGCATCTACAATTGGTTATAATGCTCTGGTTTGAAATATCCTACAGTTCCTAATGTGTCTTTATTTTTAAAATTAAATAAATCCCAGTATTTTTTTTAAGAATCACAGGGCTCAGCTGAGCAACCAGTAAATGATTTTTCATAGTCTTAAAGGATTTAGTGTCCGCTGGACCAAAACCTCTTTCCCAAAGAGCATAAGGCCTAAGTCTGACTGAAAAATAAATCTCAAGCTGCAATCACGGAAATTATAATTTCTCTTTTTTCTACAAAAGGCTTGCCAAGAAAGTCCAGTGAATTTGAGAAATATGTAGGGACACTGCTGTTAAATTACATGGAAATTTGAATATACAAACTCCATCTTCTTCCAAAGTATTCTAAAGTCTGAGTCAAGTGTATTTTAATGTTGCACCAGTACAGACCTGCTTGCTTCTCTAAAAGGCCACCAAAATGCCACTGAAGTTAAAATGGATGAGTTAACCTTTTGAGAAGTACTCACAGCACCACAATTATTCTGACCTTTGACTGTGCAATCCTTTAACTTTGCTAGCTATTAATTTAATGCCCATTTGTATTTTTTAAAATTATTACTATATGATTAAAAACATTTGTTTGCCAATCCATCACTATGACATGTAGCAGTTTGCAGCAACAAAGTATTTTGCTACAAGCAGTTTTAATTATTTAACCAATAATAAATAAGGCAAGGACCTAGATGTGGGGGAGGCAAAAACTATGGGAGGGGCAGAAGCCCACAGAGAATTGGCATGAATCATTTTTACAACTAGCTTAATATATAAAGCTGCTTTGATGGATGGGTGGGTGTTGAGATCAAAAATACAAACCCTCCTCTACCAAGAAAAGCTGATGCTGTCTATGGCTTCTTTGGCAAGAAGCAGAGAAGAAGGGCCAATCTCCACAGCCTTGGAGCCTTCACTTCAGCTGTGAGAGGAGGGGAATGAGCTGCATCCCACTAAATCCTGTAGGGCTAGAGTAGAACAGGGATTTTTTATTTGATTCTGTTCTTGCATTGCCCAGCAATAAAATGTGATCAAGAACTATCAAAAACAACCTATCCCCAAACTTTGCCCAAGTTGGGGGACAAATAAGGCTTGTCTCCTCATGTCCCCTCCACTGATAACAATTAGAACATAAACTCCATCAGCAGACTGCTAGCTGAAGCGCTGGTGACAGTACATTTTGGTTAGCAAAGTGACTTCACAGCCCAAGTGATCCCTTTGGCATTTGTACATGTCCAGAACTGTGTTTCTACACACCCCACTTTCTGAGTGTTGAGAATACAAGTTTGCAACACCACTACAGAGAGAAAATTTCCACTCCAGAAGGTTGAGACAGTCAGAACACAGATCTGCCCAATCCCATGTATCAAATATATTCATCATAGGACAGGAAACAGACTGATGCCTAAAAGAAGCATAAAAGTCAGAAGTGAAATTATCACATGCAGCCTGTAGAAAAGCATAACAGCAGCAACAAAACAAAACTAGTACTTACATTAAGTTGCAATAGCCATAGCAGCACTTTCAACCTATTTTCCTTCTTAGCAGCAACCAGTGCATAATCAACATAAAGTCTTAAAAGGCACTCAGGCACATTGACAAATAAAAACCCAGAAGGCAAAAGCATCCAGAACACAGCAGTTCAGTTACCTACACTTCTGTCTGCACTCCACTATCAACTGGAATTTTTTAATGTTATTTGGAACAGCAAAATGGAGAGGATGTCAATTTAGAAAAAATGTAAATTACACAGCTTAAGCAAAGGAAGACAAAGGATGGATCATCAGCTAAGTAGCTATTGAGTAACTCTCAGCAACTGCAATGCACCAACCCTGGAGTCAACAACAAAACCCATACAGGTTCACATAGCTCTGTTTAAGTACAGTATTTGAATTACACCTTTTGGTAGTTACTTTAACTGTTCTATAGGAATGTAGAATACCTCACAATGTCTCTTACAGCAAGCTGAAAGTATAATATTGTAGCCCAATCTTCCTACACAAAAGAGGCGTTTACTTCATTCTAACTTACTTTGCTGCCACTGTATTATTTATTGCAACTGTAGCATATCTCATTTATCTACCATTCTCAAGATGTGTCTTAACAAAGAAATCTGGGAGTTGACAGTGAGTATCGTTCCAGTATTAATGATTTTTTCAGCACATAAGAAGTATGACAAGTCAGTATCGTCCTTAAACCTTGAGGAGATTTTAATGAGTAAAGCAGCAATGAATCTTCCAAGAAGTTCACTAGAAACATGCCAAGTTATACAAGAAAAAAAAAATAATCCTAGAAACAAGAAGTTTTAGTAGAAAGGAAAAAGTCATCGCTGAAGTTTCTAAAGAGGTGAGGAAAATGACACGTTAGCAGGTTTAAATCACAGAGGAAATAAAGTAAATATCAAAAGAGAAAAGCTGACTGCTACGTTCCCAGTGGAAATGCCTAAAATTAAAGGAGAAAGATGCAACAGTGAGATCTTACAACACTAACCTTTTAAGATCATGTCTGTGTTACAAAACTACCTGCAAAGGATAACTAAACCCTCATCCTCCTGTCTCATCCTGTGTACAGGGTTCAGAATTAAAGGCCAGATACTGAGCCAATCCCTTCTCTGGCTGTTCTTGTAGTCTGAACAGCAGGAATCTAATGCAGTCATTTTGTGAACATGAAGAGCTAATGATTATGGTAGAACAAAAAGTGTTCATGAGGACTACCATTAGGTATGTTTTTAAATTATCAGATTGAACATATAAGGATAAAGCTATAACACTAGTTATCATTTTGTATGAAGTCAAGTGACAGCATTTTCCTCATAATGGAACCTTGAAAACATGTCAATTATATCCCCATATCTAATTCATTCAATTGACACATTGGCTGGATAGTGATTTTATGCTTTTCAGGTCTAAATTATAAATGCAGAAATATTCATATCCTGTTTCTGAAAATTGCTTTAAAAAGTCTTGTCACTTCTGCAGAGAGAAAAACGAGTACCACCTGCATATTTGCTACCGCATACAGGAGAGGCAGTGGGATGCAGGACTCCAGAACCATGCTGTCCCATAAAAGCACATCAAAGAAAGCAAAGAGAGCACTACAAATACTTTTAATAATTTGTTCATTAAAATTTTCCAATTTGTCAAAATCAAAGCTTTATGTAGAGAGCCAAATGATTGCAATTACAGCAGAATTCAAAACCAGGTCTCCAGTGGAAGCTAAGAGAACAAGCCACTCAAAAGGAAGTCTGCTCAGTTTTCTGTCAGCACATTTATCCACTTAGCTGGCAACTTGCTGAAGGCTAGAATGTAAAAACTAGCATAGTCTGAAACATGCAGGTGTGGCATTTACCATCTCTCCTCACAGTTTATCAAGCATAAGCCTGAATAACTATCCTCACAGTACTACAATTAAAAATACCCTAAGTATAATATTTCTCACACTGTCCATAGGCCTAGATATGAGGTAGGCTCATGGAAACACAAAATTAGAATCATGATATATTCTTATGGTTTCATTAGTTACAGCAGTTAAACATCAGGAGTAACATTGGGAGTGGTATCACCATTTCAATTGTCAAGTACCTGCTTAATGCGTAGCTGGGCCTAACATACCGAGACACAGTAACGTAAACATAGGTAATTAACAATATCCAGAATGAAGAGATCATATAGTTTTATGCAATTATACAATCACATATAACTCAGTATTTTGATCTTCCATGTTGGAAGCTATGTTACTCCTGGTGCAAAACAATGCTTGCTATTATCCACACCCGTTCAATTTATTCAGAAGGGAGGATGACTGTCTCAAAGCAAACTGAAACAGGTCTCAGTACCAGAAATGTAAAATGAGATCTTAAGATTTTCTGACAAACCACTAACAGATGTGTATCTAACCTTACATCTAATGTTTGTTTAGTGACTGAGGTGAAAAAGATGCAAAATTCAAACACCTTCTCCCTGTTCAGTATAGAAACACTGTGGTTCAACAAGGAAAAGATCAGCATTCTGGAATTATCAGATACAAAGTGAAAACTTGCAAGGTACTCCAGACATCAGTTTCTGTTACTCAGAGTTGCAAAGCTTTTATCTCATTCTGTGTTGCAGTCAGTAGCTTCTCCTGCTCACTAACATTGCAGTGGCTCCAGGAAATAGTTCAAAGTAAAATAAAGTGCTTTTTTCTTTTTTTTTTTTTTTGGCCATACATATTTAAAAACCAAGACTTTAGTTTCCTGTTCATATGGTTTATATACATATATTTTGAAGAAATTGGTGTAGTGAACATTATATGTACTGTGTTTTCATGCACAAGTGTTTCCATTAGAAGAAAGGCATTTTGATCCCTACCCTTTGCAACAGATGAAAAATAATTTAACAGGTTTTTTCAGGGTGTCCTGGTTTTGGCTGGGATAGTTATTTTTCTTCATAGGAGCTGGTATTGTGCTGTGTTTTGGATTTAGGATGAGAATAATGTTGATAACATAGTGAAGTTGTTTGCCAGTCAGTCAAGGACTTTTCAGCTTCTCATACCAGCAAGGCGGCAGTGGGTGCCTAAGAAGCTGGGAGGGGACACAGCCAGGACAGCTGACCCAGACTGGCCAAAGGGATATTCCATACCATATGATGTCATGCTCAGTATATAACTGCAGGATAGGCTAGGAGGTAGTGCCACGGCTCAGGAACTAGCTAAGCAGTAAGCAATTGTGCTGTGCATCACTTGCTTTGTATATTCTATTGTTACTCTCTTCCTTTTCTGTCCTATTAAATTGTCTTTATCTCAAGCCACAAGTTTTACCTTTTCCTTATCAATTCTCTCCCCATCCCACAGTGGGGAGAGGAGGGAGTGCACGGATGTGTGGCTGTTTTAGCTGCCCCCTGGGTTAAACCACAACACAGGGATAGACTTGTAGTTTGCTAATAACAACATGCATCCTTCCTGTTAAACTCAAATTCAGACATCTCTAACCTAATGCTCACTGGCATAACAGCAGGAAGAATATACAAGAGATCTCAAGTACTACTGCTGTTTCCTTCTTGCTCAGTGTAGAGACATGAGAACTAGACATGGAACACATTTATCGAAGAGTATTTGTATTTTGAAAATGGAAAGAGATAAAAATAAAAAGTGTAAGAAAGGCAACCTTTCCAAAAAGTCTTTTGGGAACTGGCACGGAATAAATGCTTGTGGAAGTTGAGAAAAAATAAAGTCTCAAGGACATGTGGTAAACTATCATTTATCACTCTCTCAAATGTGTGATATAGTTGTGTAGTTAATAACACTCACATTTTATTCTCAATAGTGTACAAACCAGGGTCTGAAAGTAATACAGCCATTTGTAAGAACAACATATGTTCTTGTGATATGTGGGAAATAATTTTTATTTTATTGGATATAAAACTGTGAGAGAACCCCTAAAATGTGCCAGTTGTGGATGAGCACAGACAAATTTATAGTCTTGCTCAAATTTAATATTCTGTAAGTTTCCAAAGGAATGTTATTCTACTATTTATTCATTTCTTTTAAAGCACCAATTCCTAGATTATTTATTGCAGTAAAACAGTTTAGAAATAATTTCTGCTGCTAAACAATGTCATGGAAATAGCCAGCATTTTTTTAATAATATATTTGTGCAGTTGTTTTCAAAGCCTTATTTAGATTTTCATACCCTGATCACAATGTTACATAAAACACTGGAAAAATTATAATCAGGTAGGTGGAGTTTCTCCTCAGTGAGATTACATTCACTATAAGAGACTCAAACAATGGAATTCTTTTATTGTTCTTAAGTGTGCTTTTGTGTAACAAATACTACTACATAGCTTCCTAATTTCCAGGATGATTTCTCACAAAAACTTTACAATCAGAAATCCTTACAACACAGATGTGCACTTACTGCATTTACAGACAACTGTGTAAAAGCCCAGGAGGACTAAAGCCATTTTCCTTATAACACCAAAGTTCCCATTTCCCTGAAATAGTCTTCAACCAATAAATACCACCATAATTACTCTGTAGCATGTAAGTATGATATATCCCCCTAGGATGATTAGGTTCCCTATTACCAAAGTGGAAAGCCCAGCTGCATTTCAAGTAGAATCTCCATCCCTGGAGATACCGAAAAGCCATCTGGAGATAGTCCTGGAAAACCTGGCCCTACCTGAGTAGGGGGAGTTGGGCCAGATGACCTCCAGAGGTCCCTTACGACCTCAGCCATTTTGGGATTCTGTGAAAATCAGAGCTGTGTGCCTACATTGTTAAAGCCCACTGAACCATGTAGCTATACATTATATTAAATTACTATAAATTAATATATCATGGTATGTGATACTTAAAAAATAAGCACCCAGGCCATACTCTTCCCATTCATTAGCTGTGACTAGCCCTGCTGTCCCAACTACCTGTCTCTGGTCTGTTCCAGTATCCAGCAAACACTTGGTGGTATGCTTGTTTTCAGATACCTAAGTAGTCCAGAACAGTCAACCAGCACTTTTATCTATATGCTTGAAGGCAAACATGTCCATTCATTTATATTAGATAAATCCCTTTCCATAGAGCAATGTGGTGCTCAGGATTTTTGATTCACTAGGGTCATACTATTCACTCATGTGAATAGTGTCTGTATTTTGAACTCAGAACCTGTCATGTCAAAATAACACAAAACTAGTGAGAAGAAATCACATACCTACTCAGAGACATTTCAAAGTCAACACATGATCTCTCAATGGCAAATTTGTGGAAATGATTAATAATTAACTTGCCATTCATAATTTAGTTGACACTTTTTGCCTTTTTTATTTACTAATTAAATGCCTATGAGTAGATCACAATTTTCTCATATTTATTATTCATTGCAACTATTTGCTGAATAATTTCTGCAAACAGTTCCTCTTTTGTAGCTCACTTCCATTGTGAATGTTTATTATTCAAAATTTAGTCTGTGAAACTAATTACCTAAGCCATATACTACATTTTGTTCAATGTTTGCCTGAACATTGTTCTTATAACCAGTATGTGTTCTCCAAATACCCTCTTCTCCCAGCATGAATTTAAACTGTATTCTTAAGTGTACACTCCTTCAGTAAAGTTTATTTGCTGGAATGTTCATTACAAGCAAACAATATGAAACAACCGAGTTTTAGAATCTGCAATCTGAAATACCAGGTGATATTTTTTTCTTCAGGACCGACCAAGTCTACTAATAAAAGCTAACAGTCTCAGTTATTGAGTTGTTACTCAAACATGAAGATTCCGTTCTTCTATTCATAATGAAATCAAGGAACATAAGGAGCAGATACCTTTACATTTGCACATTTCTAGTACCCATTTTTGCCAAGTATTCCAAGCATTGCTTAAAGCAACATGGCAAGTATCTTAAGTACTATGTAAACTGCAAGGGGACTCTAAAACTGCTAGGATTTTACTGGAAAGGAGAAGAGTAAAGAGGGAATAGACAGAATGAAAGTGCACACGTCACATGCTTTCCCTATAGCCCCAGAAATTTCACATACCTGGCCTCCAAGAACTTAAACTTTTCACTTTGTTTTTCTGGTTCATTTCAGATTGTTTATACTTTGGTTACATTTGCTCATGTTTTAGACTTCCTTCAGGAACCACTAGCACCCAACAGTTTTTTGAGACTGATTTAGCAGGTGGGACTTTAAGGAAAAAAGAACTATTGTGAGATACGTAGTTAAGTCTGAGAGATGAGCCCTGTTGAAAGGCACTGGTGTGGCAAAGCACAAATTTGAGAAAGGTAAAATGTTTGTCCAACCTCACACAGCTATGAAGCAACACATACCAAACCCAGTAGCATTAAGAACCTAAGTAACATTAGAACTCAAATAAGATTTAAGCAATACACAAACAACACAAACTCACACAAGTCTAGAGAGGGATTAATTCTACACTGACCCATCAGTTATTAATTTCATTTGAAATCAGAGGTTACATTAGTACTAGTAATGATTTGATTCAATATTCAATGATTTGTAGAATTAATATTTCCACTGGATTTTAATTAAATAATTTAGATGTGACTCTTTGGGAAACAACTCTAAAAAGCAGTACAACTGCATAAAAATTTTGCTCCATTTCCACTAGTAGGTACTAAAACAACTCAGCCATATATTTATTCTGAGAAAAGATCTGAAATTTTACTGGAATTGCTACTTACATTCTCTTACTGGTGTGCTTTGATCTTCTGGCTAGTGCCACTTTTGTTTACAAAATAGGAATGGTGCAATGGGAAGAATGCTTTAGAATGAAAAACCATTTGGAATACAAGACTGATTCAGCATAGTAGAAAAATACAGTAATTGGGATGTATTATAAACAGAAAAAATATCAGGGTGGAACAGTTGGGGTTTTTTCTTTGTCAGATACTCTTTGGAGAGCTTCTTGTATTCTTTTTACAAATTTTATATATTCTTTAGATATTACCTCTCCAATTTATTACCCCCAATAATCCAGGAAATTATTCTAGTCTCCTAAAGATTAATGTTTCTTTTTTCCAGCTGAAAATCTATTCAGATGTTGCATTTCCAATGATCTCTTCAGAGGTATGCATGTAGACAACTGTGGATCTTTCTCCTTCCAGGTTAGGAACTGAGATTTGCCTTTTTATAGTGCAGTGCCTTGGTATGGATGAATCCACAGACAATATCACATACAGCACTCCTATAGGAAGGTGTAATACATTACATGTCACAGGGCCAGTCACAATTAATAAACTATCTGCTGCCAGATACATTATAAACTATTCCAAGCATTACTTGCTGCATTTTCCAGAAATTCAAAATTTTTACTGTCCCATGAAGGAAGCTTGCTTGTCTAACATGGGTGTTTTTAACTCAGCTTTAATGTTAGCTCCCAAGCCGTAGCAAGGTACCGCAGATAGAACGGACCACAGCATATTAGCTGTAGATTTTGCCATCATTGGTTTAAGTGTTCATACCACAGTTTTTAAGACACTGCGAATGCTAATGAGTCTTGTAACAGATGTCTGAGATGCTTTGAAGAGGCACATCACTGTTTCATTATTTAAGCAAGAGAAAGGTGGTGGCTGCCCCCTCCCTGGAAGTGTTCAAGTCCAGGTTGTATGGGGCATTGAGCAGCCTCGTTTAGTGAGAGGTGTCCTGCTCATAGCAGGGAGGTTGGAACATGATGGTCTTTAAGGTTCCTTCCCATCAAAACCATTCTATGATTCTATGAAACACAGTTGTCTGGTCACAAGAAGTAGGAATTTACATGTTTCCCAAATAAATTATATACTAAGCTTACCTGATGGCCTACTAGCTTAGATATGTGTTTAAGAAAAGGGTAGACAGATACTTAGGGATATGGTTTAGCATAGGACAGGAACAGTTGGACTCAATGATCTTAAAGGTCTTTTTCCAACCTTGTAATTCTGTGATGTCTTCAGGTGTGTCTGCTGGTTACTTCATGTCAACAGGCAGTGAAGATAAAAACATATTAAAAACTAAACACCCTGGGATTAATCCCTTTGTTCCTATTTATGGTTCCATTTAGAAATATAGAAGTTAGCTGTGAATACTGACACTAATATCTGGAGGTCCAGTGAATTGAACCTTCTTGAGGTGCATTTTTCTCTGAGCTGCCAGAATAGGTTCATCGGGACAATCTAAATCTGTCAGTACTCCTTCAAAAACCTTTTAGCAAGCCTGCAATAACACTTCCACAGAGATGTAGATAAGTGACAATGATTATAGAAAGAGCATTCTACTGAGCTTACTTCTAATTGCTGGCAGAGAATAGACCCAGAACGCATGTGCATGCTTTGCTGGAAGAAAGAAGAATTATATTGTTGTTATTAAGTCTCAAAGACAATTTAGGATTTTAATGTTACAGGACAGTTATTTTTCCTTGGGTTATCAAAATACAGAATAATTTTACAACCAATTACATGTTTTCAATTTTGCAGTCTTCTTTCCTTAGCATTAGAGCAAGCTTCCATGAACTTAACAAAATTTAATAATATCTAAGTAGCTGACACTGCTGCAGGTCTATAACTGTGTGTCACCTTGCACTGCTATATTGCCTAAATTATTTCTACTGAATAATTCCAAACACTACTGATGAAGGATTGCTTCTACACAAATATTTCTTATTAAAGTACCATACAGAAAATCAAATTTCTTATTCAGATGTAGACAACATTTGCTGAAAGACATTTAATACTAATTTAGAACATTCTTACTGACAGCTGCTCAGCAGGACAAAATCTCTTCATTTGATTAGAGTCTTGAGGCAGTCTCATGAAAGTTGTTACTGAGAAAGGTTTTCCCTCTTTTTGACCTTCAGTTATGAGCATATCTAAATGTGCAAGGAGTTTTCCTTTTAATTTTTTTTAAAATATGCATATATATATATATATATACACATATACTTAAGAGTTGTTATATTCATATAAAAGCTGACTAAGGGTGAATTCAAAACAAAAAGCCAAAGTTTTATAAAACTGAGAAGCTGCATAAAATTGAAAAATAGTAGAAATGTTGAATGATGGACTGAAAGACAGTGTTAGTCTTGTGGGTGCAGTTTAGTATGAATTTCTGATTTATTTTCTATACCACTGTCTCCATTTAGCTGTAATAAAACACGAGTTATAATTCTGTCATTTAAAGAATAAGGAAAACTGATCATTCTGCATAAGACTTGAGGTTTCTTCAATCATTGCTTCCTACTGACATTTAATGTTTAGAACATCCTTTGTACTTATTTAATATACTCCCTTTCCCTGGTGACCTAGAGATGAATGAATCAGGTGTAGAATATGGCAAAGGCCACAAGAGGCACAAATGAACAAAGTGAATTAGCCACTTTGATTCCGCAAGAGAATTCATTTTTTCCTAAAAAAAGGTAAATTTGAAGTCTTTCCATCCATCCAGTGTGCCTGCCTATTAATAACAAAATGTCAGGTTTTAAGGAGATAGGGCTCAATTTACCCAGAGAGTACTGAGCAACGTGGCCATGGTCATACTTCCCTGTGGTTTGTGGTTCAGAGCTCACCATGTATCCACGTGGTCCCATGACACTGCACAAAATAATTATTTACTCTGTTCTTGACAATCACTCTCTTGGACCTTAATTTAGGTTAACAGTCTAAATATCTTAGGTATGCAGTTGTCTGTCCCTAAATGTACATGTCCTTAGTCTAATAAATGGTTTGGCTTTGGAAAAAAAAAGCCCCAGCCTGCTGCCTTTGAATTTATTCAAACTCAGCATGGGGGCTATCTCTGAAAGCAACTTCTAATATAATGACATGAAGGAAGATGCCCATTTGAAAATCTGGCCTTGAAAGAATAGCACCAAAAAAAGTCAATTTACTCAGGAATTCCCACCTTCTACTTTCAAACTTTTTCAGCAAAGATGTGTTGCAGATCCAGAGGAGAATTCTGAAATCTGTTGTTAGGTCAATACAGTGTATCTCACTACAGACCTGAGATACTGATATAAAATAACAGCAATGGCTGCATCATGTAAATCCCAAGCATGTGCATTTTGCAATTGACAGGAGAAAAATGCCAGTGGGGGTTTTAAGCTAAGCTCAAGAACAAAGATTGTGAGAGAGATTTAAACATTACTTAAATAAGACTACTACTTATGGGTGTAAAAGCAAAACCGAAACATAATAAATGTATCTCTTGATAACTCCGACTTATCTGCAAAATATTAAGCATCAGCATTTTTTAAATTTAAAATCTTGTCACTGCAGTACACAGGAAAGTAGCACTCAGCAGATAAACGCCAGCTGTGTGGAGAATGACCTTGATATTTGTAAACACAGAAATTGAATAGGGGCCCAGGTTTTATGCCAAAGAAAGTAGTGGAGAACTGAGTTGTCCTTAGTTCTGTCACACATTCCTGCATGAACCCAGGCAAACTGCTTCAGTCAAAACTTCCCCAAGCAGCTTCCATGTATCCTGAGCACTCAGTCTGTCACACAAAGGCTGAGATTTACAGAAGTTTTATGAATTCATTGCTAGAAGTGAATTGACTTGCTAGTTATAAAAACTCCAGCTCTAGACAAATATTCAAAACTATGCACTTTTCGAAATAAGGTAACAATCATTTTGCCTTAGACACCCAAACTGGTCTGTACTTGCAGGATATACTACTGTGCCATAGTATCACATTGTAGGATGGAGATAATAGCCACTCATTTCACCAGAGTATTATAAAATGGAGACAGTAATGTTTGTGAACTCTGACATATTGTAGTTTCAATGGAGCCCATCACTCTTATGAGGAAATCAATAGTGTACTCAGAGAGATTTGAATGTTGCAGCAGGCAAGGAGGCCACAAACTGAATGAAGCACATTTTTAAATGACATATTGGAAAACTGCCCATTAAATGAGTACTATCCATCTTCTGACCTGAATGAGCCAGGCAGGGAATGAATTGTAGAAGAATAGGGTGCTTTCACGTAATTAAAGGCTGTATCATAATGCAAACCCACATTTCAGCCCAAATACTTTAAAAGTTTGGCTAACCTCCTAGCAACTGAATGCAAACTCTTATAATGAGAAGTTCTGGGAAGCTTAGATATAGTCTTGTTTCCTGTGTCACATCCAACATACAATTATTTACAAAGTCCTCATGAAACTAAACACTTGGCAAACTAACACAAGAACCATTTGGAGTAGCATTCCAATGCTATAAAATGAAATCTTTCAAAAGGCTTTGGTTTATGTTGTAAGAACTTTAAGAAAGTCCCTTTGGAAGGAGGGAATTCTTGGCTATTTTTATGCAAGACAATAATTAGAGATGTGAGAAAATCTTATTTGGACAGAATCTGTTCATAAATTGAGTTTAGTTATAACCAGTCAGATTATGATCTCGGAGTTGGTACCTTTTAATTAGTATTTTAGTACATGTACTGTAGCTACATTTAATTACAATCCCAGATTCCTATCTCTTAGCTGACAGATGACTGGTAATATTTGGCATTCAAAATGCTTCCAAAAAATAGGAAGTGAAAAACCTAATATGAATAACAATGAGCAATGCAGCAGGCTGTTACATGAAACAAGCCTACAATAAATGCTAGATCACACACACCAAAAACAATATTAGTCATCAAATCATTATCAAAGTATTAAAGCAAAAGAAGGCTCTAAACTAAAATTTTCTCTTCTTTCTCCAGTGGTGGTTTGTGTTTTTTCTTTGTTCAGATTCTGATCTTACATTTCAGTCCTACAGATTACAAGCTTGTGTGGTGGTGCCCATGAGACTCTAAAAGCACAGATAAATCTAAAGAATCAGAAGCTTCAGATATGCATTTTTAAGGATAAACCTGAGCACCATACTGATGCTGTACACTATATACTGCTATATGCTATACTGTACATTGTCAGGCTTTGTGATACTATAGTATTATTGGTTCCATTTGTAAAACTGAAGAATACCATAGATTGAGCTGGTATCAAAGACAGGGACAGTGATGCTTGCAATTAAAAAAATTGTTATTGCAGTAAAGTTATTTTTATCTTAACATATATGTATTTTTCCAAATTTGAAAGAGCTTTTCACAGTTCCTGTTTGTTTTGTCCACATAAGGACAAGTAGAATATGGGGAGAGGAAGGGAGGGAAAGGAGGGAGAAGTATGAATAATGCACAGTGAAGCACACTATATTTCTTCTCAGTTAAAATTGTGATTTAAGCTGTATTTCCTAAAAAATATAGTTAAAGAGAAATAATGACTCAAACCACATTGTAGTAAAGATAATGAAAAAGAAATGTCAATGTTACCAGAGATAGGCTTATATAACAGGTAATGCTTCTGCACCCCATAGGAATATCACAGAAATATCTTCAAAAGCAGCATCCTTAGCTGTCCCACCGGCCCAAGAGACTCACCCCATCTGTACCACTACAGTGTTCAGTATGTATAGTAAAATTTACCAGCTAGCTACTAGCAAACAGAACATATAGCCAGTGAGTAGTTCTTTTCATTCTGAACAGGTAAAGTCATTTTGGTCTCTCTCCTCTATTCATGCTGATTTTCACAAAATGTGTGGAATCTTTAGGAAATCTATCATTATTTCAAATTTGGCTGAATTCAACAGCCAAAAATTATTGTTTCCTATTTTTAAGCATGCAATTAAAAGTTAAAGTAGGATAGATAATGTGATTGCATAGGTGTCATTTCTTTGAAAGGGTAGATAAAACCTGAAGGCTGGTGTGCATAAGCATTGTGAAGGAATTTGAAGATAAACTATGGGATCAGTTCTGTAAGCAACAAAATCAGTTGTGGTAGAGTGAGAAAGAGGTTCCAGGTGCCAGATGGGAAGGAACAGTTTGGAAGAGAAGGAGGTTATTTTTTTCAAACTTCTTAAAATGTATTAAAAACAGTCATAATGCACAGAAATAAACACATTGGCAAGGGTCCTTCTTTTGACCACTTCCTGCTTTTAAAAGTACCAGCTGCTAAACTTGGTTTATTTTCAAAAGTGACAAATGCACATGAGTATGAAAGCCATATACTGAAATTATATGTTCCAAACAGATTTCAAATGTTTCAGTTACTGCTACATGTATGGAACAATGCGAAAAGGATTTATAGGGGCAGAAGACTGGAGTAAGTCCAGGGAAAAGCCATGAAGATGATCAGAGGCTGGAGCACCTCTCCTATGAAGAGAATTGGAGTTGTTGAGCCCAGAAGAAAAAAAAAAGGTTCTTATTGCAGCCTTCCAGTACCTAAAGGAGCCTACAGGAAAGATGAAGAGGGAATCTTTGCAAGGGAAGTTAGTGATAGGAAAAGGGGTATTGGCTTTAAATTGAGAGTAGATTTAGATTAGATAGTAGAAGAAATTCTATACTGTGAGGGTGGTGAGGCCTTGGCATGGGTTGCCCAGAGCAGCTGTGGCTGCCCCTCCCTGGCAGTGTTCAAAGCCAGGTTGGATGGGCCCTTGGGCAGCATGGTCCAGTGGAGGGTGTCCCTGCACATGGCAAGGGGGTTGGGACTAAATGAGCTTTGAGGTCCCTTCCATCCCAAACCATTCTGTGATTCTATGATTAAACAAAGATGAACAATTAGTTCAGCTCATGGACTTAAAACAGCTAAAAACTAACTTCTTCACATGCAACACCAGTGCTGAAATTACATCACAGCTCAGTAATATGAAAATCTTGACTTAGCCTATGTACATAAAGGCCTTTTATTTTCATCTATCTAAATGACAGGATTACACTCCTGTGCATTAGAAGTGAATATGATTAGACTGAGCCATTCTTTAGTAAGGACATTTCCCTATTCAGGGCTTCTGACCCAGAATTTTGCATTTAAATTTAGTTATCCATTGACTATATTACTTTACAACCACAAAATCAGTGAGCACTGCAGTTCATTTGGAACCCCTATGTCATTTCATTGGTTCTTTGAACAGATCATAACTACAACATACATCAGTGGTATTGCTGGAAGACAAAATTCCATAGGATTTTGGCTAATATTCTGGAAAAAGAAATGATGAATAAAAGGATGAATACACAAGAAATGATCTAGCACCCCTATAGATCTGATTGCTACCACTTCAGGGCACACTAATTTACCTCACTGTTGGGGATTTGTTTGTTGGCTTTTTAACCGTCTCCTTATATGACACCATCTGTTTTTAATGTTGACACATTTATATTTTAAAACAACCCAGAGAACCTCCTTTACTTGTATATCTTACTAAACGTGAATAAAATACAAACTGAAATGCATTGACTATTTCTGCTGACACCATGGTATCTATTCCTTTCCCTGACTTCTCCATAACTCTTTACTTGGTTTTATAAATCCTGTAGCTTGTTTGGTATTACAGACTGTATTGTCACCATAATTTGCAATTCTGTTACAAATCTAACAATATTTTATGAGGCATTTGTCTTAAGTTTCATGTTCTTCAATCAAAGGTGTTTACAAAGTAGTCTTAATGTATTTTGGTTGTAAATTAAGTTTTAGGTGTTGAAGGGCTTAAAGATTTTTCTTTAAGCCCCAAATACCTAAAATTATCAAAAACCTGTAACATAAATGACATTAACAGGGAGTATCAGATATTGACAGACCACTTTGCAACAGCAGTCTATGATAAGTGTCAAGACTAGCCTCATATTGAAATTGTCATCAAAGTCCCAGCTCAACCTTTCACTTTCTTTCATAGATGAAAGTTCTAAGATGTTCCTGTCACAAAACTGGAGAAAACCTGGAAAGCCAGAGCTTGAGAAGTGGTAGTATTGTCAGTAAGGAAGATAAGTGAACAAAACCCAAAGGGGGATTGTACTGCAAGTGGGAGATCTAGGAGCAAGAGCAGGAATCAAAGGCTAAAGAGCAGGGCTAATAAGCAAGCCACGGATAAGGTACAGTAATAAGCAGCGTAGAGTAAAAACAAAAGCAGCAGGAGTGTCCTAGAGCAATTAGTGTGATTTGCTCCCATGTCACTTCAGTAGGTCAGGCCAAGAGAAGAGTCTTCAGTTTTGGTTGCCCAGTTACAACCAGGTGGCTGGCTGTAGTTGAGGCTTGACTAAAGATAACACAAACGTCCAGCTGAATTTTATGAACACAGGACAGTTTCTATGCACAAGTATAACGTGAACTCTTAGAAGATATTAGATGCTGCTACAGACTTTATGTAATAAGTGGCCTGATTAGATCATTGAGGTCTTTGAGTTGCTAATGATCTCAGCCCATTGTTGCTTTCTGGTTTTTAGTCTAGCCTTCACTAGACGTATTTTAATGAGATCCAGATCTCTTGATATGTAGATACATTGCTTGAAATAAGCAATACTTTATATGTGTGAAAGCAAATATACATGACTCTAGATGGTGTATTTTATATGTCATATCAGAAAAGGCATCTGCAATGCCTGGTGAACCCATCAGCGAAGAGGTAGACACAGTGAAGAGAGTGATGCTTCATCTGCGGCTGAAAACTCTGTCAGTTGCCAGAAAAGGGGACAGGGGACATAGGAAATACAGACAGGTGATAGATAGAAAGAAACAGACGTTTAATAGCAAGCATACCAGGAAAAAGGGTATGAAATACATTTGATATAGGTGAAAGATGTCAGCTTACTGCTTTTTATTTATAGACCTGCACAGATGTGTATAGTGCTTTGTCATACAAAAATTGAATTGATGCAGATAGCTCAAGCAGTAGAGATGCAAAATCAGAATTGGTATGAAGAGAATATTAGAATGAACTAAGTTGTCAGGGAATAAGAGCCACTTTATCCTCTGGTGATCACAATAAATAATCAATTAATTATTCGGAAGAAACAGTAACTGTCTTGCTAATGAGACTTAGGGTTTCATTTTACAATGTAAGGTTCTCAGGAATTTCTGATCAGCAGATAAGCCTTTGGGTAAAAAAAAAAAAAAAAAAAGGTGCCAGACTACAAAATATACTACAGTAAAAGCCAAACCACACACAGACAGATCCAAAGAAGAGGTCTGATATACTAAGCAGATTTCCAGATGGAAGTCCTCTCAAAGACCAAGCTTTTCTACAAACTATAGAAAAGATACAGCACAAACAGCACTGCTCGTTAAGTCCAGAAGAAGCATCAGTTAATTGCTGTTCCCTAAATGCACCATAAATGCATCAGAGTCCAGAAACATTGGCTTTCATATTATCTTTTACATCTTTCATATTTTATACACTTAACTGTTCTGAGAGGTGCAAGACACTTTCATTTACTTCATTAACACCTGCATTTTAGAAGGGAAGTGAATGGGGGAAGGGTTCGAAGATTCAGGAGTACTCGAAGGGCCTGATTGAGACCTGGATCTAGAACAACGCTCAACTACCGCTGGTTTCTCACATTCTGATCCAAAAAAAGCAAACCCATCATAATACTTATGATTACCCACCAGCAAGTGCCACTTGGGGTGCCAAAGAAGTTATGTTGTGAAGACTGAAGTAATAGAATTAATCTCATTAGTTTTCTGAAAAGTTTGTTATAGCACCATTACTTACATGCTTTGTTTTTCTGTAAAATGAACACAATGTTCAAGTAAGGATAATGGATATTGTACTGTCCTGGAAGTACAAATTCCCATTCATACAGGGTAAGTCACTGTAGCAGTGCTTTGAAGTTAACGAACCTTCTCAGTTCATTGCAGATAAAAATATTGCATTTCCACCTTTAATATGACATGATTTAACTATTAGTTGGGTAAAAGAACTTTTGAGCTTCCTTTCTGGAACTGCAGAAGGAGCAACAGCAATTTCTTTTCATACATTTGAGGTGTATGTTTTTAATTACTTTTTTTTTTAAACATAGACTTAAGGAACTTTCTTTTTTGTAACATATAGCTGAAATTAATTTTATTTCCAGTACTGTAAAACAATGATGGCTTATTACTTAGTATCTGATAGGAGGATGAGTGTTATTTACTACTTTAAATTATTTTGAATTTTGAAAGTCTTTGATTCAATTTAACAAAGCAGCAAATTTAGGTTTTAGATTGGGTGCATGAGAGAATAACAGTTTTCTAGAAAACAGACATCTCTAATGGGAACTGTTTCAGATGAGAAAAAGAATAAAATGCATTTTCCTGAAGGACAAGGAGTTATTTTTACCTGTCTTTTCTTATGTTTAAGTGCTTTCTTTTTTCTTATAATGAAAGTGCTATAGCAGAGAACTCATGTTTTGGTTGAACACAGAACAAGCAGCAAGCTAAATTATACACCCAATACAAATCTCATGCAATAATGATGAAATAAGTGTAAAACGACTGTAACCAAAGCAGACACTTTATGAAGTAAAGTCTCCTCTAAATTCAGTATGTGTAGGCAATATAAAGAAAATGGAAATGCATTAAAAAAAGATGAAACTGCAGACTAGACTGGCCAAAAGTTTTAATGAGACTGTAAAATGTTATGATAAGCCTCTGTTTAAAATATACTCGGCCTTTGTCACTGCAGTATAAAGCAGATAAAAACTTAGCAAGACGTCAGGGAACGTAATTAGAAGTCAAGCTGCCATGGAATTATGGTGCTCAACAAACACAAGGAGCCAATTCTGAGCTCCTGGCCTGTGATGAGTTGTTCTGCTGACTTCAGCACTAAGAAAAAAAAATAACTCAAGTAATTGTGGGCTGCAGGACCGGACCTTGGTCATTATTTAATCTCAACACAGTAGAGCTTCAGTTTAATAAGGGTGGTGTGAACTTTGCAACTAACAGCTATTTAAAAAGAGGTCAAAAGTGTACTGGTGCTGCTAACTAAGGAAGCAACCACTTAAGCTCTGCCAGCATACAGATGCCCTACTTACAATGTATAGCAGTCATTACAAAAGAAATGGATATTTATAGTAGAATTTATCATCCTTACATTGTCACATACATACACATAGCACTCTTTAGTGGATTAGTTTACTTTAGCTTCAGGTATTTTTTTTTCTCCTAACTCTGAGGCCATATTTTAATAGAGGCATTTCACAAAATGTTTAATGTTTAGAATTGGGTACATTCCATTTAGCTTTGCAAGGATAAAATTTCCATAATAGGGCTGCAATTCAAGATTATCTAGGAATAAAACTTCTCCTGAACTATCTGACATTTCCAAATGGAAATACCGGCAGAACAAATCAACACTTGAGATTCAATCCCAGGTTTACAGAAACAGGCATAGAAAATAAGAACAAAAGAGTTCATTCTAGAAAATGAAAGTTTTGACCATGGCCAGTGGTTTCAAGTTCTTCATCAACAGTTCATCAGCCTTTTGCTTACATTACGGCAGGTATCACAGTGGTCATAACCATGAGCTTACAGAACTACTCTGGCTTGATTAAATGCATGGCAAAAGTCAATCTTTGGAATACCTATTTTACCACACAGGGGCACACAATGAAATATGATTGTACACCTTTCCATTCACTGGAGTCAATGGAATAAGATAGCACAAGTACCCCTAAAGGATAGTGGGCATGAAACAGACATCATCTTCTACAGTGATAAATTCTTTAGTGAGCTAGATGTCTGGGGGGAAAAGAGAGGGTTGAGGAAAATGAATGTGCCTTAAAAATGATCTGCATCTTTCTAATGAGTTATTTAGTTACACATCCCTCTCCTATTGCTAATAGGAGGATATATCATAACAGCCATTCTGCAGAACATCATCACAAAATCAGGCTCCTTACACAAGCTTGTTTGCTTAATAGCTTATTTTTGCGTGTACCCAGTATTTTGGATTTTCACCTGTCTGAGGAAGTTTTATACATACACATTTTAAAACTATCTAAGGAAAAACTACATAATCTTTTATATGGCTAAAATGATTGTCAAAAGTAAGAAGAAAGTATTATTAGAAATTCAGAGCTGGATATTTTAAAAATTACCTCGTTCACAGTTGGGCCTATATTAACTATATACAGATCAGTAGGTGCTTTGATTCCTGTTTCTATCACTCAGAATTATTAATATCCAACTGTTAGATAAAAAGCAGCAGCTCATATCCACGGGGCCCAGACCTAGCAGGAATAGATTTGCCACGTTCTTACCATATAGGTATATGGACCAAAAACCCCTGCGTATCTTACAGAAATTCAAGCCAGACAATTTTATTGATTTTTCCACAATTTCTCCTAAAGGCATTTAGCTGACTTGCTCAGGAAAGAAGCCTACAAGTCAACTGGATATATGAAGGGTGGTGGATCATGGAATCAGAGTCTAGAAGAAGCCAGATAGGTGTTACCTTCAGAAAACCTTTCTCGTTGTCCCAACCCTTTTAAAGTTGTTTTTTCTGTTTTCCTGCTACAAGCTTCTCTGATTTTTTGCTATGCTATTTCTTCATGTTTTATTTCCAATAATTACTGTTGTTTCTCCAATCTTTAGTACCTTCATTCACTCATTTTGTCTTGAATGACAACAATACAGAAAGAAACAATTCCTTTCTGAAAGTAATTTCCTGTATGGGAATCCTGCTGGGCACTCAGCTCTTGACAGATGCTCTAAAAAGCCACAAATATACTGGACATTTTTTCCCATTTGTATAGAAGCTTGTGGCTTTTCTTTTGATAGGCACACCTGACAGCTCTTTGGGCATCACCTTCTATTACCTTGATGAGCTAATAATATGTATGGTGGACTCCCTCTCCAAACAGAATGGTAGAACCAAGACCACCAGGACGATAGCTCAAGGAAGCATTTAAACTAGTGTCCTATCTTTTGTGGTGCATAAAAACAACATCAAGAACTTGAGTTTTGACCACTTTAGAGAGATTTCCTCTCCACTCTAACTTAGGTTAGCCTTCGCATGTGGGTATCAGTCTCAAGCGCTTAACAGCTGAGGACTGCCAGGAGAGTTTTAACAAAGAGCCCTCTTCTCTGCAGTGCATACACGTTCTTTCTCTCTCCACATCAGGGCAAGAAGCCCCAAATTTAGTGATCAGCAAGAGCCATGTACAAGATTGCTCTCTTTTCTAAAAGCATTCCTCTCCAGGGAATTAAAAGTGATTAAGCAATTTAAGAAAGGGCAATCTCAGTCTGGGCTGAATACAAATCAAATATATAAATGAAGATGCACATCACTTAGACTTACTTTTGATAAGTATTGACAGCAGCCTTTTCCCTTTTCCTGGACAATCTTCTTTTCAAGTCTAACTTATATAGATCAAAATAATTATACTGCTGTTCTGTACTACTGTCAAGATATTCCTGACACTATATGCTGCCAGGTTTCAAGGGGTTGCAGGGTTATCTATTAGAGCAGACTTTTTAGTGGTCATTAATTTTAATAAAGATTTAAGAGTGCTTATTTGTTGTGTTGCAGGCTTGTTTGGTTTTAAAAGAATCATAGAAGTAAATTGTAAATAGCAGTCTGAGCTTAATTTCCAAAGCCGTTATATGAATTATATGCTTTCAAAATGATTAAGTTATAATTTCTTTCCACCCTTAAACTACAAAAATCAGAAAGAGATCTGCACGGTTTTGACCCTGCAAAAGATTTAACTCTTTCAGACAGATGGCTTAAAAAAACCCATAGTTTATCTCCAACTTGCTTAAAGGAAACAATATTTTATTTTGTATCTATTTTATTCACAAACTGGGAAATGGGGGGATTGCTGGGGGATGGGAAGACACTCAATGACTATGGAGATAGGGAACTTTAATGACAATTGTATTAATGTTTCTGCCACTCCAAAAATTTTAATGGAAAAACACCTCCAAACACTAATATATCTGCATATGCATAGAGCCATCCTGAAACCAAAGTCAGATCACTAATCTTTTCCAATTGAAGGAAACCAAACAATTATTTTCTCATTTGCTTCAGTTACAAAACAAAGCCAAACCATCTTCCTTCCACCAGTCCCTTCTCAACTATTTGCCTAATTCGTAGACCACATATCAATCCAAGAGAGATTTGTTTATAGGTGGGAGAAGATGATGAGTTTTGAACAGGACTTGTTTATGGCTGAAGACACAACCTCCAGCACTCCTGATAGTCAGCACTGCAATGCTTATCGTCAGTGAAACAATACAGAGAAGGTACAATCAGCAAAATTAAAAAAAAATCAGGTTTTGCTACATTAAACTCTAAATTGCAATTAATAGATTGGGGGAAAAATCTAGTAATTCCTTTTTCATCTGAAGACAAAACAAATTTAATTTATGTTTTATTACAAAAGAAGTGAGTCTAACATTCAATATTTTTTTTTAAATTAGAACATTATTTTTTTAAAAATAAGAAAATTCTGAAATTTTAATTCGGGCTATTCACAGGATAATTTTAAATGAACTGTAATAAATGCTGACAGAAAGCCAGTTCCAAGATATTTGCTTTAGACAGTTTTTGTACTTGCCTTTGCTGCACCAAAATATAGTGGCTATTCATGCTGTGCAAGAAAACTTCCTGATATAAATTCAACGAGAATGAGAGCAATTACATATTCTGACCCATATTTCCCCATTTCTCAAATATTTTGAATACAAGGATGATTTAGATTTGTATTCTACAATTTTGAAAGTCCACTAATTGCAAGACACTGTAAAATAAATGTAAATTGTCTGGATGGGCATCATCCAATTTCTAATGGACAGGTGTTCATATAAAAATTCAACAGTATCAGCAACAAGCTGACAGTTACTCACAGGGTGAGGGGTGTTAAGAAATTACTTGGCTCACAGCTAAACCTCCTATTTAACCAGAGGGATGATCAAATTAAGTCAAGGTCAAGTATGTGACAGAGCAGCTGTGCCACACAGCAGATAAGGACTGTTAGTGTGTGTGCATATATATATATATACACACACACATATATAAAAATATATAATTTGTTTTGATTTTCTAATCCACCATTCATGTCTTGCACTTCAAGGCTGCTACAGGAGAGAAAGTAGGTCTCCTGCACTCCCAGCCTTTACTGTGGGCTCTCCAGGTTCAGCTTCTTCCCAGGCTGCTTGAAGCTTTCATGGTGGATTAGCCCCCTAGCACTCACTGCATCACTTCAGTAAGTCCATCTCTGGTCTACAAGAAAAGCTGCACAGCTGCACAGCTGTCCACTATGGCAGAATAACCAACAAATCTTCCCCCGCTGAGTCAGGGAGGTGTTTATATCTTCCTAACAGAATGAAATGACTGTACTGGAGGTGAGGTTCTTGGCTGCAGAAAATTCTACTCTCAGATGTAGCCCATTTAAAACTCTTAATAACCACAACTAATATATGCTTTCAACATAGAGTGATTTTGGGCCCTGTAACGCTTTGGCTTCATAGTCTATGATTTTCCTGTTTCAGTAAATGAAAACAAATTGATTTATGGCAGTTAATGCACAGGTACTGAAAACAGTGGCTGTAATTTTTTGTTACCCATCTGTCCTCCTCTTACTCCATCTGTTTCCTTCACTCATTGCACTGGAATCCTGCTTCACAAAATGGAATCGGAACTCCTCGTGCAGCACAGTGTAAGTTACCTAGCTACCCAGCTGGAAGACATTCTTAAAATAAATCACTCTCCTTATACTCTGTAGAAGGCAACCGACATCGATTTAGTTATTAATATTTGTCTGAGCAATCCTTCTTTCAACAAAATATACAACTGTCAGTAAATTTCCTCTAATTTCAGATTGTGCACTTCAAAATAATACGATCACAGGCTCATCATTTTAATCAATTATTGATTACACCTTGGGGACTTTCCACTGATTCCACTTGATGCTTCTTTTAAAATGGTAAGTACCTACATAACTGTATATTATAAACTGATTAAGATTTTTATAGCTAATACAACAGCATAAATGCATAGTATTACATGATTTCATTGGATAGTATAGCATTTATTAAACTTTGTGGAATATATTTTTTTATTATTTAATTACTCTTTGGTCTGTTACTGATTAAAGATTTTGATTTGACTTTCTACACTAGAATTACAGGAAAAGAAAACCTAAGAACCCTTCTCCCACTTACAATCCATGATGGAAGATGCAGTACAAAGGCTGAAACTAATTTTGTGAAAAATTTTGCATAGCACAAATACAATAGCCACTACTAAAAGCATTTGCTCTATGGGATAATATAAACATGTATACTTCATTATTATCTCATCTTGAAGGCAGCGTGGTGACTGAGATCATTAGATGGTTGTGAAAGGGGTGTTGCTCTGTGAAAGGTCACAGTGTGAATACCAAGTTTTCAGTATTCTATACTAGCACAGTATCTAGAAACCTATGTGCTTTAAATACTTTGTTTTATGCATTTCACACTTCTTTATTAGCAACATATTAAAAGGGAACAGTTACATTTTATTTGCAGCTACAGAGGATTTTCAGCAATTTGAATTTATACAGAATAGAATACACAAAGATACTAGCACACAGACTACAGTTCACAGGATACACAACTTTTTGACTAAGGCAGTGGTAACTCTACTCATCGTGGGTTTGGCTTTTTTTTTAATCCCACATCTCATTTCACCAAAATTTCAGTAGCACAACTGCATGTAAAAACTTTATTCAAAACCAGTAAATTACCTAACCTAGAGACACAGAAGGAACATTTATAATATCAGGGAATTTAAAAATATGTAGTGAGAACTTAAATTACAAATTAAATGTTTTTCCAAGATGAAAAATGGAAACAAGTGCTGGTAATAGCACTTTCTAAAATAGAGCTTTCATGTTAGAGATCCATTATAGTGATGTAGGTCACTAAAAAAAAAATTAGGATTGCAATTCTTCTAATCTTTATGTGTGTATTTAAATCCACTGAGCTCCTTTCTATGGCAGAGTTTGAAGTACATACAAATGAAAGGGAAAAAAAAACAAAAACCACCCAAATGGCTGGTAGAAAAAAATTCCAGTCAATATACATTCTCTGGTCTTTTTAATTAATAGCAAAGTATTTGCATCAAGTTAAAGGAAAAAACCCTCATACATGAGAAAACATGCATCTTTTTGACATCTGTGAGCTACTTCTCTTCATCTGCTCCATAAACAAAAATTATGAAGAGACTAAAAACAAGACAATGCCCTTGAAAATGAGAGGCTGTCTTTTTAAAATATACTCAAAATAGCATCAGTAATTCTATATCATACAGATATACAATCATTAAACACATTTGAATTATAGATCTTCTGCAGTCTAGTCTTCCTCCTTTTACAAACAATGGTTAAACTTCTAACAACTCCATTCCAAGCAGAATCAGCCTTGAGGCATTCTTTCTCTAGTCATATTTCTAGCCTACAGAGTATCAATATTAACTGTGAATGTCAGAAGAACTGTACAGTAGTAAAAAGCATTCAGTCCTCTAAATGAATACCCGAGCTCTGACTTTTAAGTGATGACAGAGATCAGCAAGTCAGCTGCTGTTCATATTGCCTTCTTACTATTAATCAAAAACCAGAGTCTTGAGGAGTGCTTAGTAACATAATCCATTTCTTCCCAGGAATTTGATAGAGGTTTTCTTTTAAAATAATTTTATTCTCCTGCTTTGGGTATAAATATACCTTCAGAAACAAGTATGTTCCAAGGCTAAATTCCCAACCCAAAACTGACATGGTATAGGGGTCAGCAGTGAGGTTGAAATTTCAAAGTAGATGCTGAGTCAGTGTCAAGGTGGGTGTTCAGGCTTCTCAGTTTCAGTGAGTACCTCAGCTGCTGTCTCCAAACAGCAATGTTTCCCAGACTCACTTCAGGAGTGCATATCAAGCTGTTTCATAGAGCAAATAGCAACCTGTTTATGTACCGACAAAAGGAGGCTGACAAAGGACAAAACGGATTGCACTTCAGCCACTCAGAGCTGGAGAGCATCATTAGAGGGACTGAAATGGAACCAAGTGGGGAAAGTTACCTCCTTTGGGAGCTGGGCGGGAAGGGGTGGCTGGATGGAGCCACAGTGCTCAGCCAATTTAAAAGCTGCATGCTGGATTTCACAAAATTAAATAGAACCATGGCCTTTATTTTTAGACAACTGCACTAAGAGAAGTGAGATTAAGACACCAGAAATTACTATCCTTCACAGGCAGAATCACTCAGGAATCCAATCTGTGTGATTGCAGTCACTTGCAAACATTGATTCACCAGGATACAGCACTGAGCTGCAATTCAGATTTAACACCACGCAATGACCCAGCAGTCAAAAAATTTGTCCCATTAGAACAGCATACAAACTGGCAATCTGCTATGCTGCTTTACAAAATCATCATGGGAGGAAGTATCTTTAGGTTTGCTTTAAACTACCATCTGTCCACCCAAAAAGTCAGAATGCATTAATTTACATACAACATTTTGCCACCCAGCAGTAGCCATTATTCTTCCTTTCTGCCACCCTTCACCTTAAAAGGGACCGTTCTGTATCCCTTCAGTCAGGTTATACACGTTTTCTGTGAAGAAAATAAACCAAAGCAACTGAAAATGTATCAGTGTGCAAAAAAGCAGAGTCTAGGGTAGAATACACAAGCCAGTGTACATGCTCTCTATCTGCTGTATACTGCTATCCTCAAGTGCAGAATATCTGCACAAATACAAGGAATGCTCAATGGCAGCAGGAGGCAGCATTTGTAGCCTAAATCTGTGCCTTCAGAGACCTATTTCAATCCAGCTGGGCATTAACCTAAATAGCATTTACTTCCAATAAATGAAATATTCTTAGTCCTAACTTTCCTGTTCCAGAGTGCAACAACATTTTAATCTGTCCTAAAGCGAGGACAAAATGAATCATGTAAGTCTAAGTGGATGCATTGGGCATGCTAAATGAGGAATGGGCATAATCATTTAAAGCAAACCCAATTAGATCACAGGGAATGCATTTAAATAGTTACAGCAGCAATTATTTCATTTCCAGCTACTTGAGACTATGAGACCATAACCTGAAAATTTACTCAATGACTTTTGGTTTGTAGACAAGCGCTAAACAACAGGATTTTAGCTTTCCATGGTTAACAGATGAGGACATGTTTTTCATTCATTCTTCTTTTTTAGATTTTATTGTTAATGCAGAAAATCTGCATAATACTGAAAGCCAAAAGTGCAATGTCAAATTAATGGAACTCAATACCCAAATAACAGGGACTGATGCACTTTTTGGTTATTTTTTATATTTAACTGAAAACTTCACTTCTGAATTTTAATACACTATCAAATAGCTTAAACATAACACAAAATTGTGATTGCCTGTGGTTTTTCATGTCCTTCCAGAAGGCTGACTTCAAAAACATACAAACTGGAGGGGAAAGGTAGCAAGACAGAAACACAGAGGAACAACTTTAGCTTGAATTTCTGAAAGCAAAATTCCCATTTCAGACTCAAATTGAATGGGATCTTGAAAGTGAGAAGAGAACATATCACATAGAAAGATAGGAAATACAACAAAGCAACTATCTGCATAAATTTCAAGAAAAGAAAATGTTGACAATGTGTTCACTTAGTCTTTTGAAAGAGAAGAAAATAAATTGGAGGGATTAAATAGGATTTATCCATTGTCAGAGGGATATGCCTCTTTTCTCCCTTCCCATCTTCTGCATCATCGAGTTCAGCATTATCATTTTCCAACTTATTCAAAGTTATGAACAGCAGTTCTGATGACATGAACATGGCAAAAGTCTCTCAGCTGTGTCTGTTTCTGTCTGCTACTGAATAATCCATTGTAACCAATATATTAAAGGATAAAGCCAATACAGTTTCATTATGGCAACCTGAGGAGCTGCACTAAAATTACAGTTAATTATGTATAAGTTTAGCCCTCTATCCTTTAGGGGATTGCAGGCTGTTCAGCTAGATAGGCAGACAAGAACAGAATCCACTGATCTTCAGCTCAATAAAATGGCAATACCTACATTGCAAAGCAGAGGTGATACGTCACTTGACTCAAGCTTTATCTCTCACAGAAAGAAACAGCAGTTGCTAATTTTATTTATACAAGTTTAGAGGACACTGACATACATACATACATACATACATAAAAAGAGGAGAACTTAGTGTAGTTAAGTTCTGTGCTACAGGAGGGATGCAGAAGAAATGTATGAGAGAGATCCACACGTAGTCCCAATCCTCAATAATGTCAAGGTTGCGTATCTGTCCATAACCAATAAAGGCACACCGAAAGTACACACACCGTGCTAGTGGCCAGTCTATTGCTTACTTTATTGTGTCAAAGCATTTATAGGTCAGTCACAACTGCTTGTTGTGATCCTCACACAGGATCTTCTGATCTCTTCTGGTCAGGCTACTGCAGCCACTATTTTCTACTCCTTGCATTAGTCCCTTGCCTGTTCCCTTGCCCCTTCCTTTCCCATACTGTATGGGTTTGGGCCAGGATAGAGCTAGTTTCCTTCATAGCAGTTTGTGTGGTGCTGTGTTTTGGAATTGTCTGACCAGAGCAGTGTGGGCAGGACACCAATGTTTGAGCTACTGGCGAGCAGTGCTTGCACAGCATCAAGGCCATCATGGTTTCTCATGCTAGCCCCAGAAGTGAGCAGGCTGGGGGTGCACAAGAATATGGGAGGGGATACAGCTAGCCCTAAATGATCAGAGGGATAACCCATACCATATCATTTAATGGTCAACAATAAAGCTGGGGGAAAGGAGGAGGAAGGATGAACATTTGGAGTTACAGCATTTGTCTTCCAAAGTAACTTATGCGCTAGGTCAACCTACTTTCTGGAAGTGGATAAACAGATGCCTACTCAGGTTAACCCACAACTGACACAAAATACTCAGTTATTTTAATTAATAGCAAAATAACAATGCATCCCGCTATTGTCCTCTTTGCATCTCTTTTTTTATTCAGTTATTAACAGAAAACTGAATGCATATACTAAAAGCTAGGAGTAAAAAAATACATGTGTCATTCTTTTAAAGGGTCACAAAATACCTGCATTTAAATCTCACAAGTTTGTGTAGAGAAAAAGTACAATGAATGGAAGAGGTCTGGACTGCATCATCTATCTAATTTTATCAGTATTTCATTTGCAGTTCTGCTTCTATTTCATTCCTACAAACCACATCATCTAATTAGTCTTTGTTTTACAAGTTTATTTAAATACAGTTCTGTAGCCCAGGAGTATTAGTTGTGCTTATTTTATCTGTAACTAACAAAAGGACATTCACAGAAGCAGATGACTCTTACTTTAAATCCTGTCCTAAGAGATGTAAGTTAATCCACTGCACTGATTGGTTTAGATTTACTTATCCGATAAAAATCCACTCAAATAATATTTCATATGCAGACCAAACCCAAATGAAAAAAAATAAATTACGTAGTTTGACACAGAAATACAACGGTTAAGATGGCATAAGCCTAAGCAGTCAGAACTTCTACCAACTTCCATATGAAGTTGTGGAGGTTTGTACTCACCTTCTCTCTGAAAATACACATAAAATATTTTGGGTTTTTTAATTATCTAAATTTATTTTCATAAATTCATACTAATTTTCTGTATAAAAGACTGTTCAAGAACATCAGGAAGCTTTGTGCAACGATAAATATATTCTGTTCTTGAATTTACTCAGCTAGCAATAACTGCCAGATTAGTGAATAACAAACATTTCAGGGAGACTGAAAACCATTTTTCTGTTTGAAGCGCGGTAGAGATGTAATCTTAGACTTTGCTAATACATCGAGAGTGAAGCTCAGAGGAAGATCAATAATGTATTATTGATTACAATTTTTTTTAAAAAAGTTAACAGATATTTCTACTATTGGAATTATCATTAACCCAATGTAAGACCTCTGGAATAATCTTTGTAGATGGCCTGTCATCTATAATGACATAATTTTGCAGAGAAGAATCGTTTGATGAATGATTAAAATACTGAAGCGAAAAGAGGTTGAGAAAGAAGTAGCAAATATTTGGTGCTTCTGTCAATTTATTTTTCCTCCAGGAGTAAAAAAAACACTTTACAAAAGGAATTTAAATCTTTGAGGAATAAAAGATGCTGGCAAAAAAAATATTCTGTGCAAAATGCTACTATATACATCTCACTTCTTCAGAGGCAAAGAAGGGAAGCTGACTGGATAACACATCTGGCACAATGTCACTATAAAATATCGTAGCAAAGAAGTAAGAGAAAGGAAAGGTAAATTTTAAAATTATATTACCATCATAGAAAAAAAAAAAAGTCAACTTCTACCTAATACCACTGTCTGTCAAAGACCATTAATCCCATTTATCAAACAAAAATAACATTTGCCCCTCCTTCAAAACCCATCTGGGAGCTGAATCACTGTGCTATCTATAAAGAGCACACAGCTTGGATGTAACTTTTTTTAGTCAGCCATCATAGCAGATTTGAAAGCTATGTGGACATTGCTACTCAGCTATTATTATGGACCAAACAACCATTCCCTCAACCTCATTTTATTTCAGCCCAGAGGGCTTGTCATCAGAGAGACATGAAAACACACTATGCTTCAGCAGGCTCTTAGTTGTTCTTCTGTACAGAAAGCACTAGGGGGTTCCTATAACATGAATTTAATTTGGGTAGCAATGATATTACGAGGTACTGCTGGATGTGTGAAGTGCCACTTTCCTTCATGACACGAGAACAGTTTGAACATTCATAAGCATCAAGTATAAACGTATCAATGATGTTTTTTTCACCACCATGTTTTTTCTGCTAATAATACACACAGATAGTCTCATATCAGCATGTGCATTAACAAGATATTCTTAACTTTATATATATATGGAAGAGTGTGTGTGTATATTATATATATTATAATACACACACAATAATATATATTACATACACACATACACACTTCTATGAATCTTTCCAAACCTTGTTGCTTAATCTTTGGTCACCTTGTTATTATCTAGCTTCCCCATTAATAGTATATTCCAAAACTTTTAAGGTATTGAATAATCTTTATCTCAACCTAGAATTTGTAGTCATAGAAGCATATGTCATTTCTTCCCCCAAGTGCTGCCATTAACAAATTTAATTTTCATTTTCATATTCTGAGTATCACAGCAGAATGAGTTCCGTCACTGATCTTAATGTACTAATAACACCAAAATTGTATCTAATTAATGTATTCTTCTTAACAAGACAAAAGTTGGTGAGCTTCTAGGCTTTAAATCTCCACTTGAAAACTCTATTTTCTTCATCAGAGACTTCTTTAAGAAGTATATTTGACTTGTACCCAGACAAGTGACCCAGGGTGCTGCAGGATAGGACTAGAATATCATACTTGTCACCCAGAAATAGAACAGATTAAATATGATCTAAGGGTAAGACACCAAAGTAAGCATAGATATTTAAGTCCAGAGACTACAGACTAAGACACAGCAGCTTGAATTTCATCTTCAAAAACATCTAGCTTCCTACCTTCTCCATCTGGATAGCTCTTTTGGAGAGCATTGATTACACTGGCCTTTGTTTCAGAAATAGAAAGCTAAAGCATACAGATATACTTGTCACATCTAGAAGACACAAAGACTTTTGTAGTCTACAACTTCTAATCCTCTTTCTAACACTAATCTGAACAAAGGGCCAGGACTAAGCATTGTACATGACTGTATACCCAGAGCCCAAGGAACTGAATGAGTTTTCATAAAGAGCAGCTTATAGCATTGTGCTCCGATCAAAAAAGTTTGCAGCTATTGCAGCTTTAAGCAATATAAAACAAGGTAGATTTTAGTACCCAAGGGTGGCAAAGCCTGAAGGAAATCTTGGTAAGAATAATATTTAGGCAGTCTAAATTTCCATTTCCACACTGAATACAATTCTAACAGGATCATGCAGGTGAATTTGAATTTACTAAATTCTGCGTAGGAAAAATGTTTGTTTACAAAACCAAAAATGGTCTGACACAAATATTTAAAAGAAATCCCTTCCCTTTAGTGTAATAAAAAATGGACAATGAATTTAAGTACTCTTTCTCCAAGGGGTATGTAGCAGAACTGTCACTCATCTAATCACTTTTACAGTGGCAAAAATCAGTCAAATGTTTCTTTCAAGATATGGATGAACCAAAGTTATCTCATGATGAGTTCTTTAGTTCTTCCTCTTCAGGTTTTTGTATGTAAGAGATTTAAGGGGTTCAGTTGTGCCAAATTAAGGTTGTAACAACTGATCAACAGATAGGATATCAGATTCAAAACCAGAATCTCTTCCATCAACAAAAAAAAGTTTCTTCTGAGTACCAAAGCAGTATGGGTTTTGCCTCACTATATCTCATAGTGCATAGCTTATTAGATGGCATATCAGCTAAGAGCTTCATTTATTGTCCTCTTTTTTTTTTTTTTGATTCACTGGTTATAGCACAGGGCTGTGGGTAAGATTCAAGACTCATTCTGGAGAAAAAGAAATAAAAAGACCACAACTCAAACTCACCAATTAAGCTACATCCCATCTTGAACACTGCTTTCAGTCACAGAGTGGCACACATAAGAACCTTGAGTCAGATGATGAAGTGGGCTTTACATATCAACAAGAAAGATATATGATAATATTAGTCTCTTGTTTCTTTTTAATTTATAGTTCCTAAGCAATTCTAGCAGACTTTTGTGTTCCATACAAAGAAAAACCTGCCTTTGTAAAACTGTAGTTCTATAGGAACACCTATAATATTTCTGAAAATATACCTCCCTACAAGACAGTTGTGGATCATTAAATTGAGACACATGGTGTCTGTCCTTCAGATCAGATTCTGCTCAATTTAGGTGGGGGGTGGGGGCAGGGAGGGGGGGGGGGTGGGTGGAGAGGGGCAAATAACCAAAACAGCCAAGACAGTACAAGCCAAGAAAGTCATTTGCAGCTTTAATAATGCACTAACATTTCTCTTTCTGTTACTATGAGCTTTGTAATACATTCATTTGACTTTTTGATTTAGAAATTACAGATGGTTACATTTATGTTTGTTGGGTTGGTTTTTTTTAAAGACAACTTTCATCCAGAATGTCTTACCTAAACAGAACTGATAACCATTCAAGGCATTAGCATGACGTAGCACTCATTTTCAGTGTTTTGCTAGAATGCCCTTACCACGCTTGCTGATGATAAATGCAGAGCAATATTCAGGCCCATAAAGAGATACATAATTCATATGTTAGAATGTTCTTGCATACACGTGGATTATCTTGACAATCAATTCAACAAAGAAAAGGCGGGGGGGAGGCTTGGGACCTAGAGGGTACTTTTTTAAAGCTTTATGCAGGAGGTACACTCATTAATCCTATTAATGAATAATAGGATTGGTGTATACACCACTTATATGTCATTTTCAAAAAGTTCCACATTTAGACCAAACTTAAGGAAGCAGATGAAATTAAAAGAAAAACAAAATCCTAGTCGCATGTCAGCCAGTGATTATTTCTTTTCTATTCATGTATAAGCTGCTCAACAGCACTTTTGTGTCTTTGTTGGAATTACCACTGCTGGAAAGCAGTAATTCTAAGGCAGATTTTATTGTTTTGGCTACTAACATAGAAATGTTCCTGTCCGGATGAATTTTTCATTTCTTCTTTCCACACTGTAAAAACAGGCACACTGGTATCTCTATAAAAGATACCACACAGCATAACTGTGTCCTCTACATTAAAGCAGGCATACAGGTTAATGAAATGTAGGCTCAGCATTTCTGTGACAGTGTCTGCACATCATATGGTTGCCAAGCTACAAGATACATTAAAACTTTTTGGGTTTTCATATATGAAAACCTCCTTTGGAGAATGTTTCCAAACAAACATCTGTGGATTAGAATTTTTTGTGTGCTCACAGAACAGACACTATATCACGTGGATCACAGTTATTCACTTCATCTCTCGCAGGCAATCTAAGAAACTCCACACATTTAGTTGCCTGAGGATTTGCCTTCCTTGTCTCTTTAATCCTGACAAAAGGGCAATAAAAGGCATTCGGTGTCCACAGTCACTATGCTAGACAATCTCACTAGGAAACAAATCAAAACTACAAGCTCATTCCACACAAGGTGCAAAACAATTTCTATACTAAAGCAATTTGGCCAGAGTAAAGTGACACAGAAGAAAGATTCTGGTCAAAAATTAAAATCAGCTATACATCAGTTCAGATATAAACTAGCTGACATTCCTTCCAGGTGTCTTGTCTATTCATCATACACTGTAGCATATTTTCAGGCTGAGATATGTTGAACTATTAACTACTTTCACGTAGTAGAATATACATCAGAAATATCTGATAAAAGCCTTTGAAGAAGAATAATTGAAGCAAAAGTTGGATACATGACTAATTTATCTTAGACAAAGTGAAGTGATCAAGTAAACTGCATAGGACTACTTCTGCTATCAATTTGCAACAAAGCATAAGTATTTCTACCACCATCATTAATTATTCCCAAATCCAAACACAGGGACTTTAAACAAAAACCAACTATTTTCTAACATACATGATAAAAATCCTATTTAGAAAAAAATTCTAGGAAGAAAAAAGAGAAAATTTAAACCAATTCAACATTGACAGACAAAGGCACATTTTAGGATCAGTATAAGTGCACACCCATAAAGCTTTTTGGTTTTATAGGTGAGTACAACTTAATGTTTTTAATTCTTTGCAGATGGTTATTTTTGTTCCTGAAAAGACAGGACAGAAACAGTAAACTACTACAGGACTGGTATCTTCTGGTTTATTCCATAACTTCCTTATGCATTTTAGAGGGGCAAGGGCAACACTTATGAGTTCTAGTGAAATGTATGGAATGAACCTTAATCACATTGATCTGAATGTTTCCTACTCTGTAAGTTCAAGGCTGAAGTCTGAAGCCCAAGTATTTTGGACAGTGCAAAATAAACTGAGTTTGGATTAATAGCTGCCCAATTACATAAATCTTTGTGAAATAACACCAAAAGATACCCCTTCCCCAAAATATCATCAAACGCTCTGGGAAATGAAAAGTGTCTTGTAAAAGAAAAGTGTTTAGCAATTCTGTTTTTCTGCTCTGTGCATCTGGTGTCGTTCTGAATGCACAACCTATATATAGCATCTCTGGATGAAATATCCGAAGGGCAGAACAATGACAAACTCAGAGTCGCCCAAAGCTGAAGCCTGCTCTAATCTCCCACCAAGGCGAGTTGATACATACACTAGGCAAGTATGTGTACTACCATTCACCAATTACACCCTCAGTTTCAAGATACCTTTAATGTAATTACATAATATTTAAAGCAAAACCCCTGCCTATTCCCAGTTTGCTATGAGAATTACCATGTTTCAACCACTATTCAGAGCACTGAAGCAACCAATCAGGTATGTTGGACCGTATGAGGCCTTCTTGCCAAAATATGGAAATTGTTTAAGCTCATAGCTCAGTTCTGAATATTTCTGAAGAAGAAAACAGAATCTGACATATTAGCTTTAAAGGGACAGTCTACAACTGTAGAATTAAAATTGCATCAAGTCATGACAGGCAAGGGAAGGAAACATTTCCCACTACAGTGACTGAACATGCTGAGGGTGCTGTTGAGACACTGACCTTTGTGAGGAAGGAGGATTAGGGATGGGAAGCATTACACATCTCTCATCTTTCTTCCCCAATACCAGACAGTCACTGCTAGAAAGAGTACACTGTACATATGTAAGGTGCTGTGTTTCTGTTAGGAGATTTTTCTTTTTTTCTCCTCCATATTCTGGTGTAATTTATTTCCACTTGGCATTCCAGCTGTAAACCTTCCTCAGTATGAGCTTTCATACAGAAAGAGCAATAGCTGTCCTAAAGCACATAAGTGGAAATAGAATGAAAAAAAATTTTTTTAAATGATTTTTAAAGGTATTTTAATGCTCTACTTTAATAAGGATTCACCAAGGTCTGCCTGATCACCTTGTTATATTTTATTTTTAGTGGAATTTTCTAGAAATTTTAAACTTGTAATTCTTCATATCTCCATAGAGCAAACATTCCTGTTTTGCACAAGTTATTAATTGTTCAGAAAGGTGTTTGGAACTTTAAAGTCTGCACAGCCTCCTTCACCCAAAAAACTTGGGTTAGTGTTACACAAGTCACTAATGGAAAAGTGACTCAGAATGAAAATATTGATTAAAAAAAGCTAGATAACATTGTGGTTAGCCATAATTTATATGTCCTACCTCAGGGCAAGCA